>NC_041730.1:126981082-127606082 GCF_004115215.2 Ornithorhynchus anatinus | reverse complement strand
GTAAAAGTGATTATTATTTTTAAATGCCGCTTGTTTAGCACTTATTATGGGAAAGGCACTGTTCTTGTTGGATATTGTCCATATCTCACATGGAGCTCACAGTCTTAATCCTTATTATCTATTCCCTCCTCATATCAGACAGATAATTACTCTCTCACTTCAACACCTTGTTGAAAGCACATCTCCTCCAGGAAGCCTTCCCTGACTGAGCCCTCCTCTCCTCTTCTCCCACTTCTTTCTGCACCTCTCTTACTTTCCCCTTCATTCATCCTCCCTCCCATCCCCATAGCACATATGTATATATCTGTATATATCTGTCATTTATGTATCTATTTATTTATATTGCCTGTCTCCCCCTCTAGACTGTAAACTCGTTGTGGGCAGGAATGTGTCTGTTGTTACATTGTACTCTCCCAAGTGCTTAATCACAGTGCTTTGCACACAGAAAGCGCTCAATAAATACAACTGAAAGAATGAATGGAAGTGAGGTAACTGAGGCACAGAGAAGTGAAGTGACTTGCCCAACTGATTGATTGATTGATTGGTAGAATGCTCCCAGAAAGCTAACCGGAAAGCTGGGGTTCCAGCCAAGCAGGCTGCTGTTTAGGTTAGCTGTGCCAGAATGTCAGAGTCACAATTTGCACATCTAGAATAATGTTGTTGTGGGCAGGCGATGTGTCTGATATATCGTCTGTACTCTCCCAAGAGCAAAATACGGTGTCCTGCACACAGCACTTGATATACGATTCGTTGATTGATCGATTACCTCTCCAGCATCTTTGGAATTCGCTTTGTGCAGGTGAAATCTTGTGTTTCTTTTCATCCTCAGAGTTTAGAGAAGGAGTTGGTTCATATATTATTCAGGGGGAGTGGCGTGGCGGGGCGGTGAGGCGCCGGTCTAGAAGCTGGAGGACCCGGGTTTGAGTCCCCCCCCTCTAGTCTGCCATGTGACCGCGGGCGAGTCACTTCACTTCCCTGGACCTCAGTTTCTCCATCTGTAAAACGGGGGTAATGATACCTGCCTTGGCTCCCCTACCTCGCAGGGGTGTTGTGAGGGTTGGAAATGAACTTATTGATGTGGGAGTGCTTTGGCTGTAACAAACCCAAGTCCCCCAGTTAGACTGTGAGCCCGCCAATGGGCAGGGATTGTCTCTCTCTGTTGCCAAATTGTACATTCCAAGCGCTTAGTACAGTGCTCTGCACATAGTAAGCGCTCAATAAATACTATTGAATGAATGAATGAACAGTGGAATTAGGCCCATCTGCAGTTCATCCTGAATTCGGGTCTACGCAAGGATGGTTTTCAATGACACTGTCAGTTTTGGCATGTGGGTATGCGGTCTTGATTGGCAAACACAGGTAGGGTAGCTGCAGAAAAAGAAGGACAGTATACTTGGAAAATAGACGGCACATCTGAGTATGAGTCAGAAGGGGTTGGTGGCGGGGGAGAACGTTGTAAATCACTTCCTTAGCTGATTGGGACACACTTTTAGAAAGAGTCCAACTTTTCTGATCTGAAACCTTCACAGACTCATTTATGTTCACAGATACATGTTATTTATTTTTTTTGAAAACCCGAATTGGAAAATGAGATTCTATGGAACGTGACCTTTTTATCAGGAAACTTTGAGACTCATTTGTCTCCTCCTCCCAACAACTTTCACCCAACATTTTCTCCCTGGGTAGTGCTGTTACACCAAAAGTCCACTCTGCTCTTTCCTGGCTGCTGCTGCCATAACCTGTCTAATAATAATATAAATGATGGTATTTGTTGAGCACTTACTATGTGCCAAGCACTCTAATAAGCGCTGGGGTGGGTACAAGCAAATTGAGTTGGACATGGTCCCTGTCACATATGGGACTCGCAGTCTCAATCCCCATTTTACAGATGAGGTAATTGAGACCCAGAGAAGTGAAGTGACTTGCCCAAAGTCACATGGCAGACAACTGGCAGAGCCGGGATTAGAATCCATGACTATGCCAAGGGGTCATGATATTGGATTTTCTGGAAAAAAAGCTGGCCAGCTTCTGGGTTCTAATTCTGGGTAATTCCTTGCCAAGTTCTTCTGTTTACTGTTATATTATATTCTCCCAAGTAATTATTAGAGTGCTCAGAACCCAGTAAAAGCTCTATAAATGTGATTGACTGACTGACTTCTCCATGCAATAGAAGTTTTTTGGGGTTTTTTTGTTTTGTTTTGTTTTGCTTTGTTGTCTGCCTCCCCCATTTAGACTATGAGCACGTTGTTGGGCCAGGATTGTCTCTATCTGTTGCCGAATTGTACATTCTAAGCATTTAGTACAGTGCTCTGCACATAGCAAGCGCTCAATAAATACGAATGAATGAATGAATGAATGAATGAATGAATGAATGAATGAATGAATGAATGAATGAATACAGGATTGTCCTTGGTTGCAGACCCTCCCGTGGAAGCAGAAGCTGAAAAATCTGTCCAGTCTTCCTCACCTCCAACTTATTTCCTTCACTCTTATTCAAGTCATTGCCAACCATCCCTGCCATAGCATTCCTGTAGATGCTGCTGTACTATTATTAGTAGCAGTATTATCATTATTATAATTAACTGCTTACTGGGTGTCATGCATTCTACTAAGTGCTGGGGTAGATACATGGGGCTCACAATACTCAAGTAGGAAGGAAAACAGGTATTGAAGAATAGACAAGGGATCCAAGGCATAGAGAAGTTAAGCGATTTGCCCAAGGTCACACAGCAGGCAAGTGGTAGAGTGGGGATTAGAACCCAGGCCCTTTGACTTTCAAGTCTGTGTTTTTTCCACTAAGCTATGCAGTTCCTACTGGCTGCTTTGGCAGATGTTGCCTCAGGAAATTCACTTGAGTTTAGGTGGCACTTAAAATCCATTTATTGATCTCTTGCAAATGTTAGAAACAAAGACTTACAAAATTCCTTTCTCTTCTGTTTCTTTTTTATATATATTTCAAAGCATGTTAGTAAACAATGTTTTTCATTTTTTTTCCTTGGAAACAAAGACCAAAAGACTCTTTCCAGCCCTAATTCTTAAACATGAACCTTAGAACTGACCATGAAGATCTTTCCCTTCTGTATTGCCTTTGATTTGTTCCCTTTAGTCACCCCTCCACTCCTGCCCCTTAGCACTTACGTCCATATCCATAATTTATTTATTTACATTAATGTCTCTCTCCCTTTCTAAACTGTAAACTCACTGTGGACAGGGAATATGTCTGTTATATTGTACTCTCCCAAGCTCTTAGTACAGTGCTCTCTGCATTCAGTAAGTGCTTGATAAATAAAATTGATAAGTTGATTAGGAAAGGAAGCATGTTCCAGAGAAATGTCTGAAAATAACCTAAAATCTGCTCCTGGATGCCAGGAAAGCTGTGTCATAGTTCGGTTTCATTGGATCCCGAACCTTCTAATATAGATATAAGTGAATAGATAAATGGAATATCGATCATATGTACATATCGAATTTCATTAATCTGTTTTGATAAATTGCTACTTCCAGATACCCTTTCCCCCCTGCTCCCTTTTGAATGTATATATTGAATTTGTAGTTTATACCATCTGAAAGCTTCCTTGAGGGCAGGAAGATGTTCCTTTTACCTCTCCTGTTCTCCCTAAAGCACCTTGATTACTGCTCTGTGCCCAGGCATCCAATAAATAATGTTGAATCAATTAACTGGCCCCGCCCTGAGTGGACTGGGAGAAACCCATTGTATTGCAATAATAATAGTAATGATGATGGTATTTAAGCGCTTGCTATGTGCCAGGCACTGAACTATACCCTAGGCCGGATAACAAGCAAATCAGATTGGACAAAGTCTCTGTCCCACATGGGGTTCTCAGTCTCAATCCCCATTTTACAGATGAAGTAACTGAGGCCCAGAGAAGTCAAGTGACTTGCCAAAAATCACAGAGCAGTCAAGTGGTAGAGCCATGACCTCCTGACTCCCAGGCCCATGCTCTATCCACTACACCATGCTGCTTAGCACTTATTACTTATTACTCTGCATATAGTAAGCACCCAATAAATATAATTGAATGGAATGAATGAAAGGAGGAAAACAGGAGCCCAACACAGCTGCACACCCAGCTGCACACCCAGCTGTACACAGCTGCAGTCATGATTAATACTGCCAGCCTGGTGTATATTGTTGCCAAGACAACTTCTGCCCTCTCCACAGTCAAAATCCACCTCCTCCAAATGCCTTCTCAGATTAAATCCCAGCATCCCAAGTCATGCCAACTCGTTCTCATCTTATGCCATCGAGTCGTTTTCAACCCATAGCGACACCACGGACACATCTCACCCAGAGCGCCCCACTCTCCATCTGCAGTCATTCTGGTAATGGATCCAGAGAGTTTTCTTGGTAAAAAATATGGAAATGGTTTACCACTGCCTCCTTCCACACAGTAAACCCAAGTCTCCGCCCTCGACTCTCTCCCATGCCGCTGTTGCCCAGCATGGCGGGGGTGGAGGGGGTGGGGGGGTTGACGTGTAGCAGATTGCCTTCCCCTTGCTAGCCACTGGCCAAGCTAGGAATGGAATGAATAAACCTCTGCTTGCCTCTTCCTCCTGTAGCCAAGACTGGAAACTCTCCAGGTGTGACCCTGAGAGGGAATCAACTCCTTAGACTAGGTAAAAAGGGTAGTATTTTGTTAAGTGCTAACTAGGTCCCGGCACTGTCACAAGCACTGGGATAAATACAAAATAATCGAGTTGGACACTGTCCCTGTCCTATATGGGACTCAGAAACTGGGTAGAATGGCAGGCAGGTATTACATTCCCATTTGGAAGATGAGAAAACTAAGGCAATGAGAAGGTCAATTTTTTTTTTGTTTTTTGTTTTATTTTAACTGTATTCATAGTACAGTTGTACACTGAGTATTGCATACACTGTACTCAGGATACTGACCTCAATGTGCCTCAGTGTTGTCTATCTCACTGCACACCTCTTGCCCACATCCTGACTCTGACCTGGGATGCCTTCCCTCCTCAAATCCATCAGACAATTACTCTCCCCTGATTCAAAGCCTTACTGAGGGTACATCTCCTCCAAGAGGCCTTCCCTAACTAAATTTCCCTTTCCTCTTTTCCCACTCCCTTCTGTGTCACCCTGACTTGCACCCTCTATTCCTCCCCCTCCCAGCCCCACAGCACTTGTGTACAAATTCATTTATTTATATTAATGTCTATCTCCCCGCCCACCCCCCAGACTGAAAGTTGGTTGTGGGCAGGGAATGTGTCTGTTGATTATAGTATTTTACACTCGCAAGTGCTTAGAACATTACACACAGTAAGTATAATTCTACTTATACTGATGCCTGTTTACTTGTTTCGATGTGGATAAATCTATAATTCTATTTATTTATATCGATGCCTGTTTACTTGTTTTGATGTCTGTCTCCCCCTGCTCCCAGACTGAAAACCCAGAGTGGATAGGGATTGTCTCTCTTTATTGATGAATAGTACTTTCCAAGTGCTTAGTACAGGGCTTTGCACCAGTATGTGCTCAATAAATATGATTTAATGAATGAAGTGCTCAATAAATGACAATGAATGAATGAATACTAAGTGATGGGGTAGATAAAAGCTTATCAGGATGGGCACAGTTCCTGTCCCAAGGTCACAGAGCTGGAAAGTTGTGGAGGTGGGATTAGCACCCAGGTCCTCTGATAATCAGGCTTGTGATCCTATCACTAGGCCATGCTGCTTTTCATTCATTCATTATTTATTCAATTGTATTTATTGACCACTTATTTATATACTAAGTGCTTGGAAATTACAATTCAGCTATAGAGAAAGACAATCTCTGCCCACACTGGGCTTTATGCACTTACACACTTTAGCTTGTGTATATACACTGTTTAATTTACTCTGTAAATCAATTAAGCAGACTGGTATTTATTTAGTGTTTCCTGTGTACAGAAAACTGTACTAAGTGCTTGGAAAACTACTAGGGAACCAGCATGGAAGCACCATGGGCTGGGGTAAAGTGCTCAGGCCTGAGAGTCAGAGTAACTGGGTTCTAATTCCAGTTCAACCCACCTACCTGAACAAGTCACTTAACTTCTCTGTGCCTCAGTTTCCTCATCAGCAAAATGGGGATTTAATACCTGTGCTCAATGAATGCTTAGTAAATGCTCAATAAATATCATCGATTGATAATATAATTTAAGTACAAAGTACAATAAAGCACAGGACCAGCTTAACCCCCAACAAAACTCTGAACCTTGAGAATCGTTGCCTAAAGCCCGGGCCTGGGAGTCAGTAGAACCTGGCTTCTGATCCTGGCTCTACCACTTTTCTGTTGTGTGACCTTGGGAAAGTCACTTGTCTGTGCCACAGTTACCTCATCTGCAAAATGGGGACTAAGACTGGGAGCCCCATGTGGGACATGACTGTAGCCAATCAGAGTAGCTGATTGGAGCAGCGTGGATCAGTGGAAAGAGACCGGGCTTGGGACTCAGAGGTCATGGGTTTGAATCCCAACTCTGCCACTTGTCAGCTGCGTGACTGCAGGCAAGTCACTTAACTTCTCGGTGCCTCAGTTACCTCATCTGTAAAATGGGGATTAACTGTGAGCCTCACGTGGGGCAAACTGATTACTCTGTATCTGTCCCAGTGCTTAGAACAGTGTTCTGCACATAGTAAGCGCTTAACAAATAGCAACATTTATTTATTTTTTTTGAGCTTGAATCCACCCCAGTGCTTAGTCCAGGGCTTGGCACATAGTAAACACCTCACAAATACCACAATTATTATTATTTTACTCTCCAATTTACAGATGAGTTAATTGAGGCGCAGAGAGGTTAGGGGCTTACCCAAGATCACACAGTAAGCAATAGGCAATGCTGTGGTTAGAACCCATGTTCTCTGATTCCCAGTTCCAAGCTCAATATGGGCAGAGAATGTGTCTGTTTATTTTTATATTGCCCACCTACTCACTCTACCTCGATCTCTCCTATCTTGCCGCTGACCTCTCGCCCTCATCCCACCTCTGTCATGGGACAGCCTCCCTCTTCAGATCTGACAGATAATTACTCGTGCCACCTTCAAATAATAATAATAATGTTGGTATTTGTTAAGCGCTTACTATGTGCCGAGCACTGTTCTAAGCACTGGGGTATAAGCACATCTCCTCCAAGAGGCCTTCCCTGACTGTCTTTTTCTTCTCTGCATCACCCTGACTTGCTCCCTTTACTCATCCTCCCTCCCAGCCCCACAGTCCGTATGTATATATCTGTTATATCTGTGAGCTCGTTGTGGGCAGTGATTCTCACTGTTTATTGTTGAATCATCCTTTCCCAAGTGCTTAATACAGTGCTCTGCCCACAGTAAGGGCCTAATACAATTGAATGAATTAATTTATTTTTATCAATGTCTGTCTCCCCCTCTAGACTGTAAGCTCGATGTGGGCAGGGAATGTATCTGTTATATTGTTCTTTCCCAAGAGTTTAGTACAGTGCTCTCCACACAGTAAGCACTCAATAAATATGACTGGTTGATTGATTGACTGATAAATTAAAGATGCGGCACTTTCCCTGCACATGAGGAACTTACACTCTAATAGAGGAGAGAAGCATAAACATTTTTACAGCTGGAGGTCAAATTCCATTGTTGAACACACAGATATCTTGAGTTATGAGGAGAATTAAATCTGTTGATAAATGTTAAGGTTGACTGAAGGGATAGTATGTCTCAGGATGTTGGGAAATTAATCAGGGAAGGCTTGTTGGAGGAAGTGAGATTTTGGGAGGGTTTTGGTTATGGGAAGAGCTTTTATGAGACGCAGCGTGGCTTAGCGGAAAAAGCACTGGCTTGGGAGTCAGAGGTCATGGGTTCTAATCCCGATCCACCACTTGTCAGCTGTGTGACTGTGGGCAAGTCATTTACCTTCTCTGTGCCCTCAGTTCCCTCATCTGTAAAATGGGGATTAAGATTATGAGCCCCACGTGGGACAACCTGGTAACCTTGTATCTACCCCAGTGCTTAGAACAGTGCTTGGAACATAGTGAGCACTTAACAAATCCATTATTATTATTATTATTATTATTATTATTATTCTCTGATAAGGAGTGAGAGGGAAGGCATTCCAAGCTGAGGTAACAACATGAGCCAGGGGACGGAGACGGGAGAATTGAGAGTGAGGTACTCTAGGATTTGGCTCAGAAAAAGTGAAGACATTGAGTTGGGGAATTGAAAGTGAGGAGAGCAGATTTGTAAGGTGGGGACTTGAAGCTAATTGTGAGGAATGTTTGTTTGAAACTAATAATTGTGATTTGGTTAAGCACTCACTGTATGCCAGGCACTGTACTAAATGCTGGAGTACATACAAGGTAACCGGGTTGTACGCATCCCCATTTTACAGATGAGGTTATTGAGGCCCATGAAAGTGGATGGATTTGCCCAAAGCCACACAGCAGACAAGTGGCAGAGCTGGGATTAGAACCCAGGTCCTTCTGACACCCAGGCCTGTGCTCTACTAGGTCACATTGCTTCTCATTGATGCAAAGAGATACAGGAAACCGGTGGAGGAGTTTGAGGCTAGGAGAGATGTGGGCCCATAGGATGCTTCAGGAAGAGGATCTGGGCAGCAGCAGGTAGTAAAGAGTGGAGTGGGGAGAGGTTGGAGGCTGGGAGGCCAGTGAGGAGGCTGATGCCATAGTCTAGCTGTCACTAGACCAGAGCTTTTTCCAGGATGGTGGTAGTTTGGTTGGAGAGGGAAGGCAGGTGAGGAAGAGTCTGTGTGACAAGAACAGGCACGATTAGTACAGTATTGTTAATCTGGTAATATTATACTCTCCCAAGTGCTTAGTACAGTACTCTGCACATGGTACAATAAGTATGATTGATTGACTGACTGGATGTGAGAGTTGAATGATAGCCTGAATTCAGGTTAAATGCTTTGGAAATAAGACTTGAACGCTCGCAACTATGTTCAAAAAACAAATTTCCTTTTAGCCAGCAATAATAAGTATCAGTGGCCAGCCAGCCCAGCTAAAACCATTGGAAAAATCACACTATATAGCTCCACTATATCTTCCAGCTGGTTTCTCAATCCTGGCTGGTGGATAATAAAGTCATTTAACTCCCAGAGAAACTAAGTCTGAAAGGGGCACGGTTGGTCTGAAGAAAGATTGTGAGCTCGCTGTGGGCAAAGAATGTGTTTGTTGTTGTACTCTCCCAGGTGCTTAGTACAATGCTTTGCACAGAGAAAGGGCTCAATAAATACCATTGAATGAAATGGTCTTTGCAATGAATGAGTATATGAGTTACTTAGTATAATGGTTTGCACAGTTTGTAATTTGTAGTTTGTAATTACTCGATAAATATCTTTATTTCATTAATTGATGGAGTCGATGTTCACCAGATCCAGTGTTAGCTATGACTTAATCCTAATGGTCCATTAGAGAAGCGGCACGGCATAGTGGATAGAGCATGGGCCCGTGAGTCAGAAGATCATGGGTTCTAATCCTGGCTCCACCACTTGTCTGCTGTGTGAATTTGGGCAAGTTACTTCACTTCTCTGGGCCTCAGTTACCACAGTCTGTAAAATGGAAATTGTGACTGTGAGCACCACATGGAACAAGGACTCTATTCAATCCAATTTGCTTGTAGCCACTCCAGCGCTTAGTACAGTGCATGGCACAAAGTAAGTGCTTAACAAATACCACAATAATAATTATTATTATTATTATGGTTGACAACTATAAACCATTAGTTGGTTTATAAGCATTTCTAGAATGTAAGCTCATTGTGAGCAGAGAATGTGTCTGTTTATTGTTATATTGCACTCTCCCAAATGTTTAGTAGAGTTCCTTGTACACAATAAGCACTCAATAAATATTATTGAATGAATTCTGGCTAGGAGAACTCAATTTTTCCTGCTTTTGGGAAGCAGTCATCTGGGACCCTCCCTTCATCCCCCTAAAATCTCTTATAAAAATATTTAAATAATATGAAAATCTTATTAAATAATGTATCTCTGTCTTTCTATGGTAATGGAGAAAGGGGACTTCTGTTGATAGTTTTAAATTTTAGATTGTGAAGAGAGATGATGTTTTAGGAGAAAAATGGAGGGCTGAGGAAAAAGAGGGAACAAGAAGAGAGGAAAAATGATTTAGGAAAGACATCTAGATTTGTACAGGAGTGAAATTGGAGCAAGGAAGACAATTTACTCCGGTAAGTGTGTGATCGATGCCATATCTCAGACTCCCTATTGAATAATGATGGTTGTTTTGAAAACCTTACAGTGTGCCAAAAACTTTGCTGGGGTAGATATGGATAATCAGACTGAAGACATTACCTGCTCCACATGGAGCTTACAGTCTAAAGGGGAAGGAGACAGGTATTTTTTCTCCATTTTATAGATGAGGAAAAAGGGGCCCTGAAAGAATAATGAAGGGAAACAGTATGACCTAGTGGATAGCCTGGGAGTCAGAATGACCTGGATTTTAATTCTGGCTCCACCACTTGTCAGCTAAGTGATCTTGGGCAAGTCACTTAACTTCTCTGCCTCAATTCCCTCATCTGTAAAATGAGGATAAAGACTGTGAACCTCCTGTGGGACAGCGGTGGTGTCCAACCTGATTAATTCATATCTACCTGTGGGCTTAGAACAGTGCTAAACACATAATAAGCACATAACAAATACCATCATTATAATCATTATTATTATTTGCCCAAGATCACACAGCAGGCAAGTGTTTGAGACAGGATTTATGATAATAAAAAATAATGGTTGTATTTGTTAAGCACTTATTATGTGCTAAGCACTGTTCTAAGCACCAGAGTAGTTACAAGGTAATCAGGTCAGACAGAGTCCCTGCCCCCAGCCTAAGAAGAAGAAGAACTGGGATTGAATCCCCAGAGGAGGAAACTGAGGCACAGAGAAGTTAGTGACTGGTCCAATTCTAGTGGTAGAAGCAGGATTAGAATCCAGGTCATTCATTCATTCAATAATATTTACTGAGCGATTACTATGTGCAGAGCACTATACTAGGCGCTTGGAATGTACAATTTGGCAAGAGATAGAGACAATCCCTGCCCACTGACGGGTTTACGGACTAATCTGTGCGCTTCCATCAGGCTAGGCTAATGTCTTTAATAATAATAATAATAATAATAATAATAATAATGTTGGTATTTGTTAAGCGCTTACTATGTGCCGAGCACTGTTCTAAGCTCTGGGGTAGACACGGGAATCAGGTTGTCCCACGTGGGGCTCACAGTCTTAATCCCCATTTTACAGATGAGGTAACTGAGGCACCGAGAAGTTAAGTGACTTGCCCAAAGTCAGCTGACAAGTGGCCGAGCAGGATTCGAACCCATGACTTCTGACTCCAAAGCCCATCCTCTTTCCACTGAGCCACGCTGCTTCTCCTAAGCTTTAGATCAAGCCCTTTAGATCAAGACCTTTAGATCAAGCCCTTCTCTTCCCTAATCATCATCATCATCATCATAATAATAATTATGGTACTTGTTAGCACCTACTATGTGCCAAGCACTGTTCTAAGCACTGAGGTAGATTCAGATTAGTCAGGTTGGACACAATCCATGTCTCACATACGGCTCACGCTCTTAATCCTCATTTTAGAGATGAGGAAACTGAGGCCCTGAGAAGTGACTTGCCCAAGGTCGCACAGCAGACATATGGCGGAGCTGGGATTAGAACCCACAACCTTCTGACACCTAGGCCCATGCTTTATCTACTAAGCCAAGCTGCTTGATTCTGCCCCTGTCCCTAAATCCCTTCCTTCTCTCCTGCCATAATCATCCTGTTTGAGGCAACATAAAGGTTTGAAATTAACTGCCTCACAGGGTTATGCTTTGGAGGTGGCCCACAACCAGGCTATGCTTGCCAATGAGAAGCAACAGTAATTCCATCCCTCTGATCTCTGCGTTGTCCGCTGGGGATCATCAGAAGCATCAGCTGGAAACCTCCTCTCCCTAGGAGTTAACAGGCCAGTTCAAATGCTTTGCTTGCCTCAAATGCCTTACCAAGCTGGTCTCTTCCAGCTGCTAAGAAACAACTGATCTCTCCCAAAACTAACCAGGCTACTCATCCCTGAAATGGAGTCTGATTCTCCTACATAGCTGCAGCCAGGGACCTGAGAAGGACACGGAACTTGGTGGATTGGTTTTTTTCGTACTTTTTTTTTTCCTAAGTACCAGACACTGTACTAAGTGCTGAGGTAGCTACAGGGCAATAAGTTTGGACACAGTATCCTGTCTCACACAAGACTCGCAATCTAAGTCAAAGAGAGGAGGATCCAATTCCCATTTTACCGATGAGGAAACTGAGGCTCAGAGAAGTTGTGACCTACTCAAAGTCTTACTTAGACTGTGAGCCCCATGTGGGACAGGAACTGTGTTCCATCTATCTTGTTTCTATTCCAGCATTTAGTATAGAGCTGGCATAATAAATGGTTTACAAATATCATTGTAATTGATACTGTAATAATTACTGTGTACACTTGTTGTGGGCAAGGAATGTGTCTCTTTATGGTTGTATTGAAATAATAAAAATTGTGGTATTTGTTAAATACTTACTGTGTGTTAGACACTGTACTAGGTTCTGGGGTGGGTACAAGCAAACAAAATAGGACGAGGCCCCAGTCCCAAGTGGGGCTCACAGTCTCAATCCCCATTTTACAGATGAAGTAACTGATGAAGTAACTGAGGCCCAGAGGCCCAGAGACCTGCCCAAGGCCACACAGCAGACAAGTGGCCAAGCCGGGATGAGAGCTCATGACCTTCTGACTCCCAGGTCTGTGCTCTATCCACTACCCTCCCAAGTGCTTAGTACAGTGCTCTGCACCCGGTAAGCACTCAATAAATACGATTGAACAAATGAATGAATGAATTTAATTGTTATTATTGCCCACTCCCTGCAGACGGTAGCCCCCATAACTGTTTGAGCTGGAGTCTCAGCATACCTCTTCCCAGTTCTTTGACCAAATCTAAAAGTTTCCCATCAGGGTTAATGATACTGTCACCCTGTCGCATGGGGACACGAGAGAGAGACAGAGGAATCAGGCTGAGCCAAGCAAACTTTATTCTATGTAGTGAATTGAACTTCCCTTTCAGGAGGAAAATACTCATTTTTAGTATTCACATGTGACAAATCCAACTTCTCTCTAAGGGGGAATACACATTTGCTACTAGCACGTGGCGAAGCAACTTAGCTCCCCCCACGAACACTTCCCACTCAAAAGGAATTCACTTAGGCGTTACTCTCATGTGACGAAGCACCTAATAATAATAACCATGATACTTGAATAGTGCTTACTCTGTGCCAAGCCCTGTTCTAAGCACTGAAGTAGGTCCAAGTTAATGAGGTTGGACACAGTCCCCATCCCACATGTGGTTCATATTCTCAATCCTCATTTTACAGATGAGGGAGGTGAGACCCAGAGAAGTGAAGTGACTTGCCTAAGGTCACACAACAGGCAAGTGTGACCCTATTACCCTATTTGTTACCCTATTTATTTTGATAATGAGGTGTACATCCCCTTGATTCCATTTATCATAATTATGTTGTCTTGTTTTTGTTCATCTGTCTCCACGATTAAATTGTGAGCCCGTCATTGAGCAGGGATTGTCTCTATCTGTTGCTGAATTGTACATTCCAAACGCTTAGTACAGTGTTCCGCATATAGTAAGTGCTCAATAAATACTATTGAATGAATGAATAAATGAAAATGGCAGCACTGGGATTAGAACCCAGGTCCTTCTAACTCCCAGGACCATTCTCTATCCACTAAACCACACTGTTTCTCAAGCTTCTCAAACTACCTAGTTTCTGCCCATGAGTCATTAATTCATTCAATTGTATTTATTGAGCTCTTACTGTTCACAGAGCACTGTACTTGTGTGTTACTCGCCCCTAGTAAAGTACCTAGTTTCTGCCCACAGATGCTTCCCACTGGGGAAGAATATGCTCAAGCGTTATTCGCACATGATGAAGCATCTAACTCCCACCCAAGAACACTTCCAACTCATTAAGAATTCACTTATTCAATAGTATTTATTGAACACTTACTATGTGCAGAGCACTATACTAAGCTTTTGGAATGTACAATTCAGCAACAGATAGAGACAGTCCCTGCCCAATGACGGGCTCACAGTCTAAATGGGGGAGACAGCAAAGCAAAACGGAACAAAAGACAACATTATCAAGATAAAGATAAATAGATAAATAGAATCAAGGAGATGTACACCTCATTAACAAAATAAATAGGGTAATAAATAATATATACAGATGAGCACAGTGCTGGAGGGGGGAATGGGGAAGAGCAGAGAGTTGGGGGAGGAAGGGAGGGGAGTAGGAGCAGAGGGAAAGGGGGGGGGCTCAGTCTGGGAAGGCCTCCTGGAGGCGGGGAGCTCTCAGTAGGGCTTTGAAGGGGGAAAAGAGTTAGTTTGGCAGAGGTGAGGAAGGAGGGCATTCCAGGACAGTGGAAGGCGGTGGCCAGGGGTCAATGGTGGGACAGTCACGAACGAGGGACTGTGAGGAGGTGAGCGGCAGAGGAGCCGAGTGTACGGGGTGGGCAGTAGAAAGCGAGAAGGGAGGTGAGGTAGGAGGGGGCAAGAAGATGGAGAGCTTTGAAGCCAAGAGTGAGGAGTTTTTCTTTAGTGCTAAGGTTGATAGGCAACCACTGGAGGTTTTTGAGGAGGGGGGTGACATGCCCAGAGCATTTCTGTAGGAAGATGACCTGGGCAGCGGAATGAAGAATAGACTGGAGTGGGAAGAGACAAGAGGAAGGGAGATCAGAGAGGAGGCTGACCAGTGTGACAGCAGTTTGGATGGAGAGGAAAGGGCAGATCTTGGTGGTATTGTGAAGGTGAGACTGGCAGGTGTTGGTGATGGATCGGATGTGTGGGATGAATGAGAGAGTTGAGTCAAGGATGACTCCAAGGTTGCAGGCCTGTGAGACAGGAAGGATTGTCGTACTGTCCACAGTGACAGGGAAGTCAGGGAGAGGACAGGATTTGGGAGGGAAGATAAGGATTTCAGTTTTAGACATGTTGAGTTTTAGGTGGCGGGCAGACATCCAGGTGGAGATGTCCTGGAGGCAGGAGGAGATACGAGCCTGGAGGGAAGGGGAGAGAACCGAGGAGGAGATGTAGATTTAGGTGTCATCTGCGTAGGGATGATAGTTGAAGCTGTGGGAGCCAGTAAGTTCACCAAGGGAGTGAATGTAGATGGAGAACAGAAGGGGACCAGGAACTGACCCTTGAGGAATCCTACAGTTAGTGGATGGGAGGGGGAGGAGGAACCCGCGAAGGAGGCCAGAAAGATAAGAGGCAAACCAGGAGACCAGGAGAGGACGGAGTCCGCGAAGCCAAGGTAAGATCAAGTGTGGAAGAGAAGGGGATGGTCGACAGTGTCAAAGGTAGCTGAGAGGTCGAGGAGGATTAGGATAGAGTAGGAACCATTGGATTTGGCAAGAAGGAGGTCACGGGTGACCTTTGGGAGAGTAGTCTCAGTAGAGTGGAGGGGACAGAAGCCAGATTGGAAGGGGTCCAGGAAAGAGTTGGAGTTGAGGGATTCAAGGCAGCGAGTGTAGATGACTCTTCGTACATTACACAGGCCTGGAGAAGGACCTCACTTTCAGCCCACAAATGCTCAGTAGGACATTCCCCTATCCCACACCCCCTCACTTGGTGCAGACAGAGAGGACAATCCCCCACGCTCTGAGCAGAGGTGATCAACAGAGGCTGGGCAGTTACCACTGCCCAGAACATAGGAGGGAGCAGGAATTTATCACCTGTCCTTCCGGGCCATTTGGGTTTCCCAGTTTCAGCCTGTCCAATCTCCATCCCCCTGCTCCTCCATAATACATTTGCTTGGCACAGGGGCGTGGGACACTTTCTTCTAGACTCCTGGCCCAGGGTGTCTGGTGGCTTCAGTCAGTCATCAGTTGTATTTATAGAGGGCTGTGTACACTGCCTAAGTACTTGGGAGAGTACAATATAACAAAGTGATGCATTCCTTGCTCACAACGAGCAAGAATTAATATAAATGTCCCGCCCTCACTTTTAAGTTCTGCTTTGCTAGCTCAGGCTGCCACAAGATAGCGTTTTGACCTTGAGATGGGGGCGTGCCATGGTTCACCTTGGAACAGATACCCCATATGGTGGCTTTGTGGCCCGTTAACTCTCTGAAACCTGTCTTCCACTGGCCCTCCTAAAATCCTTGCCTCCATTCAGTTCCTGCTCTAACCGTGAATAGCTGGCACCTATGGCCAACAGCCCTCTTTGTTTCCTCTCTCGATGGCTTTTCTGGACCCTAAAGGAGTTTTCTAGTTACTCGCTCCAGGGTGTGATGTCCTCGCCTTCAACAGGAACCTTTACCTTGGCCACTGCAGTTTGATGGAGACGCAGCAGTATTGGAGGACGTGTTTTCTCCTTCCTCAACGTCTGCAGGATGATTTTCCCCCTCTAGTTTTGGCTCAGGGTGCAGGATTCTATTCACCAAAACTGGGGGCATAACCAACTAGTCTAGATCTCTAAGCCAGAGGCTAGGCATCTGGGAGGGCTTAGCAGCCACTGCTGGTCCTCCGTGACTAGAAACATTCTGAATAATGATTTCCCTCTTATTGCCTACTTCTTTAAAAGCGGTGTGTTTTTAGCCTGCTTTTCATTTTCTTCAGAGTCCAAATCTGTTTTCTCTTGGATGGTTGGTTTTTGTGATTATTTGTTTCTTGGTGTGAAGTTCCTGGGATTCTTCTTTCTACAGGGGAAGGGGCTTGGGTATGTGTGATGGCTCTGATTCCAATCTTCAAAGGGATTTTCCATATCACTGGCTGGTTTGAGTTATGCAAGGCAGCAAGTTATTCAGGTGGCAAAATGTGAGATTGAATCTAGTCTCCTTCACCTCCAGCTTTAAACTTTTGCTTTCCTTTTGTGATCAGCATTGTGGCATCTGTGATTACTTTGTGACCTATGGCTAGCACATGTTTTCCCAACTGGGAACTGGATGTATATTTGCTAATTCTATTCATATGTTGGCTTGCACTTACATAGACCTCTTTTGGAGTTTCACCAGCATCGTGTGTTGATTATCAAACACCCCCATGTGGCATTCTGTTGACAATATTTTTTCCCACCTAGCCAGATGATCCGGGTGGGATTGCATATGATCATAGAGTGTGAGGAGGAGTAAACAGCCTGTTAATTAAATTTATAGACAATGTTAAATGGAGTGGAAGGGGAAATGCCAGCAAGGACAAAAATAATACAGATGGAATTCAAGAAGTTAGAAACCCTGGCAGGAAATAAGATGGGAAAACGTAACCAGCTGAGTACAATTTGCAAACGCAAGAGGTAATAACGCCAAAAAGACTTATGATGTCTGGGTTGCAGAGGAGACCAGTCGTATTTTGCCAATAAGGTGTTATCCTCGTAAACACTTTTTTATTTATGGATTGTCCTAGGATATGCTGAACTAGGAAAATGGAAGCTTCTGTACACAGGCGGGACACCGTCCTTTCTCATAAGGTGTTTACAGTTAGACTGTGACAAGACAGGTGGACATACGTGGTTTGACCTTAAACTTTGTTGTTAAACAACAGGAGATATCACACCTATCACTCTCCCCATCTTCAAATCTTCTCCAAGAAGCCTTCCCTAACTAAACCCTCATTTTCTTATCCACCTTTGCCTCAGAAGCAGCATGGCATAGAGGATAAAACATGGACCTGGGAGTCAGGAAGTTGTGAGTTCTCATTCTGGCTCCACCACTTTTCTGCTGTGTAACTTTGGAAAAGTCACTTCACTTCACTGTGCCTCTGTTGCCTCATCTGTAAAATGGGGACTGAGACTGTGAGCCCCACGTGGGACAGGGACTGTGTCCAACCAATTTGCTTGTATCCACTCCAGCGCTTCATACAGTGCCTGGTACATAGTAAGCACTTAATAAATACAACAATTATTATTAACTATCATTGAAAGCAGTGTGGCTTAATGGATAAGGTAAGGGCCTGGGAGTCAGAAGGAATTGGGTTCTAATTCCAGCTCTGCCAATATGTCTGCTCTGTGACCGTTGGCAAGTGACTTAATTTCTCTGGTCCTTAATTCCCTCATCTGTAAAATGAGGATTAAGAGTATGAGTCTTATGTGGGACAGGAACTATGTCCAACCTGATCAACCTGTATCTACCCCTGCACTTAAAACAGTACTTGACACATAGTAATTGCTTAAAAAGTACAATAATAATAATAATAACTATGCCCTTGGCCTTGTACCTCTTAAGCATTCTGACACTCATCCCAACCTCACAGCCCTATGTTCATGCCCTTAAACTCTTCTACTTCCTCTATCTATAATTTATTTTAATTTTAATGTCTGTCTCCCCATCTATCTCTGACTCTCTCTAGTCCTGACTTCTCACCTGACCTGCAGTCTTGCATCTCCTCTTGCCCTCAAGACATCCCCCATTGCATGTCCTGCTGCCACATCAAATTCAGCACGTCTAAAAGAGAACTGTTCATTTTCACCCTTAATTCCACTCCTCCTAAATTTCCATTTTAGTCAAAAAACACTACTATCCTCACTGTCCCTAAAGCCTGTCCTTGTAATCCTCATCTATTCACTATTTTCATGCCTCCCATTCATTCTACCATCATAATCTGCCAGCTCTACTCTTATGGTATTTATTTTGACCATTCTTGTAAATACATTTTTTGTCCATCTCCCCCTTTAGACTATAAGTATCTTGTGAGCAGGGTAATTCCATACTTCCCCAGTCCCAAATCCGGAACACTGCTTTAAATGGGTGCTCAATAATAATCATAATAATAATGATATTTGTTATGTGCTTACTATGTGCAAAACACTGTTCTAAGTGCTGGGGGGGATACAAGGTGATCAGGTTGTCCCATGTGGGGTTTACAGTCTTAATCCCCATTTTACTGATGAGGTAACTGAGGCCCAGATAAGTGAAGTGACTTGCCCAAAGTCACACAGCTGACAGGTGGTGGAGCTGGGCTTAGAACCTATAATCTCTGACTCCTAAGCCTGTGCTCTGTCCACTGAGCCATGCTGCTTCTCCCCAAACTGCTCAACACTACTCCCAACTGTCCCTGCTGCTTTCAACTGTATTTATTAAGCGCATACTATGTGTGAAGCACTGTACTAAGCACTTGCTACCTAGCTAAGCCTCCAATGGGGGTTTTTAAAGTGGGATAATGGTCGCAACCGTTGGGGAACAAGTTTCTCCTTTGTCTGGGAAGAGACAGGCAGAGACAAACGCTCACCCCCGAGCTTTAGTGATTCTCCCGCCAAATAACTGTGTTGGCAGACAGCTTTCAGCCCAAGAATGCCACCGCTAAAGCTGAGGAAATAGAGGTAAAAAGAGAGAGCCGGAGAGATGCAGAACAAGCTGGGTAGTGGGGAAAGAACAAAGTGAATGTGCTTGGGGAGCAGAGGAGCTAAGTGAGAAGGGTGGAATTGGAAGACAGGAGAAATATGGGGAGGAAAGGAAGGCAGTTGAGGGGAGTAGGGATGGATAAAAGGGGATCCCCCAAATCCATGCTTTGTTCATGATTCTTAGTTAACATGGGGGAACCAATCCATCAATGGCATTAATCAATATTAAATGGCATTAATCAATATTAATATTCATAATTATAATGGTATTTTTCTGGCATTTGTTAAGCACTTACTATGTGCCCAGCACTGTACTAAATGCTGGGGTAGATCCAAGCTAATTAGGTTGGACATAGTCCCTGCCCCATGGGGTTCACAGTCTTAATCCCCATTTTGCCAGTGAGGGAACTGAAGCACAGAGGAAGTGAAAAGACTTGTCCAAGGTCATACAGCAGACAGGTGGTGGAGCTGGGATTAGAACTCAGGTCCTTCTGGCTACCGGGCCCATGTTCTGTCCACTATGACACACTGTTAAATACTTACTGTGTGTCAGTCACTGTACTAAAGTGCTGAGATGATTACAAACAAATTGGGTTGGATCCAGTCCCTGTCCCATACAGGGCTCACAGCCTTAATCACCATTTGACAGAGGAGAGAACTGAGGCACAGAGAAGTTAACTGACTTCCCGAAGGTCCCTCTGCAGACAGCTGGCAAAACTGGGATTAAGAACCCAGGTCCTTCTGAATCCCAGGCCCGTGCTCTATCCACTAAGCCGTGCTCCTTCTAATGCATGGCTGCTTTTATTAAGTGCTTACTGTATGCAGAACACTGTTCTAAGCTCTTGGGAGAGTATAACAGAGTGGGTAGACATTTTCCCTGCTCACAATGAGGAATTAATCAATCAAGCAATCATATTTACTGAGCACTTACCGTCTGCAGAGCATCGTACTAAGCACTTAAATCAGAAAACCTTTCCTTAATCTCAAATCTTTCTTTGGCCATCTATAGAAAAGCAGGCCATTTTTCTGGCTTGTTCATTTGTCTTTCTTTTGGTCTATATCTTGTTCCCCAATATAATGGAAAGATCTAACTACTGTACATTCAGAAAATACCCAGTGGGTTCGAAAAAAGAGGGCAAGAGTGATATTTAAAGCAAGAAAGCTGTGTTCGTTTTCCCTCCACACATTTCAGGGGATTCATATTTCCAAATTTAATTAAGCACTGAGCAGTTTACAGTTTGGAAACAATCCCACTAATGATAGCAAACAAGCCAGAAAATCATTCTCTAAATTAAATTGGAATCGGGAATAGTCAAAGCCATAGGCAATTAAATGGATGAGAATTCTAAACAAATTAAAAAGTGTAAGACCAATAATTCAACATATGTGAAATGTTGGATGGAAATAAAAGGACACAGGGACAGTACAGGCAATAATATGCTCATGGCTTGTAAGGAACTCTAATTTCTATCGGTGCTTGTGACATGAACAAGAAAGAATTTTTAAACCTCTGGGTTGTGTTCAAACAAGTCAAAAGAAGTCCGATATACGGCGCTTCGAAATACCAATGAACTATGGCCTTAATAGACCAAAGGACTAAAAAGTGAAATAAGAATCATATTAGCAATTATAAATTCCATATCATCTTCAGTAGAATTGGATTGGTCTTTAAGATGAACTTTATTAAAATGAACTAATTGTGGAGAACAGTTTTCTCTGTTAGATTGTTTTTTTGAGAGCAGTGATCAGGATTACAAACTCTATCGTATTCTCTCAAGTGCTTAGTACAATGGCCTGCGCTCAATAAGTACTCAATAAATGTAATAATGATGATAATGATATTATGGTGAGCATTTATTAGGCACTAAGTGGCAGGCACTGTTACAGAGAAAAGATAATCAGGTCAGACACAGTCCCTGTCCCACATAGGTCTCTCAATTGATTTAGCTGTCTCCCCATTTCTCCATCTTCCTCCCCCATCTGTGCTTCTCCCTCCATTTATCTTTTTTTCTCACCATCTTTTTGTCACTTTGCTCCACCTCTCTGACTAATCTCTTCATCTCTCTCCCTCATATCTCTGTATCTTTCCATCTCACTTCCCCCATCTCTCCGTCCAGACCTTAAGCTCACTGTGGGCAGGGAATGTCTATTATATCGTTATATTGTACATTTCCAAACACTTAGCTTAGCTCCACACACAGTAAGCACACAATAAATGAGACTGGCTGACTGACCCTGTCTCTCTCCCTATCTCTCTCCCCATCTCTCCATCTCTCTCCCTCAAGTCTCCATTCTCGCTCCTCCCTTCTCTTTTTGTCTCATTTTCACACCAATTATTTAATTTGACTCTCACTGTGGAAGGAGGCTCTTCCTGCTTCACAACCAAGGGAGTTTGATAAGGTCCCTCATCTTCCCCTGTGATTGTTCGTAATGTAAAATTGGCCTGTGAGGCTCCTATCCAATGACATGTTTGGCAGTGCATCTGGGAGGGCATTTAGGGCTCCCCAGTTCTTCCTTTTCTCAGAGATGTTCAGTGTTGCTCAGAAAGTGGTAGTAACTGACAGCTGCTGAGGTCATTAACTTTTTTCATTTGAAATTGGATCAGCCTGGTTCAAGTAGAGGTCTCAAAGAGTAGCAGTGAGGCACTCATTCCTGTAAGGCCACATTTCCAGTCAGTCAGTCACATTTACTGAGGGTATACTGTGTGAACAACACTCTAGTAAGCGCTTGGGAGAGTACAGTGTAAAAGTAAACAGAAGAAGCCCCTGCTCTCACAACATACTTACAGTCCAGAGGGGGGAACAAACAATATAAATAAATTAGAGATATGTACTTAAGTACTGTGGGGCTGGGAGGGAGAACAAATAAAGGGAGCAAGTTAGGGTGATGCAGAAGAGAGTGGGAGAAGAAGAAAGGAGGCCTCTAGGAGGAGATGTGCCTTCAATAAAGCTTTGACTTAGGGAAGAGTAATTGTTGGATATGCTATCTTGATATATATCTAAGATATGATATCTTGATGATGACAACCACTGCTCACCCACATCCTTGCCTCTGGTCTGGAACGCCCTCCCTCCTCAAACCCGCCAAACTAGCACCCTTGCCCCCTTCAAAGCCCTGCTGAAAGCTTGCCTCCTACAGGAGGTGTTCCCAAACTAAGCCCCCCTTTTCCTACCCCCCCCCCCCGTACCCATCCCCTCCACTAGCTCCCTCTGCTCTACTCCCACTTCCCACCCCACAGCACTTGATTCTATAGATGAATGTATTTATAATTCTATTTTAATAATGATGTGTATATATCTATAATTCTATTTGTTTATATTGATGCCATTGATGCCCGTTTTCTTGTTTTGATGTCTGTCTCCCTCTTCTACATTGTGAGCCCATCGTGGTCAGGGACTGTCTCTCTTTGTTGCTGAATTGTTCTTTCCAAGCACTTAGGACATTGCTCTGCATACACTAAGTGCTCAATAAATACAATTGAATGAATGAATATGCGGAGGGAGGGCTTTCCAGGCCAGAGAGAGGGATGTGGGAGAGGGGTCATCGTCAAGATAGGAGAGATCGAGGTAGAGTGAGAAATTAGCATTAGAAGAGCGAAGTGGGTGGTCTGGGTTGTAGTAGGAGAGTAGCAAGATGAGGTGAGGTAGGAGAGGGCAACGTGATTGAGTGCTTTAAAGCCTAAGGGCATTTGTTACATCACCTGAAGCTGAAATGGGGAAAAAGTTGGAATCACTGCCCAAATGTAAAAATGTTAGGACACCCATGATAAATCAAATACTAAAGACTCCTCCCCCCACTCAATCAACCGCTGGTATTTATTGAGCCCGTATTATGGAAAGATGTAACAGAGCTAGTTGACAAGATCTCTGCTCATAAGGTCCTCCCAATCTAAAGCGGAGAGCTCGTCTGCAACTTGTTCTCCACTTGATTGTTGTTCATGCTTCTTTCTCCAAGCAGGAATTAGACACCCCTATTGCCAGTACCTTAATGGATGTTCCCAAAGGAAAAGGGGAGGATCCAGTTGATTAATATTCTGGATTCTCCTCCAGATGCTAAAACATGCAGCTTTGTGTTTCTGGAGGCACTGTGCTATAAACAAAATTCAGTTGTGATTTCCAAACCTGTGCCCCAGTCAACCCCATGGGGCTGAATTCAACACCCCTTAAAGTGTTGGTGATCAAACTTGCCATGAGCACTCATTCCCTCCAAAATAACTACCTCCTAGCACCTGGAAGACATCAAGGTGGGTCTACTGAGAATTGTTCTACACACCTGAAAGAAATCTAGTATTTGCTCCCTGGCCTTTCTATTCCCTTTCCCTTTTCTAGTTTTCTTAGGAGGTTGGTCTTTGGGGAGCTGTGGGTGCATTTGCTGAGGACAGATGTGTGTGGGGCTGTGTTTTTTGGGGGGTTTTTTTTGGTTTTTTTTTTAGCTCAGAAATATGGGAAGGATGCTGAGTGTGGCGGGGAGGGTTCCTTTTGTGTGGGGAAATGGGGGTTGAATCTGAATACTGAAAAACTCTCTCTCCATTTCTAATTATTTGATCAATCCTTCAATGACATCAGTGGGTCTATTAGAAAGAATGTCCTAGGTGTCAGAAGATCCAGGTTTGATCTTTGGTCGGGAAGCAGCATGGCTCAGTGGAAAGAGCCTGGGCTTTGGAGTCATAGGTCATGGGTTCGACTCCCGGCTCTGCCACTTAGCTGTGTGACTGTGGGCAAATCACTTAACTTCTCTGTGCCTCAGTTACCTCATCTGTAAAATGGGGATTAACTGTGAGCCTCACTTGGGACAACCTGATTACCCTGTATCTACCTCAGCGCTTAGAACAGTGCTCTGCACATAGTAAGCACTTAAATACCAACATTATTATCACCGCTCTGCACTTGCCTGCTGAGTGACATTGGGCAAAGTTATTTAACTTCTCTGTGCCTCAGTTTCCTCAGATTGTAAAATAGGAATTCACTACCTGTTCTCCCACCCTCTTAGACTGTGATTCCCATTTGGAACAGGGACTGTGTTCAACCTGATTATATGGTGTTTAACCCAGAGCTTAATATAGGGCTTGGCACACAGCCCTTAGCAGATGGCATTATTTTATAATCTGCGGGCACAGAATCTGTCTACAGTTAAAACAGTGCAGAAATTCATCATCTGCGGTTCAGTAGGGGGAGCTGCTCTACCAGGAGACTGAATTGACTGAAGCAGTTGGTGTGCGGTATTTTTTCCGCCTTGGATCTTAGCCTGTTTTTCGCCCTAGCTAACAAACCATTCTCACCTCTTTGCTCTACGCTCTAATGATACCACAAGAATTTAAATTAATGATGGATTTCTGATTCATGTGAGCTGTTCCCCATTTTACTATGAGACTTGGGCACAAGAAAGCTTTTCAGAGATGTTTTAAAGGAGGATAATGGGCTGTAGATGCTTTGTCCAAACAAGGCATAGCCCACTTCTTAAAAAGTGAAATACCAATTACTTTCTAATTTCAGATAGAGTTGGAGTTAAAATAGGGATTTTTAAAAGATCTCTGGGCTGGGCTGGAGCTCAGCTAGACTATACTGGGAGTATCTTTACTTGGTTTACTGAACGGAGAGAGAAAATAGCTCAATTTAAACATCATTTTCGATAATAGTAAAGCAGGGAGAAAAAAACCAAAGTGAAAGTTTTATTTTCAAACCGACCCTTCATGTGGCTTTCATGTGGCTTTGGTGTTTTAATTTCCTCTGTTTTGTTCGGTTTCACGGACTCTTAAAAAATAGAAACAAAAGGTGGAGGGGGGGAAAGCTTCTCGTGAAAGTATATGGGGAAGAGATGAAAGACAAGTCTGCCTTGTAAATACTTTGAGACAATTTTTAGAACCCAAGCTTTACATCTGATCACCCATAACTGCTCAACGAGATATTGTGGTCCTGGCACCATTAATTCCAATCTTGGACCATATGTGGGGGATGAGGGGTGGGGGGAGGAAGCGGCTCTCATCTGGATCCTTTGGGGGAAGGATAGTCTCTCTGTCCCTGGACTGGCACTCACTATGAGTCAGGTTTGGGGGAGATATGAGATCATCAGAGTAGATATAGATCCTGAACCACAACAAGGCTCACAGTCTAAAAGGCGGGAAGAATAATCATTCATTCAATCGTATTTCTTGAACGCTTATTGTCTGCAGAGCACCGTACTAAGCACTTGGAAAGTACAATTCAGCAGCAAAGACAATCCTTACCCAACAACGGGTTCACAGATCAATGGATAAATCAGTGGTATTTTTTGAGTGTTACTATGTGCAGAGCACTGTATTAAGTGCTACAGAGAGGACAATATAATCATATAACAGACATAGTCGCTGCCCACAATGCGCTGGTAACCTATTCCCATTTCAAGGATGAGGAAATTGAGGCCTGGAATAGTGACTCTCCCTAGGTCACACAAAAAGTCAGGGCAGTGCTCGGATTCGAACTCCCAGGCTTGTGGTATTTCCATGAGGCCATGCCAAGTGGCAAAGACTGTGGAATAAGCATTAAACTACTCTGCACATGGTAGGAGCTTAATAAATACCACTGATGGATTGACTGATTAACTGATTAAACTTTGCATCCTCCACTTTCCTAAGCTGCGAACAGCAAATTGTGAAGGTCTAAGACCATTCAAGAGGGAAACCGACCTCGCTACTGAAAGCAGGAGGTTATCTCACATTACAGAAATGATTCTTACAGTGTCACTTCATCAGTTATTATGGCTATCAAATTTCTGACCTCTGAGTAGACTGGCATTTTACCCCATGTACTCTTGCTCTTAATGATTAATGAACTCTCTTAGACGGTAAACTCCTGAGGGCAGAGATCATGTCTACCAACTCATTATATTATACTCTCCCAAGCACTTAGTGCAATGTTCTAAAGACAGTAAGGACTCAATAAATAGAACTGATGGATTGATTGATTCCACTGATTCCTCCTTCTGCCCAATTGTCCAATTTACCCCACCACTGGTCCTCTCCTTTGGAATGAAATCAAGGCCTATTTTTCCTCTCTCCGATTTTATTGTTTATGGAGAGAGGTTACTTTTTTGTTGTTGGGTCTTTTTTGGTAATTAACCGGTACATCAGCTTACAAGCTTACAAGCTCCTTTCAGAAATGTTTATTCCTCTTCTTGGAGAGAGGGCATGGAGTGGGGTAAGGTTCTAGGTATTGCACGGAAATTGCTCTGATGTAGAGGGAAGAACCCTTGGGTAGTTCTGATTCTCACTGAGGTCTTCATTCATTCAATCATATTTATTGAGCGCTTACTGTGTGCAGGACACTGTACTAAGTGCTAGAGAGAGTACAATGCGACAGTGAATGGACACATTCCCTGCCCGCATCGACCAAGTAATTTTGGGTTTCCTGTTGAGCATGTCCACACTACAAGATGAGAAGCAGCTGAGAAGCACTGTGGCTTAATGGAAAGAGCAGCGGCTTGGGAGTCAGAGGTTGTGGCTTCCAATACCTGCAGCGCCACTTGTCAGCTGTGTGACATTGGGCAAGTCACTGAACCTCTCTGTGCCTCAGTTACCTAATCTTTAAAATGGGGATGAAAGCTGTGAGCCCCACGTGGGCAACTTGATTACCTTGTTCTCCTCCAGTGCTTAGAACAGTGCCTGGAACATAGTAAGCACTTAATAAATACCATTATTATTATTATAAGATGCCCAAGCCAGATCACTAGATTGTAAACTTCTTGAAGGGCAGGGCTAATGTCTACTACCTCTATTGTATTCTCTTCTCCAAAGCACTTAGGCCAGTAAGTGCTCATTAAATAGTCTTTATTGATCGAATCTACAATGATAGAGTATTTCCACTGATGGCAGAGCCTCTTTTTCTGGCCGGAACACCCCTGACAAAGTTGAGGTGTGTGCCTGAAGAACTCCCGTGAGGTGTTAGAAAGTGATTTATCTACAGTTTGTGTATGCCCACAAGACTTTCTGAGCATGATAGGCCTGCCACATTCATCTCAGCTCTAATAGCTGTGGCTATTCCACTTTAAATCCACTTTTTTTTGGTCCCTCAGTGCCTCAGTAATCAATGACTGTAATCAATGCTGTTTATGTCTGCAGATATGATAAATTTTGGCTTGGTGTGGGCTTTGCTATGACACATTGAAATCCTGAATGGTGCATCTGCATTTAATACCAAAGTGTCCCCTGGTAAGCACTGAAAAGCGACACTTGTTTTTTAATGAGCATTTTTCACTCCCGGTTCAATAGAGCCATGCACCGGTTTGGCTCAATTTGCATGTTTTGAACCAGTGGGCCAGATTGAGCTAATAAAGCTAATGTCAGTCAGGTTCAAACTAGATTTGATGTCCCCTCTAATACCCTGAGAGATCTCCTGGTTTTTGGTTCGGGGTAGGAGAGGAGGAGTGTGTGTGGGAGGGGGAGGGCAGCTGGGGGGAGGGGAGGTCTGGAAGGGTGGCCTCGGGCTTATTTCCAGTGGGGTTGACTCAGCCAGAATTTCTGCCTCCCCACAATTTCTGGAATAAGGAGACTAAACAAAATGGGGGATAGGGAATTCCAAGAGCCAAATGAGAGAGACATAAAAAGAGGTAGACACCCACAGAGGGAGAAACACATAGAAGCAGCATGGTGTAGTGGATAGAGCTTGGGGTTGGGAGTCAGAAGATCATGGGTTTTAATCCCGGCTCTTCCACTTGTCTGCTGTGTGGCCTTGGGCAAGTCTTCACTTCTCCGTGCTTCAGTTCCTTCATCTGAAAAATGTGGATTGAGACTGTGAGCCCCATGTGGGACAGGGACCATGTCCAACCCGATTAACTTGTATCCTCCCCAGTGGTTAATACAGTGCCTGGCACACAGTAAGTGCTTAACAAATACCATTATTATTATTTTTATTATTATTACATAGAGAGAAACAGAGACACACACAGAAAAATACCGAGAAAGCAACAACAGAGACACCTTCTAAACTGTGAGCCCATTTTTAGGTAGGGATTGTCTCTATCTGCTGCCGAATTGTACTTTCCAAGCGTTTAGTACAATGCTCTGCACACAGTAAGCTTTCAATAAATACAATTGAATGAATGAATGAGCTAGATATAAAGATCCAAAAAGAGAGACACAGAGGGACTGAGGAGGGTAGAGTCTGGAATCAACTAGGCCTACACTGAGTCATCGTGATCCAGGGGTCTTCTAACTCAGGTCAGGCCTTGGCTAACCTCTGGGAAAGAAGAGATTGGGAAAGTTTTTCGATTTCGGGTTTCTGGAGGGTATACCCCGTGTTACAACTGCGCTTTGTTCCAAAAGGATGTAGCCAGTTCATAAACAGTTGTACTGACGGGTACATTTTCCCCTAGATTTATGAATAACCAGTTCAGATTTATTCCAACAGCTTCACTGATGTGAGAGTCGAGCATTTAAAACATGTAAAAAGTATACTTTAAATTCATTCATTCACTTTATTTAATCGTATTTACTGAGCGTTTACTATGCACAGCACTGTACTAAGAGCTTGGAAAGCAACAGATAGAGACAATCCCTACCCAACAGTGGGCTCTAAGTCTAGAATGGGAAGAGAGACAACAAAACAAGTAGACAGGCATCAGCATCAAAATAGATAAATAATAATGGTGATATTTGTAAAGCGCTTACTATGTGCAAAGCACCGTTGTAAGCGCCATGGAGGATACAAGGTGAACCGGTTGTCCCACGTGGGGCTCACAGTTTTAATCCCCATTTTACAGATGAGGTAACTGAGGCACAGAGAAGTTAAGTGACTTGCCCAAAGTCACACAGCTGGCAAGCAGTTGAGTCAGAATTAGAACCCATGACCTCTGACTCCCAAGCCCAGGCTCTTTCTACTGAGCCATGCTGCTTAGAATTATAGGTATATACACATCATTAATAAAATAAATAGAATGATAAATGTGTACAAATAGACACAAGTGTTTTGGGGCAGGGAATGCGGTAGAGCAGAGGGAGGGAGTAGGGGTGATGGGGAAGGGAGGAGGAGCAGAGGGAAAGGGGAGGCTCAGTCTGGGAAGACCCCATGGAGGAGGTGAGCTCTCAGTAGGCTTTGAAAGGGAGAAGAGAGCTGGCTTGGCAGATGTGAGGAGGGAGGGCATTCCAGGACAGCGGGAGGACATGGGCCAGGGGACAATGGCGGGACAGGAGAGAACGAAGCACAGTGAAAAGGTTAGCAGCACCAGAGGCTGGGCTGGAGAAGAAAAGGGAGGTGAGGTAGGAGGGGGCAAAGGGATGGACAGCTTTGAAGCCAAGAGTGAGGAGATTTGCTTCATGCAAAGGTTGATGGGCAACCACTGGAGGTTTTTGAGGAGGGGAGTGACATGCCCAGAGCGTTTCTGTAGAAAGATAATCCTGGCAGCAGAGTGAAGTTTAGACTGAAGCACGGAGAGACGGGAGTTTAAATGACCCCCTCATCCGAAACTCACCCTGCCTTCTCTGTCTCTCCAGTTCTCCTGAACCTGCTTCATATCTCTACATGACTTTTACCTTCTTGTGTAAAATTTGCATTCTGATCTTAATGGCAGCTGCAGCCACTTCCTTCCCTCTGCCATCTGGTGCTGCCCCAAGTTAGCGGGGAAAGAATGGATTGGCGGGAGGAGGGCAGGGATGGATCCGGGGAGCGGCAGAGATGGCTGGAGAGTGCTGGGATGGGGAGAGGAGCACGGATGGATGGGATCAGTCATTGCCCACCCAGCCTCATTCATTCATTCAATAGTATTCATTGAGCGCTTACTATGTGCAGAGCACTGTACTAAGCGCTTGGAATGGACAAATGGGTAACAGATAGAGACAGTCCCTGCCCTTTGATGGGCTTACAGTCTAATTGAGCCTCCCATCGCTGCCACTGCCCTGTTGCCTCCCCGGCCCCAATTCCTAAATAAAGTTGGGGCGGTGGGTAGAGAAGGGGAAAGGCTCACCGCAGAGATGAGGGAAGCAGCTACCACAGACATCACATTGAAAATTAAAAAAAAAAAATTCCTTCAGCTAGTGAGGAGAACGATTCAGGGATATGGGAAGGTGAGTCTCTTGGGATGGGGGAGAGTAGAACAAGGTGGGAATCTACACAGGTGGAGTGATTCACCACAACCATGGAATCAACCATATCCTTAGTAGTACTAGAGATAATTCAGCGTGGCTCAGTAGAAAGAGCCCAGGCTTAGGAGTCAGAGGTCATGGGTTCTAATCTCTCCTCCGCCACCTGTCTGCTGTTTGACTGTGGGCAAGTCACTTGACTCCTCGGTGCCTCAGTTACCTCATCTGTAAAATGGGAATTAAGACTGTGAACCTCATGTGGGACAAACTGATTACCCTGTATCTACCCCAGTGCTTAGAACAGTGCTTGGCACGTAGTAAGTGCTTAACATATACCAACATTATTATTGTTATTAATACTAATTGAGAAGCAGCATGGCATAGTGGATAGAGCACGGACCTTGGAGTCAGAAGGTCATGGGTTCTAATCCTACCTCCAACGCCACTTGTCTGCTGTGAGACCTTGGGAATTGCCTTTACTCTCTGTGCCTCAGTTCCCTCATCTCTAACGTGGGGGTTGAGAATGTGAGCCACACATGGGACAGGGACTACATCCAACGTGATTTGCTTGCTTCCACCCAGCACTTAGTACAGTGCCAGGCACAGAATAAGAGCTTAATAAATACTACTAATATTATTATTACTATTATTATTAGTAATAGCTGCAGCAGCAGTAGTTGAAGCACATATTGAGTCCCCACTTGGAGTGATGCAAAGTAATAAGATGCTTGGAAATGAAAAATAATAAAAAATGGTATTTGTTAAGCTTCTTCTAGAGAAGCAGCGTGGCTAGAGAAGCAGCGTGTCTCAGTGGAAAGAGCCCAGGCTTGGGAGTCAGAGGTCATGGGTTCGAATCCTGACTCTGCCACTTGTCAGCTGGGTGACTGTGGGCAAGTCACTTAACTTCTCTGTGCCTCAGTTATCTCATCTGTAAAATGGAGATTAACTGTGAGCCTCACATGGGACAACCTGATTACCCTGTATCTACCCCATTGCTTAGAACAGTGCTCTGCACATAGTAAGCGCTTAACAAATACCAACATTATTATTATTATTAAAAGGGGAGGCAAGCACAAAAATATTTACAGGTAGAGGGATTTAAATAAATTGAGCAGGTGTATATTTATGTTAAGGAACATGTAAATAAGTTCATAATTGTCAGTGACTACCTGTTCTTGCATAAGTTACCAAACTGAACAGTTCGTATCCCAGCGGTTACTTGTGTACGTGCAAAAATTCAGCAGTAACAGGCAGCTTAACGCAGCCAAACCTTTGCAACATTTAACATTGTAATCAAAAGAAAATCCTTCGCTCTCGGGTTTCCAATTTCCGATCATCCCTGCAGACCCAGAACATGCTTTGAATATGGATTTAGAGTTTTGGATGCATAGCGTAATAAAATCAAAACCATATTTTTTCCACATTGAAGTCAGAACTCTGATTAATTTGAAAAGTAATAAATATTAGAATATTGTAAATGGTTTCCTTTTTGCTCTTCACATTTAGAGAGGCTCTCAGGTCGAATGTATTTAAAGTGTACTACTAGAAAAAACTAGAGTTGTAAAGATAGATGAACTATTGAGAGACGGTATAGATTTTGTTAGGGATTTATGTGCTTCTATCAATCAGTCAATCCACGGTTTTATTCAATGCAGAACACTGAACTAAGTGCTCAAGAGAGTACACTACAGAAGAACAAATAGACACAATCCCTGCCCACAAGGAACTTACAGTCTAGGAGGCAGATGTTAAAAGTGAATTACAGATAGGAGAAAAGGGAGCGAATAAGGATATATACAAGTCCGTAGATTCCACATGCATAGGAAAAGCAGACAGGAGAGTGAATAGGGAAAGTGAGTTCTTAGTGAAGGAAGCTTCTTGGGGACAATGTGATTTTAATAGAGCTTTGAAGACGGAGGGAGCGATGGTCTGTCGGATATAAAGTGGAAGGGAGTTCTGGGCCAGAAACAGGATGTGGGCAAGTTGTAGGCTGTAAAATAGCTGAGATCGAGGAACATTCATTCAACTATATTTATTGAGCGCTTACTGTGTGCGAGGAATAGTGAGTAAGTTGGTGTTAGAGGAGTGAACTGTGCTGGTTGCACTGTAATAGTAGATTAGTGAGGTAATAGAGGATATGGAGAGATGATTGTCTTAAAGTTGATAGTAAAGAGTTCCTGTTTGATATGGAGATGAATGAGTAATCCTTGGTGGTTTTGGAGGACTGGGAAGACCTGGACTGAACTTCTTTTAGAAAAATGAACAGGGCAGCTGGAGAGATAGATGGGGAATCGTCCACGTAGGATCAAGAACTCACTCTCTTCCACAGCTTCAGTTACCATCTTCAAGTGGATGATTCCCAAATCTATCTTTCCAGCCCTGAACTTTCTTCTTCTCTGTAGTTTCACATTTCCTCCTGTCTTCAGGACATCTCTTCTTGCATTACCCATGGACACCTCAAACTTAACATGTCCAAAATAAAACTCAATCAACCAATCCTATTTATTGAGCACTTACTGTGTGCAGACCACTCTGCTAAGTGCTTAGCATTATTCTAATATGAATGAATAAATTACAGATATATGCAGCAGTGTGTGGGGCTGAGGGAGGGGTGAATAAAGGGAGCAAATCCAAGAGCAAGAGTGACTCAGAGGAAATGGGAGAAGAGGAAATGAGGCTTAGTCAGAAAACGCTGCCTGAAAGAGATGTGCCTTCATTAAGGCTTTGAATAGAGTGGGGAAGAGTAATGTCAGATATGAAGAGGGAGGGCTTTCCAGGCCAGAGGCAGGTCAGGGGCAAGACTGTTGGTGGCAAGATAGGGGAGATCAAGGTACAGTGAATAGGAGGAGTGAACTGTGCAGATTGGGTTGTAGTAGGAGAGTAGTGAGGTAAGGAATGAGGGGGCAAAGTGAGTGATTTAAATGCTGATGGTAAGGAGTTTCTGTTTGATGCGGAGGAGGATGGGCAGCCACTAGAGGTTCTTGAGGAGTGGGGAGACATGGACTGAATGTTTTCATAGAAAAATGATCCTGGCAGCAGACTGAATTATGGACTGGAGTGGGGAGAGACATGAGGCAAGGTAGCTGATGCACCCTCTGCTCTTCCCCCTTCCCCTCCCCTTAGCACTGTGCTCATTTGTATATATTATTTATTACCCTATTTATTTTGTTAAGGAGGTGTGTATCTCTTGATTCTATCTTGATGATGTTGTCTTGTTTTTGTTTTGTTCTGTTTTGCTTTGCTGTCTGTCTCCCCCGTTTAGACTGTAAGCCCGTCATTGGGCAGGGATTGCCTCTATCTGTTGCTGAATTGTACATTCCAAGTGCTTAGTACATGGCTCTGCACCTAGTAAGCGCTCAATTAATACTACTGAATGAATGAATAATCCAGGCGGGATAGGATGAATGATTATATTAATGTAGCAACAGTTTGGATGGAGACGAAAGGGCAGATTTTAGCAATGTGTGAAGGTGGAACTGACAGGATTTAATGATGGACTGAATATGTGGATTGAATGAGAAACATGAGTTGAGGATAATGCCAAGGTTATGGACTTATGAGACAGGAAGGATGGTGGTGCTATCTACAGTGTTGGAAAAATTGAGGGGAGGACAGGGTTTAGGTGGGAAGACAGAGAGTTCTGTTTAGGACATGTTAAGTTTGAGATGTCAGCATGACATTCAAGTAGAGATGTAAGCAAGAGGAAATGTGATAAGCAGAGAGATCAGGGTTTGGGAATCATTTACATAGAAGCAAAGAGTTCACCCAGGGAGTGGATGTAAATGGAGAACAGAAGGTGACCCAGAATTGTACCTTGAGGGACTCCCAATGCTAGCGGATGGAAGGCAGATGAGGATCCCTTGAAAGAGACTTAGAATGAGTGGCCAGTGAGCTAGGAGGAGAACCAGGAGAGGACAGTGTCAACGAAGCCGAGGCTGGATAATGTATCCAGGAGAAAGGGGTGGTCAACAGTGTCAAAGTCAGCTGACAGGTCGAAGAGGATTAGCATGGAATAGAGGCATTTGGATTTGACAAGAAGGAGATCAATTAATTATAAAGATATATAATATAATATAGCATAATATAATATATAGTACTATTATAAATAATAAAGATGACATTTGTTAAGCGCTTACTATGTGCCAAGCACTGTTCTAAGAATTCATAATATAAATATATATATATATATGATTTATAGGTATATACTTAAGGGTTGTGGGATTGAGAAGCGGCGTGGCTTAGTGGAAAGGGCATGAGCTTGGGTTCTAATTCCAGTCCCGCTGCTTGTCAGCTGTGTGACTTTGGGCAAGTCACTTAACTTTTCTGTGCCTCAGTTACCTCATCTGTAAAATGGGGATGGAGACTGGGAGCCCTACATGGGACAACCTAATTACCCTGTATCTACCCCAGTGACTAGAACAGTCCTTGGCACATAGTAAGTGCTTAACAAATAGCAACATTATTATTATTATTATTATTATTGGGAGGGTGAATATCAATTGCCCTAAGGTCACAGACCCAAGATCTAAGCACTTATCACTGTGCTCTGCACAGAAACGTGGCTCAGTGGAAAGAGCCCAGGCTTGGGAGTCAGAGGTCATGGGTTTGAATCCCGGCTCTGCCACTTGTCAGCTGTGTGACTCTGGCAAGTCACTTAGCTTCTCTGTGCCTCAGTTACCTCATCTGTAAAATGGGGATTAAGACTGTGAGCCTCACGTGGGACAACCTGATTACCTTGTATCTACCCCAGGGCTTAGAACAATGCTCTGCCCATAATGAGTACTTAAATACCACCATTATTATTATTATCAATAATTACCACTGATTGATTTTACAGCTGTGCATTTTTGGCCTGCCCTCTGTTAAAGCCTATGACTGTAAGGATGTCATGGTCAAGGAATGTGACTGCTAGTTATAGTATTTGTAGTGTACTCTCCCAAGTGCTTAGTACAGTTCTCTGAACATAGTATGCTCTCAAAAAATAACACTGATGATCGACTTGGTATCCCTAAATTCCGTAATGTGGCAGTGTAGCTGTGTTTCAAATGTTAATAGCTATGTCCATTTACCTATAACTATAGTTGAGGAGTTTCAGCCTATTTTAAGTGGTGCAAAAGTGTTTTGGATACGACTTCTGTTTCTGGCTATGCCCAGTGAAAGATTCCGCAATATGGCTTCCAAGATTCCTTCCCCGATGACATTTTTGCTGCGAGAGCCCCTCTTGTCCATCTGTTGCCTTTCGGGCCAGCGTCTCTGCCCTGGTCACTTGAAAACTAGTGTCCTTGATACGATATCTCCTCGCTCCCTATTGTGTCTCCGTATATCTTGGAAACCCTTTTCAGAGGTGCTCACAGCACAATGCCTCTATTGCAGTCAGAAGATTGGTGTGTTGTTCTGACTACAGGAGTTTGCTTGACTGAAGTCTCAGCTTGCTGATGTTTCCTCAGGTCTCCTGGTACTTCCAGAAAATTGACGTTCAAGGACAATTTGTCATTGTCCTCCATGGAGTTGTTTTTATTCATTCTCAAGAATGTTTCTGAATTACCACTTCCACTCTATTTGTTAAGCACTTCCTGTGCATCAAACGTTTTACTAAAGCTCTGGGGTAATAATAAGATAATAAGGTTGGGCACGATTACCTGTTCCACATGGGCTCACCGTCTAAATGGGAGGGAGAATGGGTGTTGACTAACTGTTTTCTAGATGAGGAAACTTAAGTACAGAGAAGTGAAGTGACTTCACTTAAGGTCACATAGCCGGTAAGTGGCAGAATTGGGATTAGAATCCAGGTCTTCTGACTCCTAGGCCTACGTTCTTTATGTTTGGCCTCATTGCTTCTTTTAGCAGAGAAGAGAAATAGCTTTCATTCTTTCTCCATAGCCCCTGTCTCTCTATTAAGATTTCTACTGATCTGATCTTGTGTCTCCCAGTCTTCACTGTGGAGTCCCTATCTTGGAATATCTATTTTATTTTTATTGTATTTGTTAAGCACTTGCTACTTGCCAGGCATTGTACTAAGCACTGGGGTCAGCCTTAATCGCCATTTTACAGCCTTAAATCTCAGCCTTCATCCCTCTTTTACAGAGAAGTGAAGTAACTTGCCTGAACGAATAAGGCAGGCAAGTGATGAAACAGGATTAAAATCCAGGTCCTTTGACTCTCAGGACAGTGCTCTTTCTAGTGCTTAGAACAGTGCTTGACACATAATAAGTGATTAACAAATATCATTATTATAATTATTATTTCCACAAGACCACATTGCAAAGTAGGTGTGCACTGCCGAAGAGTCTTTTGAATAGAGGGGTTATATTTATTTTTCAAATTAAAACACATTCACAAGCAGCTACGTTCACCAATCCAGAGGGGCAGAAGAGAGGAGAATCATTTACAATCTAGAGCAAGGATTTCCTCTCATGTCACTGTTTCAGTTCCAAACATCTTCTCTGGGGACCCATGTGACCCCATATGAGATCAGAAATATGGGGGTTGCAAGGTTCATTTTACAAGGACCACATTTATTCATCTTTCCATGAAAGGGATGAGCAAGTGGCCATAGAAGTGTTGAAAATGTAAGGAATCTTGAGCTGTGTTACTTCTAGTTTATGAGTGTCTAATGAAAAAAAAAAAAGGCTAGGATAAAGGCAGCACCCAGGGAGAGAGAAAAAAGGAGGGTCCCAAAGAAAAGGAGTTTGTTCTTTTGACTCCATTTAACCCATTTATTCTGGCAGGAGAATTGCATTCCTTACTGCTGAACGCGTGTATTAGACAACGAGTGTATGGACCAGTAGTCAATCTGTAACGCTCCCACGATCAGGGTTTTTCATTTTAACTTAGAAATTCAGAATGAAGGTGCATTTTCTCTTATATTTTGGCTTTGTGTATGGTCACTGGTTGGTGGTAGTCTCTGCTTTAAGCTAGAAGCCCCTTGAAGGCAGGCACTAAGATACTAGAGGGCAGGGATTACGTCTTTCAAATCGACTACACTCTCTCAAGTGCTTAGTATAGGGGTCAGCATCTTGGCATAGTGGATAGAGCACTGGCCTGGGATTCAGAAGGTCATGGGTTCTAATCCCAGCTTTGATATTTGTCTATTGTAGGGCCTTGGGCAAATGCCTTGACTTCTTGCCTCAGTTACCCCATCTTTAAAATGGGGATTGAGACTGTAAGCCCCACATGGGACAAGGACTGTGTCCAAATCAATTTGTTTGTATCCACCACAGTGCTTAGTACAGTGCCTGGAACATTGTAAGTGCTTAACAAATACCTTTATTATTTTTATTAGAAGTAAGTTTGTCTCCAGACTGTAAAGTCATTGTGAGCTGGGAACGTGACTACCATTTCTATTGTATGGTACTCTCCCGAGAGTTTAGGACAGTGCTCTGAATACAGTAAGAGCTAAATAAATATCACTGTTGATAAACAAGGGCTCATTGAATACCACTGATTAATTGGTTGAGTTAGCTCAGTTTCATATAATTGGTTTAGGAGCTACTACTCCCTATTTGTCCTTGAAAATCTGTCAGGCCACAGTGCTCCCCGCACTCGAAACCTTCCTAAAATCACACCTCCTCCCTCAAACCTTTTGCAACCATTTCTCTTCACTCTAACTCATGCATGAGAAGTAGTGTTGCCTAGGTGGAAGAGCACAGGCCTGGAAATCTGAGGACCTAAGTTCTAACACCGGCTGGATAATCGTAGACAAATCTCGTAAATTTTCTGAACCTCAATTACCTAATCTGTGAAATGGGGATTAAGATTGTGAGATCCATGTGAAACATTGACTGTGTCCAACATGATTATCTTATACCTACCCCAGAGCTCAATACAGTGCCTGGCACATAGAAAGCACTTAACAATTTTTTTTTTTTTAAAAAGGCAAATGTCTATCAATCAATCAACTATCTAATCAGTCAGTGATATTTATTGAGTGCTTACTGTGTACAGAGCACTGTACTAAGCACTTGAAAGAGTATGATACAAGAGAGTAGGTGGACACATTCCCTGTCCAAAAGGAGCTTACAGATTAGAGGGGAAGGTAGGCAATAAAATAAATTACAGATATGTATACAAGTACTGTGGGGCTGAGGGTGGAGTGAATAAAGGTTGCAACTCTAAGTGGAAAGGTGAAGCCAAAGGGAGTAGGGGAAATGAGAGCTTAGTTAGAAAAGGGCCTCTTGGAGATGTGATTTAGAGAAGCAGCGTGGCTCAGTGGAAAGAGCATGGGCTTGTGAGTCAGAGGTCATGGGTTCGAATCCCGGATCTGCCACGTCTCAGTTGTGTGACTTTGGGCAAGTCACTTAATTTCCAGTTACCTCATCTGGAAAATGGGGATGAAGACTGTGAGCCGCATCTGGGACAAGCTGATTACCCTGTATCTATCCCAGTGCTTAGAACAGTGCTCCGCACATAGTAGGTGCTTAAATACCAACATTATTATTATTATTGTTATTATTATTATTATTTTAATAAGGCTTTGAAGGTGAATAGAGTGATCATCTTTTGGATAGAAGTAGGGAGGGAGTTCCAGGCCAGAGGCAAGACGTAGGCAAGGGGCCTGGAACAGTGTTTGGCTCCCAAATATTATTATAATTATTATTACTATTAGTAGTGGTAGTAATCATCATTATCAAGGGGAGAAGCAGTGTGGCCTATTGGAAGGATCACAAACACGCGAGTCAGAAGCTTCTAATCCCAACGCTGCCACTTGTATGCTCTGTGACCTTGGGCAATTCACTTCACTTCTCTGAGCGTTGGTTGCTTCATCTGATAAATGGGGGTGTGGTATTTCTTCACCCTCCTATTCTGATTGTAAACCCCATATGGATTATTTGCATTTACCCCAGTGTTTAGTATAGTGCTTGACACTTAAGTAAGCACCTAACAAATTAGAGATTCAGTGTGGCTCAGTGGAAAGAACACGGGCTGGAGAGTCAAAGATCATGGGTTCAAATCCCGGCTCCACCACTTGTCAGCCATGTGACTGTGGGCAAGTCACTTCACTTCTGTGTGCCTCAGTTACCTCTTCTGTAAAATGGGAATGAAGACTGTGAACCCCACGTGGGACAACCTGTTCACTTGGTATCGTCCCCAATGCTTAGAACAGTGCTTTGCACCTAGTAAGCACTTAACAAAGGCCATTATTATTATTATTATTATTATTATCATTATTAAATACCACATAGTAGTAGTAATAGTAGCAGCAGCAGCAACATGGTATACTGGATAGATCAAGACCTGCGAGTCAGAGGGTCATGGGTTCTAATCCTGGCTTCGCCACTTGCCCGTTGTGTGACCTTAGACAAGTCACTTCACTTCCCTGTGCCTTGATTACTTCATCTTTCATTCATTCATTCAACTGTATTTATTGGGCAATTACTTGATGCAGAGTACTGTACTAAGTGCTTGGAAAGTACAATTCAGCAACAGACAGAGACAATCCCTACCCAACAATGGGCTCACAGTCTAGAAGGAGGAGACAGACAACAAATCAAAACAACTAGGCAGGCATCAATAGCATCAATACAGATAAATAGAATTAGAGTAATATACACATCATTAATAAAATAAATAGAATAATAAATATGTAGCAAATATATACAAGGGCTGTGGGGTGGGGAAGGGGGTAGAGTAGAAGGAGGGAGTAGGGGCAGTGGGAGGGGAGAAGGAACAGAGGGAAAAGGGTGCTCAGTTTGTAAAATGGGGATTGAGACTGTGAGCCCTACATGGGACAAGTCCAAACTGATTTGCTTATATCCACCCCAGGGTATAGTAAGAGTGCCTGGCACATAGTAAGCATTTAACAAATACCCCAATTATCATTATTATTATTATTACTAGTAATAATAATGAATGATATTTGTGCTTAGCACTTATCACATTATTATCATTGATAGAATTAGTAATGATGATCCTAATAAGTGGTAATTGTTGACTGCTTACTATGTGCTAATCACTATACTAAAAGTGGGGGTAGATGGAAGATAATCAAGCCCAGCTTGGGACTGACTATCCAAGTAGGAGGGTGAACAGATATTGTAACCCCATTTTTCATTTGAGGGAACTGAGGCACATAAAAGTGAAGTGACTTGTCCAAGGTCACACAGAGGGCAAGTGGCGGAGTCAGGATTAGAACCTCTGACTCCCATGCTAGTGCTCTTTCCACTAGGCCACAATGCTTCTTCCAGTGATGATGGTGGTGATGATGATAGCTATGGGGAAAGAAAAGGAAACAGTCTTGAACATTTAATTAAATGAATTACTTTTTTCTCAAATGCTCCTATACCTTGCACTTTGGAATACCCCATAAAAAGGGATTCAATAACCATTTTTAAACTACATGATTTTAGAATGAGGCTGGAGAAAGGCATATGGACACCAGACACAGAATCAGTGTCTCAAGGAGGGAGAAAACTAAGTTTTCCTAACTTGTGTTTAAGCTGCATTTTTGAGACGCTCTCAGATCCAGGCTATCACAGGCATGCTTTTCATTGACCGTAACATCAAGTTAGAACATACATCTCTAAAAGAAAATATTAGAGAGGACACATTTTTGGGTTCAGCCTTTACTTTAGAATGCCAGTTAGAGAAATCGGCCGTTAGATCTACAGACTCTCAACAACACACCAAAACAAAATAAACAGAATTAAGAATCGGAGTCCTGCTGAGAGTAAAGATGAACTACCCCAGGCTCCTTTGCAGTTGGGAATTTAATGGTATGTCCAAAGCAAAGCTTATTAGCCAAATGGATTAATGGTGTAATTAGGATAATTGGGAAGCATGTGATCAAGGGGTGACTGCTGGGGCTTGGGGAACTTGGTTCTGTTCCCAGCATTTTCTCTGATCATAGACAATCCACCTAAAGCTTTCTGGGCTCTGATTTACCCCAGTAACAGAGAGGGATGTAATTGTACCTGAGAGAGAGAGAGAGAGAGAGAGAGTCTCTCTCTCAATTGTGAGTTGCAGGCTGGAGAGTGCTTAATAAATCCTGTTTCAAGCTGATGACCTACTTACAGAGTACTAAAACCTGGCTGTTTCCTCAACTTTGAGGTGAAGCTACCCACTTTTGCCTTTCTAGGGCATACCCTAACTTCTCGTTTGATGGAGAACAGGACAAATCTGGCGGCAGACATAATTTTCATGGACTTTCACAGCTCTCGAGTCGGGAGGAGAGTAGTAGAAATGACTGAATTGACAAGCAAGTTTATACTCTGAAGCAGTGTGACTTAATGGAATAATAATAATGATGGTATTTGTTAAGCACTTACTATGTGCCGAGCACTGTTCTAAGTGCTGGGATAGATATGAGGTAATCAGGTTGTTCCTCGTGGGGCTCACAGTCTTAATCCCCATTTTACAGGTAAGGTAACTGAAGCCCAGAGAAGTTAAGTGACTTCTCCAGAGCTGACAAGTGGAACAGCTGGGATTAGAAGCCATGACCTCTGATTCCCAAGCCTGTGCTCTTTCCACTAAGCCATACTAGTCCTCACAGAGGATGAATGAACACAAGACTGGGAGTCAGGAGACCTGGGTTCTAACACTGGCTCTGTTACTTTCCTGCTGTTTGACCTTGAGTAAGTCACTTAACTTTGCTGGGACTCAGTTTCTTCATCTGTAATATAAGGATTAAATACCTGTTCTCCCTCCCCCTTAGGTTGTGACCCACAAGTGAGACAGCAACTGTGTCTGATCTGATTGCATTGTGATGACCTCAGTCCTTAGCACAGTGTTTGGCATATAGTGAGAACTTAATAAGTACCAAAATGATAGCAAAAACAATTATTATTGCTATTATATTTGTTTAGTTCTTACCTTGTGCCAGGCACTGTACTACGTGCTGGGGTAGATACATACTAATCAGTTTGGATACAGTCCATGTCCCACATCGGCTAATTTTGCAGATGAGGGAAATGAGTATCAGAGAGTGAAGTTACTTGCCCAAGGTCACAGAGCAGGTAAGTGACAAATACAGGATTAAAACCCAGGTTCTCTAATGCCCAGGCCTGTGCTCTTTCCAATGGGCCGCACTATTTCAAAGCTACCTTGATTTCCAAACTTTTTTTTTCCATTCTACAATAATAAAAAAATCATTCTAGTGGATTTTCTCACCCTTAAGTTTCCACTAAGGTTCTTAAAAACAAATGCCCAAATAATAGCAGTAATTTCATTTATTGAGAGCTTACCGGCTACAATGCACTTTATAAAACACTTGGCAAATACTAAACAAAGCAATGACCTGTTCCTTGACCCCAAGAAGCTTCAACTCCCGAAAGATGTGGGACAGATCAATCAATCAGTCCTACTTATTGAGCACTTACTGTGTGCAGAGCATTGTACTAAGACCTTGGGAGAGTACAACATAACAGGGTTGAAGATATTACTTGGATCAAACTTTCTCTGGTTCAAGGCTTGGAGCCAGGGTGGCGGGAGGTTAAGGGTGACCAGGTTATTTTCTTTAGAACTTTCCCAAATGAGCTCCGATCCATGGAGAGGAATGGCTGTGCCATCAGAGAGGGCATGTGGGTATGCTCAGTGGCACATGACCTTGCTATTCAGCACTCTTTGGTAGGTGACTATAAGATGTTGCAGTGTTTATTGAGTGCCCACTTGCTGCAGGGCGCTGTACTCGATATTTGCGAAGTACAAAATAAAGTGTCATATTCCCTTCCTGGCAGGAGCTTATGCCCTAATGGGTTGTGGCAGATCTAAAACGATTCACAATCAGGATTGTCAAAACTAATAATTGAATGTATATGGGAAAACATGGATATACAAAAGTTATAAGGTTGAGAATAAATAAATTCATTAACTCCTAGAGTAGGATGAGGCCTTGATATGGCTCAAGACTCTGGGAAATTTGTCAGGGAAGGCTTGTTGGAGGAGGTGGGATTTTAGGAAGGATTCGCCTGTGGGGAGAGCTGGAGGCTGACAGATTTGGGTAAATCAATCATATGTGTTGAGTACTTACTGTTTTCAGAGCACTCATCTAAGTGCTTGGGAGAGTTTAGTACAATAGAATTGGTACACATGTTCCCTTTCTATAAGACGCTTACAGCGTAGAAGGGAAACAAACAATAACATCAATTACTGGTATGTAAATAAGGGCTGTTGGTCTGAGGGTGGGTTGAATATCAAGTCGGTGGTACAGATCCAAGTTCGTAGGTGACAGAAGGGAGAGTGAGAAGGGGAAATGAAGACTTAGAAAAGCCCTCTTGGAGGAGATGTAATTTTAATAAGACTTGGAAGTTGGGGAGAGTGGTGGTCTGTGGATATAAAGGGGGAGGGAGGTCAAGGTCAGAGGAGGGATGTGGGCAAGGGGTCACCGGCGAGATAGACAAGATCGAAATACAGTGAGTAAGTAGGTTGGCGTTAGAGGAGCAAAGTGTGCAGGACTAGGTTGTAATTAGACATTGGCGAGCTAAGCTAGGAGTGGAAAAGCCAGTTGAATGCTCTGAAGCTATTGGTAAGGAGTTTCTGGTTACTGTGGAGCTGGATGGTCACTTGGAGGTTCTTGAGGAGTGGGGAAACATGGTCTGAATTTTTTTTTTTTTTGAAAACGGTCCCGGCAATAACACGAAGTATGGACTGGAGTGAGGATAGACAAGAGGCAGGGAGGTCAGCAAGCAGGCTCATGCAGCATTCTGAGGAAGCAGAGTGAGTGAGGAGACAAGGCAGAGGCCTTGTCTGGGGCCGACGATGAGTGCGGTCCCAGAAGAAGACGTGAAAATTACCAGTTTTCTAGTTGGTGATTTCCACAACCTCTCCTTTGGGGACCACTAGGTACTGCTTCTAGGAGGTTGGTTGGGGGAGAGGAGCATGGAAGTCTGTGGGAACAGATACTCCCAGTCCCTCCCGCTCCACTCCCAACGTCTCAATTGACTTGGAGAGGAAGCAAACAAGATACTGTCACAGGAAGTTAAGGGCAAGCAAAGCACTATCAAATTGAACCACAAATATCCAGCTGCCAAGACACTTGGGGCCCAAGACAGGCAATGTTCCTTCTAGAATCCCCAAATGTTATAGAATCTAAAATGCCTACATAAGGAAGACCAAGTGACAGCTTCATCTTCATTTGTGGAAAAAAAAGAATCTGAAGTTAGAACCTCCCATAATGGATACACAAATTTGTCCAAAAGAAACTAACATGAACATTTCTGGTTTAGATATTGGAGGGTGGGAGGCTACGAGAGGAAGAGAAATTCCACATTCACACAGTCACGTCTCACTTTAATTCTCTTTCGTCTGCCTTTTGCCAGACCGTAGAAAGCATCCTGTAGCAGCAAATCTTTTGGAGCTAAATGCAGGGGAGGTACTATAGGCTGAATTTGCAGTGGTTAAATCTTATGTTCTTTATTAAAATAAATCTTCAAACCAACATGTTTCGTAACAGCTGCCTTTTCAGTCTAACCAAGAGGGGATTAGAAAACAGTTCATTTTTTTCTTCCATATCCCGGGCCGCATAGTGATGTGTTTCTGCAAAGAGTTGGAGTGTTTGGACCGAATCTGTGCTTGGTTGAGGGGCTGAGATTGCTGGGGACTGTTCCCCTGAAGTGAATTCCATTGTTTGTAGAAAGTGGGTTCTCTGTTTGGGGTACAGGGCTGGGGGGCTTCAGAGTGGAACAGCTTGATAGATCTGTCAGGTCAAAGGATTGTCAGTGCAAAACAGAAGATATTTCAAGATTGTCTTTCTTTATAGCTGTATTGCACTTTCCCAAGCACTAACTACAGTGCTCTGCACACAATAAGCACTCAATAAATACAATTGATTGAAAAAATACGATTGAGTGAATCAATGAATGTGCTCACACCTGCTTAATTGATACCACTGGTTAGACATACCCGTTTTTGTCAATGTGGCCTAGTGCCAAGAACTGATCTGGGAGCCAGGAGACCTGGTTTCTACTCCACGCTCTATCACTGGCCTGCTGGGTGACCTTGGGCATGTCATTTAACATCTCTGATGTCTTGATTTTTTCACCTGCAAAATGGGGTTTAGATCCCCACTCTCCTTCCCCTTAGATAGTTTCATGTATGATCTGATTATCAGATCTGATTAGTATAGTGCTTGGCTCATAGTAAACTCTCAATATTATTATTTTGCTGTGAAGAATTGTTTTGCTAAGGGAAGTTAAGGTGAAATATAGGCAGTCCACGACTTTCAAGATTTTAAATTATGATGAATGGTGACAACTCTGAAGTTACACCCCATTTTCAGCTTTATGACACATAAGTTTGGATTGTAAAACACTACAAGTCCTTTAGCAATAGCTCCATCTACCACTCATGGCACTTCACTGGACATGAAACAGATGCTTTAACCTTTCCCGGAGACTTCCTGGATTTGAGGTACCTCATCTTCTCTCTCCCTGACCTCTTCTGCTCCTCTGCCCACATCTTTCAACCCTCCTTTCCCCTCACCGAAATGTATTTCCCTGTTTCCCCATGGCTCCTGTGTTTCCCCTTATTCTTCCATGACTCCCTAACCATGCTTCCATCTTCACAGCCTCCCATGATCCCCGTCCTTGCTTCAGACCCTGCCTCATGTTACTTCTTGAAATTTTTTTTATGTACTCATTTTAGGGCACTTCCCTGACTCCTACAGCCCCATGATCCCTCAGTCGCCGGCATCCCAAGGGGCCAGACCTGCTAGAGTGGGGCAGGAGGCCGGGCGGGTGGCTGCAGGGCCTTACCCACCTCTCCCATTGACTGACCTGAACCACTATTGGGATGGTAACTGAGTAGCGGTGGTATGAGGGGAGGGGACTGCTTACTTAGGGCAGGGAATTTGTCATTTGTACTCTCCCAAGCCCTTATTACAGTGCTCTGCACACAGTAAGAGCTCAACAACTAGGATTGACGGAGAGACAGGGAAGAGAAGCCCTTCTCAGGACTTGGTGGGCATGTGAATCCCGGATCTGCCACTTGTCTGCTGTGTGACCTTGGGCAAATCACTTCACTTCTCTGTGCCTCAGTTCCCTCATCTGTAAAATGGGGATTAAGACTGTGTGCCTCACGTGGGATAACCTGATTACCCTGTATCTACCCCAGCGCTTAGAACAGTGCTTGGCACATAGTAAGCGCTTAACAAATGCCAACATTATTATTATGTGAGGAAGCCATGGGGATTGTGGATGATGGATTTGGAGGCATGCGAATTGGAGCAACAGGGAAATGTTATTATTGTACTAATAGTATATTATAATACATTATACTATTATATGTTAATGTATAATAATATATAATAATAATGCAGCAGTGTTACCTAGTGGTGGGCACTTGCTCTAGCCATCTTGTTCTTCTCCTCCTCTGCCCTCTCACTGTCCACCCACGTCCTTCTGAACCCAGAAACCACAGCAAGAGGGAGACTCAGCATTTAAAACAGCAGGGTCTAATGGAAAGAACACAGGTCTGGAAGTCAGAGGACCCGGTTCTAATTCCAGCTCTGCCATTTGTCTGCTTTGTGACCATGGACAAGTCACTTAACCTCTCTGTGCCTCAATTTCCTCATCTGTACAATGGGGATTCAGTGCCTGTTCTTTCTCATTCATTCATTCATTCAATAGTTTTTATTGAGTGCTTACTATGTGCAGAGCACTGTAAATACTCTGTACAATTCGGCAACAGATAGAGATAATTCCTGCTCAATGACGGGCTTACAGTCTAATTCATTCATTCATTCAATAGTATTTATTGAGCACTTACTTTGTGCAGAGCACTGTACTAAGCGCTTGGAATGTACAAATCGGCAACAGATAGAGACAGTCCCTGCCCTTTGACGGGCTTACAGTCCAATCAGGGGAGACAGGCAGACAGGAACAATGGCAATAAATAGAGTCAAGGGGAAGAACATCTCATGAAAACAATGGCAAATAAATAGAATCAGGGTGGTGTACATCTCATTAAACAAAATAAATAGGGTGATGAAGATATATACAGTTGAGCAGACTAGTACAGTGCTGAGGGGGTGGGATAGGAGAGGGGGAGGAGGGGAGGGAAAGGGGGGAGAAGAGGGTTTAGGTGCTGAGAGGTGGGGGGCAGGTAGAGGGAGCAGAGGGAAAAAAGAGGGGAGCTCAGTCTGCCAATAGCAATAAATAGAATCAAGGGGATGTACATCTCATTAACAAAATAAATAGGGTAATAAAAAATATACAAATGATCAAATGAACACAGTGCTGAGGGGAGGGGAAGGGAGAGGGGGAGGAGAAGAGGGAAAGGGGGGTAAGGGAGCTTAGCTGAGGGGAGGTGGTGGGGGGAGGGGCGGGAGAGGCAGCCGAGGGAGCAGAAGGAAAAAGGGAAGCTCAGTCTGGGAAGGCCTCTTGGAGGAGGTGAGTTCTCAGGGCTTTGAAGAGGGGAAGAGAGTTAGTTTGGCGGAGGTGAGGGGGGAGGGCATTCCAGGACAGCAGAAGGACGTGGGCCAGGGGTCGACGGTGGGATAGGTGACCTATGTAGAGGTTGAGCCCCATTTGAGACATGGACTGTGTCCAAACTGAATGACTTCTATCTACCCCAGTGCTTAGAACAGGGCTTGGCTTATAGTAAGAACTTGACAAAGACTATAATTATAATTCTTATTACTATAGTTATTATTAACAAAATAAAAATATCCTTAAGGAGCATGGCTTAGAGGAAAGAGCACAGGCTTGGGAGTCAGAGGACGTGGGTTCTAATCCCTGCTCTGCCACTTGTCTGCTGTGTGACCTTAGGCAAGCCACTTAACTCTCTGTGCCTCAGTTACCTCATCTGTAACATGGGGATTAAGACTGTGAGTCCCATGTGGGAGAACTGATTACCTTGTATCTACTCCAGTGCTTAGAACAGTGCGTGGCACATAGTAAGCGCTTAACAAATAATATTATTAAATATCCATATTAAAATAGCCAAATAAAGATAACCAAAATAATAATAATAGTAATGGTATTTATTAAGTGCTTACTATGTGCAAAGCATTGTTTTAAGCCCTGGGAAGGATACAAGGTGGCCAGGTTGTCCCACATGAGACTCACAGTTTTAATCCCCATTTTACAGATGAGGTAACTGAGGCACATAGAAGTTAAGCGACTTGCCCAAAGTCACACAACTGGCAAGTGGCAGAGCCGGGATTAGAGCCCATGACTTCTGACTCCCAAGCCCAGGCTCTTTCCACTGAGCCATTCTGCATAACCATATATGTGCTGGACAGGGGATCAACCAATAGCAAATGACATTGTCTAATATCAAACCAAGTTGACTGCTTCCCAGAGGTAACTAAGAATGGATCTGCCCTCTTCTTGGAACAAATTGTCAGCCGTCTGACAGAGGTTCAGAACATTCTTCCTAACAAACTGTCACTGAGGAAAAAGGGAGAACTTTTTTTTGCCCGAATAGTCCAGATTAGCTGATGCCTCAAGTGAACTCATCAGACAACTTGGGTTCAGTCCTTCCCACTGCTTTTCCTAGGAAGGTAATAACCACGGCATTCATGTTCAGACTTGTTCCAGCTGGACCGAGTGGTAATTGTGCCAACAAGAAATCTCTGCCCATGCAACTCTTTGCCAGTCTAGCAAGCACTTTTCCTCTGAAGTTTGGCTGTGGCTACTGGTGAAATATTGAAGGCAGATAGGAATACGGAAGAAGAGAGACAGTCCCCTTTTCCTTTGAGATAAACCTGCAAAGTTCTCCCACGTTGACTCCAGAGGCACAGGGAGCTTTACTTCCATTCTGGAGCCCAGTACATCACTCTGGTAGAAATCCCAGGGATGGTTTTCAGATAAGGTTGGGCAGAGCTCTAAGGCCATTCTGAGCGAAGCAAAGCCCAAGAAACATCACATTTAGGAGGGCGCTCTGGTGTCACCTTCAGATTTCTGAGGAGCTTGCGATGAAAATGACTGCTGTGGTCAACATCTATGGCCTCTCTCTTGGTTAGAGTGCATTCAGCCCCAAGACTGTTTAAGCTTTTTAGTCCCGGCCTCACTCGTCCCAGATTTAAAAGGAGACCTGAAAGTTTCCAAATGGGGTTCAAAAGACCCAAAGTGATGGCTTCCTGATGTAGCAATTAATTTGTCAATCATATTTATTGAGTGCTTACTGTCTGCAGAACACTGTACTAAGCACTTGGGAGAGTACGTTGCAACCAAGTTGGTGTTTTTGAGTTTTTCATTTATTATGGAATTCGTTAAACCCTTACTATGTGTCAAGCACCATTCTAGGCACTGGCATAGATGCAAGTTAATCAGGTTGGACCCAGGCCCTGTCCCACAAGGGACTCACTGTTTAAGTAGGAGGGAGAAAGGAATCAAATCCCCATTTTACTGTTGAGGAAACTGAGGCAGAGAAATTTTGTGACTTGCTCATGGTCACACAGCAGACAGGTGGCAGAGCTAGACTTAGAATCCAGGTTTTCTGACTTCCTGGTCTGTGCTCTTTCCACTAGGCTGCATTGCTTCACGTGTTGGTAGACGTGTCCCCTGCCCACCAGGAGCTTACAGTCTCCTCGCAGTCCCCCACTAAAAATTGCCCCCCACTTCACCCCCATCTCAAAATGAAATGTCGATCCCATGGATAGGAGGTTTCATATCCAAGCCAGGAGTTTGGTGGGGAAATTCTGCCCAGGCAGTGTGTTGTGAACTGCCAGAGAATGTTGGTTCCATAACTCCAGGCTGTCATTTACCACAAGCTTTGGATGAACTCCCTGATAGAGTTAGAAGGGATGGACTCCAAACATCAAATTGGATCTTTGAAGTCCATTTTTGCATAACCTCTAAGCCTCTCTTGCCGCTCACTCAGTAACTTTGTCAAGAACTCCCCCATCTGCTCCCTCTAATTACTCCTTCTAGATTTATGAGGTAGGCAAAACTACAAACAGGGGATGTGACATTTTCATTTCACCCTTCAAAAACGGGCTCCGAATCAAGAGCAAAAATCCCTACAACCAGTCTAGAGAGCCCCAGCCCTAGGAGATGGCAGAAGCAACATCCAGTTAGTTTCTGTGTTTACTCAGTGGGGAGGAATGAATAGCCAACTTTGATTTTTCAGAAGTCAGTAAATAAGCAGCATTAGCTTGCTTATCCCAAAGTGTTTACCCGGGTGCCGGATGTCAATAGGGGGAACTCAGAAATCATGGCAACGTGGCACAGAGCTCAGGCGAGATGTGCTGGATGAGATGGAGTTTCATTTCTGTGGTTTGGCAGAGTCACGAGGGCATCAGAATATCAATCCGCCACCTTTCCCCGGAGGGAGTTGTTAGGGCAGTGCAATGTATAATAAATTACAAGTCCAAGATGCATATAGCCAAAAGTTGATGAGTGTCTAATAAAATATTAATACATATCTGCTCCCCCCAAAATTCAGGAAGGAAGCAAATGACTCTCTCATAACTCACTTTAAGAGCTAGGATAAAAGGCATTCTCATTTCTGGATCAACTGTCAGCTTAAACTGGAGTCCTAGCTCACAAGAAGCCTGCAAAAAATGGGGGCTTCATTACTCATCTGTTTAAATTTTCATTGGACTAGCAATGGTCACCTCTGCTCTGCCCTCCCCTTGCCCCCACCCCCCACCCCCACCCCCCAGTTATGTCCCTTTAAACTCACCTGATGCAAGCAGGGTCTTTCAGGGGCCATTAGAGTAAAAATGTGGGATTACCTATCAAGCAAACAATGGTATTTGTTGAGCACTTATTGCAGGCAGAGCACTGTACTAAGCACTTGGGAGAGTACAGTAAAACAGAGTTGGTGGACATGTTCCCTGTTCATAAAGAGTTTACAGCTTAGAGCTGTCTTTAATGAGTGGGAAAGCCAAACTCAAGGGAAGTGGAAAAGAGAATAATTTTCTGATTTAAAGCACCATGTATAGAGCCCAACAACTTAATTCAGGAAACATGGGTATTCTACTTAGAAGGTCTAGGCACACATATCCAATATTTTGGCTGTGTAAAGGTTTATTAATAATAATTTTTATTGTTGTTATGGCACTTTCATTCATTCAGTTGTATTTATTGAGCTCTTACTATGTGCAAAGCAATGTACTAAGCCGTTGGGAGATTATAATATCACAATGAACAGACACATCCCTGTCCACAACGAGCTCACAGTCTAGAGGGGGAGATAGACATTAATATAAATAAACTACAGATATATACAAATATATACATGTTACATATACATAACAGATATATATATACTTGTTAAGCAGTTACTATGTGCCAAGCACTGTTCTAAGCACTGGGGTAAATATAAGTTAATGAGGTTGAACACATTACCCATCCCACATGGCGCTCACACTCTTAAGCCCCATTTTACAGATGAGGCACAGAGAAGTTGAGTAACTTGCCCAAGGTCACACAGTAGACGTGCAGCAGAGCCAGGATTAGAACCCCAACTCCTCTGACTCCAAGGCACATGTTCTATCTAAGGCACACTGCTTCTCTAATTCACATTGCTTAAATTCTGAATTCCTCTGAATTCTGAATTCTGAATTCCCTCCTTTCTGCCCAGCCTCCCAACCCCCATCCACAGCCCGTGCTAGAAACAAACCCAGAGGCCTTTTCTTATTCCTGTCAACTAGAAGTTCATCTAATTGTGGATTATTCCTGGCTGTTTTATCAAGGGTTATCAACACCCTTGGCTAATAATTATAATAACTGTGATATTTGGTCAGCACTTATCTGCCAAACATTGTACTAAGCACTGAGGTAGGTAAAACACAATTGTTTCAGGCAAAATCCCCATCCCACATGAGGAACACAGTCTAAAAGGGAAGGAGAACAGAATTGTAATCCTCATTTTACAGAAGAGGAAACTGAAGCAAAGAGAAGTTAAGTAACTTACCTAAGGTCAAACAGCAGGCCAGTAGCAGAGGTGGTATTAGAGCCAGTGTCTGTGGATTTCCACAAATGATTTCTTTTTTGTGTGGCCAAGTTCTTCAGGATGACAGGATAGGAAGCCACCTTATCTCATGATCTCATACATTTTCTAAGTGGTTTAAACTATGTAGTTATCGGCCTAGTGACAAGGGAGCGGAGCCAGGAAAGGGACATCACAGCGCACTTGGATAATTCACACCCCCTAACCCCAATTGCAGTTTTATCCCTATACAGTGTGGCTTAGTGGAAAGAGCACAGGCTTGGGAGTCAGAGGATGTGGGTTCTAATCCCGGCTCTGCCACTTGTCTGCTGTCTGACCTTGGACAAGCCATGTACCTTCTCTGGGCCTCAGTTTCCTCATCTGGAAAATGGGGATTAAGATTTCGAGCCCCACGTGGGACAACCTGATTACCTTGTATCTACCCCAGTGCTTGGAACAGTGCTTGACACATAGTAAGTGCTTAACAAATACCATTATTATTATTTATTCTCTATTGCCTTCTTTATTACCTTGGTTCAATTTCTTTCTTTCCCAGGAAATTATAAGGTCCTTGAGGTCAGGGATGATATCTACTACTTCCATCTCACACTCCTAAGTATGTGGTGTGGTGCTCTGAAAACAATAGGTGTTTGGTAAATACTTACTATAGATTCTGTTTTCTTCTACTATGTTTATCTGCATTGTTGGATAATGTAGATTAGGTAGCTGATTTCAGTGACAGAATTGAATCCTCTGTTGCCATAGAAAATCTTTGTTTATATGGCTTTTTTATGAATTATAATTATTATTATTGCATTTGTTAAGTACTATGTGCCAAGCACTGGAGTAGATACATGTTAATCAGACCAGACACAGTCGCTGAGGCCCATTACCCATTCATTCAATCATATTTATTGAGTGCTTACTGTGTGCAGAGCACTGTACTAAGCACTTGGAAAGTACAATTCAGTAATAAATAGAGACAATCCCTGAGGCACAGAGATGTGAAGTGAATTTCCCAAGGTCACATGACAGGTAACTGGCAGAGTCAGGATTAGAGCCCAGGTCCTCTGCCTCCCAGGCCTGTGCATTTTCCACTAGGCCATGCTGCCAGGCCACAGAAGAATATGCAAAACAGTGTGGCTCAGTGGAAAGAGCACGGGCTTGGGAGTTAGAGGTCATGGGTTCTAATCCTGGCTCCACCACCTGTCAGCTGTGCGACTTTGGGCAAGTCACGTGGCTTCTCTGGGCCTCAGTTATCTCATCTCTAAATTGGGGATTAAGACCGTGAGCCCCATGTGGGACAACCTGATTACCTTGTATCCCACCCCAGCGCTTAGAACAGTGCTTGGCATGTAGCGCTTAACAAATACCATCATCATTATTATTATTATTACAAAGCATCAGCAGGACTAGGCAACCCCAATTCAATTGTATTTATTGAGTGCTTACTGTGTGCAAAGCATTGAATCAAGCACTTTGGAGAGTACAGCTCTGCGACTTGTCAGCTGTGTGACTGTGGGCAAGTCATTTAACTTCTCTGTGCCTCAGTTACCTCATCTGTAAAATGGGAATTCATTCAATAGTATTTATTGAGCGCTTACTATGTGCAGAGCACTGTACTAAGCGCTTGGGATGAACAAGTCGGCAACAGATAGAGACAGTCCCTGCCGTTTGACAGGCTTACAGTCTAATCAGGCTTACAGTCTAATCGATTTAAGACTGTGAGCCTAACGTGGGACAACCTGATTACCCTGTAAATCTACCCCAGTGCTTAGAACAGTGCTCTGCACATAGTAAGTGCTTAACAAATACCAACATTACAATATAACAATAAACAGACAGGTAGGCCTACGATAATGAGGACGGGGCAACCTATCAAAGGTGCTCTCCACTCACTTCACTCCCCAGGTTCGGGCCTCCATCTTCCAGAATCACAAAGCTCAAATCTTTTCCCAGCCCGAACATAAGATTCCTGGAAACCACCATCCACAATGGGATTTTTACCACACTGCATGGCTCTGGAGAAGCCATCATTCTCCATTTAATTGGGCCCAGTATAGTATAATGAAACTTCCGATAATGTTTCCCAGGAGGCCGATAAAGTGAAATACATAGTGCAGAAAAACCAGACACCATTTGACTCCATTCTCCCCACTTCACTGGGAGAGAGAAGGCTATTGTAAACACGTGTGGGACAGCTTTTTTTTGTCCCTCCATATTTTCTTTGTTTGGATAAAATGACTTTCCCAACACTGCCTTCTCTCCTTCCTGTAGTTGTGCTCCTCATTGGGACCCAGGACATTTTCTTTTTGTGGTATTTTTTAGGAGCTTATTATGTGCCAGGAACTGAATGAAGCTATAGGGTAGATACAAACTAATCAGGTTGGACAGAGAGCTCCAAAAAAACTGTGTGCAATTCTGATGGTCCACTAAATTTTGAACTCCTTGTGGGCAGGTATCATGTCTACCAACTCAGTAAGTGCTCAGTAAATACCATTGCTTAACTGATAGACTGAGCGCTCTAGAGCATTTTACTTGGTATTCTCCATGATTAACTCTGTAGCTCCCTTGTCCCCCTGCTTAGGAAATACATCATGACAATAATAATAATGACATTTATTATCTACTATTGGCTAATTGCTGGGGTTGACACAAAGTTACCCCATTGGACACAGCCCTTCTCCCACACTTGGCTCAAAATCTATTTTACCCCCATTTAGCAGATGAGGGAACTGAGGTCCTGGGAAATTGTTATGTACCCAAAGTCCCACAGCAGGTCAATGGCAGAGCTGGGACAAGAAACTGGATTTCTTGAGTCAGGTGCTTTTTCAACTACACCAAGATTTCTTCTCTCCCTCAGCAATGAAAATTGGGAATCAAGAAAGACTTTGAGCTATTGTGTGCAGTTAAGAACTGCTCTAGGCAATAGCCAGTAGTCATTCTAACTGCATCATAAATAGGAAAGAGGAGATAATAAAATGATAATCATGGTATTTACTAAACACTTACTATGTGCCAAAAACTGTACTAAGTGTTGGAGGGGGTACCAGCAAATCAGATTGGATACAGCCCCTGTCCCATGTGGGGCTCAGAGTCTCAATCCCCATTTTACCAATGAGGTAACTGAGGCAAAGTGAAATGATTTGCCCAAGGTTACAAAGCAGCACATGGCAGAGGAGGATTAGAGCCCATGACCTTCTGACCTCCAGACCCATGCTCTATTCACTTCACCGAGCCGCTTCTCAGCTCTTCTCCACTCTATGTGAGGAGGCAGAGTTTGACACACCTGCAAGGAAGAATTAAGCACACTAATCAGCCTCAACAGAAAACCCAAACACTTTTATGATGACCACTTGCATACCTTTGAGATTTTTGCTTGGTTTGACTGAATTTGCCAATAGGTTTTGCTCTGTCTCCATTTGTCTGCTGCTTTGTTGCTCCACCCCACCCCACGGCATCAAGAATGATTTTAATAATAACGTTATTTGTTATATGCTCACTGTGACAAGAACTATACTAAGTCCTGGGAATTCAGGATAATCAGATCAGACACAGTCCCTTTCCCATATGCAGTTCACAGTATAAGGGGGGGGGCAATGGATATTTAATTCCCCACCTTTAGTCAGGCAGTCAATTCTATTTATTGAGCACTTACCGTGTGCAGAGCACTGTACTAAGAGCTTGGGAGAATACAACAATAAGCAGACATATTCCCTGACCACTTGGTAGAGTGCAACAAAAGCAAAACAAATGTACCCTGCCTTCAAGGATTTTAGACTCTAGTAGGGGAGACAAACAGACTAAAACTATTTAGAAAAAGAGAGAGTGAGAGGTAGAACAAGGATACAGTAGGTAAAAGTCCAAATATATAATAACAATAAGAATAATAATGGTATTTATTAACCATTTACTTTGTGTCAGGCACTGGGGTAGATAGAAGCAAATCAGGTTGGACACAGTCACTATCTCATGTGGGTCACTCATAGTTTCAATCCCCATTTTACAGATGAGGTAAGTGAGGCCCAGAGAAGTGAAGTAACTTGCTCAAGGTCACACAGCAGACACGTGGCAGAGACAGGATTAGAATCCTTGACCTGCTGACTCCCAGACCCGTGCTTTCTCCACTATACCATGCTGCTTCTCATAATCCTGTTGCATCAGGATGATGCATCAGTATAAGAACCAGAAGTGATGGGAGAGTCAGCAAAAAGTAGCAGAAGAAGATAGGAACATAATTATTAAATCCTATAGATGAATATAAGCTCTTTACTGATGATTAAAACCTGTGATAATTGGCTTGATTGAAAATGAAGATATGCAACCTGGTACCAGGAGGGAATGGAAACAGATTATAGACCAGTGAGGTAGGAAAGAATTCTTTTTAGATATGGAATGACTTCAGAATTGGTTGCAAATGGTATGCATGACTGGAAATGATTTATAAAGTACTTTGACAGTCCTTAGAGCAAGCCAACAAAATGTAAAAGAGGAAAATCTAACATTCTGGATTCTTCATCTTTCCCTCCTAACCTTCCCATCACAGTTCATCATACCAGTTTCCCTATCTCAGCTCAACCTTTGTCCCTGGAGTTTGCAACCTTAATTTTCCTGGATTCCTCCCTATTTTTTTAATTTTTCACATTGATTATGTCTCTCTATCCTTTCATTCATTCATTCATTCAGTCATATTCATCCCTATTTTTTTAATCTTCACATTGAGTACATCACACTATCCTTTCATTCATTCAATTGTATTTATTGAGCGATTACTGTGTGCAAAGCCCTGTCCTAAGCACAATACAATATAACAGTACAATATACTGTTGTAAAGTACAATATAACAGCAGACAGACACATTCCTGCCCACAATGAGCTCACAGTGCAGAGGAGGAGGCAGACATTAATATAAATAAATAGACAGATAAAATGAAAATAAATATCCAAATTCTGTTGGTTCTTATTAATAATGATGACAATAAGAACGATTGTGGTGTTTACTACAACTACTAACAATAGTAGTAGTGGAATTTATTAAGTGCTTACTATAAGTTTATTAATTGCTGGAGTCGTTGTTTTCTTAAGCTGTCGAATCATGTCCAACCCACAGCGACACCATGGACACATCTCTCCCAGAATGCCCCACCTCCATCTGCAATCGTTCTGACAGTGGATCCATAGAGTTTTTTTCTGTAAAAATCCAGAAATGGTTTACCACTGCCGCCTTCCGAGCAGTAAACCTGAGTCTCCGCCCTCGACTCTCTCCCGTGCTGCTGCTGTCCAGCACAGGGGAGTTTTGACTTGTAGCAAGTTGCCTGCCACTCGCTAGACACTGGTCAAGCTAGAAATGGAATGGGTAGGCCTCTGCTTCACTCTCTCTCCTGTAGTGGTGGCTGGTAGAGTACTGGAAACTCTCCAGATGTGACCCTGGGTAGATACCAGATAATCAGGTCACACAGAGTCCCTGCCCACATGGGGGTCACAGTCTATGTAAGAGAGAGAACAGGTATTGAATCCTCATTTTACAGATGAAGCAACTGAAGGCCAGAGAAGTTATATGGATTGCCCTAGGTCGTACAACAGAGGAGTGATGGAGCTGGGATTGGAACCCAGGTCCTCTGACTCCGAGACCCGTGCTCTTTCCATTAAACCCCCTCTGTTTAACTCTGCTGAAACCCCCAACCCACCCTTTATCCTCTAAGCCACAACTCTCCCTAGCTTCGAAGCTTCTACAATCCCCCTTCTCCCAAGAGGCTTTTCTTCTCCCGCAGTGACTGGGGGAGATAAATAGATAAAATAAAAAGATAAGAATTTTATTTTATTAGCACTGATGTATTCACAGTCACCCTTAGTTTTTAATGTACGTAGCAATGTATATCAATGTACTACTGTTTGCAGAGCACTATACTGAGTGTTTGGGAGACTACAGTCCTACAGCATTGTTAGACATGATCCCCACTTACAAGGAGCTTACAGTCTACAGGGGGGAACATAAAGTGAAATAAATTTCAATTATGTACATACATGTTGTTGGGCTGATATGAGTGATTATATCAAGATTATATCCCGACTCTGCCACTTGTCAGCTGTGTGACTGTGGGCAAGTCACTTAACTTCTCTGTGCCTCAGTTACCTCATCTGTAAAATGGGGATTAACTGTGACGCTGAATCTACACCAGTGCTTAGAACAGTGCTCTGCACATAGTAAGCACGTAACAAATACAAATATTAGTATTATTATTATTAAGTGCCTAACGGTTAACTCCTCCAAGAAGCTTTCCCTGACTAAACCTTCTTCTCCTCTTCTCCCACTCCTTTCTGTGCCGCTTTTACTTGCTTCTTCATTCATTCTCCCTCCCATCCCCACAGCACGAATGTGTACATATGTGTAATTCATTAATTTACTTATGCCAAAGTCCATCTCCCCCTCTGGACTGTGAGCTTGTCATGGGCAGGGATGTGTCTGTTGTTATAGTGTCCTCCCCTAAGTGTTCAGTGTAGTGCTTTGCACAAAGTAAGTACTCAATAAATGTGAGTGAATGAATGAATAAGGGGTTCATACACTATATATGCTCTCTATGTAAAGTATATACTCTAGTATGTATGGACATATCAGTTAACATACATCTCTCGAAGACTTAATACAGGGCTCCATTCTACCACTAACGGATTGATATTCCAAAATATAAAAGAAGCTATCTTTAATATATTAGACCTTGGAAAGAGCAACTGTTAGCTAAGTGGAAATCTCTGAATTATTCTTTTCCAAAAGATGATGAGGTGGTAGAATGGTTGAAATTTAATATAGGATAACAAGCAGCACAGAAAGTTTTGCAATTTACCTAAAAAGGATCAATTTTAGTGAAGCCATAATTTTGGGTCTCTGGCATATTCCTTTATTAACGATTAAATTGCTATTTAGTTTTGAAATGTAGACATATGGAAAAAAATAATGGTAGTGGGTGAATCGGGTTTAAACGAAACCGTTAGTATACATCAACCAGCTGAAGCAAATGCATCACCTATGAGACTGAAGTGACCCAGAAATGTGTTTGGTGAAAGGGCAGATGTTCACTTGAGTTTGGTTGAAGTGAATCCCAAAGGAAAGGTGACATTAGATCCTAAATGGAAAAAATAAAATGCAGACAATGTGATCGTAATCAAGAATGAATGTGTAGAATTTGTTACTGCTGTAGTAGGTATAATCTGTTTCCATGAGGTTGCTTTAACAAAAAAATCCAACAAAGAATCGATTAAAAATGAGAACAGCACTCTCTGTAAATTACAGTGGATTGATGAGAAGTCAGTTGCAGCTGCTACTGCGTATTTGTGTTTTCTACTGTAATAGCCCCAGCTCTCAGTGTGATGTAATACCTATACTAAACATTCAGTACGCAATATTGATAAATTGAGTTCAAAAGGCAGTTGTAGCAACAAGAAATATGACGGGGAAAGTGGTCCAGTGGAAAGAGAACAAGTCATTTTTTAGAGTCTGAGGTCCTGGGTTTTGACCCCTCTAGACTCTTACCAAATGCCATTATTATTATTATTATATAAGTAGATGGAGAGAAGGCTGACTGAGTGCCTTAAATCCAATGGGCAAGAATGTGGTGAGTGATTGGTAACTACTGAAGCTTTATGAGAAAAAGTGATCTTGTAGTAAACTGATCTGGGCAGTAGAGTGAAGTATGGACTGAAGAGAGGAGTGTCTAGAGGTAGGGAGGTTGGTGAAGGTTCTGATTTCAAGTTCTTGCCCCTGCTCTGCCATCTCTAGACTGTAAACTCACTGTGGGCAGGGACTGTCTCTCTTTATTGCCGTATTGTACTTTCCAAGCACTTAGTACAGGGCTCTGCACACAGTAAGGGCTCAATAAATCCGACTGAATGAATGCATGATTGGTCTCTGCGTGACCTTGGGCAATGACTTAACTTTTCTTTGCCTCGGATTCCTCAGAAAATGGGGACAAAATAATTGCCCTTTCCCCCTCACCCAATAACTGTCCAGCCAAATGATGGTTACCCTCTTCCCACATGGGATATTTCAGCTCCCACCATATGCCAGATCCCAGACACAACGTACTGAATAAGAACATCTGGCCGCTAGGGGCCTCCATTTTCAAGGAGACAACAAGCCGGATCTCAAATCATAACGCTGGAAGGGCTCTGAGAAGTCATCAGTCACCCCCCCCCCCCCCATCCCGACCCACTCCCCCATTGCCGACCAGAGAGAGCAGGTGAAAGTTTAAGCCGTCCAACAAAGGGGACTGCCCTTTATTCCACAACTCTCTAGGGAAGGAGATGCTTCAAAGGAATTGAGGGAGTTGGTAGAAGTCAAACGAAAATAATTTCATATAGGCACGCCAGTCTGGGTCCATGTTTCCTGGACAAGGAAAGGATAGAAGCAGGAATTCTATAAGGAGGTTTCACTCTTTGTCTTTCCAAGAGCCTATAAATACTCGCTCGACATCTCCGAGTTCAGACCTTGACAGTAGACGTTGGCTTTTCTCCAAAGACACCCTCTCTCCTCCGCAATACTCTCCTCACTCCTTCCACAACCCTAACACTTCCCAGCCCCAATCCATCCCTTGCCAATACTCCCCGGATCCACAAATCTGAACTGTCAGGGTCCAGCCCTGACACCTGGAGAGTCTGTGTCTCCAAACCTCCCCTGGAAGCAGACAGATTAGGCGAGGAGAGCTCCAGAAGGTGGGTGGGGTGAGGGAGGAATAGTTATTAAATCTTTCTGGACCTGCTCGCCCATCCCACACAGCTGAACCTAGGTGCACCCCGCTCGGGGGAGGGAGGATCCCAGCCCTTGTTTTGGAACTGGAAATCACCATTTTGTTCTTCCACATCCTGTGGGAATCACGGTGAGCCGAGGAACATATTGCAGGGAAGTCCAGAGGACTTCCACCAGCCAAAGTCGGAATGACCAGCTGTTCGGCGGGCCCATTGGCGGTCCGGTGAGGGGCATGGGGAATAAACTGCCTGACCATTGGCTAGAAGGGTATTGTTCATGGCAACCTCCACAGCGGGCTCCTCACCTCCTCCACTCGACTCTTTATTAAGTTGGCTTTTGTCGACTCGCTTAGGAGTTCACCGTGATGATTGATGTAGTGTAACGAAGTACCATCTATTTCACTGTGCCGGAGGTATAGTTCACCACTTGGTGAGCGAATTAAAATACAATATATCCAGTCTCGAGAATCCCATAGCCTGATTTACTCTTCATCTCCCCCCGACGCCCTTCCCCTTCAAGATGTACCCCAGGGATCTTCAGTCACAGCCATCTGCTGGTGTATTTATTAAATTAAAGGCTGGGAAAATCATTCCCACATCGAAGGGCGTCCTATGATTTCACATGAGCCTAGGCCACTGGGCAGGATTTTTTTTGTCTTTGAAGACAAGGGGTTGATGATATACTTGTTAATTAACTTGCCCTACAATTCTAGTTGAGGCCTTCCCTGCTAATTCTTCTCAGGAAAAATGTGAGAAACAGTCAACATCTCCACTCCAGTGAACGATCTCTGCCAAAAACATGCAGAAAAGTGAGAAAGCTAGCTCCAGGATGAATGAGAGGCTGAGTTCTTGGAGACCTGCAAAGCAGGGACTCTCCCAAAGGATGGATGCAAACGTTGGCTCTCCGGTGGCTGAGGAAATTCCCTTAAAACTGAGTGGTTTCTCAGCATCTTTCAGTACGCAGCCTTGGGCTTGAAATTTCCCTTTCCCTGGCCACATCAAAAGAGACCCCATCCCTTGCTATATACTAGAGGGTCTTCTGGACTTCCTCTTAATTCCCCTAATTCTCTTTTTTTACCTTTTGGGCCTGCTTCTAAATGATCTGCTTTAGGAGAAACTGAAAGGAACAAATTCTGTTCAGTCCAATGTAGGCCATGTGGAGCTTCCAAAATAGGTGTGGGAAGGAGAAGGTTAAGTGGTAGGCAAAGGCAGAAAGCAAAGGAGAGAAGGAGCCAGAAGAACATCTGGGTTCCACTAGGAGGGAATGAAGTGGTAGAGCACACATCAGTGAGAGCAAAAAGCCAAGGAGTGGGAGGACCTGCGTTTTAATCCTGGCTCTGCCACCTACCAGTTCTGGGACCTTGGATTAGTCACTCACCTTCTCCAAGTCTCAGTTTCCTCATCTGTAAAATGGGAACTAAATACCCATTCTCTCTCCCACTTAGACTGTGAACCTCTTCGGGGTTCAAAGACTTTGTCCAACCTGATTATCTTGTGTTGACCCCAGGCCTTAGTAATAATAATAATAATGTTGGTATTTGTTAAGCACCTACTATGTGCAGAGCACTGTTCTAAGCTCTGGGGTAGGTATCTGTAACCGATTTGTACAGTCCAAGCGCTTAGTACAGTGCTCTGCACATAGTAAGCGCTCAATAAATACTATTGAATGAATGAATGATCATGTTGTCCCACGTGAGTCGCACAGTTAATCCCCATTTTACATATGAGGTAACTGAGGCACAGAGAAGTTAAGTGACTTGCCCACAGTCACACAGCTGACAAGTGAAAGATCTAGGATTCGAACCCATGACCTCTGACTCCCAAGCCGGCACTCTTTCCACTGAGCCACGCTGCTCTGCTTGGTGTATTATGCAATTATTAGTATTGATGTTTGGGGATTTTTATTCCATGCAATGTATTAGAAAGGATGTCCTTTGCATTGCCCTGAGCCTTTTGGGCTGCCTAGAGGAGCTTGGAATTCGGTAGTTGTGCATGAGAACTCAGTCTCTCTCTGTGAAAGACTTTCCCTGCAGAGGATGTAAATAATGAGAGACTTGGGTCTGACTAGTGGCTATACTATGGACCGGACCCCTTATGATTGAAAACTATTTGCTTAGGGATACAATTCTGGACCCCTTCTGTCTTGACCTGGAATTTGATAGTCATTCGGTCATTTTCTGTAAATTGCTATTCTTATGCCCCTCTAGTAGGTCTTACACCCACTCTGCCTTAGGTACAGGGTGGTGCTACCCAAGAGTCTTACTCAACAACAAAATACTTTGCGGGTGGCTACACCCTGGTTCCATCAGGTGCCTGCCGTGTGACTTTGAGCAAGTCACTTGCCTTTTCTGTGCCTCATTTTACTCGTCTTTAAAATGGGAATGAAATACTCACTCTCCCCTTTACACGGTGAGCCCCGTGTAGTCCAGGGACTCTGATCGTATTGCATCTATTCCGGCAATTATCACAGTGCTTTTCACATAGTAAATCCTTGACAAATAGCATAAACAATATCATTATTAAACCCGAATCCTACCTTCATCCCTGTCACATAGCTAAGAGGTAAATATGTTTTTGTTTCGTTTTTTTTTTCCGCCGAACAGCTTGGTGGAAGCATAAATACCAGAGTGTTTGCAGACAGGCTTTCAGTGACTTCACCATACTCCTGACTCCGATTCTGTTTGCAATACCACAGCCATTGGGCCCTTTTGCCCCTTGGGTAAAAGGTTTCTAACTGTGTGTTCTTTTCCCATCCATAAAAACTCTTTACCACACGTTTTAAAGCCCTCAATCACCTTGCCCCCTCCTACCTCACCCCACTACTCTCCTACTACAACCCAGACTGCACACTTCACTCTTCTAATGCCAACCTACTCACTCTACCTCAATCTTGTCTATCTCACCATCAACCTCTCACCTAAGGCCTGCTCTGGCCTCGAACGCCTTCCATCTTCGTATCCGACAGACGACTCTTCACCCTCTTCAGAGTTTTATTCAAGGCACATCTCTTACAAGAGATCTTCCCTACCTAAGCCCTCATTTTCTCTTCTTTCACTCCCTTCCACATCATCCTGACTTACTCCTTATTTGGGCAAATCACTCCACCATACCATGGACCTCTGTTACCTCATCTGTAAAATGTGGATTGGGACCCTGAGCCCCATGCGGGTCAGGGACTGTGTCCAACTCAATTTGCTTGTATCTACTCTAGAGCTTAGTACAGTGCCTGGCACATAGTAAGTGTTTAACAAATACCACCATCATCATGTAATTGACCTTTCCTGGTTTAGGTTTCAAGGTATCAAAAGGGGTGCCCTATCTCTAAAGTTTTTATCAGCTGAGGCTGTCAGGCAAGGACGGGAAGAAAACTCCAGCCTAGGGCCTTGGATCCAACCTGGTTGTCCCAGCTTGTCTCGGTTACCCAGAGATCTCTCAGTTTCTCTTCTGTTTTGCATTTGAACCACAAAGCCACAGATGTCTGCACAGACTTTTTCAACTCACTGTGTTGGGAGGATAAAAGACGTGCAGTGTTCTCCATTTTTCAAACTCCCTTATTCTGGGATTCTTTGGTATGAGGGAGAGGTAAAATTCGAGAGCTTTTGTTATTTTAATCAAAATGACATCTAACTCATATTGCCACCACATTTTCTATTTCTTCCAGTTGGATTCATGGAGGTCTAATTTTGTTGAATTGTCTGTGAATTCTTGATTTGTGATGAGAAAACTCTGGTTTAGAGTTCAGTCTTTTCCCTCTCTAGGCAACATTTTGTCTTCCAAGTTTCATCCATTGCTCCCTTCTCTACCCAAGAAATATCTGTCTCCTAACAACCTCCTCAAACAATGGTGCGGTAGGACTCAAAGTGCCTAGCAGTTGGCCAAAGACTAGTTCCAGCCATTAACATTTTTCTTTCTGTTGAGCACAGCAGGTGAAATGCAGCAGCTAACAGAAGCTCTCTGTTGTGATTAGCAATCACAAATATCTCATTATGAATATGCATCCAGAAATCTCCAATAGCATGATTTGGGGTGTCTGGTGAACAATACTCCATTTGCTTTTTATAAACCCACCGATATATTTTGTTGAGTATTTTTAGTGAGAATCTGGGAACGTTTCACTAACTTTTCTATTGCGATCAGATTTCTGTTTGGTAAGTGGAAAGTTTGATATTGTGGGATTTTCTTTTATCTCACTTTTGGCTGTAAGATAAAATGGATGTAGTACATATTGATTTACAGCTATCTAATTAATATTATTTATGAAGTGCTTACTATGTGCAGAGCACTGTACTAAGAACTTGAGAGGGTACAGTGCAATAGAATTGGTAGAGGTGATTCTGGTCTTCAAGGAGTGTACCATCTAATTTCAGTCTCTCACCGTATTAGCTGAATCAAATCCAATTTTGTGCGTTCAAGTCTATTGTCCAGTTAATACTTATACTAGTTTCTGCTTTTTCCTTGTATTTCTTCTGGCTTTCACTATTTGTAAATCATGTATGCCCGTCTTTCTTCCCCATAATTGAATTGTAAGCTGCTTGAGGGCAGGGAATGTGCAGCAACTGTTGTACTCTCCTAAACTCTTAATAGAGACTAATTAATTAATTAATGTCGGTATTTTTTTAAGCACTTACTATGTGCCAAGCACTGTTCTAAGCGTTGGGGTAGATACAAGGTAATCAGGTTGTCCCCCTTGGGGATCACAGTCTTCATCCCCATTTTACAGATGAGGTCGCTGAGGCATAGAGGAGTTAAGTGATTTGCCCAAGGTCACACAGCTGACAAGAGGTGGAGCGGGGATTAGAACCCACGACCTCAGATTCTTGAGCCCCTGCTCTTTCCACTAAGCCATGCTGCTTCTAACACTAAGCTGAGCATAGAGGTATTTGTTAAATGTTTACTATGTACAAATCACTGAGTTAAGCACTGAGGAAAGTACAAAACAATCAAAGCAGACACAGTCATTGTCCCATATGGGGCACACCATTTTAGGGGAATAGAGGAAAGACATTTAATCTCCATTTTGCCGATGAGGGAACTGAAGCACAGAGGAGTTAAGTCATTTGACCATGGTCACACAGCAGGAAAGTGGCAGACCAGTATAGAAAGGTGTTCAATAAGTGATATTAATTGATTAATTGTTTGAAATGTTGCAGTTAAAAGCAACGGACCTTACTCTTTAGTCCTTATTTGGGCCGGCATATGAATCTCCCACATGGAATGAATGATGAGGTATTGTCTGAGGCCTTTACTAGCTATTTCTCTACTCTCTAGGTTCATTGTGGGCAGAGAACATTTACCTTTTTTGTACTGTACTCTCCCAAGTGCTTATTGTAGTACTCTGCAAACAGGAAGCACCCAATAAATGCCATTCATTCACTGATTGATTTAAACTTGAATAAATCATTTCTTCTGTTTCAGTTACTTCTTTACAGTGGCAGTAACTCTGCCTGTCCCAAGTTCTAAATAGTTCTAAACCTGGGAGCTCCTTAGAGGGAGAGGTCCAATGTAAGGGGCGACTCCTTCATTGGATTCCAGATTCGGATTGTCGATTCAGTTTATATATAATGATATATAATGATATATGTCAAGTATGACAGAATGTTATGGAAGGCACCACAGAGGTTATAATCAAGTGCCCCATTAATGTAAATGGGGTTATAGGACCATGTCTTATCGAAGTAGTTTCATATAGGCCAGGTATTATTTTGCCAGTCAATCAATCAGTAGTATTTATTGAGTGCTTACTATGTGCAGAGCACTGTGTAAAGTGACTGAGAGAATACAACAGCATTGGTAGACATGTCCCCCACCCAAAGGTAGCGGGAAGTAGTGTGGCTCAGTGGAAAGAGCATGGGCTTGGGAGTCAGAGGTCATGGGTTCGAATCCCAGCTCTGCCACTTGTCAGATGTGTGACTGTAGGCAAGTCACTTAACTTCTCTGTGCCTCAGTTACTTCATCTGTAAAATGGGGATTAAGATTGTGAGCCTCATGCGGGACAACCTCATTACCCTGTATCCACTCCAAAGCTTAGAACAGTGCTCTGAACATAGTAAGCGCTTAACAAATACCAACATTATTATTGTTATTATTAAAAGTAGTTTACAGTTTAAAGGGGGAGACAGACATTAATATAAATGAATAAATACAAGTGCTTAATACAATGTTAAGCACTTAGTACAGTTCCCTGCCCACAATAAATGCTTAAAAATATGATTGAATGAATGAAAATACATTATTTATAATAATAATAATCATGGTATTTGTTAAGCGCTGTGCCAAGCACTGGGGTAGATAGAAGGTAATCAGGTAGTCGTACGTAGAGCTTGCAGTTTTAATCCTCATTTTACAGATGAGGTAACAGGCACAGAGAAGTCAAGTGGCTTGCCCAAGGTCACACAGCAGACAAGTGGCAGAGCTGGGATTAGAACCCACGTCCTTTGACTCCCAAGACCACACTCTTTCCACTAAGCCATGATGCCTCTCATAACGTACATAGGTGCCGTGCGGCTGGATACAGATCCACGTACAGAGTCGATGGAGAAGGGAGACGTGGTCAGGGAAAAGAGGGCTTAATACTGGAAAGTCTCTTGGAGGAGATGTGACCTTAATAAGGCTTTGAAAGAGGGGAAAGTAGTGGCCTGGTGTCTCTGTACAGGGAGGAAGTTCCAGGCTAAAGAGGAGGGCATGTGGGAAAGAGGTCAGTGGAGTAATAGACCAGCTCCAGGGCAAAGTCAGCAAACTGGAGTTAGAGGAGCTAAGAATGAAGGCTGGGATGTCTTTCTAGTAGGAGGCACACAGGGGGAAAATTCTCTTCCGACCCTTTAATTTACCAAGGAAGCCAAGGAAGGAAGAAAGAATCATTTCTTTCTTTAGTAATTCATTGAGCTGTCTCCATAGAAATGAATGTTAATCAATAAATCAATCAGTGGTATTCTAATTCCAGCTCCACCACTTACCTGTTATGTAACCTTTGACAAGTCACTTGACTTCTCTGTGCCTTAGTTGCCTCATCTGTAAAATGGGGATTGAGACTGTGAGCCCCACTTGGAACAGAGACTGCGTCCAATCAGATGGCTTGTATCTACCCCAGGGCTTAGTACCATGCCTGGCCAATAGTAAGTGCTTAACAAATACCATTATTATTGTTATTATTATTACTGAGTGCTTACAATGTGTGTAGCACTGTGCTAAGCACTTGGGAGAGTACAGTACAGCAGAATTAGCCAACACTTCCCTGCAAATAACAAGCTTACAATCTATAGAGGGAGGCAAACATTGATATGAATAAATGAGAGCAATATACAATTTAAAGCTATGTAAAAAAGTGCTTTGTGGTTGGAGGTGAACCAAATATCAAATGTCCAAAGGTCACAGATCGAAGCACATAGATGACACAGAAGAGAGTGTGAGCCCGGGAAAAAGAGGGATTAATCAGGAAGTCTTTTTGAAGAAGACATGACCTTAATAATGCTTTAAACGTGTATAGAGTGACGGTCTAGCGTATATGAAGAGGGAGGGAGGTCCAGGCCAGGGGGAGGATATGGGAAAGGGGTCAGCAGCAAGATAGTGAAGACTGGGGCACAGTGAGAAAGCTGGCTCCAAATGAGTGGGGTGTGCAGGATGAGCTCGGAGTTTCGTGAGGAGTGAGAAGACATCGATTGAAGATTTTTGTCTATAAATGATCTGTTTAGCATAAAGAAGTGGTGGAGTGGGGAGAGACAGGAGGCCAGGAGATCAGGGAGGAGGCAGATGCAGTAGTCAAGGTGGGCTAAAATAAGTGCTTATATCTGCAGTGATGGTTCCCAAAGTTACCTCTCCAGTCCTGACCTCTCTCCTTCTCTAGTTTCATTTCATCTTGCTTTCAGGACATCTCTACCTGGCTGTCCTGCTCACACCTCACACTACCATATTCAAAACATAACTCCTCATATTCCCAACCAAACCCTGTCCTCCCTGAGACTTTCCCATGTCCTCAACTCTGTACTCTCATTCAACTGACTTATTCAATCTGTCACCAGTTCTACCTATACAACATTATTAAAATTTGTCCTTTCCTCTTCATCCAAACTGCTACTATGCTGATTCAAGCACTTATAATATCCCATCTTGACTATTTCATCAGTCCTCGCTGACCTCCCTGACTCCTGTCTCTCCCCACTCTAATCCATACTTTGCTCTGAAGTACAGAACAGTTTTCTAAGAAAACATTTTGTCCATGACTCTTCACTCCTCAAGAAACTACAGTAGTTACACGTCCTCCTCCACCTCAAACAAAAACTCCTTACTATCGATTTTAAAACACTGCGCTTCCCCCCTCCCATTTCACCTTGCTGATTTCCTACTACAACCCAGTCCAAACATTTTGTTCTTTTAAAGCCAACTTAATAAGTGTACCCCCAGCTCATCTACCTTGCTTACTTACTTCCTCAAGCCAGGAACTTCCTCCACCACCCATATACATCAGACCACCATTCACCCCACCTTCAAAGCCTTATTAAAATCACACCCCCTCCAAGAAGCCTTTCCCAATGAAGCCTTCTTTCACCTACTCCTTTTCCCTTCTGTGTTGCCTATGCAGTTGGATCTGTATCCTTTAAGCACTTAATATTCACCAACTCAGCCCCACAGCATTTATGGAAATGTCCACAATACATTTATAATAAAGTCTCTCTTCCCCTCTAGACTGTTAGTTCTTTGTGGGCAGGGAGCTGTCTTTCAACTCTGTTACTGTATACTCTCCCAAGCACTTAGTACAGTGCTCAGTAAATGCCACAAACTGATTGAAAGGCTCCACTGGAAGAGTGTCTCCTTGCATGACAGGTTGGCTTTTGGTTTTTTTTTTTTTTGTTTCCCAACATTTCCCTGCCTTATCACGTTGTCTTATTCTGAGTTTCATCGTTCCTTATTTCCCCTGCTTCCCATCACCTCATTCAGCTCACCAAGCTGCTACTTTCCTCCGTTCTGTACATTTATTTCACCCAACAAAGCTGTGCTGTCGTGAACATTTCTTCAAGGAAAGTAAACAGTTTTTGTTCAAGCTCCCTGTTTGTTCGTGAACCTGCCCGGCCTTTGGATCCTAAGTATGCCAAGTACCTGACAGGGATGGAACTGCTAAAGAATCTGAACTGCTAGTGAATGAGAGTCACTCAGCTACATACAGTCAAAGCTTTAAATCTGTCAACTGGGGGATATAGGAGAGGCTGATTGCTAAAAAAAATTCTGGTTAATGGACTCCCGGCTAAATGGGAGTGGCTAACCCAGGGAGCTGCTTCTGCAAGGGGATGTTACTTATGCAGAGGTCTAGTGAGAGTCAGATAATGAAGAATAAAGTCCCTTCAAAGCCAGTTTGCTAATTCCCCAGCAGGGATCTTGTCTACCAATTGTATATTCTCTCCCAGGGACTAAAACAGTGTTCTGCATAAAGGAAGTATTTAGTAAATACCACTGATTGATTGACTGATTGATTGAAACTATTGTTAGAGAACTGTGGTTGGTAGTAAGATTAGCAGAAGGCCTTGCAGTTTGCCTGTCTCCCCTGCTCTTAGAAATCCTGTTAGTTCTCCGGAAGAGTTTATGGGAAAGCTGGAGGGAGGGAGGGGAGGACTACCTCCAGCTTACTACCACCAACACCATTTCAATGCATGGGATGAATACATTCATTTTTTCATTTAACTGTATTTATTGAGCCCTCAATGTGTGCAGAGCACTGTACTAAGCCCTTGGTACCTCAAAGTGTACTTTATTTACTTGCCTAATTGCCTCCACCATGTCATTACCCCACCCTGATTTTTGAGGAGAAAATAGAGGGTTAATTTTTGCAACTCATAATTGTAAACTAGCTATGGGCTAGGAGAGGAGGAGTGAAGTCCAGAAGCAATGTAGCCTAGTGGATAGAACATGGGCCTGGGAATCAGAAGGACCTGGGTTCATGTTTCCATTCCACCACTTGTTTACTGGGTGACCTTGGCCAAATCACTTACCTTCTCCATGCCTCAGTTATCTCTAAAATGGAGATTAAGAAGGTGAGCCCCATGAGAGTCAGGAACTGTGTCCAATTTGATTACATTGTGTCTACTTCAGACATAAGACCAGTACTATCACAAAGTAAGCACTTTAGAAATACCTTAAGAAAGAGGGGGCTGGGGAAACAGTGCAGATATATATAAGGACCCGCCTGGACCCCTCAGGAACACTGAGAAGCACCGTGGCACAGTGGAAAGAGCACGGGCTTTGGAGTCAGGGCTCATGAGTTCGAATCCCAGCTCTGCCACTTGTCAGCTCTGTGACTGTGGGCAAGTCACTTAACTTCTCTGTGCCTCAGTTCCCTCATCTGTAAAATGGGGATTAACAGAACAGTGCTCTGCACATAGTAAGCGCTTAACAAATACCAACATTATTATTATTATTATAAGGAGATTCATTCACTGAGTGCCTAGGGTATGTGGCAATTGGGAGAGGGCAATAGAAGTAATAATAATGATGATAATGGTATTTGTTTAGCACTTACTATGTGCCAAGCACTGTTCTAAGTGCTGGGGTAAATACAAGGTAATGAGGTTGTCCCTTGTGGGGCTCACAGTCTTAATCCCCATTTTACAGATGAGGTCACTGAGATACAGAGAAGTTAAGTGGCTTGACTAAGGTCACACAGCAGACAAATGGTGGAGCCGAAGTTAGAACCCAAGTCTTCTGACTCCCAAGCCCGTGCTCTTTCCACTAAGCCACTAAGTGCCCTCTTACTTTCCTCTGCTTTCTCCCTTCCCTCCCTCCATTTTCCCCCTTTTTTCTTCTTCTCCCTAATTGCTAGACTTAATCCTTAGATGCCTGTTGTAATAGCTTCATCCCTATTTAACCATTAATCAATAAATCAATCAATGGTATTCAGACTTGAGAAAGTACACAGAGGTAAATAGATGCAATCTCTGTCCTCGAGGAGCTTACAACCTAGTGGAAGTGTGTGAAAAGATGTGGGGCAAGTATATGAGTAAAGATAGTATTATGATCACTGCGAGAACTGCGAGTGGAACACTTAACCAGACCTGCTCTTGGATTTAGATTTCAAAGTGCCAGTTACTAATACTCTCTGATTGGCAAAATGTCAGATACCAGCCAGAAGGTGCTTCTGCAGAGCCAAAATTTATTCAATCAATCAATATTAATGCTAGAGTGTTTACTTTTTTCATAGAACTGTGCTAAGCACTTGGGGAATACAACATTACAGTATAACAGAGAAGATAGACACAGTCCCTACCCACAGTAAGCTTTCAGTCTAGAGGGCAGTATTGCCACCACAGTCTGTCTGACACACCCTAATAACAATAATAACCTATGGTATTTCATAAGCACTTACTTTGTGCTAGTGACTATGTTGAGGACTGAGGTAGATACAGGCATATCTGGTTGGACACAGGCCCTGTTCCACATGGAGCTCACAGTCTTAATTCCCATTTTACAGATGAGATAGCTGAGGCACAGAGGAGTGAAATGAGTTGCCTAAGGTCAGACGATAGACGGGTTGCGGGGTCAGGATTAGAACTCAGGTTCTTCTGACACTCAGGCCCATGCCCTATCCACCAGGCCATGCTGCTTCTCGATGCCACGCTGGCTTCTTTGATGGTTCGATCTTCACTTTCCTATCGATGTGCTGTTCTGCCAGGGGGAGTTTGAAGCCATTCCAGCTCTGTACCCTGGGAATGGCTACAACCATGTGTCCATCCTTTGAGATCCTTTGACACACTCTTCCACCACTATGGAGTTTCTAGATTTTTTAAATACTGAGATTTTAGGTGATTCTTGATTTCAATTTAGATGATTTTAGATGATCCTCTAGACTGTAAGCTCGTATCAAGGACCATGTCTACCAACTCTATTACATCATACTCTCTCAAGCGTTTTAGTACAGTGCTCTGAACACAGTAAGTGTTCAATAAATTTGATTGATTGTTGAGGACATTCTGGTTGGCTTCCTCTAGTTTAGCAGGAAGGAGACAGTGCTGGTGAGCTAGCGACCTCACCGAGGCAGAGAGGCCATGACTGTTTAGCTTTCCAATCCAACAAAAATGATAATAATAATGATTATGGTACTTGTTAAGCTCTTACTATGTGCCAACACTATTCTAAGTACTGGGGTAGATACAAGTTAATCAGGTTGAACACAGTCCCTGTTCTTCATGGGACTCACACTCTTAATCCCCATTTGACAAATGAGGTAACTGAGGCACAGGGAAGTGACGTGACTTGCCCAAGTTCACACAGTGGGCATGTGGTGGAGCCGGGATTAGAATTCAAGTTCTTCTGACTCCCAGGCCTGTGGTCTATCCAGTGCTTCTTATGTTGTCCAATGTCTTTTTTCCATATCTCCGCACGCCGCCAACCCATACATTGATATCTCCCATAACAACCAGCTTATCAAATTGAATAGGAATAATAACTGTGGCATTTGTTAAGCACTTCCTCTGTGCCAGTCACTGTACTAAGCGCTAGAGTGGATACAAACAAATTGGGTTGGACATAGTCCCTGTCCCACATGGGGCTCACAGTCTCAGTCCCCATTTCACAAATGAAGTCACTTAGGTACCGAGAAGTGAAGTGACTTGCCTAAGGTCACACAGAACTGCTTTTAGATACCACAGTTGAAATTGTAAGATGGCTTGTTTCAAATAATTGTTACGGCAGTCCTTTCAGGAAGAATCATGATTATGAGATGTCAAACTGATCCTCTGTGGGGCTGAGGAACAACCTTTTATCCAGGCTGCCTACAAAAAGCCATGATCGTCAGACACCAACGCCTGGCCCCAGCAAAGGGTCTTTACTGTATGAGCGCAAAAATATTTGGGTTTGAAATCTGAAGCACATGCCATGCGTTTATGTGAATCAGGGATTATATACATGCTTGTTCCTGCGCTGCAAAGCCAGGAAAAGTTTTTATGTAATAAAGAATTGGGGGGCCTTACACCGGTTTCCAGCAAACTCTTATCGTGTAAAAACCGGCCCACTCTCCAAAAACAACTTGCCAGTGCTCAGACGGATCCTGGATGATGTTTTCTTTTCCCAAATGCCAAGGGGAGAAGGGGTCACACCCAGAAAAATCAATCCTCCGTCTCTCTGCGTGTGAATGAAACGGCGAGTGCGGGGAGGAAAAGTGGTGTTGCTTTTTTTTTTTTATTTTCCAGTCGAGTCTCCAGCACATAAAACCGCCTCAGCGAGATCCAAACCCATTCAGACAATAACCGGCAGTTTAGCACATTCATAAAGCAAGATGGAGGTCACAAAGGCAGGGGCTGTTCAGCTGGGATTAGGTTTTGGGGGAGTTTCTGCCATTGGAAAAATGTGACTGGTCTGAGAGTTCATATTTTCCCTCTGCTTTTCCCTCCGACTCCCATAACATCTAATCACACGTCGTAATTATGTCATTTGGGACTCAAAAATCATTACCAAAAATGTAAAATATAATTAATAAAAATACTTTGCACTTAGTTATTGCCAAAACTATTGCTGCTTAAAAGCTCTTTTCAGGGAGAGAGAGAAAGAATAATGTCAAACATGGATTTTCCCAGCTCCAGCCTCTGGCCCACCGACAACGTAGAGTTCCTACTGAGAGAAGCAGAGAATCTGTGTTACTAAAGATCGTTTGAGGGTGGCAGTTCTAATGGTATGAGTTCAGGTATGTGAGTGGTCCAGCACAACAAAAGCTAAACCCAGTTGCTTCTTGCAGTTGTTATTCCTATTGTAAAAGGTCTTGCTATGAAGAGCCTGGAAGAAGTCATGAAATGTTGCTGATGTAACAATGGCCACAAAAATACAAATTGTCAACTCTGTGGTGCTTCCAGTGACAATGTATGGATCTGAAAGCTGGAAGTGAAAAAACAGAATAGAAAGAAGATCAATTATTTTGAAATGTGGTGTTGGAGAAGACTTTTGCCAATACCATGGACTGCCCAAAAAACAAACGGATTTTGGAGCAAATTAAACCAAAGTGGACTTTGGAAGGCCAAATGGCTCGATTTAGATTAGTTTATTTTGAATACATAGCGAGGAGGACTAATTCTCTGGAGAAGACACTAATGCTAGGAAAAGTCCAGGGAAACGGTGGAAGAGGCAGACCGGCAGCTAGAGAGATAGCGACCATAACAACGATAATGGAAAAATGATTAGAAAGGTTGTGGATTATGGCAGAGGACAGAATGCTCTGGACAAAGTATATCCATGGTGTCGCTATGAATCGGAAATGACTCTATGGCACTTAATAATAAAAAAAACTGTAATATGTACTTACCGGCTCCCTTCTATGGTGGGAGTTAAGTGCGTGTTTTGAGCCAAGCTGGGATAGATACAAGATAATCAGGTTAGACACAGTCCTTATCACACACAGCACCCGCGGTCTGAATTCCCCCTTTACAGATGAGGTAACTGAGGCACAGAGAACTGAAGTTACTTGGCCAAGGTCACACAGCAGACAAGTGGCAGAGTTGGCCTGTGCTATTTCCACTAGACCAAACTGCTTTTCATTTCACTCACTTCACCCACTACTCTCCAGTAAGTACTCTATGCTCCTCCCAAACAAACATTCTCACCTCTGACCCTGTTCTCATCCTCTCTCCCCTATCTGGAACTCCCTTTCTCTTTAAATCCACCAGAGCCTAATTTCTCCAATCTTTATAGGCTCCCTAAAATGCTATCCCTCCCTGAATGCTTAACATTCCCATTACTGCATTATCTCAAACACCAACACCCTTAGCACTTGAGTATTCCTATCTTCAACAAATACATATATATCCATCTTATTCTACTTTAATCTGATTACTTCTGCTGCTGTACTATTACTTTGACCTGCTTCATGTCGTATCATCCTGGGCATATTCTTTGTAACTCATTCTTGTTGGTCTGCCTATCCCTTAAAATAGCGAGCTCCTTGAAGGTAAGGAATACGCTGTGTTATACCCTCCCTGTTGCTTAATGTGGCTCTTCACACTCGGGAGGCACTCAATGAATCAATTTATCAGTTAAAAGTATTTATTGAGTGCTTACTTTGTCCCAAGCACTGTAATTAGCACTTGGAACAGTGCTTAGGAAAATTCAAATAAAAAGATGTACTTTCCTAAGTTCTTAGTACAGTGCTCTGCACATACTAAGTGCTCAGTATCATTGATTGATAATTGTGGCTTGTGTTGAGCACTTCCTATGTATTAAGCATTGTACTAAGCACTGGAGAAGACAAGGTAATCAGGTCAGACACGGTCACTGTCCCACATGGGGCTCACTGTTTAAGTAGGAGGGAGAACATGTATTGAATCTCTATTTTACAGATGGAGTAATGCAGCACAGAGAAGTGAAGTGAATTGACCGAGGTCATGCAGAGAGTACATGCCTGAGAGGTAGGTGCAGAGAAGCAGTGTGGCTTAGTGGAAAGAGCATGGGCTTGGGAGTCAGAGGACATGGGTTCTAATCCCAGCTCTACCACTTGTCTGCTGTCTGATCTTGGTCAAGCCACTTAATGTTGGTATTTGTTAAGCGCTTACTATGTGTAGAGCACTGTTCTAAGCGCTGGGATAGATACAGGGTAATCGGGTTGTCCCACGTGAGACTCATGGTTAATCCCCATTTTACAGATGAGGGAACTGAGGCACAGAGAAGTGAAGTGACTTGCTCACAGTCACACAGCTGGCAAGTGGCAGAGTCGGGATTCCACGCTGTGCCTCAGTGACCTCATCTGTAAAATGGGGATAAATTCTGTGAGTCTCATGTGGGAAGACCTGATGACCTTCTATCTACCCCAGCGCTTAGAACAGTGCTTGGCACATAGTAAGCTCTTAAGAAATACCATTATTATTATTGTGGTGGAGCCAGGATTAGAACCCAGGTTCTCTGACTCCCAGCCCATGATCTTACCACTAGGCTAGGTTACTCCTCTGCTTCACCTGCTTGTCAAAGTTCATACAATTTGTTCCTCCCAAGGGAAATTTCACACTCCCCTGGCTCTCACCTCTGTCACCCTTGGGCCTTTGCTCCTGCTCTCTCTCCAGCCTGGAACTTCTTCCCCATTTTAATCTGGCAAACAAGTCTCCTCATCTTCAAAGCCCTTCTAAAATCCCCTCTCCTCCAGGAGGCATTCCCTTGATTAATTTTCTTCCTAGATCGTCTTTTCTGAACTAACATATTTACACTTTTGTATTTACAGACAAGCAGAGCACTCTTATATGGATTAGCATATTCTACTATTTAAGACTTTTATATATTATAGAGAAGCAGCGTGGCTCAGTGGAAAAAGCACGGGCTTTGGAGTCAGCGCTCATGGGTTCGAATCCCGGCTCTGACACTTGTCAGCTGTGTGACTGTGGGCAAATCACTTAAGTTTTCTGTGCCTCAGTTACCTCATCTGTAAAATGAGGATTAAGACTGTGAGCCCCACGTGGGACAACCTGATTCCCCTGTGTCTACCCCAGCGCTTAGAACAGTGCTCTGCACATAGTAAGCGCTTAACAAATACCAACACTATTATTATTATTATTATATTCATTCATCCATTCTTTTCCTTATAAGTGTAAATCATTGCATTTGTGAAGGTTGGGATTGTATCTTTTTGCTCTCGTTTTCTTCCAAGCACTGACTTTTGAGATTCTTCCATTCTCAACCCTCTGCCTTCTGAAAATCTCAGTCAGTAGCATTTATTGAGTACTATTGCATGTAGGGCACTGTAGTAAATGTTCAGGAGAGTTCAGTACATCGGAGTTGGTAGACACACTCCCTGCTCTTAAGTTTTAAGTCTTGCTCAATCCTTTCCTGGTCAAAAGTAGGGAGATCCAGTCCTTCCCTAGATTCTCAAAACACTTTTAGAGAAGCTCTTTTATGAGAAGCAGCATGGCGAAATGAATAGAGTACAGGTCTGAGTCAGAAGGTCATGGGTTCTAATCCCGGCTCCTCCTCTTGTCTGCTCTGTGTCCTTAGGCAAGCAAATTCACTTCTCTGGGCCTCAGTTACCTCATCTGTAAAATGGGGATTAAAACTGTGAGCCCCACAGGGGACAGGGACATTGTTCAACCCAATTTACTGTAACCACCCCAGTACTTAGTACAGTGTCTATCACATAGTAAATGCTCAACAAATACCATAATTATTGTTATTATTATTGTTTTAAGCAATAATTTTCATGTGGCTTGGGACTGGGCCAAATGGTATCGTTGCTGTTGTTATTAAGATTATTATTATATTTACTGGTGTCAGTAACTGTTCTAAGCCCTGGTATAGATATGAATCAATCAGGTTCCCTGCCTCACATGGGGCTCACTATCTAAGTAGGAAGGAGAACATGTATTTAATCTCCATTTTATTGGTGACAAAACTGTGGCACAGAGAAGACCCTGGCCTTGCCCAGGGTCCCAGAGCAAGCAGTTAGCAGAACAGTGATTAGAACCCAAGTCCTCTGACTCCCAGGCCTGTGGTCTTTTCCACTAAGCTATGCCACTTCCACTTTTTTTTTAATGGAATTTGTTAAGCACATACTCTCTGCCAGGCACTGTTCTAAGTGCTGGGGCAAATATAAAATAATTAGGATGGACACAATCCATGTCCCACATTGGGCTTAAAGTCTTAATCCCCATTTTAAAGATGAGGTAACTGAGGCCCATAGAAGTGAAGTGACTTGTGTAAGGTCCCATAACAGAGAAGTGGCAGATCTGGATTAGAACCCAGGTCCTTTTGTCACACAGACCCGGGTTCTATCCACTAGGCCATGCTACTTCCACTGAAGTAAGAACATGAGCACCTCCCTAGGCCATAGGCTGAGTATTATGCCCAGGGCAATGGCTGGGCCCATTCTCCCTTGGCAATGAAATCGCACTCCTCCATTGTAGGAAGAGATTCCCAAATCCTTCCCTTAATGGAAGAATGCCAAGAACACTTTCCACCCCGTGCTCTGGAGTGCTGGTAACACGTTCCAAAGGACATATACAGTTTTGCTTGAAGGTCGGGGAATAGAAGAGATCTTCCAGCAGAAGATTCTGTAATTTATGTTTCCAGCCTCTGCCTATTCTCCCCAGATACCTCCCCAAGGACATTCTGGCAGGCCTTCTGGAGGTTAAGGATTTCATCACGAATTATGAAGAGTTGGTGAACTTGTGGAGGATTGGGTTAGAGTAAAATGAATTCCTCCCAACAGAGGTTACATGTGAGGGCTAGAGGGGAGAGGTATGCTGTTCTGGAGTCAAAAGGCCAACTTTGACAAATTGGATTGAACTCTGTCTTTAATCCACAAACTCAGAGTGAAGGATGATTAGGGTGGAACTTGGAGAGATGGAGGGGTTTTGAGAGACTTATGTAAAGATGAAATACGCTTTGGAATTTGAAGTCTCCAAATGTTAATTCCTTGGGCATTACACCATCTGATTCCTGGGTACAAATCACTCTTTCATCCTACTGTTATTATTAACAGCACAAGGCTACACATCTTTCTCTTCCCGTTTATAGTATCTGTCAGTGAATGTAGTCAGGAGTTGGATGATGGCCATCATGCTTTAATCAATCAACAATGAGGACCTACTGTCCTACCCTGTACTAAGCACTTGGGAAAGTACAATAGAATTAGTAGACATGAGCTTTGCCCTTAGAAAATTTATAATCCAGCAGCAGAGATAGATTCTAAAATAATGTACAGAGCTGAGGAAGGAGGGAAATGATGATATATCTAAGATCTGATTTAACTCTACCCCAGTCATTGGTACAGTCCTTGGCACATAGTAAGCCCTTAATAGATACCACAGTTATTATTACTATTATGTCGAAGAGCTAGGGCTGAAGTAACTGTTTGTTCTGTAGAATTTGTAAAGCACTTATAATGTACCGACACTGTTCTAAGGGCTGGGGCAGTTTCAAGTCAGTTAGGTTGGACACAGTCCCTGTCATGCAGAGGGCTCACGGTCTTAAGTAATAATAATAATAATTGTGGTATTTGTTAAGTGCTTACTAGGAGCCAGGCACTGTACTAAGCATTGGGGTGGATACAAGCAAATCGGGTTTTGGACACAGTCCCTGTCCTACGGGTGCTCATAGTCTCCTTCATTCATTAGTTCATTCAATCAAGCGTATTTATTGAGCGCTTACTGTGCGCAGAGCACTGTACTAAGCTGTTGGAAAGTACAATTCGGTAACAGATAGAGACAATTCCTTTCGTGTATCCTTAGAGTTTTCTTGGTAAAAATACAGAAGCAGTTTATCATTGCCGCCTTCCACGCAGTAAACTCGAGGCCCCTCCCAAGACTCTCTCCCATGTCCAGGGACATAGAAGTGAAGTGACTTGCCCAAGGTCATACAGATCAGATATTGAATCCCCATTTTACAGTTGAGGAAACGGAGGGCCAGAGAAACCAAGTGATCGGCCCAAGGTCACACAGCAAGTAATTGACAGAGTCATTGGCCGATCTGCGTTTAGAACCCAGGTCCCAGGCCCATGACCTCTCTACTATGCAGTGTTGCTTCTCCAGCAGTGTCCAACCTTTTAGTGGGCCATGAGGCTTGAACCTACTACAGAAGATGTTGCCCGTTTCTTGAGCGTTTTCACTAGACACCTTCAAACCATACTCCTCACTATTGGCTTCAAAGCTCTCCATTCTTTCCCCTTCCCACCTCACCTCCCTTCTCTCCTTTAACATAATAATAATGTTGGTATTTGTTAAACGCTTACTATGTGCAGAGCACTGTTCTAAGCTCTGGGGTAGATACATGGTAATCAGGTTGTCCCACGTAGGGCTCACAGTCTTCACCCCCCCATTTTACAGACGAGGTAACTGATGCACAGAGAAATGAAGTGACTTGCCAAAAGTCACACAGCTGACAAGTGGCAGAGCTAGGATTCGAACCCACGACCTCTGACTCCAAAGCCCGGGCTCTTTCCACTGAGCCGCGCTGCTTCTCAGCCCACACACACTACCAGCTCCTTTCATTCAATAGTATTTACTGAGTGCTTACTATGTACAGAGCACTTGGAATGTGCTTGGAATGTACAATTCAGCAACAGGTAGAGACAATCCCTGCCCAATGATGGGCTCACAGTCTAATTGGGGGAGACAGACAGAGCAAAACAGAATGAAACAAAACCAAGACAACATTATCAGAGTAAATAGAATCAAGGGGATGTACACCTCATTAACAAAATAAATAGGGTAATAAATAATATATACAAATGAGCACAGTGCTGAGGGGAGAAGGAGGGAGGGGGAGGAGCAGAAGGTGGAGTGGGGAGGGCAGGGGAGGGGGAGCAGAGGGAAAGGGGGCTCAGCTGAGGGGAGGTGAAGGGGGAAGGAGGAGCAGAGGGTGGAGGGGGAGCAGAGGGAAAAGGGGGGAGCTCAGTCTGGGAAGGTCTCTTGGAGGAGGTGAGTCTCAGTAAGGCTTTGAAGAAGGGAAGAGAGTTAGTTTGGCAGAGATGAGGAGGGAGGGCATTCCAGGACAGCAGAAGGATGTGGGCCAGGGGTCGACGGTGGGATAGGCATGAACGGGGGACAGTGAGGAGGTGAGCGGCAGAGGAGCGGAGTGTACGGGGTGGGCAGTAGAAAGAGAGAAGGGAGGTGAGGTAGAAGGGGGCAAGGTGATGGAGAGCTTTGAAGTCAAGAGTGAGGAGTTTTTGTATCGTGCGGAGGTTGATAGGCAAAGGTGCTAACCGTTTCCCTGTGCCTTGATCTCGCCTATCCCATCGCTGACCCCAGGCCCACATGCTACCCCTGGCCCAGAATGCCCTCTTCCTCGAATCTGTCAAAAAATGACTCTTCCCTCCTATAAAGCCCTCCTGAAGGCACACTACCTCCTAGAGGTCTTCCCAGACTAAGCCCCATTTTCCTCAGCTCCCCTTCCCTTCCGCTTCGGCTCACTCCCTTTGCTCTTCCCCGTTTCTCCCTGCCCCACACCACTTATGTATATATGTATAGAACTATAATTTTATTTATATTGCTGTCTGTTTACTTCTTTTGATGTCTGTCTCCCTGCCTCTAGACTGTAAGCTGATTGTGGGTAGGGATGATCTCTCTCTATTGATGCATTGTACTTTCCAAGCTCTAAATATAGTGCTCTGCACACAGTAAGTGCTCAGTAAAAACGATTGACTGAATGAATGAATGAACTTAATATTAAATGGAAGGACAAAATCACCAATAAGTAGGGACACAGTCAGCTGTTTGAAGTAATGCTTACAGTCGTACAGCTGTGCTGTACTCTATGTAAAAGGCACCTAAACGATTTACAAAAGTACTAAGGGAGGTTGTCAGTGTAACAGTGATTAGATAATAATAATGTTGGTATTTGGAAAGCATTTACTATGGGCAGAGCACTGTTCTAAGCGCTGGGGGAGATACAGGGTAATCAGGTTGTCCCACATGAGGCTCACAGTCTTAGTGTCCATTTTACAGATGAGGTAACTGAGGCCCAGAGAAGTTAAGTGACTCACCCACAGTCACACAGCTGACGAGTGGGAGAGCTGGTTAGAGGTTAGATGACTCTCGAATGCTTCAGAAGTGGAAATTGAGAGGGATGTCATCTCTTGGATTCTTTATTCACCAGATCCTGACAAGAAGAGTCCTGGAGGGAGATGTGGAAGGTATTTTTTTTAATATAATAGTATTAGATAAGTGCTTACTACATGCCAAATACTATACTAAGTGCTGGGGTAGATACAGGGTAATTAGGTTGGACACAGTCCCTGTCCCACATTAGATTTATAGTCTTATTTAGGGAGGGAAGAAATGAGGTAGAGAGAATAATAATAATAGTAATTATGATGATATTCGTTAAGCGTTTACTATGTGCCAGGCACTGTACTAAGCATGGGGGTGGATACAAGCAAATCAGGTTGGTCATGGTCCCTGTCCCAAGTGGGGTCACTGGCTCAACCTCCATTTTACAGATGAGGTAACTGAGGCACAGAGCAGTGAAGTGACTTGCCCAACAGACAAGTGAAGTGGCGGAGCCAGAGTTAGAATCCATGACCTTCTGTCTCCCAGGCCCATGCTCCCAGTGACTTGTCCCAAGTCACATAGCAGGCAAGTGGCAGAGCCTAAGATAATGGAGAGAGTCTTCCCAGATATCGAAGGAATTATTCAGTGCTTTACATCCATGAATCTCACAGTGTTGGGTGGACATTCCTTTTGAATTTTCCTGTCGAGACAACTACACTATGTAGAGGATTGTATTTTATGATATTTGTTAAGCAATCACTGTGTGTTTGACAAACACTATGTGTCAAACACTGTTCTTAACATTGGGGTAGATAAGTTAATTGTTGCAGTCGCTGTCCCACCTGAGGCTCATAGTCTAAGTAAGAAAGAGAGGGATGGAGTTTAACAATAATTATACCCATAGGTTTTGGGTCCTAGTGAGAAAGTTTGGCACCTCAGCAACCTGAGCCTGTGAAAACACAGTGTCACCCCTTTCCTGGCCCCTTGTATTTGAGGTGAGCACTGTTCAGATCACAATGGCTAGAGGGGAAATGGATATCTTAGTAATGATAGCATTTACTGGGCACCCGCTGGATGCAATATACTGCCCTCAGTACTGAAGAGGTAGAAAATAAGTGACACATTTGCTTGGCACATAGTAAGTGCTTGACAAATATCTTTATCATTATTATTATTGTTATTATTTCCCACCCACAAGGAGCTAAAAGGGGAGACAGACAAAGAAGTATTTATGGGAAGAGTAATCAAAATGGCATCAGGAGGTATATGTGAGCTTCTGCAGGAGTGAGGATGCTTTGTGCTTAGAAATCCACACTTTCTCCCCCAACCATGACTAGCTAAGGTGCAGTCCATAGGATCTTTGAGAACCCAAAGGCAGCAGATACTGGTCAATCAAGTCGTGAAATTTAATGAGTACTTGTTATGTGCAGACCACTGTCCTAAGCATTTGGGAGAGTACAACAGAATAAGTAATGAGAATAATTGTGAGTTAAGTGCTTTATTCATTCATTCAATAGTATTTATTGAGCGCTTACTATGTGCAGAGCACTGTACTAAGCGCTTGGAATGAACAAATCGGTAACAGATAGAGACAGTCCCTGCCCCATGATGGGCTTACAGTCTAATCGGGAGAGACAGACAAGAACAATAGCAGTAAATAGACTCAAGGGGATGAATATCTCATTAAGACAATAGCAAATAGCTTTAGTCGTGCCAAGCCCTGAACTAAGCTCTGGGGTAGATACAAGATAGTCAAATCTCACATGGGGCTCCCAGTCTAAGTAACAGGGAGAGAGATGACCCTCATTTTGCAGATGAAAGAAATGGAGGCCCAGGTAAGCTAATGACTTGCCCAAGGTCACACAGCAGGTAAGTGGAAGAGCTGCGATTAGAACCCAGGTCCTCTGGGTCCTAGTCCTGTGTTCTTTCCTCTAGGTGACACTGCTTCTCTATGAAGACACTGTCCTTACCTTTAGGACTTTAGCAGGACTTCTGTGCCCATGCCTGTTTTATAAGTTATTTCATAAAGAGTGTGATCGTATCAGTGATTTATGCAAAACTGTGAGGTTTTCTTTGAGTCTTCCAACATTCTCTTAATTCACCCAATGTGGATAGCTGCACGTAGATGCTGAGGATGCCCTAATGGATCACTGGATGCCAATTAGGATCCCAGGTTTTTAAAAGATTTAGTGCCAGGATCAGTGTGAATTCTCTCCTTTGCCTTATAAAGAGACATTTTTTGAAGGTGACACATCCCTTTTTTTAAAGAATCATTCGTGATTTTCAATAAATCAATCGGGCAAAAACAGATTTAAGAGTTCACCTGATTTGGAGAGCAAGGTAGAGGTTATGATGGATTGTGGTAACACATCAAATAGTTGGTTTAACTAGAGATGCATCATGGCCTAGTGGAAAGAGCATGGTTCTGGGAGTCATTCATTCTGTCATTCAGTTGTACTTATTGAGCACTTACTGTGTGCAGAACACTGTACTAAGCACTTGGAAAGTACAATTTGACAACAAAGACAATCCCATCCCAACAACAAGCAGACAGTCTAGAAGGGGAGAGACAGACAACAAAACAAGTCAACAGGCATCAGTCAAAAGACCTGTGTTCTAATCCTGGCTCTTGCCTCGTGTCTGCTCTTTGACCTTGGGCAAGTCCCTTAACTTCTCTGTGCCTGTTACCTGATTAGAAGTTGGGGGTGGGAAAGCAGCAAGGCACAGTGGATAGAGCAAGGGCCTGGGAGTCATGGGTGCTAAGCTCAGCCCTCCACTTGCCTGATGCATGGCCTTGGATAAGTCACTTCACTTCTCAGTTACCTCATCTGTAAAATGGAAATTGAGACTGTGAGCCCCACTCTGTCCTACATGATTTACTTGTATCCACCCCAATTTTTAGTACAGTGCCTGGCACATAGTAAGTACTTAACAAATACTATTATCATTATTAAAATAATAATGGATATTAAATCCTAGACCCTCTCAGGTTTGCACCTGGAGAGTTTCCAGTACTCTACCAGTCTCGGCTAGAGGAGGGAGAGTCAAACAGAGGCCTGTCCATTTCACTCCTAGCTTGGCCACTGGCTAGCGAGTGGAAGACAATCTGCTACAAGTTCAAAACTAAACTATGCTGGGAGGCAGTGGCATAGGAGAGAGTTGAGGGCTTAGACTCAAGTTTAATGCACAGAGGGAGGCAATGGTAAACCACTTCCGGATTTTTACAAAGAAAACTCTATGGATCTACTACCAGAGAGACTGCAGACGAAATGTTTTGGGAGAAATGTGTCAATAGAGTCTCTTTGGGTCGGAAATGATTTGACAGCAAAAGACACAACAAACATTAAATCCTCCTCCCTCATGCTTAGACTGGGAGTGCCATGTGGCACAGAGACTGCATCCAAATTAATTAACTTGTGTCTTCCCCTGTGCTTAGAACAATATTTGGCTCATAGTAAATGCTTAACAAGTACCACAATTATTATGGACTGTAAGCTCTTTGTGGGCAAGCAGCGTGGCTCAGTGGAAAGAGCACGGGCTTTGGAGTCAGGGCTCATGAGTTCGAATCCCTGCTCTGCCACTTGTCGGCTGTGTGACTGTGGGCAAGTCACTTAACTTCTCTGTGCCTCAGTTCCCTCATCTGTAAAATGGGGATTAAGACTGTGAGCTCCAAGTGGGACAACCTGATTCCCTTATGTCTACCCCAGCGCTTAGAACAGTGCTCGGCACATAGTAAGCGCTTAACAAATACCAACATTATTATTATTATGTCTGCTTATTGTTATATCATATTCTCCCAAGTACTTACTATAGTGCCCTAAACACAGTAAGCATTCAATAAATACAATTGAATATTATGTGGAATTTTCGATTACAGCCTCTGAAGCGTCATGAGCAAGGGAGACAGAGGAATCTTGATGCAAAAAGCTTGTTATGTCACTTGATTAAATTTACCCAAAGAGGAGGTGAGTCTGAAAAATGAGTCCCTTTTTTTCTGATGCACCAAAATCAGTTTAGTTGTAATCTTAAAGAAAAGCTTGATGTAATTCATCTCCTTCACCAAAACCCTGAGACTGGAGAAAGCTTCCTTACTGAGGCAGCAAGCCAGCTTCAGATGAGGTTTTGAGGATTTGCAAATGGTTTTGGCAACTAAGAAATGGCTCCTCATGGGGGATGAGATATCTTTGTGCCAGAGAGGAAAAGAGATGAACAGAAACCCAAAGTACTGATCCTCCACCCTTCTTAAGCCACAAGCCCAGAATCCTTTGCCCTGTGGCAGTAAAAGAACATAAACATTCATTATTCCACTCAGTACCTTTTTCTTTTCATTTTCTTCCATACTTTCCTCTCTTGCCTTCTCTTTTGGGGTTCATCTTTCACAATCTCAATTTGACTTTGACTCTTCTCCCTTCTCTCTAACTCTACTCTTTTTGTTTTGGTTGTTCAAACAGAAAAGAGATGTTATTTCTTTCACTCGCTCATTTGTTTCTTCCACCCCTGATAGCATATGCCTCAAGGACTGGTTGTCCTTTTCCCTTTCCTGAGAGTAAGGAAGCCTTCAGGGATCTATGTCTCTTTCCCAGATTCAGAGATTGCTGCAGCTGTTCCCTTTGGTTCTTTCGTCTCTTCTAACGACAATTCCAAATGCTTCCAGCCTTTCCTCCTCCCTCTTGTTGGAAGCTCCAATCATCACAGCACTGGGCCCTACTCATTCAGTATTTGAGTAGTCCACTTAATGGGAAACGCAATTTAGATTTGCTTAACCCTGTACTCTGAAGCAAACTTTGTGCTAGGGAAAGAGCCTCCCCGCTTTTTAAATTATGGTGTTTGTTAAGAGTTTACTATGTGCGGGGCACTCGGGTAAATACAAGATAAGTGGGTTAGACATAGTCTCTGTCTCATGTGGGGTTTAGGGTATTAATCCCCATTTTACGGATGAGGTAACTGAGGGATAGTGAAGTTAAGCTCCCCGATTAAGCCCTCTTTTTCCTGACTCTCCCTTCTACATCATCCATGCACTTTGATCTGTGACCTTTGGACATTTGATATTCACTCCAGCCCCAACCCCACAGCACTTATGTATATATCTTTAAATCGTATATTATAAATTACTTATTCATGTTAATGTCTGTGTACCCTTCTAGAATGTAAACTAGTTGTAGGCAGGGAATGTGTCTTCCAATTCTGTTGTATTGTGCTCTCCCAAGCACTTAATGTAGCACTCTGCACATAGTAAGCGCTCAATAAATGCGATAGACTGTGTCTTGCCCAAGGTCACTTAGCAGCCAAGTGGTAGAGCCAGGATTAGAACCCAGGTCCTTTGACTCCCAGGCCCATACTCTTTCCACTAGGCCATCCTGCTTCCCTGGATCGTGTCTACGACCCAGGATTGAACTACTGCCCCAAAGTTTAGTAGAGCTAGCCTCTGAAATAACTCCAGGAATGGCAGTGATGAAGTCCCTTTTAAACACCGATTCAACGTGAAACAACTTGGTTGTCAGAATTCAAGGGGAACAATATGGCTATCCTACCAGTGGTCAGAAGAGAAGCAAGTATGACCTTTCTGACATTTGGGTTTTATGTTCAAGCATCACGGTTAGTAGAATCCATGATTTGAATGTCACAGCAGCATATGGCCGACTTCAGTCAAAATCTTATAATGATGATAGTATTTGGTAAGTGCTTACTCTGAGCCAAGCACTGTAGTAAGTACTATGGTAGAGCAAAGATAACACAGACCCTGTACCTTATCAGAAAGACTGAGTATTGACTCCCCATTTTACAGAAGAGAAAATTGAGGCACAGAGAAGTTAAGTGACTCACCCCAGGATACACAGCAGGCAAGAAAAGCAGTTTTTCCTAGTGGAGAGAACATTGGCCTGGGAGTCAGAAGGACCTGGAGTCTAATCCCAGCTTCGCCAGTTTTCTGCTGTCTGACCATCGGCCAGTCACTTCATTTCACCGTGCCTCGATTACCTCACCTGTAAAATGGGGATTAAGAGACTGTGAACTCCAACTGGGACATGGGCTGTGTCCAATTTTCTATCTACTACAGAGCTTAGTACAGTACCTGACAAATAGAAAACACCTAACAAATGCCCCCCCCAAAAAAAATCCTGCCTTCAAATCATCTCTACTTGCATATCACACCAACGCCTCAAATTTAATACATCCTTTGCATTCAAGCAAATTCCTAGACATTGGCTTCAGGGTGATTCAGTGCATGTCTCTCTCTTTACATACATTCTTCTCTCTGCGGTTTCATACTCTTTGCCCCCCAGGCCAGTCTTCTACTATTTATTTCTATTTATTACCCTCCAATCTCTGATCTAATCCTGAATTTATCTCTTCATGGGATTCTCCTCCCTCCAAAAACCTTCCCAACTACAACCCACCCCCACTTTCAAAGACCTTCGAAAAACACACCTTCTCCAAGAGGTTTTCCTCTTTATCCCCCAACACTGTTTAGGTCATGCTATTAATTAGCCCCCTTTGTATTCTTGTGTATCTCTGTTCATTATTGATTTATTGAATAATTTAATTGCTGACTTTATTAATGTTGGTATTTGTTAAGCATTTACTATGTGCAGAGTACTGTTCTAAGCACTGGGATACATAACAGGGTAATCAAGTTGTCCCACGTGAGGCTCACAGTTAATCCCCATTTTACAGATGAGGTAACTGAGGCACAGAGAAGTTAAGTGACTTGCCCACAGTCACACAGCTGACAAGTGGCAGAGCCGGAAGTCGAACCCATGACCTCTGACTCCGAAGCCCAGGCTCTTTCCACTGAGCCACGCTGCTTCCCGTAAGACTTTAGTTTCTATTATTTCGTAGCTACTCTACCACTTGGCATATTGTCTTTGTAAGTATTCTGCTTCTCTCTCTTCTTAGATTGTGAACTTCCTCAGAGGTAGGGACCCATGTCCTTTCTTTCCATTTTATGTTATCAGAGACCTAGTACAAGTCCGCATACACCTGCTGTTGATGATGATGATGGTGACAGTCTTCTCTGCAGTGTGACACAGTGGATAGAGCATGGGCCTGGGAGTCAGAAGGTCATAGGTTCTAATTCCTACTCTGCCACCTGTCTGCTGTGTGACCCTGGGCAAGTCACTTCACTCCTCAGGGGCTCAGTTACATCTACTGTAAAATGGAGATTGAAACTGTGAACTCCACGTAGGACAGGGACTTTGTCCAACCGGAGTTGCTTGTATCCACCCCAGTGATTAGTACAGTGCCTGGCACACAGTAAATGCTTAACAAATACCATTGTTATTGAAGGAAAGTGGGATAATAATAATAACAATTTATGGTATTTGTTAAACACTTACTCTGTGCTGTTCTAAGCACTGGGGTAGATTCAAGTAATCAGGTTGTCCCATGTGGGGCTCACAGTCTCAATCCCCATTTTACTGATGAGGTCACTGAGGCACAGAGAAGTTAAGTGAGTTGCCCAAGGTCACACAGCAGACAAGTGGCGGAGCTGGAGTTAGAATCCACGACCTCTGACTCCCAAGCCTGTGCTCTTGCCACTAGGCCATGCTGCTTCTCTAGGCAACACCAATCAATCAGTCAATCAGTGATATTTACTGAGCACTTATTGGGTGCAGAACATGGCACTAAGCACTTGCGAGAGTGCAGTACAGCAGATTTAGCAGACAAAATCCTACCTGTCTCACAAGCTGATAATCCTGACTCTTATTCAACTGCAACTCTATATCTTTTACCAAATCCTGTAGGTTCTACCTTCATGACATCTCTAGAACTTACTCCTTCCTCTCCATTCAGATGGCTATGTTGTTCCAAGCACTTATCATATCTTGCCTTGACTACTGTATCAGCCTCCTCCCTGACTTTCCTGCCTCCTGACTCTCCCCTTTCCCGTCCATACTTCACTCTGCTTTCCAAATCAGTTTCCTAAAAAAAACAGTCCATCCATGTCTCCCCATTCCACAAAAATCTGCAGTGGTTGCTCACTGATCTCCATTTCAAATAAAAACTCCTTTCCATCGACTTTTAGGCTCTCAATCAGCTCTCCCCATCCTAACACACCTCACTACTCTCCGGCTACAACCCAACCTGCATATTTGCCTTCTCTAACCCAAACCTTGTCACTGTACCTCCAAACCTCAGACCTGGAACACCCTCGCTGCTCATATCCGACAGGCAATTTAAAGCCTTATTGAAGGCACATCTTCATCAAGAGGCCTTCCCTGACTAAGCCCTCCTTTCCTCTTCCCCCATTCCCTTCTGCATCACCCTGACTTTCTCCCTTTATTCATCCCCTCCTTCCAGCCCCACAGCACTTATGTGAACATCTGTGATTTACTTATTTCTATAATGTCTGTCTCCCCTTCTAGACTGTTGTGGGCAGGGAACATGTTTATTGTTGTATTGAACTCTCCCAAACGCTAAGTACGGTGTTCTGCACACAGTAAGCGCTCAATAAACATGATTGACTACCTTTCCGGGCTGTGTCCTAATACAACACAAACTACACAGTTCATTCGTCTAACCTATCAACCTAGCCTCTTCACTGCACCTAGATCTATCTTGCCCCCGACCTCTTGTCCACATCTTGCCCCTGGCCTGGAACTCCCTCCTCCCCCTTCCAATCTAGCAGTCAACTGCTTTCCCCACCTTCAGAATCCTCCTAAAATCACATCTCCTCCAAGAGGCCTTCCGGGTCTAAGCCCTTATTTCCTCTAAGCACTCTCCCTTCTGTGTCACCTATGCACGATCTATACCCCTTTCCCAGACTGAGCTCCCCTTTTCCCTCTGCTCCCTCTACCCCCCCCCCCCACCACCTCTCCGCAGCTAAACCCTCTTCTCCCCCCTTTCTCTCTGCTCCTCCCCCTCTCCGGTCCCATCCCCTCAGCACTGTACGCGTCCGCTCAAGTGTATATATCTTCATTACCCTATTTATTTTGTTAATGAGATGTACATCACCCTGATTCTATTTATTTGCTATTGTTTTAATGAGATGTTCTTCCCCTTGATTCTATTTATTGCCATTGTTCTTGTCTGTCTGTCTCCCCCGATTAGACTGTAAGCACGTCAAAGGGCAGAGACTGTCTCTATCTGTTACCGATTTGTACATTCCAAGCGCTTAGTACAGTGCTCTGCACATAGTAAGTGCTCAATAAATACTATTGAATGAATGAATGAATGAATGAATGAATGAATGAACAAGGATGTGATGGGAAGTAGTAGAAGTGGATCAGAATCGGTGAGTATGTTATAAAAAGAAAATTATGTGTATGTGCAGAGGTGTGGTCGCATGTGTGACCGTGCTAATTTTTAACCAGCTCGGTCTAGTGGAAAGACCACTGGCTTGGGATTAGGAGAAACTGGGTTCTAATTCTGGCTTTGCCATTTACCTGCTGTCTGATCTGGGGCAAGTCACTTTGTTTCTCTGTGCCTCAGTTTCCTCATCTGTAAAATGGGAATTCAACACCTGTTTTCCCTTCTAGTTAGATTTTGAGCCCCATGGGGGACAGGAACTGTGTCTGATCTCATTATCTTGTATCAACGATTAGTAGAGTGTTTGGCACATAGTAAGTATTTAGCAAATGCCATTATTATTTTTATCATTAGTGATACTATTATTATTATCATTATTATTGCCATCTCTTGAAGGGCGCTATGAATTACAGTATTCACCAGTGAGAGGATTAACCTCGGGGAGAGTTGACACAGATGAGAGTCTTGGTCTCCAGCTCTTCCTCCTCCTCCCTCCCCCCTATCTTTCAAAACCCTCCATCTGGCACCTTCTCCTGTGCCTCAAACTCACCTGTCTCGCCCCTGAGCCCTGGCCCTCATCCTACCTCTGCCGTGGGATGCTCCTCCACCACTCAAATCAGCCAGACAATTACTCTATCCCACTTCAAACATCTCCTTCAAGAGGCTTTCCCAGACTAAGCCCCACTTTTCCTCATCTATCACTCCCTTCTGGGTCACCCTGACTTTGCTCCCTTTGCTCTTTCCCCACTCCACACTGCTCTTTCCCCCCTCCACGCCCCACAGCACTTATGTATATATCTGTAATTTCATTTATTCATATTGATGTCTCTTTATTTGTATTGATATCTCTCTCCCCAGCTGTAGACTGTGAGCTCGTTGTGGGAGGGGAATTTTCTCTCTTTACTGCTGTACTGTACTTTCCCAAGTGCTTCATACAGTGCTCTGCACACAGTAAGTGCTCAAGAAATTTGATTGAATGAATGAATGAATGTGCCCTTTTACATCAGGGGCTCTCTCTGGTTACTAAAGTAATTCACTTCTCTGTTTCAAGTCTGTTCCTTCAGCTGATAAATGATCAAAACAAGTCCTTCCCCATTCATGCTTCTAAGAGAAGACATTACAAAGTAAATGTCTAAAATACAGTTTGAGATCCATAGAGGAAATCTGGTGTGTCAACACAAGGAATGGCCAGTCTACTATTCTGGTAGTCAATCCCAGAGTTCAGGCTGTGTACAGTTTTCTGTTTTCATCCACTGTTTTCAGTCACTCATAGCATACTGAAAAATGATTCCATGGGGATAACATTTTCCACATTTGGCTTCTACCCCAAAGTGAACTTATTTCAATAAGGTTTTCACTTCAGGAAGGCCTAATTTTTGATTTAGAAGCTCTTGGAAAATAAAAACCCATTTCTTTTTCTAAGCACTTTCAGATTGCAAATTTTATATTTAGAAAATTCTAAACCAGCTGAACTTTAACACATTTCTACCTCTCCTAAGGAGACTGTTATGGAGTAATTTTGAAATTAAATTAATAGTCTTAAAAAGTAAACCTTTACTCTAAAAGCTGACTGGAGTAACGCTGATACCTAATTTGCCGATGGAATTAATTTCCATTGGGTGGAGTGGAGGGCCGCAGATACACAAGGAATCTGTATTTGAGAGCTGGGTAGGTTAATGACACTGTTGCATTATGAAAAGGATTAGAGGCATTTTTCCCTTTCTCTTTTGATTTTAAAGAACTCTGAAGAAATCAACCGGGGAAGTCAGAAGTAATGTAAAGTGAAAGATAGGAACATAAAACTTCAGCAGAGCTAAAATTACAGCTTGAACCAAAATTACTCCAATTGGATAATCCATACTTTAGGCTTTCAGGGTTGAACATAGTTTATTCTTTGGCCTATGTAATGGATGTGAGTTAAGGTTACTAAGAAAAGTCATAACTTTTGCATTTCCTGGCTTTTAGGGGTTTAAATGTCTAGCCATAAAGTTGCATTCCTGCAGGGTTTTCCAGGGTGTTTGTACATATTTGTCGATGTGAAACCTACGCACTGCATTCCTGACCAGTTCTCGAAAATGCACAGGCTCCAAGACAATTCCACGAGTCGATTCCTTGAGAGCCCGGCTTCTTGGTGAGATTTATTTAATGGCACCTTAATGTTAGATTGTTGACTTAACCACAGGTGGTGCCGTCAACCCCCCCCACCCCCCAATACACACACACAAACACACCCCACAGACTTGCACACCCACACACATACACACATCTCCTCTGCCCCTGTTGCCCTGTTGCCCCTTCCCCCTTCTCTGAAAGTTTTGAACCCTGACGCGTAGATAGTTCATTTGTCTCCTGGAGGGTTGTTCCTTGAACATGATTCTGACAAACCGGAATGTAAGTCCAGGTTTATTGGCAGTATGCCTGGGTTTTCTGTTTCTATAAGAGGCCTTTGCTTTCCCAAGCTTCTTGTCCCACTGGTAATTTTGAAAAAAGGCTCAGCAGGTCCCTGGAAGTTCACAAAGCCTTCTTCATTCATAAGCAAGCTGCTTACGATCCCCTGAACAGAATGCCTCTATCCATGAAGTCTTATTGACCTTCAAGCAGAGCACACATGACAGAAAAAAAAATAAAAATAAAAAAGGGGGCAGAAAGTTTAAGGAAATAGACACACAGAGAACAAGAGGCCCACCAATGTGTTAGTAATGTCCTCAATGGGGAAACCCAGGGCATAAATATTCCAAAAAAGCTGGGTCTGCCTGCCTATAGCAGGGAACAGAAAGATTCTCAGCCCTGGGAACGACACAATTTGCATTCATAATTGCTGGCCACCAATTTTGCTCAGCACTGACACTTTGAATCTATGAATCAGGAGATCTTGGAATCAAAATGATGACCTTACAGAAGCAGAGAAATTTTCAGTTGGAGAATGAAACGGTCAATCAATTTATTCATTCATTCAATAGTATTTATTAAGCTCTTATTATGTGCAGAGCACTGTACTAAGTGCTTGGAATGTACAATTCAGCAACAGATAGAGACAATCCCTGCCCATTGACGGGCTTATATTCTAATCGGGGAGACACAAAAACAATAGCAATAAATAGAATCAAGGGGATGTACATCTCATTAACAAAATAAATAGGGTAATAAAAATATATACAAATGAGCAGAGGAGCACAGTGCTGAGGGGAGGAGAAGGAAGGGGAGAGGAGCAGAGGGAAGGGAGGGAAAAGGGGGCTTAGCTGAGGGGAGGTGAAGGGGGGGCAAAGAGGCAGCAGAGGGAGCAGAGGGAAAGGGGAAGCTCAGTCTGGGAAGGCCTCTTGGAGGAGGTGAGCTCTCAGTAGGGTTTTGAAGAGGGGTAGAGAGTTAGTTTGGCAGAGGTGAGGAGGGAGGGCATTCCAGGACCACGGGAGGACGTGGCCCAGGGGTCGACGGTGGGATAGGCGAGAACGGGGGACGGTGAGGAGGTGGGCGGCAGAGGAGCAGAGCCTATGGGGTGGGCAGTAGAAAGAGAGAAGGGAGGAGAGGTAAGAGGGGGCAAGGTGATGGAGAGCCTTGAAGCCCAGAGTGAGAAGTTTTTGTTTCATGCGGAGGTTGATAGGCAACCACTGGAGGTTTTTAAGGAGGGGAGTGACATGCCCAGAGCGTTTCTGCAGGAAGATGAGCCGGGCAGTGGAATGAAGAATAGACTGGGGTGGGGAGAGACAGGAGGAAGGGAGATCAGAGAGAAGGCTGACACAATAATCCAGCTGGGATATTATGAGAGCCTATACCAGTAAGATAGAGTTTGGGTGGAGAGGAAAAGGAGGATCTTGGCAATATTATAAAGGTGAGACCGGCAGGTCTTGGTGACAGATTGGATATGTGGGGTGAACAAGAGACCCTAGTCAAAGATGACACCGAGGTAGTGGGCTTGAGAGGAAGGATGGTAGTACCATCCACGGTGATAGGGAAGTCCGGAAGAGGACAGGGCTTGGGTGGGAAGATAAGGAGCTCAGTTTTGGACATGTTGAGTTTTAGGTGGTGGGCAGAGATCCAGGTAGAGACGTCTTGGAGGCAGGAGGAGATACGAGCCTGAAGGGAGGAGGAGAGGACAGGGGCAGAGATGTAGATTTGTGTGTCATCTGCATAGAGATTATAGTTGAAGCCATGAAAGCAAATGAGTTCACCGAGGTAGTGAGTGTAGATGGAGAACAGAAGAGGGCTGAGAACTGACCCTTGAGGAACTCCTACAGTTAGGGGATGGGAGGGGGAGAAGGAGTCCGTGAAGGAGACCGAGAATGAACGGCCGGAAAGATAAGAGGGGAACCGGGAGAGGACGGAGTCCGTGAAGCCAAGGTGAGATAAAGTGTGGAGGAGAAGGGGATGGTCCACAGTGTCAAAGGCAGCTGAGAGGTCAAGGAAGATTAGAATAGAGTAGGAGCCATTGGATTTGGCAAGAAGGAAGTCATGGGTGACCTCTGAGAGAGCAGTCTCAGTAGAGTGGAGGGGAAGGAAGCCAGATCGGAGGTGGTCCAGGAGAGAATTGGAGTTAAGGAATTCTAGGCAGCGAGAGTAGATGACTCGTTTTAGGAGGTTGGGAAGGAAGGGTAGTAGGGAGATAGGGTGATAACTGGAAGGGGAAGTGGGGTCGAGAGAGATTATTCAATCAATTAATAGTATTTACTGAGCACTTACTGTGTGCAGAGAACTGTAATAAACACTTAGGAGAGGGTTAATCAGTAGTGTACAGTCTAGTAAGATGACAGTCAGAGTTTTACTTTCCATACCATTTCCTTTCCTTTCCATATATTGTTGGTTTGACAGTGATTTTGGGGTCCACCCATCGGATGGACCCTTCAGGAGGAATCCCTCTGAAATAAAGGCAAATGGGGAAAAATGCAATCCAACAAGCTCTGAAACTGGGGCACTCATTTCAACGTGCTGACCGGCTCACCTGGTAATCCTTTGGGAGGAAGATGTTTTGAGTAGTTGGCCATCAATTGCAGTTAGAAACATGCAAAAAACAGACCATGGGATGCCCTTAATAATAATTAATAATAATAATAATTGTGGTATTTGTAAAGTACTTATATGTGCCAAGCACTGTACTAAGAGTTGGGGAGGATACAAGCAAATCGGGTTGGACATAGTCCCTTCCCACCTGGGGCTTACAGTCTCAAACCCTATTTTACAGATGAGATACTAAGGCACAATGAGAAGTGAAGTGACTTTCCTAAGGTCATTCATTCATTCAATCGTATTTATTGAGAGCTTACTGTGTGCAGAGCACTGTACTAAGTGCTTGGAAAGCACAATTCGGCAACAGATAGAAACAATCCCTACCCAACAACGGGCTCACAGTCTAGATGGTGCCATTTTTATTCATAAGACTATTCAAATCCACTTGATTCCGCCTAAACCTAAGGTCTTTCTCCTGGATACCCTGAACCCCATAGGTGCTCCATGGATCCTGCATTCCTCTCCCAGAGTCCTAAGAGCAAGGCTGCTACTATCATGCATAAAGACACCCAATGCCACATTGGATCAAATGGGCGCTAGAGTTCCTGAAAAGCAGACAGTCATGTTTAAAGCCAGGAGACTGCCATTATCAATCAATAGGATTTAGAGAGTGTTTGTGCAAAGCACCATACTAAGCATTTGGGAGCATACGACAGAGTTGGTAGACACGAACCTGGAGTTCTCTGGCCAAAGCACCCTTTCTAAATACCAACCAGATGAGCTTTTGGCCCAACGGAGGTGGTCCGAACGAGTCAAGAGAAGCAGAGTGCCCTAGTGGATAGAGCACAGGCTGAGAGTCAGAAGGATCTGGATTCACATCCCAGCTCTGCCACTTGTGTCCTGTGTGATCTTGGGCAAATCACTTCTCTTCTCTGAGCCTCAGTGACCTTATCTATAAAATGGGGATTAAGTTTACGAGCCCCATGAGGGATATGGACAGTGTCCAACCCGATTTCCTTATATCTATCCCAGTGCTTAGTACAGTGCCTGACACACAGTATGTGCTTAACAAATACTATAAAAAAGAGCCTGAAATGAACCCTGACCTGAGGAATCAATCAATTACCCAGTGGTATTTATTAAACACTTTCTGGGTGAAGAGCACTGGGAGGCTTCAGTACAAAAGAATAAGTATAAGGCGGTCCATCTTGAACAGTCATTTCATGTCTCTGTGCCTTATTCTTTCCTTCTGGTGTTCTTAAAAAAATAATAATTATAATAGTGGTATTTGTTAAGCACTTACTATGTGTCAGGCCCTGGACTAAGTGCTGGGGTGAATACAAGCAAATCGGGTTGGACATAGTCCTTGTCCCACACTGGACTCACAGTCTCAATCCCCATTTTAGATGAGGTACCTGAGGCCCAGAGCAGTGAAGGTACTTGCCCAAGGTCACATAGCAGATAAGTGGCAGAGCCAGGATTAGAACCCATGACCTTCCGACTCCCAGGCCCGTGCTCTATTAGGCTATGCTGCTTCTCTGGTGGCTTTGACATGGCCCAGGGCCAGTCTGGGTGGGGGATAGATGTATCTTGGGGGCAGAGGGGTGGAAGTCTAAAACGACCAAAGTAGAATAGCCAAGCTTCAAACACTAGCAATGTCTTCTGGGCTTCAATCTGCACCTGACAGGTGCAATCTTGGTGGAACTGAACACTCTCCCTAGCTCCGTGCCAGGCTGCTTTGCCTGCAGCAGTTGTTCCTGGAGAGTCCCTTATGCCTGATCACATGGTTTGGGACCATACTGCACTCCATTTTAAAATATTTTTCCTGTCTTCCCTGCTTTCATACTGCCCATTTTGGCTCATTGTTCAGCAACTGCCTAGGAATCCTGCTCTCTCCAGACCTTGCAGATGACATCCAGGGAAGAGCACAAGGCATCGACTCTGTGCGGGTTGGCTGACTGCATTCCAGACCCTCGTGGAAAACGATTCTTCACATCTGGCGTGAATTATGGCCCCTAGGTAGATTGGGGGTTATAGGCGGAATTAAAGCTTTCTTTTTTGTTGTTTTAAATGCAGGTAAAAATCAAGCTTAAATTTCAAAAATTTCAGGGTCCAGATTTGATTTTAGTGATTCACATAGAACAACATCTGCATGGCCACTTTCTCCTGGGTAATGTTATTCCATTCCGGAAATGATGATGCAAATAACTTAAATGAAGAACCAAAATCACAGCTGCCTGCTGACTTACCCTAAATGGAGCGGTTTTGCCTTCCTGGTGCTATCAGCCTCCAGTTTCAACCTTATATTTAACAATATCAAATTGTTAGTGCTGAGAGGTCAGCATTATTGGCGTTATAGTACAAGTAGCACTTATGTGCATATCCCTATTCTCTCCTCATTCTCTTATCTGTAATTCATTTAAAAGCTGTCCCCCCTTGTAGACTCTAAGTTCCATGAGGGCAGAGAGCTACCAATTCTATGATATTGTACCCTCCCAAACACATAGTACAATGGTCTGCATACAGACAAAGTTCAATAAATACCTTTGATTGTTAGTAGTACTAGTAATACATTATTAAGCCCCACTTTTCCTCATCTCCTTCTCCTTAATGCATCACCCTGACTTGTTACATTTGCTCTTCTCCCCTCCCAGTCCTACAGCACTTATGAGAAGCATTGTGGCTTAGGGGAAAGAGCATGGCCTTGGGAGTCAGAGGCCATGGGTTCTAATCCCGGCTCCGTCACTTGTCATCTGTGTGACTTTGGGCAAGACACTTAACTTCTCTGTGCCTAAGTTACCTCATCTGTAAAATGGGGATTAAGACTGTGAGCCCCTCGTGGTACAACCTGATAACCTTGTATCTTCCCCAACACTAGGACAGTGCTTCGCACCTAGTAAGCGCTTAACAAATACCATCATCATTATTATTATTATTATCATTATTACGTGTAATATTTATTTGCATTGATTTCTGTCTCCCCCTTCTAGACTGTAAGCTCTTTATGGGCAGGGAATGACATTGTTATTGTTGTGTCGTTCTTTCCCAAGCACTTAGTACAGTGCTCTGCACAAAGTAAGCGCTCAAAATGTACAATTGAATTAATATGCATTGTACTAGGCACTTGGGAAGCACAGAATAACAAAGGGGGATATTCTCTGCCCACAAGGAGTTCATATTCTAACAAACTAAAATATTCACAACACTCAAAATGAATAAACTGAGCAGAGGGGGAAGATGTGGCTCTCATGCAAGAGATGAGCAGAAACTAGCAGTTGACGCCAACAGGGATGATGCTCTCGGGAGGCTTTAGAGCTTATGGTAAGGAGTTTCTCTTTGATGTGGAAATATATGGGGAACCACTGGAAGTTTTTAAGGAGTGGGACAGATGGACTGACTTTTTTTTTTAGAAAAATGATCTCAGCAGATGAGGGAGGTATGGTCTGGAGTGGGGAGAGACAAGAGATGGGTCATTTAGGAGGCTTCTGGAGTAGTCAAGGTGAAATACGATAAGTACTTGGATCAGCATAGTAACGGTTTGGATGAAGAGGAAAGGGCAGATTCTATAGATGTCATGAATGTAGAACCGACTCGATTTGGTGACAGATTTAATGTGCGGGGCAAATGAGATGAGTAGAGGATAAAGCCAAGCATATGAGCTCGTGAGACAGGGCAGATAATGCCATTTCCTACAGAGATGCAAAAGACAGGGGGAGGACTGGGTTTGGGTTGGAAGATGAGGAGTTCTGTTTGGGACATGTTCAGTCAATTGTATTTATTGAACTTGATAATGGTTATTTGTTAAGCACTTACTGATTTGAAGGATTGGCAGGACATCCACGTAGAGATGTCTTGAAGGGTGGAGTAAATGTGAGACGGCAGAGAGGAGAAAGGTTAGATTTGGGAATGTTCTTGTCTAAAGATGGTAGTCGAAGCTATGGGGGTGAATGAGTTCTCCAAAGGAGTCAGTGTGGGTGGAGAATAGAAAGTAACTCATTACTGAACCTTGAGAGATCTCCAGAGTTAAAGTGAGAGAGGCAGAAGAGTAACATGAAAAAGAGACTGAGAAAGAGTGGCCAGAATAAGAGAACCAGAAGCCGAAGTTGAATAATGTTTTCAGGAAAAGGCAGATGAGAGGTTGAGGGTGATTAAGATAGAGTAGAGGCCACTGCGTTGGGCAAGAAGGAGTTCAGGGGTAACTTTAGAAAGGTCCATTTCCATGGAGTGAATGGGGACAGAAGCCAGGGGTCAATGAAGGAATTGAAGGAGAGGAAGTGGAGGCAGCAAGCACAGACAACTCGCTCAAGGAGTTGGGAAAGGAGTGGTAGGAAAGAGATGGCACAATACCTGGAAGGAACTGGGTGTCAAGGTAGGTTTGCTTTAGGATAGGGGTTACATGAGGATGTTTGAAAGCAGAAGCAGCATGGTGTAGTGGATAGAGCATGAGCCTGGGAGGCAGAAGGTCGTGGGTTCTAATTCTGGCTCGGCCACTTGTCTGCTGTGTGACCTTGGGCATGTCACTTCACTCCTCTGGGCCTCAGTTACCTCATCTGTAATAATAATAATGTTAATATTAGTATTTGTTAAGGGCTTACCCTGTGCCAGGCACTGTTCTAAGAGCTGGGGTAGACACAGGGTAATCAGTTGTCCCACATAAAGCTCATAATCTTAATCCGCATTTTACAGATGAGGTAACTGAGGCACCGAGAAGTTAATTGACTTGCCCAAAGTCACACAGCTGACAGGTGGCGGAGCCGGAATTAAAACCTATTACCCCTGACTCCTCAGCTCGTGCTCTTTCCACTGAGCCACGCTGCTTCTCTAAAATGGGGATTAAACCTGTGATCCCCACATAGGACAGGGATTGTGTCCAGCTCGATTTGCTTGTATCCATCCCAGCACTTAATACAGTGCCTGGCACGTAGTAAGTGCTTAACAAGAACCATCATCATCATTATTATTATTATTATTGTTATTAACCTCGGATTAACCTCCCAGCCCCTTACTCTATTTTCCCTACCGACTACCTCACCTAAGTACTTTGGTTCTAACCCACTAGCCTTACAGAATTTATGTGTAATAATAATAACAATAATAATAATAATGATATTTAAGTGCTTACTACATGCCAGGCACTGTATAACACTTAAGTATATATTCTTATGTACATAAGTATATTCTTACTTTTGGTTGCTTCCCTTTCTTGTAGTTTATGTTAATGCATGTCTTCCCTGCTAGATTGTAATATCCTTGAGAGCAAGACTAGCCTACCACCTGTATTAGACTCTCCCAAGCTCAAGTACATTGCTCTGCATAAAACTCTCATTCATTCAATCATATTTATTGAGCACTTACTACGTGCAGAGAACTCTCAGAGAATACTTTTGATCGAAAAGATTTGTGAATGTCAAAACTAAGTACAATTAGTTCTCCAAGAAGGTGGTTGTTATGGTCTTGAAGAATCCCACAGTAAGGAAAATTCAAATTGTGATTTCTCACTCAGTGCCCAAAATACATCCCATTAATTCCAGATAGATATGCATTGTCAGAAGAGCATTGACTTAATTCTGTCATTACATTATGTACTGTGAGCTCCTGCTAGACTGTGAGCTCTCTGTGGGTAGGAAATGTGTCTGATGTTATATTGTAATCTCCCAAGCACTTAATACAGTGATTAACACAGTAAATGTGCAATGAATATGATTGATAAACAATAATAATATTCCAAATGTGTAGTGAATGCACACATCATGGAAGAACTGACTGCATTCTATGCCTGTACTTACCATGACTGATATGAAAGTTAAAAGAACGAACAGCGAGTAAAAATATATTTTTTTATCATAAAAGTGGTTGTTATATATAAGATAAATTACACTAGAAAAATTAGAAGACCATTATTCTCCAGGATACTCACTGCTAACTTTCCTTGCCCTCTTCACAAATTGCTTACTTACTTTTCACTTAGATTCAGTGATTTAAGGGGGAAATGCAACAATTCAAATGAAATTGGATGAAAGTGATGTAATCAAGGCCTGAATTTTAACTAGAGTGAAGCATCCTTCTAGGTTGTAAATTCCTTGAGGCCAGGGATAATGTCTATCAATTCTATTGTATTGTTCTCTTCCAAATGCTTAGTACTGTGCCCTGCACACAGTAAGTGCTCAATAAATGCCACTGATTGATTAGCACAAGACTGAAGATGAGATTCCCTTCTCAGGATGGCTCCTGGAGAGTTTCCAGTACCCTACCAGTCTCGACTAAGGGAGGGAGGATCAAGCAGAGGCATACCCATTCCATTCCTAGCTTGGGCAGTGGCTAGAGAGTGGAAAGTAATCTGCTACAAATCAAAACTCACCTGTGCTGGGCAGCAGCGATATGGGAGAGAGTCAAGGGCTGAGACTCAAGTTTACTGCTTAGAAGGAAGCAACAAAATAAAGAACTTCCATATTCTTTTCCAAGAAAACTCTGGGGATATAGTACCAGACTGATTGCAGATGGAGATGGGGCGTTCTGGGAGAGAGTGTATCCATGGAGTCTCTATGGGTCGGAAACAACTCGACAGCATAAGATAAGAAGATGAGATATACAGAATCCCAAAAGACATCTGACTCCTCTTTCGGTGGTGATAAAACTAATAATAATAACTGTGGTATTTGTTAAGTACTTACTATGTGACAGGCACCTTACTAAGCACAGGGGTAGATGTAAGATAATTGGGTTGGACACAGTCCCTGTCCCATATAGGGCTCTCAGCCTCAATCCGCATTTTATAGATGAGGTACTTGAGGTTTGAGAATCCTGCTGAACAAGGTCCCTGTCTCGCATGGGACTCACATTCTTAATCCTCATTTTACAGATGTTAGCTTTCTATTATTATTATTATTATTATTAAAAGGAGTATCATTGTTACTATTATTTGCAACAAATTCCCTGCCCACAATAAGTTTACACTCTAGTAGAGGAGGCAGAGAACTGTCCTGAGATAGACAACATGGACCCAGTGTTGATACATGGAAATGAAGCGGCAGACTGTCTGCCCTGATTGCAGGAGTGAGATTTCCACTGCAGGGGAATGGTTAGTATAATGAGGGAAGCCTGAAAGAACAAACCCAGCATGGTGCAGCCCCAGTTAACCTGGCCCTAGGTCCAGCAAGTAGAGAGAAACACTTAGGAATCCAAAAGGGATAGTAATAATAGTCTTTTTGATATTAAATCCATTCTTTGTTGATTAGTTTAATGATGCATTATTGGGGAATTGGGGAAATGGTGATTCCCCCACCAATGTTGGGTGACAATTTAATAGATGAGAAGCAGCCTGGCCTAGTGGAAAGAGTACGGGTTTGAGAGTCAGAGGACCTGTGTTCTAATCCTGACTCTGCCACTTGTCTACTCTGTGATCTTGGGCAGATGACTTAACTTCTCTGTGCCTCATTTACCTCATCTGCCAAATAGGGATGAAACTCTCCCTGCTATGATTTAGATTGTGAACCCCATATGGAACAGGGACTGTGTCCAGCAGGATTCTCTTTTATCTATCCCAGTGCTTAGTACAGTGCCTGGCCCATAGTAAGTACTTAGCAGGTAGCATTAAAAATACTATGTGCCAGAATACTGGGGTAAGTATAAGATAATCAGATGAGACACAGCCCCTCTCCTAAAGGGGGCTAAGAGTTAGGGAGAACAGGTATCTTGTCCCCATTTTATAGATGACTAAACTGAGACCAAGAGTGGTCAAGTGTCCACAAGGTCAGGCAGCAGACCAGGGACTGACCTGGGGCTAGAATCTGGGTTTCTTGACTTCCAGCCCCATGTTATTTCCATGAGACCACTCTGCCTCTGGACAGCTTTTATTTTAGGCCTCTAGATGAAAAGAGGCAGGTAAAATAGGGTTTCACTGTATTTACTTTTGCCAAGGATTCAAGGGAAAGAATGAGAAAGGAAATTTTATACCTTGAGAAGATTTATGAAAGGTCTGTTAGTATGAGCTTTCTCAAGGAGTCACCTAGGACAAGGATCTGGCCATTACAATAATGCAGATTTATTTGCCATTTTAAATGGAGGGCTCTCTAAAGCTCAGATTTCGTATCTGGTTTCCAAAATATTGGAAGATTATCTTAATTAGTTAAGCCTCTTGGGTATGCAGAATTGGGCTGGGATTCTTGCAACAATAGCCAAATAAATTTGAAAATGTTCCCGTCTGTTCAATTTCTTTCCCATCGCTCTCAGTTCTCCTTTCCTTTTCCCCGTTCCATCTCCTCTACTTCCTTTATCTCTCATTGCCCTTCATCAATTCTAGACTTAATGAAGTTATTGTAGTTAGTTATTTGAGTTAATATTTAGTAGGAATAGTATTTGTTAAGGTCTTACAGTGTGCAAAGCACTGTACTAAGCCCTGGGAGAGACTACACTGGTGGGAATTAGATATGGTTCCTTGTCCCACATGGGGCTCAGAATCTAAGTTACTGATATATGACTTCCTGGAGGAGAATGTCCAATGAAAAATATACCCAAGCACCAAGGATCTCTCCACAGTGAGTAAATGTTTGGAAAGAGCTATGAAATTAGGGGATGGAAAGTGTGTGGTGATATTCCACTAATGAAGGAGGCCTCTCTGCTTGTCACTTTTAATATATATGCTCCCATTTCCTCATCAGCAAATGTTTAAACATTAAAGGGATCTAGGGGATGTGGGAAAGGAGAATTGGATGTTGGGTTGCCATGGAAATAGTTAATCTACTCTCTCTGGTTTCAAGTTCCATGTTTGGACTGAGGCTGGTTGCAGATGGAGACTCGCCGATGTGTAGGTTACAGAGCCATCGTTAAAAGAACGAGGCAGCTTAGATTTCTGAACATCCGGAAGCCTGTGGCTAGCTCTGGCTCTGCCGGGATTTCACTGCGATGCGAGGAGGCAAAATCTCTTTGTTTATTGGTGTTTCGGTTTTCCCATCTGTAAGCGTCTCTCCGCCTGAATCGGTAGGGCCCTTTGAGGATGGATTCAAATGTTGCTCAGTTCAGAAAGGATGATCAACAGCACATGGAATAAGTGTTATAATATTCAAAGTCACTACTGCACCTTGACACCATACAACTCCATGAGACTGAACTTTTCCACTCCAGAAGAATGGAAGAATGATGATTTTGGAGGTGGAGGGGGCACGGGGCAGGAAGGCCCCAGATAACACAGGGTCGATTATCAAGATTTCTTGCCTTTCCCCTTCCTTGCACCTTCTGTACCTCCTGGGAAGTCAGCTGCATGTCCTTAATCAGCCCGATCATTGTGCTTACAACTTTCATTGAAGTTCCTTGTTGTTTCCAGTTGGTTCCCTTGGGAGGAAAACAAAATGATCCTAATTCAAAACAGAGTTCACTTTAACCAAATTAGAAAGCCAACCCCAAAATTGTTTTGGTTCAGCTCCAGTTCCTATCATTTGTCAGGCAGGGGGAGGCTCCTAACGTCTGTGGATTAGAGGCAGTCCATAGTGCTTGGAGGAGTTAACGTGAATGGAGTGCTTTAGAGAAGTGTTTGGAAAATGAGTATTTGAGAGTCAGAGAGGATGGATGGCATCTTTAAAATCAGAGGTTAGAGAGGAAGAGGTCAAATGGGATGGACAGTCCACCTTCAGTTGTTGTTGTCTTATGCCGTCGCGTCGCATCTGACCCATAGTGATGCCATGGACACATCTCTCCCAGAACGCCCCCCTTCCATCTGTGATCGTTCTGGTAGTGGATCCAGAGAGTTTTCTTGGTAAAAATTCGGAAGTGGTTTACCATTGCCTTCTTCCGAGCAGTAAATGAGTCTCCGCCTTCGACTGTCTCCCATGCCGCTGTTGCCCAGCACAGGTGAGTTTTAACTTGTAGCAGATTGCCTTCCACACGCTAGCCACTGCCCAAGATAGGAATGGAATGGACAGTCCTCTGCTTGACTTTCCCTCCTGTAGTCAAGACTGGTAGAGTACTGGAAACTCTCCTGGTGCGACCCTGAGAGGGCCCACCTTCAGTACCCTGCTAAAATATCATCTCTTCCAAGAAATCTTCCCTAACTAAGCACTCATTTCTCCTAACCTCTCTCTCCTCTGTGTTGCCTGTGCACTTGATTTTGCATCCCTTAAGCATTCTAATACTCACCCCGGACCCACAATACTTAGGTATATATCCTTATTGTCTACTGTTCCTTCTTTATGTAATTTAATTTACCGTCTGTCTCTCCCTGAAGACCATAAGCTCCTTCTGGGCAGGCATCATGTCTACCAGCTCTGTTGTACTGTACTTTCCCAAAAGCTTAGTATAGTGCTCTGCACGTAGTAAGCACTCGATAAATACCATTGATTGATAACTGATTATTAATTAGTGTGGAATCATCCCAGTGCTGCGGTCTGATGCTTATGCGGAATAAGATTGAAATTATGCTCCAGTCTGTACCCTGAAAACTCTACACAGAACCACCAATTTCCATCATAGATATAGAGTTGAACATTCACCGATTTCTACTCTCTGGGCAATACAATATCCAGTGAGGCATTGATAGTCAAAGAAAGATTAATAATGATGATTGTAGTATATGTTAAGCACTTTGTGCCAGGCACTGTATTAAGAGTTGGGGTAGATACAAGTGATCAGGTTAGAAGCAGTTCCTCTCCCACTTGGGGCTCACAGTCTTAATCCCCATTTTCTAGAAAAGGTAAGTGAAGCACAGGGAAGTAAAGTGACTTGCCCACAATCACATAGCAGACAAGTGGAAGAGCCGGGATTAGGACCCAGGTCCTTCTGGCTCCCAGGCCTGTGCTCTTTTCACTAGACCTTGCTGCTTCGGTCCGAATCATTTTCCTACAAAAACGTTCTGGCCATGTCACCCCACTCCTCAAAAAACTCCAGTGGTTGTCCATCTACCACTGTATCAAAAACTCCTTTCCACGGATTCTCTCCTCTCTCATATCCAACTATCTTCCACTCTCCCCACTTTCAAAGCCCTCTTAAAATCATATCTCCAAGAGGCTTTTCCATACTAAGCCCTCATTTTTCCTAACTGCTCTCCCCACCCTGCATCGATGATGAACTTTCCTGCATACCCCTTAAGCCCTTAGCTACTCAGCCCAGCCTCACAGTGCTTTTGTAAATATTATTATTATTATTATTATTAGTTATCAATTGTATTTTTTGAGCACTTACTGTGTGCAAAACACTTTACTAAGGGCTTGGGAGAGTACAATACAACAAATATATAATACAACAAGTACAATACAATAAGCATATATTCTTATATTCTACCATTTCCCCTATCCACAAATCAATCAATGGAATGTATTATTATTGTAATTATTAATAAAACAATAATAATAATGGTATTTATTAAGTGCTTAATATGTGCCAGGCACTGTACTAAGCACTGGGGTGGATACAAGCAAATCAAGTTGGACACGGTCCCTGTCTTTTGTGGAGCTGGCAGCCTCAATCCACATTTTACAGATGAGGTAACTGAGGCTTAGAGACGTGAAGTGACTTGTCCAAAGTCACACAGCAGACAAGTGTCAGAGCCAGGATTGGAACCTATGACCATCCAATCCCCAAGCCTGTGCCCTAACCACTTCGACAAGCTGCTTCTGAGAGCTTACCATGTAAAGAGCACTTGTACTAAGTACTTGGGAGAGTACATTCTATTTTAATGTCTGACTTCCCCTGTAAGCTCCTTACGGGCAAAGTTTGTGTCTAGCAATTCTGTTGCATTTTACTTAACCAAGTGCTTAGTAAAGTGATTTGCACACCGCAAGCACATAAAAAATATGATTATTTTGATCAATTATCAACTGAAGTTTCTCAGATGGAGAAAACCATATAAGAGATGATGTTATTAGCTTCATCTTTATACCTGAAAAACAGTTTCACCGCTACACAATGTAAACAGATGTTCCTGAGGGAGGGAGTATCATTTTAATTCTTATTTAAAGATAATGTTGCCTATGGAATTTCCACTCTTGGTGCTTGATTATTACTAAAAAGACTCATATATAGTCCATAGCACTGGGGAGTGTATGTCTACTGTCTGCAAAAGGTCAGGAAATGACTTAGTTTCAGGGTTGGGACTGAGGGTTTGACATAAGGAATATCTACTCATGCAACCCAACACAATTAGTAGAATGTTTTTTTGATACAGAGGTGGATAGGCAACCACTGGGGTTTTTTGAGGAGCGGGGTGACAGGTCCAGAATGTCTTTGTAGGAAAATGATTTGGGCTGAAGCATCAAGGTCTAGTGAATAGAGCACAGGCCTGGGAGCCAGAAGGACCTGGGTCCTAATCTTGGCTCTTCCACTTGTCTGCTGTGTGACTGTGGACAGGTCACTTTACTTCTCTGTGCCTCAATTACCTCATCTAGAAAATGGGGATTAAGACTGTGAGCCCCATGTGGGACAGGACCTGTGTTCAACCTGATCACTTGTGTCTACCCCTGCTCTAAATACAGTGTCTGGCTCAGAGCATCATCCTTACTTTCTCCCTTTGTTCTTCTCCCCTCCCAGCCCCAAAGCACTTATGAAATATCTGTAATTTATTTATCTACTCAGTGTGGCTCAGAAGAAAGAGTACAGGCCTGGTACTCAGGGCACCTCCGGTTTTAATAGACGAACTGCCACTTGTCTGCTGTGTGACCTGGAGTAAGTCACGTAAGTTCTCTGGGCCTACTTTAAAAACAGTTGAGTGTTTGGGGGTTTTTGGAAGGTTTTTTCAGAGAATAAATGTAGAATTCATTTTATGGCAAGGTGGGATTTTTTTGTTTCTTTCAAGTGCTTTAATTTAAAATTTAAGTTGTGTTGAAAAAACAGCTACAAAAATGTACTGTACTTTTTACTATAATTGACTGTATAATGTAAACCTAATAATTTTGGCATGGCTTTTCATTTTTGCATTTTTGCTTCACTTTTGTGCCACTGATTTTTTTCCCTGAAGTAATATTTGTTGCATCAAAGCAACTATTATGTGGTGACTTGCCCTTATCACAGATTATTTAATAGTTTTATAGGTTTTCTGAACTAAAATGGGAATTACATGTATGTTTTCCCTTCCCCTTAGACATGAGGGGCAGGAACTGTGTCCATTCTGCTCATCTTGAACAGTGCTTAGTATAGTGCTTGGCACAAAGGAAGCACTTACCAAATACCACAATTGTCATTGTGAGGAATTAGTTGTTTTGATGTTGATTGGTTATGATAATCATTATGTGCCAAGCCCTTTGCTAGGTGCTGGGGTGGGAACATGGCAATCAGATGGAACCCAGTGGCTCACCATTTAGAAGGGTGGGAGAGTAGATATTTCTTCCCCCTTTTACAGATGAGGAACCTGAGTTGCAAGGAGGTTAAGACAGCAACACCATCCTTCCTGCTTCACAAGCCCATACCCTTGACATTTTCCTGGACTCCTTTCTTTCATTCAACCCACATATTCAATCCATCTCTAAATCCTGTTGATCCTGTCTTCACGGCATCGCTAAAATCCACCCTTTCCTCTCCATCCAAACTGTTACCACGTTACTACAATTACTCATCTTACCCTGCCTGGATTACTGCTTCAGCCTTCTTGCCGACCTCCCAGCTTCATTCATTCAATAGTATTTATTGAGCGCTTACTATGTGCAGAGCACTGTACTAAGTGCTTGGAATGTACAATTCAGCAACACATAGAGACAATCCCTGTCCAATGATGGGCTCACAGTCTAAATGGGGGAGACAGACTGCAAAGCAAAGCAGAACAAAACAAAAACAATGCAGCATCATCAAGATAAATAGAATCAAGGAGATATACACGTCATTAACAAAATAAATAGGATAATAAATAATGTGTACAAATGAGCACAGTGCTGAAGGGAGGGGAAGAGTAGAAGGTGGAGGGGAGGGGGAGCAGAGGGAAAAGAGGGGCTCAGTCTGGGAAGGCCTCCTGGAGGAGGTGAGCTCTCAGTAGGGCTTTGAAGATGGGAAGAGAGTTAGTTTGGCGAATGTGAGGAGGGAGGGCATTCCAGGACAGCGGTAGGACGTGGGCCAGGGGTCGATGGAGCGATAGGCATGAATGGGGGACAGTGAGGAGGTGAGCGGCAGAGGAGTGGAGGGTATGGGGTGGGCAGTAGAAAGAGAGAAGGGAGTTGAGGTAGAAGGGGACAATGTGATGGAGAACTTTGAAGCCAAAAGTGAAGGGTTTTTGTTTTGTGCAAAGGATGATAGGCAACCACTGGAGGTTTTTGAGGAGGGGAGTGACATGCCCAGAGCGTTTCTGTAGGAAGATGATCTGGGCAGCGAAAAGAAGACTAGACTGGAGTGGGGGGAGACAGGAGGATGGGAGATCAGCGAGGAAGCTGATGCAATAATCCAGCCAGGATATTATGAGAGCTTGTACCAACACAATAGCAGTTTGGATGGAGAGGAAAGGGCACATCTTGGAGATATTGTGAAGGTGAGAATGGCAGGGGTTGGTGACAGATTGGACGTGTGGGGTGAATGAGAGAGCTGAGTCAAGGATGACACCAAGGTTGTGGGCTTGTGAGACGGGAAGGATGGTAGTGCCGTGCACAGTGACAGGGAAGTCAGGGAGAGGACAGGGTTCTTCCTGTCTCTCCCCACTCTGATCCATACTTCACTCTGCTGACCAGATCATGTTTCTACAGAAATGTTCAGGATGTGTTTCCCCACTCCTCAAGAAACTCCAGTTGTTGTCCATCTACTTCAGCATCAAACAACTGCTCCTCATCTTTGGCTTTACAATACTCAGTTACCTTGCCCCCTCCTACCTCACTTCACTACTCTCCTACTACAACCCAGCCTTCATACTTTGCTCCTCAATTGTGAACCTTCTCGCTGTACCTAGATCTTCTCTATCTCACTGTTGACCCCTTGCCCACATCCTCCCTCTGGCCTGGAATGCCTTCCCTCCTCAAATCCAACAGTGATTCTTCCTGCCTTCAAAGTCTTATTGAAGGTACATCTCTTCCAAGAGGCCTTCCTTGACTAAGCCCCTCTTTCCACTTCTCCCACTCCCTTCTGCATCACCTTTATTTGCTCCCTTTGTTCTTCCCTCCTTCCACTTCACAGCACTTACGTGTGGCTCAGTGGAAAGAGTCTGGGCGGGTTCGACTCCCGGCTCTGCCACTTGTCAACTGTGTGACTGTGGACAAGTCACTTAACTTCTCTGTGCCTCAGTTACCTCATCTGTAAAATGGGGATTAACTGTGAGCCTCACGTGGGACAAACTGATTACCCTGTATCTACTCCAGTGCTTAGAACAGTGCTCTGCACATAGTAAGCGCCTAACAAATACCAACGTTAACAAATACCAACGTTTATTTATTTGTACTGTTGGCTGACTCCCCGGCTCCAGACTGTAAGGTCATTGAGGGTAGGGAATGTGTCTGCTTATTGTCATATTGTACTTTCCCAAGCACTTAAGACAGTGCTCAGCACACAGTAAGCACTCAATAAATAGGATGGAATGAATGAGTGGCGCTGCTGGCCACAGACAGAGGTGGTGGGTCATCTGATAGCCCTAGTTAACTAGACCAAGTTTTCATTCTCTTCTGGAAAATCAATCCATCAATCGTATTTATTAAGTGCTTACTAGTACAGTACTATGCACACACTAAGCATGCAATAAATACTATTGAATTAATTAATGCATCACACTGTACTAAGCACTTGGGAGAGTACAGTACCACAGAATTAGCAAACCCATTCCCTGCCCATAGTGAGCTTATAGTCTTGAGGTGTTCCTGGTGGTTATCAGGCATCACATACCACAGCATGCTCAGTAATTGAGGTGAGGGAAAATTTTAGATTTAGATCTTCCAAAATGCATGCTTTTGCTCTGAGATTTGGATGGAACATTGTTAGGGAATGAGTGACTGACTGTTCCTTCAACGATGCATGTCCAGCTGGAGAGTAAGTGATGCCATGTTGGAAGGATTGATTGTACAAATGCATGAAGTGTAAGTCAAGAAGTGCATACTATAACATGATTTTTCCTGAACCTGAGGTTCTCCAAGAATATAAACTTGGAGTTATAAGAGAAATAAGGGTTTAGGTAATGCTTAATCGGCTACTGCTCTGATCTGGTGTTTGAGAATGTACCCATTATATCTTTAAATGGTTCAATCTATTCTATTCTATTCTATTCTATTCTATTCTATTCTATTCTATTCTATTCTATTCTATTCTATTCCATTCTATTCTACTCTCCATCTCCATCCACTCTAAGCCCCTGGTGGACAAGGGATGTGTCTACCAACTCTGTTGTAATCTCCCTAGCCCTTAGTACAGTGCTCTTCACACAGTAAGCACTCAATAAATATGACTGATTGATTTATTAGTTCATTCTGCTCCCCTAGTTTGGGTGCCCTGTTCCAGTGCTCAGTATGGAAGGGGGTGCAGGTCCCACATAGGTTATTTTCCATCAGTCAATCAATCGGTAATGTTGATTGAGCTGTTACTGTGTTCAGAGCACTGTACCAACTGCTTGGGGAAGTACAACTCAGTGGAGCTGGTAGACAAGATACCTGACCACCAGATTCTTAGAGTCCAGAGGGGGAGACAGACATTAAAATAAATAATAGATGGGGAAATGGCAGATATGAGCATATGTACATGGGAGATGGTTGTGGGCAGGAATTTGTTGGTTATATTGTATTGTACTCTCCCAAGTACTTAATAGTCATTCATTTCATTCAGTCATATTTATGGAGTGCTGACTGTGTGCAGAACAATGTACTAAGCACTTGGGAATTACATTTGGGCAACAGATGTAGACAATCCCTACCCAACAACGGGCTCACAGTCTAAAAGGGGGAGACAGACAACAGAACAAAACAAGTAGTCAGGCATCAATACCATCAAGATAGATAAATAGAATCATAGATAAATGCACATCATTAATAAAATGAATAAAGCAATAAATATGTACAGATATATGCAAGTGCTGTGGGGAGGGGAAGGGGGAAGAGCAGAAGAAGGGAGTAGGGGAAATGGAAAGGGGAGGAGGAGCAGAGGGAAAGGGAGGGCTCAGTCTGGGGAGGCCTCCTGGAGGAGGTGAGCTCTCAGTAGGGCTTTGAAGAAGGGAAGAGAGTTATTTTGGTGGATGTGAGGAGGGAGGTCATTCCAGGTCAGTGGTAGGACCTGGGCCAGGGATGGGACAGGTGGGAATGAGGCACATTGAGGAGGTTGGGGCAGCGGAGCAAAGTGTGCGGGCTGGGATGTAGAAGGAGAGAAGGGAGGTGAGGTAGGAGAGGGTAAGGGGATGGACAGCTTTGAAGCCAATAGTGAGGAGTTTTTGCTTCAAGTGAAGGTTGATAGGCAACCACTGGAGATATTTGAGGAGGGGAGTGACATGCCCAGAGCGTTTCTGCAGAAAGATAATCTGGGCAGCGGAGTGAAGTATAGACTGAAGCGGGGAGAGACAGGAGGATTGGAGATCAGAAAGGAGGCTGATGCAGTGTTCCTGTAGGGATATTATGAGAGATTGTGCCAGCAAGGTTGCAGTTTGGGTGGAGAGGAAAGGGCAGAGCTTGGCAATGTTGTGGAGGTGAGACCAGCAGGTTTTGGTGACGGATTGGATGTGTGGGGTGAATGAGAGAGCAGAGTCAAGGTGACACTGAGGTTGCAGGTTTGTGAGATGGGAAGGATAATAGTGCTGTCCACAATAACAGGGAAAGTTGGGGAGAGGACATGGTTTGGGAGAGAAGATAAGGAGCTCAGTCTTGGACATGTCACTTCATTGTGCCTCAGTTCCCTCATCAGTCAAAGTCACAGTCTTAATCCTGTGAGCCCTATGTGGGACAATGACTGTGCCTGACCCAATTATCTTGTTTCTATCTCAGAGCTTAGAACAGTGCCTAGCACGTAGTAAGCACTTAAATACCATTATTACTATTATTATGTTTATGAATGCATAGATGTATAGAAAAGGAGATGGAGACAAGATATAGGAACCGAAGTTTTATTACTTTGTAGGATTAAGATGGAGGTAAGGATTCAGGCTGTCTCGATTTAGATGGGATATGCTCCCTAATTTCAGAGTCTCTCCTGTCCCCACTAATCTTACCCAATTTAATCAGCTGAAGTCCCGAGACTTCAGGGTTTGTCCTTTTCCCATTTATCAAGACTGATTAGGGAATGAATTGGCTGTGATGGGGAGGCTGTGATGGGGAGGATGTGGTTGGTTGTGATGGGGTGGGGCAGGAGAAGGCAGGGGAGGCTGTGGATGCCTGAGCACTGGTATTAAAGACAAGATGACTCACTGGCTTGGGTAGCAGCAGCAGAAAGAACCTCGTCCTCATACACCTTCAGCTTTTTTCAATTAACTCCATTAGAGACAGATAAATCTCCCTACAAAAAATTACTTTTTTTTAATGAAAAGACAATATCCTGGTTTGGGGAGTAGAAATATACAAAATATTTCTTTCACTGTGGATACCAAAATTGGAGACCCTTCCTTATTTGAAGTTATATTACGTTAATCACACCAGCCTAAAAAAAGCAATATGTTGTGATTTTTTAAATCCCCAAATAACATAATGGAAGAAACTCTATTACAAATAGGAGTTGCAGCCTGCAAAAGTTTAGAAAGAGATTAACATGGCACACAGTAAGAGCTCAATAAATATGACTGATAGATTGATTGAGAAATGCTGTGGGGCTGATGATGGAGTGAATATTAAGTGGTTAAAAGGTACAGATCCTTACATAGGCAGTGTGAAAGGAAGAAAAACAGGTTGGGGCAAAGAGAGGTTAGTCAGGAAAAGCTTCTTGGAGGAGAAACAATTTTAGACAGCTGTAGTGATGGAACCCAGCATTTGAAAAATCTGCCAGAAGAGGCCATAATCTTGTTGGTCTAGTGGAAAAATCCAATTCTGGATTCCTTTTAGGTCTTACGATCAGTAACCTCACCTTCACCCTTTCACCCTACATAAATATTTTGGCTTTGGTTTTTGGTTTTTTTGGTTTTTTGGTATTTGTTAAGTACTTACTATGTGTCAAGGACTGTTCTGGAGTAGATACAAGTTAGACTAAATATATTTCCTGTTCCACATGGGGTTCACAGTCTAAGTAGAAAGAACCGGTATTGAATCCCCATTTTGCAGTTGAGGAATTTGAGGCACAGAGAATTGAAGTGATTTGCCCAGTCACTTAGCAGGCAAGCAGCAGAGTCCAGAGTAGAACCCAAGTCCTCTGGTTCCCAGGTCTGTGCTTTGCTTACCAGGCCACCTCCTTCCCCCTTTATTCTTTCTCTCCAGTGAATAAGCCAAGGCGGCAGTGAGAGGAAAGGTTTAGTGCGAGTTAGAATTCAGGAACAAGTCTTCCCCCATAGACATCATCATATTCCTTTGAGCAATGCATGTATTCTCATGACTTTGTTGATCAGGACATTGTAAAGCAAAATCAGAATAGAGGCCCTCTCTTACTCCACCACAGTCACCTAAAAGAACAGATAATGAAAGAATTCAAAGAAGGAAGAGGCAACTTAATTTTGAATTGTCCAAAATGTCAGAAGAGAGGAAACATAAATAGTATTTTCTGCTCTGATGCCAGGCTTAGATCTTGATCTCAGATAGGGTTATTTCTGAGGCTCATTAGCCCCCGGAAACCAGTGTTTGTGATCGTAAGCACATTTCTGCCTTAAGCCATTCATTCAGCCATTCACTCTAGGTATGTCACTACCCTGCTCAAAAATCTCCAGTGGTTGCCTATCATTCTCCATACCAAGCAAAAACTCTTCACTATTGGCTTCAAAACTCTCCATCACCTTGCTCCCTCCTACCTCACCTCCCTTCTCTTGTTATCCAGCCCAGCCCACACACTCCGCTCCTCTGTCACTAACCCCCTCACTAGGCCTCATTCTTGCCTCACGTCATAACTCTGGCCTAGAATGTCCTCCCTCCTCACATCTGCCAAACTAGCACACTTCCCCCCTTCAAAGCCCTACTGAAAGCTCACCTTCTCCAGGAAGACTTCCCAGACTAAGCCCCCCTTTTCCTCTGCTCCTCCTCCCCTCCCCTTCACCCCAACTTGCTCCCTCTTCTCTACTCTGCTCTTGTGGCCTAGTTAATAGATTTCCATCTTGCCTATCCCTCTCAGGGTCGCACCTGGGGAGTTCCAGTCCACCAGTGCTGCTGGGGAAGCAGCATGACTCAGTGGAAAGATCCTGGGCTTCGGAGTCAGAGGTCATGAGTTCGACTCCCGGCTCTGCCACTTGTCAGCTGTGTGACTGTGGGCAAGTCACTTAACTTCTCTGGGCCTCAGTTACCTCATCTGTAAAATGGGGATTAACTGTGAGCCTCACGTGAGACAACTTGATTACCCTGTATCTACCCCAGCACTTAGATCAGTGCTCTGCACTTAGCGCTTAACAAATACCAACATTTTTATTGAGAAGCAGCGTGGCTCAGTGGAAAGAGCACGGGCTTTGGAGTCAAAGATCATGGGTTCGAATCCCAACTCTGCCACTTGTCAGCTGTGTGACTTTGGGCAAGTCACTTAACTTCTCTGTGCCTCAGTTCCCTCATCTGTAAAATGGCGATTAAGACTGTGAGCCCCACGTGGGACAACCTGATTCCCTTGTGTCTACCCCAGCGCTTAGAACAGTTCTCTGCACATAGTAAGCGCTTAACAAATACCAACATTATTATTATTATCACCCTCTTCCCCATCCCACAGCACTTGTGTATATATGTGCATATTTATTATTCTATTCATTTTATTAATGATGTGTATATATCTATAATTCCATTTATTCATCTTGATGGTACTGATGCCTGTTGACTTATTTTGATGTCTGTCTTCCCCCTTCTAGACTGTGAGCCTGTTGTTGGGCAGGGATTGTCTCTATTTATTGCTGAATTGTACTTTCCAAGCAGTTAGTAAGTGCTCTGCACAGAGTAAGTGCTCAATAAATACTATTGAATGAATGCATGAATTCTATAAATCAATCAATTAATTGTATTTTGTTGAGCACTTACTTTTGTCAAAATGCTGTACTTGAGAGTACATAACAGAAGAGTTGTTAAGAAATGATCCCTGACAACAGGCGTTTGCAGTCTAGATAGGGAGACAGACACTAAAATAAATAAATAAATAATACAGTAAATTAATAATACTAGTGATAAGGGAAATGGGAGAATATACAGATATGTAATAGTAATAATGATTATTGTGGTTTTTGTTAAGCATTCATTATGTGTTAAACACTATACTAAGTGCTAAGGTAAATACAAAAGCATCAAGATGCATATGGGGATTAGAGTCTAAGTAGGAGAGAGAAAAGGAATTGAATCCACATTTTGCAGATGAGGGAACTGAGGCACTAAGTGAAATGACTTGTCCAAGGTCACACAACAGGTAAAAGGATGAGCCAGGATTAGATCCCAGGTCCTCTGACTCCCAGGCCCATGCTCTTTCCACTAGGCCACACTGCTTCTCTGTGTACCAAAGGTAACAAATCCTGAGGGACTGGGAATGGAAACATTGTTATGTCACATGACATAAAGCCAGAGAGGACTCCTCTTCCTCTTGAAATTGGCATTATGGGTTTAATCTCATAGCACCAAAATTCCTCTCCTAACCACAATTCTCCAGCCACTCCGCAGGACACCAGTCCAGTTCTTTGGACAGTGTCACATTCCATGAAATTTCATTCACTTCTCATCCCAAGAAAAGCAGTCTGACCCCATGAGTCATCTTGCTTTGAGTTACACTGCTTCCACTGGAGTTTGAGAGGACTTTACCCCTATTCCTTCCAAAATCCCTTCTGCATATGTGGTATCTTCCTGAACACGATTCCAATGAGGGAGAATCGATCTCTGGAAGAAGGATGGGACATGTTTTCCTGATCGACAATTTTCCTATCCATGCCTTAGGGTGCCCTGAGGGAGCATGGGGAGGTAGAATTCTTTTTTTTTTTTTTATGAAGTGTGGTTGCTTTCAGTGAAGTTTTAGTCATTCCTCTGTAATTTGAAAGCACTTTTGTTTGGGAAATGTGGCTTGCTTTATGTGCCCTTATTTGTGGTGGTTCTGCTTGTTTTGTATTTTTTTTTACATATATGAAATTATAAGGGTAATGCCACAATGAAAATAAAACCTAACCAGAGCTCTTGCTTTCCTGGCTTAATTACAAATGAAACAACATCTAATTTTTCTAATCTTTAAACAGGTCTGAAATGTTTGCATGCGAAGAGGGACTGAAAGTGCTGGAAATAGACCAGAGTCTTCTGTTGACCTGCAGAATAGTTACGATATCTTGATTTTGTAGAGTGATTTTATTCCCAAAGCATTTTCACATTATTTCACTTTGTTTTTGTCATCACGCCATCCCTGGGGGGTAAGTAAAGATCGATAGTATCATTTCTATTTTCAGGTGAGAAACCAGGTATATAGAGGTTAGTTAACTTGCTGAAGGTCACACAGGAGACAAGTGGCAGACCTGAAATAAAAACTGAGATCTTCTGGTTCCTGATCGCATCACTCTGCTTCCCTATAGAACAGATATTAGCTTCTCACCAACCTCCTCTGTACTGTCCCTAGTCAGGGAGAGTGGGGTAAAACCTTCCAGACTTATCTTGCCTGTCTGATTAGATTATAATCCTCTTGAGGGCAAGGGTGGTACCTTCATCTGTCTTTTGATATGAGCTTGTACCCTGCTTCACCCACTGGGCACTCTAGAAAGAGCCAGTGAGTGGTGGATCCATGGTCTGCTGTTGATTGATGGCTTCATGTCTGACTTGGCCTCTTTGAGCTCAGGGACTTCCAGCTGTGATTACGCGCACTTTGTCAGCCATCTCCTTTTCACACAAATACCCTAGGGAGAGTCATGGCCCTTTGGTTGACAAGCAAGACTCTGGCATCCTGGAGATAAAAGGTATTTTATGCCACAAATTAGACCCATTCCAAGATGCCCTAACATTCCCCATCTTGTCCCCCTTTCAATGAGTACTCAAGGGCAGGCTAAATCAAGGCCATATGCTTGTAATATGCTGTTTGTGCCCATTTTATTCAACATTTTCTTCTTTGAATAAATGGCTCCTAACCAGAACTAATTGCTTTTGCTTTCATGAAGAAAGTCAGTGACAGTTGACAGACAGCTACTCCTACTGCTATGTTGTTCCTATGTGTTCGCACAACAGAGTTAGTTAAATTATCAGCCTGGATCTCTTTGGGTCTCTGTGTTTTGTGGGGTGAAGTGAGGCTCTCACAGGATTTCATTCAGCATTATAGGGACGTGGGCTGTATCATTCTTTCTAGGAGGAAGCTATAAAACTCCGTATCAGCCTTCTATTTCAAACGAATGCCTTTCACTCTGGTGGGGGGTTTTTCTCCCTTATAAAAGCCTAGATACAGACTATATATTAGTTGAGTCCGATGTGTGCAGGGCGGAATAAAGGGGTTGGACCACAGCTGTTTTTGAGCTTACTGAAGGTCTCAAGCGATTTTACAAATGTGTTGGGTTCAGCAAAATCTGCCTTCCCCTGATGACTTTTTCCCCTTAATTTTTAAACCCTTTTGCGTTTCAAGGGAAATGTGATCCTTATGTATCTGATTCATTTACCCTTAAGTCACTGAAGTTGTTTTGCAAGAGTTATTTGATGTTCAAGATGTCTTTTCCTTTAGGAACGGGAAGTTGTATTGTTCTAAGAATGAGCAAACTCCAAGCTCCAAAAATTCGACTTTGGATCAATTTCCCAAACCTATAACCAATGAGTTCAAAGTCTGGTCAGAAGAGACAGTTCCTCTGTTAAAATTAAAAGTCATATGTGTGAGAGTCTCTCTCTTCTAAGATATTATTCAGCCGTAAAAGTGGATTTTTCTTAAAGTCAACTTCAAAGAAGGTTTACCAGCACAATTAAAATGAGGAGTACAAGCATTTTTGCACAAAAGCTGAGCCTGAGTACAACTTGGCTAGTCTCAAATTTCACTACAAGAGTTTGGTCTTGGAGGGAGGAAATGATGGTTGTAGATTTGTCAGCCATTCCCTTAGGTTGGCCATTTTTTCAATGCCTCTTGATTTACTTTCAGGCAAACTTTAAGCAACTACTCAAATGTGATTACATTTCTAATAACCCTGGCTAACTTAGAGCAAGTTGATTAATATTTATAATAGTAACTAGGGTACTTGTTAAGCATGTACTATGTATTATGTACTGTACTAAGCCCTGGGATAGATGCAACATAAACAGGTTCCACATGGGACTCACGGTATAAGTAGGAGGAAGAACAGGCATTGAATCCTCATTTTGTAGATAAGGGAACTGAGATACGGAGAAGTTAAATGACTTGCCCAAGATCACACAGCAAGCAAGTGGCAGAGCCAGAATTAGAATCCAAATCCTCTGACTTACAGGCCCATACTCTTTCCACTATGCCGTGCTGCTTGTCTAATGTAGAGGTATATAGGTAAGTGTGGAGAGTCAGGCTAAACACAAAAGAGCTTAGCGGGGACTACTGGGTTGACAGGACTAAAATGTTGTGGATTAGGAGGGGCTGGGATTCAAGAGGGCTTTGAAGCTGAAGATAGACAGGCTGGGGAGTGGGAGCAGAGGTGAGTTTCTTGGCCGGGTGGAAAAATGAGGGCTCTTAGGAGGGAGAATGGAGAGGGAAATATAGAAGGTCAGTTTTGAGGCTGATATGTAGGTTAGGGAGATATTATGGAGGAGACAAAGCCAATTGTGAGGCACTTTAACTTGACTTGTTGGGAGATGGGCAGCCATTTGTGCTGACTTTTATTATTAGTAATAATAATGATGATAATGGTATTTGTTAAGTGCTTACCATGTGCCAGACACTGTACTAAACACTGTAGGGAGAATACAAGCAATTGGGCACAGTCCCTGTCCCACATGAGGCTCACAGTCTTAATCCCCAGTTTTATAGGTGAGTTAACTAAGGCATAAAGAAGTGAAGTGACTTGTCCAAACAGAGAAGTGGAAGATCTGGGATTAGTGCCCATGTCTTTCTTACTCCTTTGTCCATGCTCTATCCACTAAGGCTTGCTGCTTTGTCTTTGGGGGATTGGAGAGATATGTGTCAAGCAACTTTTCAAGAATGTGATTGAGGGCAGTAGCATGTGATGTGGGGTGAGAGTGGAGGTATGGAGACCAGAGAGGAAATTTATATAGTTGTCTGACCATGAAGCAATAAGAACTCGGTCAAGGATGGTAGATGTTTGGGTAGATGTGGGAAATGTTTAGGAGGAAGAAGGAGCAGAGGATAGCAATTGCTTGAATATTTGAATATATTGCTGAAAAAGTGAGTAGGTGAGGTTGACCCCTAGTTTGCAGGTACTTGTCTCTCTAAGGTCACCCATGACCTCCTTCTTGCCAAATCCAATGGCTCCTACTCCATTCTCATCCTCCTTGACCTCTCTGCTGCCTTTGACACTGTCGACCATCCCCTCCTCCTCCGTACCTTATCTCACCTTGGCTTCACGGACTCCGTCCTCTCCCGGTTCTGCTCTTATCTCTCTGGCCGGTCATTCTCGTTCTCCTTCGCTGGAGCCTCCTCCCCCTCCCATCCTTTAACTGTTGGAGTTCCTCAAGGGTCAGTTCTTGGCCCTCTTCTGTTCTCCATTTACACTCACTCCCTCAGTGAACTCATTCGCTCTCACGGCTTTGACTACCATCTTTACGCAGATGACACGCAGATCTACATCTCCGCCCCTGTCCTCTCCCCCTCCCTTCAGGCTCGCATCTCCTCCTGCCTCCGGGACGTCTCCACCTGGATGTCGGCCCACCACCTAAAACTCAACATGAGCAAGACTGAGCTCCTCATCTTCCCTCCCAAACCCGGTCCTCTCCCAGACTTCTCTATCACCGTCGATGGCACGACCATCCTTCCTGTCTCTCGGGCCCACGATCTCGGTGTCATCCTTGACTGGTCTCTCTCATTCACCCCACACATCCTATCCGTTACCGAGACCTGCCAGTTTCACCTCTACAGTATCGCCAAGATCCGCCCTTTCCCCTCCACCCAAACGGCTACCTTACTGTTATGGGCTCTTGTTATATCCCGGCTAGACTACCGTGTCAGCCTTCTCTCTGACCTCCCTTCCTCCTCTCTCGCCCCGCTCCAGTCTATTCTTCACTCCGCTGCCCGGCTCATCTTCCTGCAGAAACGATCTGGGCATGTCACTCCACTTCTTAAACAACTCCAGTGGTTGCCTATCAACCTCCGCTCCAAACAAAAACTCCTCACTCTAGGCTTCAAGGCTCTCCATCACCTTGCCCCTTCCTACCTCTCCTCCCTTCTCTCTTTCTACCGCCCACCCCTCACGCTCCGCTCCTCCGCCGCCCACCTCCTCGCCATCCCTCGGTCTCGCCTGTCCCGCCGTCGACCCCCGGGTCACGTCCTCCCGCGGTCCCGGAACGCCCTCCCTCCTCACCTCCGCCAAACTGATTCTCTTTCCCTCTTCAAAACCCTACTTAAAACTCACCTCCTCCAAGAGGCGTTCCCAGACTGAGCTCCTCTTCTCCCTCTACTCCCTCTGCCATCCCCTCTTTACCTCTCCGCAGCTAAACCCTCTTTTTCCCCTTTTCCCTCTGCTCCTCCACCTCTCCCTTCCCATCCCCACAGTACTGTACTCGTCCGCTCAACTGTATATATTTTCGTTACCCTATTTATTTTGTTAATGAATTGTACATCGCCTCGATTCTATTTAGTTGCCATTGTTTTTATGAGATGTTCTTCCCCTCGACTCTATTTATTGCCATTGTTCTTGTCTGTCCGTCTCCCCCGATTAGACCGTAAGCCCATCAAACGGCAGGGACTGTCTCTATCTGTTGCCGACTTGTTCATCCCAAGCGCTTAGTACAGTGCTCTGCACATAGTAAGCGCTCAATAAATACTATTGAATGAATGAATGGTCTGCTGATTACCAGCAAGTTAACTTATCTTTTCTGTGCATCAGTTTCTTCATCAGTAAAATTGGGATTCAGTACCCGTTCTCCCTTCCCTTAAACTGTGAACCTCATGTGGGACAGGGGCTGAGTCTCATATGATTGTATTGTGCCTACCCCTGCTGTGGGGCTGGGAGTGGGGATGAATTCATTCATTCAATCTTATTTATTAAGCGCTTATATAGGCAACAAGTCAGAGTGACACAGAAGGGAGTGGGAAAAGAGGAAAGGAGGACTTAGTCAGAGAAGGCCTCTTGGGGGAGATGTACTCCCAGGCCTGTGCTCTAACAATTTGTCCATGCTGCTTACAGTGCTTGGCACACAGTAAGCGCTTAACGAATACCATTAAAAAATACCATTATTTGATTTAGACTTGAATCTTGGACCGAGCCCAGGTCCAAGCAGCGTGTTGCCACACTGGGTGGAATTTAAGACCCGCTTCTGTGGCGGGTAGATGCTCCTTCGGCAGCTGTGGCTAATCAATACCCCCTGGAACTCCGGCTTCCAAGCCAAATTCTGCAAAGGTAAGCAGCGGCTTCTTTCGCTGGCCCATGGAACGTCCTCCGGAAAGTCTTCCTCATCTTGGTCCCAAAGCCAGAGCACTGGGCCGACGAGCTACACCACTCCGGGCAACCGAACAACTGACCCCTTTCACGTACAGCTCATGACCCTTTCCTCTGAGCTGGCAGGATTATTTATTGAGTGCTGACAACATGCTCTGCCCTGGGCCCAAGGCGGGGAAGATACCATCCCTGCCCAAAGAGGCTCAAGAACAAGAATGCACTCAGTCGCTCAGTTTATTTGTTTTATATGTCAACATTCAAAGTGCTCACATCAGCTGCTCTCCCTTGATAAGTGAAGGGTTTTGACTCGAGACACATCGCTCCAAAGCCTGCCAGCTCTCTGTACCAAAGTCGTTCTTAACTTTGGTTTGGAAAAGATTCCTCCCAGTTGAAACTGACTGTTCTTTTCAATAAAACTGAAAAGAAAAGGGAGGCGGCAGGGGGAAGGGCCCTCAGAGGATTGGAAACCTCCTCCAGTTGATATTCTAGTAAAAGTTTATCTTGGAGCCCTGTTTCTTAACGTCAACTTCAAAGCCTCGAGCACATTGACCTGAACTGTTGATTTACATTCCAAACTGCCTGGTGAGGGAACAAATCACCACAAGGGAGACTGTTTGGAGAAATTGGCCAGAGAGCCTGGCACTGACCAGTCCATTCCAATCAGCCATGCAGTGGGTCCTCTCAGAGTAAGAATAGAGGTTCAGAACACAGTGCAGTCTCTGCTCAGAGCCAAAACAGGACATTTTCTTTAGGAACACCCCCTCTCCCCTTTCCCTTTGCTGCCCACCCCACAAAGAATTTTGGTGAATATTTTTCCACAAGAAAGTTCTCATTTCTACTGTGGCCTCCGTCCAATCAGATTCTGTCTGGGATCAGACATGGAAATATTGAAATCCCCAAACCAAGGCTGTTTCAAAGATTTTTCTTTAGGGACCAGACTAGGAAATCATTGAAACTGATTGGAGTTCTGTTTTCACGTCTCTCGCAAACCATCTTGCGTTACATAAATCTGGAGAGAATTGAATCGGCCACTAAGCTTCCCTATCATCATCAATCAGTAGTATTATTGAGCACTATCTGTGTGCAGAGCACTGTATTAAAAACTTGGGAGAGTACCAGAGGATACTTACAATTTAGTGATAAAGACAGACAGTAAGCTAAATTACAGATAGGGGAAGCAACAGAGTTTAAGGATATATGCATACATGCCCTGGGAGAAGTGGAGTGGGGAGAATATTAAGTTGCTTGGGGTTAGGAGAAGGAGCATTGCCTAGTGGAAGGAGTATGGGTCTGGGATTTGGATGACCTGGGTTCTAATCCAGCTCTGCCAATTGCTTGCTGTGTGACCTCTGGCAAGCCACTTAACTTCTCTGTGCCTCAGCATTCTCAGCTGTAAAATAGGGATTGAAAATCTGCTCATTCAGTTAGTCAATCACATTTATTTAGTGCTTACTGTGTGCTTTCCCTGCCCACAACAAGCTGACAGTCTAGAGGGGGAAACAGACATTCATATGAATGAATAAATTACAGATATGACCTGACTTTGAACTAGGACTTGGAACCATGGGCCTGAAGGTGCTAATCAAATTTGAGGATTGTTGACAATTTTGGTTCATGCTGAAATCTTCAATCAGTAGTATAATCAAGCACTTACTGTCTCAGAACACTGTATTAAGCAGTTGGAGGAGTACAGTCCAGGTGGTAGAGATGATCCTTTTCCACAAAGAGCGTTCAATCTAGTGGGGAAGACAGTAAAATTAATTTCATATAAGGGAAGCAAGAGAGATGAGCGCTTAATAAATACGATTGAATGAATGAGCAGAATATAAGACTGAGTACATAAATGCTCCCAGGTAGGTGGGGGAAAAGTACTAAGGGTGATGATTCCAAGATTCCAGGGAAGTAGAGAAACAGCTTGGTCTAGAGGATAGAACACAGGCCTGGAAGTCAGAAGGACCTGCGTTCTAATCGCAGCTCCACCACTTGTCTGCTGCATGACCTTGGGCAAGTCACTTAACTTCTCAGTGCCTCAGTCATCTCATCTGTAAATGGAGATTAAGACTGCAAGCCTCATGGGAGATATTAACTGGGTCTAACCTCATTGGCTTGTATTTACTTCAGTGCTTAGTACAGTGCCTGGCTCGTAGGAATCGCTTATCAAATGTCACAAAAAAATCTAGGTAAAACCATCTGACTGGCATATGTTGTGTGTGTGTGTGTGTGTGTGTGTGTGTGTGTGTGTGTTGTCAGCACATAAGTGACTGTGAATCATGGTTAGATTTTTGTATTGGGGGAAATTAATTTTGAAATAGATGCTGGGCATTGAACTCTTTGGGCTGTCTATTTTAAAATAGTGGAAAAGTGACACCCTTCCACCCCCAAATTTCCATGGGGTTGAAGGAAGAGAAAACTATCTTAAATATGACTCCTATTTGGAGGCAGTGCTGGAGTTTGCTAAGAACAGGGAAGTAACTACACTGGAGTTGAGTAGGAAAGGAGTAGTGAATGAGAGCTACATTATCTCTCTAGTCACCTGGGGTTTTGGACCCTGTCCTGGGCATAACAATCAATCAATGAATGAATTGATGGTATTTATTAAACCCTGTGTGCAGAGCACCGCACATGAGAAGCGGCATGGCATAGTGGATAGAACATGGACCTGGGAATCAGAAGGTCATGGGTTCCAATCCTGACTCTACCATTTTTCTGTTGTGTGACCTTGGGCAAGTCACTTCACTTCTCTGTGCCTCAGTTACCTCATCTGTAAAATGAGGATTAAAACTGTGAGTGCCATTTGGGACAGGGACTGTGACCAACCTTGTATATAATACTCCAACATGTAGTACAGTGTGTAGAATATAATAAGCTCTTATCCAATACCATTAAAAATTAATATAAATAAATGAATGAAGGATACATACATAAGTGCAGAGCCCTTTGCTAAACATTTGGGAGAATACGAGAAGCAGCATAGTGTAATGGATGGAACATGGGACTGGAAGTAGGAAGGTCATGGGTTCTAATCCCAGCTCTGCAACTTGTCTGCTTTGTGACTTTGGGCAAGTCACTTTACTTCCCTGTGCCTTAGTTACCTTATCTGTAAAATAGGGATTGAGACTTTGAGCTCCACGTGGGACAGGGACTGTGTCCAACCTGATTTGCTTATATCCCCCTCACTCCCAGCTCTTGTACAGCACCTGGAATGTTGTAAGCACTTAACAAATTCCACAATCGTTATTATATTATTATTATAATTAAGGTCTGTGCGGCTGATGCTAGGCCATAGAAGTGGCATGTGTTTCAATGTATTTTTGATGAATTTAATGGTTCTCTCATGAAACAGCAGTGACCCACATTAAAAAGAATGGGGCCAAAACACTTGTGTGTCACAGGTTGGACATCCTTGTTGTAAGATAACACACTTTACCTCACTGTATATCTTTTCCCTCCTCCATAATATGAGGATAACACATTATATATAAATATATATATATACGAGAAAGTATAACCATGGAGTCGCTATGAACAGGAAATGACTTGAAAGCACTTAATAATAAATATAGATATGTATATACATGAATATACATATGTATATACATGTATATATGCATACACATATATGTATACATATATACAAGTATATATATATGTATACATATGTATATTTATTATTATTAAGTGCCTTCAAGTCATTTCCTGTTCATAGCGACTCCATGGTTATACTTTCTCCGCAACGTCCTTTCCTTTGCCATAATCCTCAACCTCTCTAATGGTTCTTCTGTTATCATTTTTATAGTCTCTTTCCATCTAGCTGCCAGTCTGCCTCTTCCACATTTTCCCTGGACTTTTCCTAGCACTAGTGTCTTCTCCAGAGAATTAGTCCTCCTGATTGTGGGTCCAAAATATGCTAAGATAAATCAAGTAAATTGGCCTTACAAAGACCACTTTGGTTTAATTTGTTCCAAAGTCCATTTGATTGCTTTTCAGGCAGTCCAAGGTATTCGCAAAAGCCTTCTCCAACACCACAATTCAAAAGAATCAAAGTTCTTTCTATCCTGTTTTGTCACTGTCCAGCTTTTGGATCCATGCATTTCTACTGGAAACACCATAAAATCTACAATTTGTATTTTTGTGGCAATTGTTACATCAGCACATTTCATGACTTTTTTCAGGCTCTTCATAGCAGATCTTCCTAACATTAATTTTCGGCATATTTCTTGGCTACTAGTTCCTTTGTTATTGAGTATCGATCCCAGGAAGAAAACTTTTATTTATATGTAACTTATATATAGACATATACATCTGTGATCTACTGGACAAATGTATGCAAACAGGAGGAAATATTCCAGAAATGCGATATTGTATTGCCAGTTCCAGGCAATAAAATTATTTGGCATTGCTGGTTCTAAAGAAGAGTATAAGCACATGCAGATAAGTTCTGTGATGAATACTTTGAGTACTTAGGGGGTTCAGAGCCAAGTGTATAAGTAACACAGCAGGGAGAGGGAATAGGAGGGAAAAGTTATTCACAGAAGCCTTCTTGGAGGAGATAGGCTTTTAGTATGGATTTGAAGGTGTAAAATTCAGTACAACAGAAGTGAGTAGGTAGGCATTATTCCTGATCCCTGCCTACAAGGAGTTTTGGCTTTTAGTTTACCATGTCATATCTCCATATAGCAGCTGTTTGGATATCCTTGCTGTTGTTCATTCTCCTCAGACATCCCACCCAAGGTAGCTATGCTTAGGTGAGCATAGCTTCGATGTGGTAGGAGACAGATGATGATCCAAAATTTCAATGTTGCCAATTGTTATCAAGTCTGGCCCATGAGTGATGCTGGTGAAATGCAAGACTGTAAGCTCACTGTGTGCAGGGAATGTGTCTGTTGATTTTTACACTGTATTCTTCCAAGCACTTACTGCAATCGTCTGCACACAGTAAGCAGTCAGTACATGCAATTGAATGAGTGAATGAACGAACTGCTCAAGAAGTCTGAGGGGGTGTCTGTGTCTCAAAGCTGAAAAGAAGATTGGACAGAACTTCACTTTGGTCTGGAGTCTGTACCACACTGCCATCACATTCTGAGAGTCTCCCAAAGGATGTTCTGGCCTTTTGATTTTGTCCAGATTGTACGATCTCACAATTTTTTAATTGCTGTTCAGTGCTCCATTTGCCCTGTGAGGAATCAGAACAAAATCAAATTTTTTCTCCCTTAACCCTCAATACTTTTTGTTGGTCAATGACTCCTGCTGATATTTCCTTTAATTTCCATAAGGAGTCCGGGAAGTGGCTTGGTTGCATTAGAAGAACAGTGTGGCTCAGTGGAAAGAGCACGGGCTTTGGGGTCAGGGCTCATGAGTTCGAATCCCAGCTCTGCCACTTGTCGGCTGTGTGACTGTGGGCAAGTCACTTAACTTCTCTGTGCCTCAGTTCCCTCATCTGTAAAATGGGGATTAAGACTGTGAGCCCCACGTGGGACAACCTGATTCCCCTGTGTCTACCCCAGCAATTAGAACAGTGCTCTGCACATAGTAAGCGCTTAACAAATACCAACATTATTATTATTATTAAGAACCTGCTGGCTGCAGAGGAAAATAACCTTCTTCTAAATTAGCCAAAGGGAAGTCAGGAGATCACAATCCCCCTCAGGAGATTGACTTGTAAAATATGGAGGTGACATGCCTGGTTTGGGCTGGTTAACCCCACAAAGTTATTTAGAATACTATATGATTCATCAAGGGAGATGCTAAACTTTTAAATACTTCAGTAAAGCTAAGCATTTACTTGCTAAACCCAATGCTAGTGACCTGAGAGAGTCTGGTAATTCTACGAGGCCCTAGATAGATATTTTGTCTCTGGGAGAATTAAACAGCTAATGTCCTTCAAGCTTTTGAAGAACACGCACAACGCTTCCTGATATATTCAAGTCATGGTCCCTAAAAATGAATTTGTATTGTGCAACATATTTTCCCATAAACTTCCATATTAAAATTAGGATCTACTCCACAACCTCAAGAAGACTAATGTCCCGTAATGATAAATGTCACTCAACTATTGTTTAACTTTATTAAAGCACAGTAATTCAAAGCATAACTTCACAATATTATATGATGATTTGTAGGTGACTATGAGCCTTTCCAGAGGCTGCCATGAGAAAAGCTTGTTCTGATGACTGTGGCAGTAGTTTTTAATTTGAGTGAAAAATTTGTTCAATTCAAGCTACACAGGAGTCGTCTTTTCTACATAAAGTACCTCGGAGCAGGCCACATCTTCTGAGAAAGGAACTTTATCAATTAGGTTTTTCTTCTTCAATCATATGCATAACTTAATCTGGTTTTTTTTGAAAACTTGCAAGATTTTTAAATTCAAAGTTTATAACTGGTGACAGAGGAGTCACAAAGGCTTCTTCACTGTTTTCAGCATCTTCCAGTGATTCGCGTGGAAAGAGCCTGGGCTTCGGAGTCTGAGGTCATGAGTTCGACTCCCGGCTCTGCCACTTGTCAGCTGTGTGACTGAGGGCAAGTCACTTAACTTCTCTGTGCCTCAGTTCCCTTATCTGTAAAATGGGGATTAACTGTGAGCCTCACGTGGGACAACCTGATTACCCTGTATCTACCCCAGCGCTTAGAACAGTGGTCTGCACATAGTATGTGCTTAACAAATACCAACATTATTATTATTATTAAGTACTGGGAAAAATTCACAGGTGACCATTAGGCAGTCCCTGGCCTTCAAAGGGCTCAACATCTGAGAATGAATGAGGGGTGAGGGATAAGGTGACAGACTCGCAAGGAAGAATTAAACAATAAAACACAAGCAACACAAGGACAGGAAGATGATATAAAAAATGGGAGGAATAAGACACTGTGGCTAGGCTATCTATTAATGAGGTGCAATTTGCTCATTTCTATTTACTCCCTCCATTTTTAAATTGAATTGCTTCCCTAGCTCCACCACCTCTGGGGCTGCTTACTCAAGGGTGCCTTCAACCCCTTTGAGAATTTGATGTCAACGGTGGTCAGAGCATCCTCCAAGGTCCAGTCTCCGTTGATTGCTTAATCTCTTCTAAGGTGAAGGGAAGGGTCAGGGAAGGATATATGCATTTCTAATGCTATGAAGCTAGAGGGGTGTAGGCAGGGATAGATAATCAAACAATAAATGTTGCATTTCCAGCTGGTTGCATCCCCATTGGTATCATACAATGGTTGTAATCACTTAGCCATTCGTATTTATTGAGCACTAAATGTGCGCATAGCACAGTGAATAGACATATTCCCTGCCCACAACGAGAGTAGGACATTAAATAGTACAGAATATAACCCCAGGCTGGTCATATCATGAGGCATCAAACACTACTAGTTGATTTTTATTTTAAGTTATTTGTTAAGTGCTTACTATGTGTCAAGTACTGTACTGAGCACCATAGTAGATACAAAGTTGGACACTGAAGTAACTGAGGTACAGAGAAGTGAAGCGACTTACCCAAGGTCCTACAGCAGACAAATGGAGGAGCCAGGATTAGAAACAAGATCCTTGCGACTCCCAGGCCCATACTCTATTCACTAGGCCATGCTGCTTCTCAATTCCCAGGGCAATTGTATTATAGAGTAGTTGTAACACCTTATATGCCTCTAATTAAAAATTTCATTGCACATGTGTCTCTTCCATTGCATCCTCTTGAAAACAAACAAGAAGGAGAGAACGTTAATGGTATGATTCGTATTTCTCCTCTTGCCTAACCATATGGTTTTACTGGCCAGGTCTCATGCCAGGACAGAGAAACTCAAAGATAAGTGGTGATATCTTCAATCAGAAGATGATTAAGGTTTAGGTCCAAGATGCAAAGATGAGTAGTCACGTCTGGATGTCTGAACCGTGAATGAAGTCTCTTATACCACAGTTCAAATAGAGGTAAACCACAGCGAAACATATTCGTTTACCCTGCTGCATGTTAAACAAATAAAGGCAAAGGAATACACACGCCTTACTTTTAGAAGGGCCTAATTACTCAACCCAGTGAAGTCAGGCTTTTAGCTTGCCCAGGGTTTTCAGCCAAGCCTCCAAAGTTTCATCAAGGATCTAAGAACAAACTGTGAGAAGACTAATACTAGTGAAAAATAGAAAGTCCAGCCTCTTATACCATCCTAGTCAAGTTCCCAGAGAGGAAACTAAGCATTTTGCCAAGTATAGAATGCTTTTACTCGGAGTTATGAATTGTAGAATGAATGAATCAAACAATCAGTGGTATATTTAAGTACTTAGTACAGTGCTCTGCTCACACTAAGCTCAATAAATACGATTGAAAGAATAAATGAATATACTGAGCATTTACGGGTGCAGAGCACTGTACTACATGCTTGGGAAAATAAAACACAGTTAGTAAAATGTAATCACTGGCCACAAGGAGCTTACAGTCTTCAGGAAATCAACCTGGAGTCTGTGAAGTAGAAATAAGCCTGGAGTGAAGCTGAACTGAGATATAACTAGAACCGACAACAAGAAATGTTCTCGTCCGAAAAAATGTTTCTAAAAGGGGTCGTCAAGGTTCTTGGACATCAAGTACTTCTTAGCAAACAGTGTTTTGACAAATCACGTACAAATGAATCAGAAACATACGGTGTACATTTTCCTTGAAATAGACATGGATTTAAAAATTAAGGGGAAAAGCATTTGGCCAAATTCGTTTTAGGCCTGCCAGACTTAAAACACTTGAAAACTACCATTTGAAAAGATCTATGGGATCCAAAATGCAACAGAGTTCAGTTGCACCAAACTTCGAATAAGTTAGAGCAATTAATTTCCCACTCCTGTGTACTTGTAATGGAAGAACCCTTGTTACAAGCAAACTGTTCCATTGCATGACATGAGTCCTTTCCAAACTATGAAGGTTTCGAATGTTCAGCCAAACCCAGAAATTTGATTGGATGGTAGATTTGTAAAGCTTCCAAAAGGGACATGAAACTACTTTTGGGATCTGGGGTTGAAGGAGGAGAGAATTATATGCTGTAGTTTCCATTTCCAAACTCTGAGGCAGCAGGGAATTTGTAAGGGGCAAGAATGAAAACCTGTTCAGGGTTACTAAACCTGTTCTGCCATTTGTCACAGAGGAAAAATCCAAAGGTGCGTTAGCATGTTGGTCTAGTCAAGAAAGCTGCTTACTTTTCATTCTACATTTCACTTTCCCTACATCCAGCTGTTCCGTGAGTTATGTGACAGGGATACAAACAGAAGTAGAAATGTGGTTTAAGGAAATCTCATTCAATAACATTGTAACTCAGACTTCAGGACAAACTGCATCATAGCATATATGAAGACTGAAAACATGCCTACTAGATAGGGGATGCTTGTTCCTGCTCTAATTTGTGAGAGTCACAGACAGATCTGGGAAGCATAGTTGAATTTGGCCACCATAATCACTCAGTGATATTCACTGAGCACTTGCTGTGCAGAGCACTGTACTATGTGCTAAACCCCTTAATTTTCAATGGATTTTTAAAGGTGTCGATCAATCAATTAATTGCATTTGAGCACTTACTGTGTACAGAACAGTATACTCTGTTCTTGGGAAAGTACAATAAAATAGAATTGATAGACACATTCCTTGACCATAGCGACCTTACAGTCCAGAGCGGGAGACAGACATTAATGTAAATACACAAATTATGGATATGCATATAATTAATGTGGGGTAGAGGGAGGGGTGAATATAGGATGCAAATCCTAGTGCTAAAGATGGGAGTGGGCGAAGTGGGCGAAGAGGAAATAAGGGCCTAGTTGGGGAAGGCCTTTCAGAGAAAATATGCCTTGAATAAGACTTTGAAGGTGGGGCGAGTCATCATCTGTCCGATAGGAAGAGGGAGGGTGTTCCGGGACAGAGGCAGGATGTGAGCAAGAGGTCAGAGGCAAAATAGACGAAGTCGAGGTATAGTGAGAAGGTTGGCAGTAGAGGAGTGAAGAATGCAAGCTGGGTTGTAATATGAGAGTAGTGAAGTGAGATAGGAGGGGATGAGGTGATTGAGTGCTTTAAAATAGGTGATAAGGCGTTGCTGTTTGATGTGGGGGTGGATGGGCAACCACTGGAGGTTCTTGAGGAGTGGAGAAAAGTGGATGAACATTTTTGAAAAGAAAAAGATCCAGGCAGCAGAGTGAAATACTGACTGAAGTGGGGAGAAACAGGAAACAAGAAGGTCAGAAAAAGAGTTGATGCAGTTGACAAGGTGAACCAGGATGAGAAATAGCATGGCATAATGGATAGAGCACGAGCCTGGTAGTCAGAAAGTAATGGGCTCTATTCCCAGCTCCACCACTTGTCCATTGTACGACCTTGGGACCTAGGGTACCTCATTTGAAAAATGGGGAAAGAGACACTGAGCCCCATGTGGGACAGGGACTGTGTTCAATCAGATTTGCTTGTATCCACCCCAGTGCTTAATACAGTGCCTGGTGCAAAGTAAGCGCTTAACAAATACCACAATTTTTATCATTATTATAAATGCTTGGGTTAATGTGGTAGGAGTGGTTCTCCTCTTATCTCTCTGGCCGGTCATTCTCGGTCTCCTTTGCAGGCGCCTCCTCCCCCTCCCATCCTTTAACTGTTGGAGTTCCTCAGGGGTCACTTCTTGGCCCTCTTCTGTTCTCCATTTACACTCACTCCCTTGGTGAACTCATTCGCTCTCACGGCTTTGACTACCATCTCTACGCAGATGACACGCAGATCTACATCTCTGCCCCGTCCTCTCCCCCTCCCTTCAGGCTCACATCTCCTCCTCCCTCCGGGACGTCTCCACCTGGATGTCTGCCCGCCACCTAAAACTCAACATGAGCAAGACTGAGCTCCTCATCTTCCCTCCCAAGCCTGCTCCTCTCCCAGACTTCCCTATCACCGTAGATGGTATGACCATCCTTCCCGTCTCTCAGGCCCGCAACCTCGGTGTCATCTTTGACTCGTTTCTCTCGTTCACCCCACACATCCGATCCGTTACCAAGACCTGCCGGTCTCACCTTTACAATATCGCCAAGATCCGCCCTTTCCTCTCCACCCAAACGGCTACCTTACTGCTACGGGCTCTCGTTATATCCCGGCTAGACTACTGTGTCAGCCTTCTCTCTGATCTCCCTTCCTCCTCTCTCGCCCTGCTCCAGTCTATTCTTCATTCCGCTGCCCGGCTCATCTTCCTGCAGAAACGTTCTGGACATGTCACTCCCCTTGTTAAACACCTCCAGTGGTTGCCTATCGACCTCCGCTCAAAACAAAAACTCCTCACTCTAGGCTTCGAGGCTCTCCATCACCTTGCCCCTTCATACCTGTCCTCCCTTCTCTCTTTCTAGTCCCCACCCCGCACGCTCCGCTCCTCTGCCGCCCACCTCCTCACCGTCCCTCGGTCTCGCCCATCCCGCCGTCGAACCCTGGGCCACGTCCTCCCGCGGTCCTGGAATGCCCTCCCTCCTCACCTCAGACAATCTAATTCTCTTCCCCTCTTCAAATCCCTACTTAAAGCTCACCTCCTCCAGGAGGCCTTCCCAGACTGAGCTCCCCGCTTTTTCCCTCTGCTCCCTCTACCCCTCCCTTCACCTCTTCGCAGCTAAACCCTCTTCTCCCCCCTTTCCCTCCCCTCCTCCCCCTCTCCTGTCCCACCCCCTCAGCACTGAACTCATCCGCTCAACTGTATATATCTTTGTCACCCTATTTAGTTTATTTTGTTTAATGAGATGTACATCACCCTGATTCCATTTATTTGCCATTGTTTTTATGAGATGTTCTTCCCCTTGACTCTATTTATTGCTATTGTTCTTGTCTTTCCGTCTCCCCCGATTAGACTGTAAGCCCATCAAAGGGCAGGGACTGTCTCTATCTGCTGTCAACTTGTACATTCCAAGCACTTAGTACAGTGCTCTGCACATAGTAAGCACTCAGTAAATACTGAGAGAGAGTCAATAAATATGCTGAGAGAAGCAGCGTGGCTCAGTGGAAAGAGCATGGGCTTTGGAGTCAGAGGTCATGAGTTCGAATCCCAGATCTGCCACTTGTCAGCTGTGTGACTGTGGGCAAGTCACTTCACTTCTCTGGGTCTCAGTTACCTCATCTGTAAAATGGGGATTAAGAGTGTGAGCCCCATGAGGGACATCCTGATTCCCCTATGTCTACCCCAGCGCTTAGAACAGTGCTCAGCACATAGTAAGTGCTTAACAAATACCAACATTAAATACTATTGAATGAATGGATGGAGAAAAAAGGGGGTATTTCAGTGACATCATGAAGGTTTAACCTACAGGATTTAGTGACAGATTGAATATGTGTATTATGTGAGAGAGATGAGTTGAGGATAACACCGAGGTTAAAGAGGTGTGACACAGGAAGAATGGCGATGCTGTCTATAGTGACAGGAAATTGAGGGAGAGGACAGGATTTGGGTGGGAAGATGAGGAGTTCTATTCTGGGCATGTGGTGTCTGTGGGACATCTTAGAAGAGATGTCTTGAAGGCAGGGGGAAATGTGAGACTTCAGAGAGGGAGAGAGATCAAGTCTGGAGATAGAAATTTGGGAATCATGTGCAAAGAGGTGGTAGTTGAAGCCACGGGATTAATTGAGTTCTCCAAGGGAATAGGTGTAGATGGAAAATAGAAGAGGACCCAGAACTGAATCTTGAGGGGCTCCCTCAGTTAGGGGGTGGGAGGCAGAGGAGGACCTTGTGAAGGAGACTGAGAATGAACGTCCAGAGAGATAGGAGAACTAGAACTTTACTTCAGTGAAGTAAAGGTTGGATAAATTTTCCAGGAGAACTGGGTGGTTGAAAGTGTCAAAGAAATCAACTAATATCAGGGGACTCCAAATTAGTATGATGTGCTGCAATTAAGCATGGAAGGGCTGAAAACCACATACATGTATATACGCTGTAGCATACATACTATATATATGCTTTCAACCCTTACATACTAAATTGCAATGATCATATCGATTTGAAATCCTCAGATATTAGGAATATTAATTAGGAAGACTGATTTGGAATCCCCAGGCACTGGGTGACACTTTTCAAACTCTGAAAAGTTCTCAAACTGTCATTAGGGTGGTTCTCTGATTTGAAAGACATCAATGATGGTGAATTTCATGAAAGAAACCATCATCAATCAAGTTTATTGGGCTCTTACTGTGCAGAAGACTGTAGTAAGTGTTAGGGAGACTACAATGTAACAATAAACAGATACATTCCCTGCCCACAATGAGCTTACAGTCTAGAAGAAGAAACAGAGATTAATATAAATAAATTACAGATATGTACATAAGGCTGAGAGGGGGCATGAGTAAAGGGAGCAAGTCAGGATGACGCAGAAGGGAATGGGAGAAGAAGAAAGAAGGGCTTAGTCAGGGAAGACCTCTTGGAGACAGTGTGCCTTCAATAAGGCTTTGAAAGGGGGGAGAGTAATTATTTGTTGGATTTGAGGAGGGAGGGTGCTCCACGCCAGAGGGAAGAAGTGGGCAAGGGGTCAGAAGTGAGAGAGACAAGATGGAGGTACAGTGAGTCCAAGCATGGCTGAAAAGCTAAAGAGAAGCAGTGTGACTTAGTGGATAGAAGACGGGCCTGGCAGTCAGAAGGACCTGGGTTCTAGTTCCGGCTCTGCCACTTGTCTGTTGTGTAACCTTTGACAAGTCCCTTCTTTCTCTAGGCCTCAGTTACCTCATCTGTGAAATGAGGATTAAGACTGTGAGTCCCATGTGGGACAGGGACTGTGTTCAACCTGATGAACTTCTATCTACCCCAGCACTTAGAATGGTGCTTGACAAATAGTAAGCATTTAACAAGTAGCAGCATGGTTCAATGGAAAGAGCCCGGGCTTGGGAGTCAGAGGTCACGGGTTCGAATCCCAGCTCTGCCACTTGTCAGTGGGCCAGTCACTTAACTTCTCGGGGCCTCAGTTATCTCATCTGTAAAATGGGGATTAAGACTGTGAGCCTCACGTAGGACAACCTGATTACCCCAGCACTTAGAACAGTGCTCTGCACATAGTAAGCACTTAACAAATACCAGCATTATTAAGTAACATATTTATTATCATTGTTATTATCACTATTAATACAGGAAACATCATCCCAGCCATACTGTGCACACAAAAAGACTATTTCTCATTGGGTTGTAATATTTACTGTTTGCAATGCCAGGCATAGTTTTCTATGTATCCTCCTTGACTCTCATTCCTTTTGAAGTTTTGCTTGAAGAAGGGCGCTCCTTTCTTTCTAGCAGTAGGTCATACTAAGAGGTCAGTGGTCAATGGCCTCTGGAATACCCAGAAGGTGGAATTTGAAAACAGTCTGGTTGGCATGCTTACCTCTGGCATGATCCTTAACTCCTCTCTCTCATACAACCCACATATTCAGTCAGACACCGAATCTTGTCAATTCTGCCTTCACAGTATTGCTAAAACTGTCCTTCCCTTTCAATCCAAAATGCTACCACATTGAGCCAAGCATCTATCATGTCATGCCTTGACTACTGAATAAATCTTCTCACTGACCTCTCTGCCTCCTGACTCTCCCAACTCTAATTCCTTATTTTACTCTGCTGCCATGATCAGTTGTTTTCTAAAAATACATTCAGCTCATGTTTCCTCACACTTCAAAAACCTCCAATAGTTGCCCCTCCACCTCCATCCATGGAAACAGAAACTACTTTACAATTAGCCTTAAAGCACGCAGACATCTTATCCCCTCCTTTCATTCATTCAAAGGTATTTATTAAGCACTTACTATGTGCAGAGCACTGTACTAAGCATTACCTCTCTGATTTCCTCCTATAACCCAGTCCACACACTTCACTCCTCTAATGCCAGCCTACTCACTGTAACTCGATCTTATCTATCTCACAGCCGACCCTTGCCCATGTCCTCCCTCTGGCCTGGAATTCCCTCCTCCTTCATATACAAGAGAAAATCACTCTTCCCACCTTCAAAATCTTAGTAAAATCACATCTCCTCTAAGAGTTCTTTCATTCATTCATTCATTCATTCAATAATATTTATTGAGTGCTTACTATGTGCAGAGCACTGTACTAAGCACTTGGAATGTAGAATTCGGCAACTGATAGAGACAATCCGGCCCAATGATGGGGCTCACAGTCTAAAGGGGGGAGATAGCATCAAAGCAAAACCGAACAAAACAAAAACAAGACAACATTATCAAGATAAATAGAATCAAGGGTATGGACACCTCATTAACAAAATAAATAGGGTAATAAATAATATATACAAATGAGCACAATGCTGAGGGGAGGGGAAGAGGGCAGGGGGAGGAGCAGAGGATGGGGTGTGGAGGGGAGGGGAGGGGGAGCAGAGAGAAGGGGGGACTCAGTCTGGGAAGGCCTCTTGGAGGAGGTCAGCTCTCAGTAGGGTTTTGCAGAGGGGAAGAGAGTTAGTTTGGTGGGCGTGAGGAGGGAGGGCATTCCAGGACATCGGCAGAACGTGGGCCAGGGGTCGACAGCGAGACAGGTATGAATGGGGGACATTGAGGAGGCGAGCGGCAGAGAAGCAGAGTGTATGGGGTGGGCAGTAGAAAGAGAGAAGAGAGGTGAGGTAAGAAGGGGCAAGGTGATGGAGAGGTTTCCTGACTAACCTTCATTTCCCCTACTCCCTCTCCCATCTATATCATCTCTGCACTTGGATCTATACCCTTCTTTAAATACTTGATGATGATAATAATGATAATAATATCATGGTATTTGTTAAGAGCTTACTATGTGCCAAGCACTGTTCTAAGCACTGGGTTACATAAAAGGTAATCAGGTTGGACACAGTCTCTGACCCACATGGGGCTCACAGTCTTGATCCCCATGGTACAGATGAGGTAGCTGAGGGTCAGAGAAGTAAGTGACTTTCCCAAAGTCACAGAGAAGTGGTAGAGGCAGGATTGGAAACCAGGTCCTCTGACTCCCATGTTCTATCCACTAGGCCACTCTGCTTCTCGATATTCATTTGATATTCACCGTACCCTCAGCCCCATACAATATTTGTGCTTATTGCTAATTTATTTCTATATTTGTCTATCTCTCCCTGTAGACCATAAGCTTTTTGTGGAAAAAGAACGTATCTACCAATTCTGTTGTATTCTCCCAAGAGCTCAGTACAGTTTTCTGCACACAATAAACACTCAATAAATACCACCAATTGATCAGTTACTCATTTACTTATGGGTGCCCAGGACTTTGGACCTAAGGTGTAACTTTCAATAGCCACTCCATTAATGACCTGTAATATCTAACCATGTGCTCACTGAATTCCCTTTTGGCAGATGTTGGGGCAACCCAATAGTGATGCCTATTGCAATTCATCCATCCATTCATTCATTCATGTGTATTTATTGAGCACTTACTGTGTGCAGAGCATTGTACTAAACACTTGGGAAAATACAATACAATAAGCAGTGACATTCCCTGCCCACAGTGGGTTTACAATGTAGGTGAGGGGAAACGGACATTAATACAATAAAGTTTCAGATATATATGTAAGTGCTATGGGGCTGGGAGGGGGGAAGAGCAAAGGGAGCAAGTCAGGGAGATGAAGAAGGGAGTGGGAGATGAAAAGTGGGGCTTAGACTGGTAAGACCTCTTTGAGAAGATGTGCCTTCAGGAAGGTTTGAGACAGCAGAGAGTCACTGACTGGCGGATTTGAGGAGGGAGGGCGTTCCAGGCCAAAGGTAGGTTGTGTGTTAACGGTCAGTGGTGGGATAGCCGAGATGGAGGCGCAGTAAGAGGATTAGCACTAGAGAAGCAAAGTATACAGGCTGGGTTGTAAAAGGAGAGAAGTGAGGTGAGTTAGGAGGAGGCAAAGCGATGGAGTGCTTTTAAGCTGATGGTGAGGAGGTTTTGTTTGTACTGGTGGTAGATAGGCAAACACTGGAGTTTTTTGAGAAGTGGGGTGATGTATCCTGAACATTTTTGTAGAAAAACGAACTGGGCAGCAGAGTGAAGTATGGATTAGAGTGGAGAGAGCCAGGAGGCCAGGAGATCAATAAGGAGGCTGATGCAGTAATAGGATGCATAGATGGAATAGGATGAATTATTATATTAATGTGGTTGTACTTGGGATGGAGAGGAAAGAGTGCATTTTAGCGATGTTGTGAAGGTGGGAGCAACAGGACTTGGTGATGGATTGAAAATGTGATTTGAATGACAGAGAGGAGTCAAGAATAACAACAAGTTTATAGGCTTGTGACACAGAAAGCATGGTGGCGCCATCCACAGTGAAATGGGACAGTCTGGGGGAGGACAGGATTTGGGTGGGAAAATAAGCAGCTCTATACTGGACTCGTTAAGTTTGAGATGATGGGAGGACATCCAAGTAAAGGTGTCTTAGAGGCAAGAGGAAATGTGAAACTTCAGAAAGGGAGAGAGTTCAGGGGAGGAGATGTAGATTTGGGAAATATCTACACAGAAGCCATGAGAATGAATGAGTTCTCCAAGGGAGTGAGTATAGATGGAGAATAGAAGGTGAGTCATAACTGAACCTTGAGGGACCCCCACAGTTAGGTGGTGGGAGGCAGAGGAGGAGCCCTCAAAGGAGGTTAATGGTGAATGGCCAGAGGGATAAGAGGAAAACAAGGGGAGGACAGAGTCAGTGAAGCCAAGGTTGGATAAAGCTTCCAGGAGAAGGGGGTAGTCCACAGTTTTGAAGGCAACTGAGAGGTCGAGGAGGATTAGGGCAGAGTAGAGGCCATTGGATTTGGCAAGAAGGAGATCGTTGGTGACCTGTGAGAGGGCAGTTTCTGTGGAGTTGAGGGGACAGAAGTCAGATTGGAGGCAGTCTAGGAGAGAATTGGAGGAGAGGAATTTGAGACAGCAGGTGCAGACAACTTGCTAAAGGAGTTTGGAGAAGAAGGATAGGAGGGAGATGGGGCAATAACTGGAGAAAATGGTGGGGGTCAAGGGAGGGTTTTGGGGGAATAAGGGAAATATGGGCAGTTGCAATTGGGAGCTTTACTTAAGCTATATCCACATCCTCAGGCCCTCTGCAATGGGTTCTGAAGGTCATATTTACTTACAGTTTTGAGAGTGCATGCAGACATTCATTCATTCATTCATATGTATTGGGCACTTAAAAATATAACAATACACAGTTTCCTTGCCCACAAGGAGCTTACACTCTAGAGGGGGAGACAGACATTAATATAAATAAATAAATTACAGGAATTTGCATATGTGCTGTGGGGGTGGGGATGAATAAAGGGAGCAAGTCAGACCTATGATTAGCCCAGTATTCAACTTGATTGACTATTGATGCCCAGCAGGACCCCTCTAGACTATAAGCTCCTGTGGGCAGGGAATCTGTCTGTTATATTGTACTCTCCCAAGCACTTAGTACAGTACTCTGCACACAGTAAGCGCTCAATAAATTTGATAGATTGACCGATTAACTGACTTTTAACCAAGGGACAAAGGGATAGCTGATCCAAGCCAGCCATCTCCATGAGATCCTGGGCAATATTTGATGTGTAAAAGAGTGATATACTCTCCTGTTTTGACTTTACCCAAAATAACTCAGGCTATTCTTCTAACACTTTCAGTTTGGCAACACCTAAATTCAAAGTTTTTCCAAGCATTTGTTCCCTTAAATTTAAAATCCCTGTGCATTTTGAAGGAAATGGAGTCCACATGTTGGATTCATTGACACGCAACTCATCAAGATGACATATTTGTAATGGGCACAAAAGCTTTGTTTTTAAATACATTTTTCTTCTTTAGTCAATGCAGTTAAATTGTGCTATCCTTGACCAGAAATGTAACTAAAATAGTTTAAAGTTTGGTCCATATGCACCTTTGTTTCATTCAAACGTTCATTCATTCAATCGTATTTACTGAGCACTTCCTGTGTGCAAAGCACTGTACTAAGAGCTTCGGAGAGTAAAATATAACAATAAACAGACACATTCGCTGCCCATAACAAGCTTACAACCTTAACTGTTGATGGCCTTTATATACAAATTGAACAATTTGGGGCAAACTGTTGCAAACTTAATAGATAAGATAAAACTTGTATGGCAGACTGTCTCATCTTTGGGCATGTAAAATGACATTTGATAGCAATAGGGGATTTTTCTATGAAAGATCTTCATGGTGAACTAGATAATGATATTCATTTAAGCCAGAATAGGTCCTAAACATACTTTGTATTCCTTATGGTTTTAATTTATAGATTCCTCTCTCTATAGCAATTTTTGGGCAACATTTCATGTTGTTTTGATCATCACCAGTTATGGATCATTTTCATTAGATCGACATAGCTTCCAGAAGTAATAAGTAAAAAGGTTCTTCCAGAAGATAAAAAAATTGAAATCTCTGACTACTGGAGGAAAGAGTAATTGTCATCATTGTCATCATCACTACTATCATAATTCTAATAATAGTAATAGTATTTGTTAAGCACTTACTATGTGCCAAGCACTGTTCTAAGTTCTGGGGTAGATACAAGGTAATCAGGTTGCCCCATATGGGGCTCACAGTCTTAATCCCCATTTTACAGATAAGTTAACCGAGGCACAGAGAAGTGAAATGCCTCGCCCAAAGTCATAAAGCTGACGAGTGGTGGAGCTGGGATTAGAACCCGCGACCTCTGACTCCCAAGCCTGTGCTCTATCCACTAAGATATGCTGCTTGTTAAGCACTTATTCATTCATTCATTCATTCATAGTTGGCCCATTAACTGTGGGTTAATTGTTGGGGTAGATACAGGATAATCAGATTGGATAGTCTTCATTCCACAATTCTCACAATCTAAGAGGAAAGGAAAACAGCTATTTAATCCTCATTTTAGAGATGAGGAAACTGAAGCATAGAGAGGTTAAGCAATTTACTCAAAACCACTCAGCAAGTAATTGGGAGAGCAGGGATTAGAACCAAATCCCCTGATTCCCAGTCCTGTGCTCTGTCCAGTAGGCCCTACTGAGAGTCTCTGCGTTTGTAAAAATATGTGTTTTTCTGTTTCAGTGAATGAGGATGACAGTACTGCTTTGGACGGCTTTTGCCTGTGTCAACAGAAAGCCCTGTTTTATAACGGGGAAAAAGCGTGACTGTGAGTGTGACCACAGTCCACTGAAGGGTCTATAAGAAAAATAATGTCTCCTTCACTGTACAAGTGTGACAAAGAGATCCTCCTCTGGCTCATAAGGGAAAAGAGCAAATGTATAATATACGAAGGCCAGCCAAAGTCTCTTACGGCAGTGAGTCAGAGTACAGTTTACTACTGGGTCTGTTAAGAAGTAGCTTGGCCTAGTGGAAAGATCATGGGCATGGGAGTCAGAGAATCTGGGTTTTAATCGTAACTCTGCCACTTGTTTGCTGTGTGACCTTGGATGAGTCATTTAACTTCTCTTGGTCACAGTTTCCTCATTTGTAAAATGGTGATTGAATACCTATTCCCCTGCCTACTTAGAATGAGAGTCCCATGTGGGAGAAGAACTGTGTCCAACCTGATTATCTTCTATCTACCACAGCACTTAGTACAGTGCTTTCCACATACTAAGCGCTTAAGTACCATAAACTAAACTAACAAAATTATTACTTGAGGGGCAGCATGCTCTGTTTATTTGAGTTTTATTAAGACTTGACTTCTGGGTTCAGTGTCTTCCTGATGGAAAAAGAATAGGGATAGAGAAGATATAATGTTTCCTTGAAGGTCAGTTTAATAATAATAATGTTGGTATTTGTTAAGCGCTTACTATGTGCCGAGCACTGTTCTAAGTGCTGGGGTAGATACAGGGGAATCAGGTTGTCCCATGTGGGGCTCACAGTCTTAATCCCCCATTTCTAACTAGGTTTATTCATGCCCTGTTAGGCAGTTCTGAAAAACCACATCAATTTAACGTAAATCATCACCAAGTGCACAGTAGATGCTCAATAAATACTACTGATTGATCAATTGATACCAGATAGTGAAAGTGCAAACAGTTTTTGCTCCAAACTGTATTCATGTAAAAGAGATGGAGTAGCCATGAGGAAAATATGTCTTAACAGCCTCTCCTTCCCTCCTCTTTTCAGATACAATCCCGTGCCCATCTCCCTACTCTTTTCCATCCTATGGGCCCTTCTCCTCTGTCTGGGGGTCCCTGAGCAAGCTCAGAAGAGAGCTGAGGATGCTCAGTAAGCAAAGTAGATCTTATTTTCTAGAAAGAATCTTTTCATTCAATTGTATTTATTGAGCACTTACTGTGTGCAGAGCACTGTACAAAACTCTTGGAATGTACAATTCGTCAACAGAATTTGGCCCTGCTAAAGCCTGGATGGATTCCAGTCCACAGATGGGAAAGGAACAGCGGTCCTAAGCCACTGTTGTCATGTCACCTCGACCCCATGGCTCGTTTCTTTCTGGAAAACATCTTCAGATGAGACTAAATCAACATGAGTCATATTTTATGTAAATCACTGGGTTCCAGTGCCCAAAGAAGACATCTTTGGAAAATGTCTTAGGTAAATATAGCATAGAACAGTGATTGGCACATAGTTAAATGCTTATCAAGTGAGGATTGGGTTGAGAAGTAGTTTTGACTAGTGGAAAGAGCCTAAGACTTGGGGTCAGGAATTTGGAGGTTAATCTAGGCCCCCACATATATATTATATTATGTATGTTATATTGTGCTCTCCCAAGAGTTGAATACAATGCTCTGCATACAGTAAGCACTCAATAATAATAATAATAATAATGTTGGTATTTGTTAAGTGCTTACTATGTGCAGAGCACTGTTCTAACCTCTGGGGTAGATACAGGGTAATCAGGTTGTCCCACATAAGGCTCACAGTTAATCCCCATTTTACAGATGAGGTAACTGAGGCACAGAGAAGTGAAGTAACTCACCCACAGTCACACAGCTGACAAGTGGCAGAGTCGGGAGTCGAACCCATGACCCCTGACTCTGAAGCCCAGGCTCTTTCCACTGAGCCACGCTGCTTTCCATGTGATACATGTGATACATGTGATTGGTTGCTACTCACCTGCTGTAGGTTCTTGGGTAAGCCATTTGCCTTCTCTGTGCTTCAATTCCTCCTCTGTAAAATGGGGGTTAAGCACCTATCCTTTCTCTTTGGTTATGAGCCCCACGAGTGTCAGGAAAACTGTCTGATCTGACTGTATTGTATCTACCCCAGTACTTTGGACATTGATTGGTATATCTTAAGTGCTTAAAATGTCACAGTTCTCATTACTATCATCATCATCATTATTAGCATTATTATTATCATCATCATCATCAATTTGTTCTGAGCTGTGGTGCCAGGTAACATTATCCTGAAAGACCCCAACTGACTGCCTAACACAGCAAGGAAGGAAAGTAACAAAAAGACAAAACCTCTGACTGGGACCCCGGTGATAGTGGCAGCAGCTGCCGGGTATTGAGCAGGGGAACGGACCTTGAAGATAAGGAGGTGGCAGAAACAGCCGAGATGACTGGGAAGAGGGCAGAGGCTGGGGACAGCAGAAGGAGGAGCAGCAGGCAGCACTGAAGAGAGGTCACTGAAGATAAGGGTAAGAGGAGGTGGAGGCAGAAGCCGCAGTGGTGAGCGTGGCTTAGTGGAGAGAGCACGGGCCTGGATGTCAGAAAGACCTGGGTTCTAATCACAGCTCTGCCACGTGTCTGTTCTGTGACCTTGGGCAGGTTGCTTCACACCGCTGGGCCTCAGTTATCGCATCTGTAATATGAGGATGAGTGTGAGGCCCTTTTGAAACAGGGGCTGTGTCCAACCTGATTAATTTGTAATTACCTCAGCACTTAGAACAATGCTTGGCAGATAGTAAGCACTTAACAGGTACTGTAGTTATTATTACGATTATGTGCAGGCATTGTATGGTGGAGGGAGATGGGGGGGGGGTGGCCATCAGGGACTATGTCCAACTCGATTGGCTTGTATCCACCCCGGTGCTTAGTACAGTGTGTGGTACATAGTAAGCGCTTAATAAATACCATCATTATTATTATCATTATTATTATTGAGAGAAGCGTGGGAAAGGAATCTGCCTGCTGCTAGGAGAGAGGCCCAACTCCTCCCCACAGGTTCCCAGATGGGTCTAGTGGCCACATCCTCCCAGCAGAGGGTTAGGATAGAGTCGCCACATTGGCCAGCATCTGGCCTTGGCCCTTCCTGCTGACAGAACCCATCGGGCACACAGCATGGCAGAGGGGGCAGAGCCACATTGGCAGAGGTTGGGCCTATGGCTGCTGCCCAAAATGGGGGTTGAGGCTGGGGCCTGTTGTCATATGCTCCCCACACCCCCACCCCAGCCTAGGCCCGCATGGGTAAGTGCTCCCCCTGGCTGGATGAAACAGTCAGAGGGAAAGCCAAACATTTCACCGTGGAACAGCTACCCTGGGGATTTTTCCTTTACCTGAGTTGAGGTCCTGCCCTTTCTCAGTGACTTTCAGCACCACCGCAGACCAAATGGATTGGTAAATCCTCCACGTCACTTTGTCAGTCAGTCAATCATATTTATTGACCATTTACTACTACTACTAATAATAATAATGACCATATTTGTTAAGGTCTTAGTATGTGCCAAGCACTGTTCTGAGCTCTGGGGTAGATACAAGGTAATCAGGTTTCCCACGTGGGGCTCACAGTCTTAATCCCCATTTTACAGATGAGGGAACTGAGGCACAGAGAAGTTAAGTGACTTGCCCTAAATCACACAGCACACAAGTGACAAATCTGGGATTAGAACCCACGTCCTCTGACTCCCACCCTGTGCTCTTTCCACAAAGCCATGCCGTTTCTGTTTACTTTGTTCAGAGCACTGTACTAAGCACTTGGGAGAGTACAATATAGCAATATGACATATTCAATCCATCACTAGATCCTGTTGGTTCCACCTTCACATCATTGCTAAAATCCACCCTATCCTTTCCATCCAAACTGCTACCACGTTAATACACTCACCCTACCCCGCCTGGGTTACTGCATCAGCCTCCTTGCCGACCTCTCAACTTCCTGTCTCTCCCCACTCTGATCCTTACTTCACTCTGCTGACCAGATCATGTTTCTACAAAAACGTTCAGGACAAAGCAGCGTGGCTCAGTGGAAAGAGCCCCGGCTTGGGAGTCAGAGGTCATGGGTTCGACTCCCGGCTACGCCACTTGTCAGCTGTGTGACTGTGGGCAAGTCACTTCACTTCTCTGGGCCTCAGTTCCCTCATCTGTAAAATGGGGATTAACTGTGAGCCTCGTGTGGGACAACCTGATTACCCTGTATCACCCCCAGCGCTTAGAACAGTGCTCTGCACATAGTAAGCGCTTAACAAATACCAACATTATTATTATGTTTCCCCCCTCCTCAAGAAACTCCAGTTGTTGCCCATCCATTTCTGCATTAAACAACTGCTCCTCATCATTGGCTTTACAACACTCCATCACCTTGCCCTTCCTACCTCACCACTCTCCTACTACAACCCAGCCTGCACGCTTTGCTCCTCAAATGCTAATCTTCTCACTGTACCTCAATCTCATCTAGTTCGCTGCTGATCCCTCTCCCACATCTTCCCTCTGGCCTGGAATGCCCTCCCTCCTCAAATCCGACAATTACTCTCCCCCGCCTTCAAAGCCTTATTGAAGGCACCTCTCCTCTAAGGGGCTCTGACTAAAGCCCCATTTCCTCCTCTCCCACTCCCTTCTGGGTCACCCTGACTTGCTCTCTTTATTCATCCCCCCTCCCAGTCCCACAGCATTTAGGTATATATCTGCAACTTACTTATATTATTGAGAGCTCACCTCCTCCAAGAGGTCTTCCCAGAGTGAGCTCCCCCCTTTTCCCTCTGCTCCCCCTCCACCCTCTTCTCCTCCCCCTTCCCCGCCTCTCTCCTCAGCTGAGCCCCCTTTCCCTCTACTCCCCCTCCCCTCCCCATCCTACCCTCTACCCTCCCCTTCCCCTCTTGCCCTCCCCTCAGCACTGTGCTCATTTGTATATATTATTTATTACCCTATTTATTTTGTTAATGAGATTTACATCCCCTTGATTCTATTTATTGTGATAATGTTGTCTTGTTTTTGTTTCATTCTGTTTTGCTCTGCTGTCTGTCTCCCCCTGTTAGACTGTGAGCCCATAACTGGGCAAGGATTGTCTCTAACTGTTGCCGAATTGTACATTCCAAGCGCTTAAACAGTGCTCTGCACATAGTAAGCACTCAATAAATAATGTTGAATGAATGAATGAACCATCTCCCCCATAATAATAACAATAATTAATAATGGCATTTGTTAAGTGCTTATTATGTGTCAGGCACTGTAAGCTCATTATGGGGAGAGAATGTGTCTGTTTATTGTTATATTGTACTCTTCCAAGGACTCAGTACAGTGCTCTGCACATAGTAAGGACTCAATAAATATGATTGAATGAGTGAATGAATGAACAATATATACATTCCCCACCCACAACGAGCTCACAGTTTTTATATATACCCTACCTGTAAAGGCACAAACATTGCATTTTTCATGTGATTTTTCACTAAGAAAGAAAAGGTTTGGCATCTTATTTTGGGTCTGCAACTATCGTCAGGGACATAGTTCAAAACTCTGAGATGAAACAATCATTTTTGTTTGTAATTCCACAGCTGAACAAATCCAATTTATGTTATCTTTATATTAAATGAAATCAGAATGAAGCCAGATACTGAAATGTAATTTCCTCTGATTTCAATATCATTGAAAATCTTTCATTTTCAACCTGACATCATTGGGTAATTTTACCAGAGTAAGAAATTTTTTTCATGTATTCCTTTTTTATGGGTGGCTAATTTTTATTAAAAATAGTTATAATGATAAACATCAGTTTAAACAAATTCCAAAAAGACAAAGTCAAAGATAAATGATTTCAGTTCATATTTTTATACTGATTATAATGTAATTACTCCTCTAGACTGTATGGTCCCCCTGTAGACAGTAAATTCCTTGACTGGTATACCACCTCTGTTGTATTGTACTCTCCCACTTAAAACAGTACTCCACAAACAATAAATGCTCAATAAATATCTCTGATTGATAATGTAGACTGTGAGCTCACTGTGGGTAGGGAATGTGTCTGATTTTCTATTATACTCTTCCAAGCACTTAGTTCAGTTATCTACACAGAGTAAGCACTTAATAAATATGATTATTATTTTCATTAATAATAATAATAATAATATTATGATATAAGTGTAAATTACAATAAGGCATAGGAATACCCTAATAGCCAACAAAGTTTTGAACTTTGAGAAGCATTCCGTAGTGTAGAGGGAGACAGTAAGACCTGGATTCTGATCCTGGCTCTTCTGCTCGTCTGTTGTGTGACCTTAGGAAAGTCACTTCAGTTCTCTGTGCCTCAGTTATGTTATCTGTAAAATGAGGATAATGCTATGAGCCCCATGTGGGACACAGACTGGGTCCAATCTTATTAGCTTTAAAGCCAATAGTGAGGGAGTTTTGTTTGAAGCAGAAGTGAATGCGTGGTGGATGGTGGATGGAGTGTTTTGAAGATTGGGTAAACATGGTCTGAGCATGTTTGAAGGAAAATGATCCAGGTGTCAAAATGGAGTATGTACTAAATTGGGGAGAGACAGGACAGGGAGATCAGCAAGGAGGCTGATACAATAATCAAGTCAGATTAGGATAAATGCTTGCATTAATGTGGAAGCAGTTTGGATGGAGAGGAAGGGGTGGATTTTAGGGATTCACTAAGAAAATGTGATTGTAATCTTTCCATTCATACATTTGCTTTACATAATTGTTAAATTGTAAAAGGCATTAGTTCTAGGGCCTTAAAGGCCAGTAATATCATCTTTAAAATGAAGGATATATTTATGTACATGTATTATTTGTTTTATAACAACTATAGCAACTCACTTGCTCAGTAATTGGTTTGGCTGTGAGATCTGTGAGTCGTGGCCTAGTGAAAAAAGCATGGGGCTGGAAGCCAGTAGCCCTGGGTTCCAACCCCAGTTCCACCTTTTGCTTGTTGTTCAAATCTGGGCAAGTTATCGCTCTGTGCTTCAGTTTTTCCATCTGTAAAATGAGGACACAACATCGGTTCTCCTTTCCTCATAGACTGTGAGCTCTGGTTGGGACAGGGAGTGGTTCTGAAGTGGTAATCTTGTAACTACTCTGTTTCTTAGCACATAGTAAGCATTTAGTGTATTATTATTGTTATTATTATTACTGTTGTTGTTCAGGAAGCAATCTGATTTATTGAGAAGTCCCAGCAGCATCACTTACAAGCCAAACTCACATTTAAATGGCAAAGCAAAATAGCCAGGAATAAGGACATGGAAAATGCAAGTCACTTAACTTCTCTGTGCCTCAGTTCCTTCATCTGTAAAATGGGGATTAAGACTGTGAGCCCCATGTGGGACAACCTGATTCCCCTGTGTCTACCTCAGCGCTTAGAACAGTGCTCTGCACATAGTAAGCACTTAACAAATACCAACATTATTATTATTATTAGTTATGGAGCACTTCTCTCAACTGACTTGTAGAGAGAATGGATACTAACAGGTCCAAGCCATTGCCCTAAAATGAAATGATTGTGGTCCACACCAGCTGGGAAGGCAGAAACGAGTGTTTTACAAACAAAGTAAAGCATGTTTTCAATGTAATACAGAAGAAAATGATTAGGGGAGAGCAGCAACAGAGCAATCAGCTTAACATGGCAATCAAGCGGTAGATTTGATTCCACTGACCTTAGAGGAGATCAGGATACCCTCAAATGGATTCAAAGACAGCAGCAGATGCGGCATCATAATTGACAATACATGGGGAATGTCAGTTTTGAGAAATCTTCTCCAAGCACACCTGCTTAACTGAAGTCCATCTCACCCTCAGTAGAAGCATTTAAGTATCAGAGGAAGCTAAATACTGTTTATAGTTTTGTAGAAGACTCTTCTTGAAGAGTTAAACAGTGAATCCCTTCAGGACTATGTTAATCTGAATTAGTAGTGACAAATCTTCTCAAAATACCTTCTCAAAGCCCAGAAGGGTCAGCTTTGAAAATCAGTGTTAGTATTGTTACTATTATTATTGTTATTATATTTCTTAACTACTTACAGTATGCCAAGCACAGTTCAAAGCACTGGGATAGATACAAAATAATCAGGTCATACTCAGTCCCTGGCCATATCGGGCTCGAAACCTAAGTAGGAGAGAGAACAGGCATTTAGTCCCCATTTTCCAGATGAGGAAACTGAGGCCCAGAGAAGTTAAGTGACTTGCCCAGAGATCACACAGCAGGTATCTGACAGAGGTGGGATTAGAGCCCAGATCCTCTGATGCCCAGTTCTGTGCTCTTGACATTAGTCCACGCTACTCTCCCCCGTGTAGACTGTGAGCCCATGGTTGGGCAGGGATTGTCTCTATCTGTTCCCAAATTGTACACTCCAACCGCTTAGTACAGTGCTCTGCACATAGTAGGTGCTCAATAAATACTATTGAATGAATGAATGAATGAATATTCCTCATTTGGAGATGTTGGAAGAACTGCCAGCAGTGAAATGAATGGATACTAACTTGAGGATTTTTTTCAGGATGATAAATCTCCCACTTTTGAGGTGAAATGTATGATGCTACTGAGGCTCCAAATCTGAAATGTAAACCCTCCATCCTTCTCCCTACAATATTCACAATCCCCAAGGTTGAGGTCATGTCTTTCCTCGCCGTTTGGAAAAGCACTTCGTGTTCCTAATGCTCATTTCCTCCCCGCACCACTTCCCCATCCCCAACCTCAATAGAGACACCTGTAGCGGAGAATCCTAGCAGTCGTTTAACGACCTCACGGCCAACGCACGGCACCAGGATCTTTCAGGAAGCTAATATGCATTTGACACTGAAGAGGGAATTAGGACAGCAGAATGGAATTATCCATAATGGAAAATGGCCAGCGTATTTGCAAGTACTTTCAAAGTACAGTTCATTACTCCCAGAACAAAAATCAGGGCCAGGCAGAAGAAAAGAAGCAAAGGTTTTGAATGTCTGTGTGCTCTTTGAGATGGTCCAGAGATGTTTCCATCGTCCTTCGGCAGGCCTCGGTCTGGATGGTGACTGATGAGAGTCGTGATAAATTGAGTTTGAATAAAGATGGAATTGGGGGGAAAGAATTATAACTTCTGCACTGGAATTGTAATTTACTCAATAGCTCTCTAGTGGACTTATGCATTACCTGATGATTGTTTTATCCCTCATAAAAATGCAAACACCTCTTAAAGACATCTGCCCTCTCTTCTATCCTTGAGATTAGAGGAATTAATCCATCAGTGGTATTTAGGTGCTTAATGTGTGCAGAACATTGAATTGACTGTCTTAACACTGAACATTTTATCTTCCCACCCAAACCCTGTCCTTCTGCTCACTTTCCCATCACCTTTGGCAGAATCACCATCTTCCCTGTCTCACAATCTTGTAACTTTGGCATTATCTTTGACTCCTGTCTCTCATCCACCCACATATTCAAGCCATCACTAAATCCTGTCAGGTCTACCTTCAAAACATTTCCAAAATCCACCCCTTTCTCTCCATCCGAACAGCTACCATATTAGTGCAAGCGCTTATCCTATCCCGCCTTGATTATTGCATCAGCCTCCTTGCTGACCTCTCTGTCTCCTGACTCTCCCCACTCCCATCCGTACTCCATTCTGCTGCCCAAACCGTTTTCCTTCAAAAACGTTCAGGCCATTTTTCCCCACTCTTCAAGAACCTCCAGTAGTTGCCTATCAACCTCCACATCAAACAAAAACTCCTCTCCATTGGCTTTAAAGGGCTTAATCACTTTGCCCTCTCCTACCTCACCTTGCTACTTTCATACTGTAACCCAGCCTGCACATTTCGTTCCTCTAATGCTAACCTTAATACCTCGAACCCATCTGTCTCACCACTGACCTCTTGCCCATATCCTATCTCTGGCTTGGAATGGCTCTTTCCTCATATCAGACAGATAATTATTCTCCCCCACTTCAAAGCCTTATTGAAGGCACATCGCCTCTGAGAAGCCTTCCCTGACTCAGCCCTCCTCTCTTCTTCTCTCACTTCCTTCTGCATCACCCTGACTTGTTCCCTTCAATCATCCTCCATTCATTGTTCCATTCATTTATTCCTTTCTGATCTCCCATCCTCCTGTCTTTCCCCGCTTCAGTCTATATTTCACTCTGCTGCCCAGATTATCTTTCTATAGAAACACTCTGGGCATGTCACCCTCCTCCTCAAAAATCTGCAGTGGTTGCCTATCAACCTTCACATGAAGCAAAAACTCGTCACTATAGGCTTCAAAGCTCTCCATCACCTTGCCCCCTCCTACCTCAACTCCCTTCTCTCCTACTGCAGCCCAGCCTGCACACTCTGCTCCCTCTGCTCTGCCCCCCCCCACAACACACATATGTACATTTGTACATATTTATTACTGCATTTTAGTAATTATGTTTATATATCTCTAATTCTATTTATCTATTTTGATGGTATTGATGCCTGTCTACTTGTTTTGTTTGGTTGTCTGTTCCCCCTTCTAGACTGTGAGCCCGTTGTTGGGTAGGGATTGTCTTTATCTGTTGCCGAATTGTACTCTCTCAAGTGCTTAGTACAGTGCTCTGCACAGAGGAAGTGCTCAATAAATGTGATTGAATGAATGAATCTTCCCTCCCATCCCCACAGCCTATATGTATATATCTGTAATTTATTTATGTATATTAATGTCTGTCTCCTCCTCTAGACTGCAAACTTGTTGTGGGCAGGGAAAGTGTCTGTTTGCTGTTTTATTGTACTCTCCCAAGTGCTTAGTATTGTGCTTTGCACACTGTAAGCACTCAATAAAGTCGATTGAATGAATGAACACGGTTGTGATTTTCCATTAGGATGTTGGCCTGAGAAACTCTGAGGAGAAGCTGTGAAGTCTTACAGTGGTATGACTATTTAATACCACAATGATATTAATATTCCCGATTAAGAAACAAAGATTTATAGGTGCTGGATTATCCTGGGTTTTGCCCACTTCAAACTGATTTCTGAGAAACAGGACTTCTAACTTGCCAGGATTGGGATACTCCAAAATTTTTGGCTGCTTCATATGAGCTGGAGAGCACTGGGAGTTGGGGGATGCTGCAGGCGATTTTATATTTGTGTTGTTTTACTTTGGAGACCACTTGTCAAATCATTGAAGGACCCGAGTACCATATGGTCTCTCAAAGAATCAGGTCATAGCTTTGGGTCTGGCAAACCTGAATTTTATGGCATTCTTTTGCTTTTGTAGCATTGTCCTGGAAGTGAAACTATAAAAACATGTCAGTTCACAATGACAGAGCAGGCTAAAACTAACTAATGGTGGTTTAGAGTTTGACTCTCAAGATGGAGGTTGAACATTTTTAGAGAGTTCTATTCCATCATCAGTACTCTCTCTCATACACACACACACAAACACATATACACTCATGCCTCCCAGTGGTTGGCTCAGATTTATAGTGTCCAGTTGATTTGCAAAATTATCTAGGAAATGAATTATCAGCCTTGTTCTTCATCAACTCAACCCTGTAAACTCATTGAGGGCAGGAATATTTCTACTCCCTCTGTTGTAATGTGTACTTCCAAATTTTTAGTACAGTGCTCTGCTCATACTATGTCCATATTAAATATGACTGATTAATTCATTGACTCATTACTTGAAGTACACTCTTAATAATGTTGGTATTTGTTAAGCGCTTACTATGTGCAGAGCACTGTTCTAAGCGCTGGGGTATACAAGGTAATCAGGTTGTCCCACATGAGGCTCACAACATTCATCCCCATTTTACAGATGAGGTAACTGAGGCACAGAGAAGTTGTGACTCGCCCACAGCCACACAGCTGACCAGTGGCAGATCCAGGATTCGAACCCATGATCTCTGACTCCCAAGCCCGGGCTCTTCCCACTGAGCCACGCTGCTGAGTTTCTTAGGAAACTCTCCTGGCCTTTTTCTCCAAGGCTGCTACTCCATTGTCTTAGGACAACAATTTAGCAAATGCACTCACTCTTAGCACTTATGCATGTATCAATTTACCGATTCTGTTATTTTCATTTTTTTATTCATATTTTCACTATTCCATCCTTGTACTATCATCAACTGTCTTTTGATTTGTCCTCTTACTTTAATTTTTGCCCTCTATGTGTTATCTGTCAGTCGTCAGCTACGTGTCATCCTCGTGTCTCGGTGTCATCCTTGACTCGTCCCTCTCGTTCACCCCACACATCCTATCCGTTACCAAGACCTGCCGGTTTCACCTCTACAATATCGCCAAGATCCGCCCTTTCCTCTCCACCCAGACGGCTACCTTACTGTTACGGGCTCTCGTTATATCCCGGCTAGACTACTGTGTCGGCCTTCTCTCTGACCTCCCTTCCTCCTCTCTCGCCCCGCTCCGGTCTATTCTTCACTCCGCTGCCCGGCTCATCTTCCTGCAGAAACGATCTGGGCATGTCACTCCCCTTCTTAAACAACTCCAGTGGTTGCCTATCGACCTCCGCTCCAAACAAAAACTCCTCACTCTAGGCTTCAAGGCTCTCCATCACCTTGCCCCTTCCTACCTCTCCTCCCTTCTCTCTTTCTACCGCCCACCCCGCACGCTCCGCTCCTCCGCCGCCCACCTCCTCACCGTCCCTCGGTCTCGCCTATCCCGCCGTCGACCCCTGGGTCACGTCCTCCCACGGTCCTGGAACGCCCTCCCTCCTCACCTCCGCCAAACTGATTCTCTTTCCCTCTTCAAAACCTTACTTAAAAATCACCTCCTCCAAGAGGCGTTCCCAGACTGAGCTCCTCTTTCCCCTCTACTCCCTCTGCCATCCCCCCTTTACCTCTCCGCAGCTAAAGCCTCATTTTCCCCTTTTCCCTCTGCTCCTCCACCTCTCCCTTCCCATCCCCACAGCACCGTACTCGTCCGCTCAACTGTATATATTTTCGTTACCCTATTTATTTTGTTAATGAATTGTACATCGCCTTGATTCTATTTAGTTGCCATTGTTTTTACGAGATGTTCTTCCTCTTGACGCTGTTTAGTGCCATTGTTCTCGTCTGTCCATCTCCCCCGATTAGACTGTAAGCCCGTCAAACGGCAGGGAATGTCTCTATCTGTTGCCGACTTGTTCATCCCAAGCGCTTAGTACAGTGCTCTGCACATAGTAAGCGCTCAATAAATACTATTGAATGAATGAATGAACGTGTGGGTCATGACCATGTCTCTTCCTTTTCCAAGAGCTTAGAACAGTTTCCCACACTATAGGTGCTTGATAAATTTTGTTAAATGAATAACAATAATACTAATAATAATTGTAATATTTGTTAAGGGCTTACTATGTGCCAAGAACTGTTCTAAGCACTGGGGTAGCTATAAGATAATCAGGTTGAACACAGTCCCTGTCCCACATGGGCTCATAGTCTTGATCCTCATTTTATAGATGAGGTAACTGAGGCACAGAGAAGTTAAGTGATTTGCCCAAGTTCACACAGAAGGCATGTGGCAGAGTTGGGATCAGAACCCACATCCTCTGACACTCAGGCTCATAGTCTTAACACTAGGCCAGGCTGTGTGTAAAATATCTCTTTTATACAAATCAACATTTTTTTCTTAGAAGCCTGAAATGAATATCTAAACAAGGATGAAAATGAGCAAAACATCACATTTACTCCAAAAAAAATATAGGAAATTCTATGAGTAATATTTAGGCCTGCCCTCACTGCAGAAAGTATATTGCTCAAAGTGATTTTGATGAATGTCGATAGTCCAACTGGATAATTCAGGCCCTCAAATTGACTTAATTCTTCCCAGCTATTAGAATATTCTCTGACAAGTTACCATATCCTGCTATTAAATAATACTCAGTGGCCTGAAAGAGATAATACAGCTGCTCTTGGCCCTAACCAAGAAGAAACTCGGGCAAAAGATGATTATAGCTAACTGAACCTCAGCTTCTGTGTGTATAGTGGCAAGGATGACTTATCACTGATGTTGACCTAGTTTTCCTTGCAGAATTCCAAGAGCTTCCAGAACCATGGGGAATCTGGGACATGAATTTGACTCTGCTGATGGCCATCATTAAAATGAAATCAACACTCTTTTATGGCCTCCATGGGACAGGGTTAGAACAGCTGTGCTTGTCAAATTGAGCTATACATGAGTTGACAACGTCATTGCAAGTGCCATTTCTGACATCTCTGAAAGTTTCCCGATGATGAGTGAACTTAAAAGCTTGGGTTTAGATTTAGGTTGGATTCACTTCCAGAAATTTGGACGTCAATCCAAGCACCGAGATTCTCCTGAGTCCATTTTAGCCGGACCAGAGGAATCTCGCTTGCTAAAGTTGGGGACTTTCCGACCAGGAATGTTGCCAGGACAGTGTCCTGTGGTGTTTCATCAATTCTGCTTCCAGAGATCCACAGCTATGACACGTCAAACAGTGAAAAGTTTAGGCTGAGCATGAAGCCTCTGGATATGTTGTCACAAGATGCAACATCCCAGATTTCCACAGCTTCTGGACTCCTTGGTTTGACTTTTATACACTCTTGGTTCCATCCAAACCCTTATGCTTGAGGCGGTTGTAACAGAGAGTCTGATTCTTAAAACAAATATTTTAAAAAATAGTTTGTCGCTTCCAAAAAAAACTGACTGAATTTCATAAAAATGTTTATTCTGAAATCAAAATTCAAGTAACAAAACAGCCACTCACTCTCCCAAGTATATAATAACACCACCACAGTGATTTTCTAAATAGAAAAAAAAAGAAATACTGGGTCTACATATTTCAGTCCCAGCCAGAAAAAGAAAATCCAGTTTTTTTTAAGACAACAACAACTAGAGCAACAAAAACCCTTTCCTCAGACCATTTTGGAGCCAACCCTTTTTTCAGAATCAGGAAAATATTGGGGGGGTGATTTTTCTGTTGGTTTAAGTGAATTCTGTGGTCACAGATAGTGAGATCTCTCAGATGTCTGCAGTGCCTGAAGAAGCAGTTTGGGGTTATTTGGGGATCTTCGATTCTGAGCTCTCTAAGGGACAAGGACTGTAATTAATTTTTACCAATGTATTATTTCCCAGTGCTTGGTATAATGCTCTGCATGTAGTAAGTGCTTAATAAATGCTCTACTATTACTACTTTTTGACCACAAATGAGGAAGCAGAAGGAAACATGGCTCCAGTGAGGACAAATTAACTAAGGCTATAATCCCCTCACAAAAAGAGACTTTGGACCAATTGAAAAAGCTTACTCTCACAGCTGAGAAAAAGCATGGTGCAGGGGATAAAGCACGGGCTTGGGAGTTAGATGGTCGTGGGTTCTAATACCACCTCTGTCTGCTGTGTGACCTTGAGCAAGTCACTTCAATTCTCTGGCCTCAGTTACTTCATTCAATAGTATTTATTGAGCACTTTTTATGTGCAGGGCACTGTACTAAGTGCTTGGAATGTACAAATTGGTAACAGATAGAGACAGTCCCTGCCCTTTGATGGGCTTACAGTCTAATCGGGGGAGATAGACAGACAAGAACAATGGCAATAAATAGAATCAAGGGGAAGAACATCTCATTAAAACAATAGCAGATAAATAGAATCAGGGTGATGGTCATCTCATTAACAAAATAAATAGGGTAATGAAGATATATACAGTTGAGAAGATCATCTCTAAAGTGGGGATTGAGACTGTGAGCCTCACATGGGACAGGGTTTCTGTCCAATCTTATTTCTTTGTATCCATTCCGGCTCTTAATACAGTGCCTGGTAAGTAATAAGCACTTATCAAATACCATTATTATCATTAGCTAATCCTTCCCCATGTGAATCTATTTATTTGCATTCTTTGTTCCAAGATGCCCATCTAGATTAGACTTCCATATAGTTGAGATCTCTGATGTCAACAATAGAAAAAGCCAGGGTGCTTAGGATAGCAGTGACCAGCAGAGACCTGGGTTTTGTCCCGATATGTCTACTAACCTGTTACGTGAGCTGAGACAAGTCCACCTAATCTCTTGGGACTTCAGATTCCTCTGTGGAAAATAACCAAAAATAACTCAGCTGAAAATAAGAGGCTAGAGTACTGGCTCTTCCTATCGTGCTAGCTGTGAGCTTATTGACCTGTGTCTGAGGTTATGATGATAATAATAATAATGGTACTTTTTAAGTGCTTACTATATGCCAAGCACTGTTCTAAGCGCTGGGGTAGATACAAGTTAATCAGGTTGGACACTGTCCCTGTCCCACAGTGGGCTCACAGTCTTAATCCCCATTTTTTCCTGATGAGGTAACTGAGGCACAGAGAAGTGAAGTGACTTGCCCAAGGTCACACAGCAGACACGTGGAGGAGCTGGGATTAGAACCCCTGTCCTCTGACTCCCAGGCCCCTGCTCTACCCTCTAACCATGCGGCTTCTCAATCTCGTATCCCAACACTTAGCAAAGTGTTTGGCCACATAATAAGCACTTAATAAGCACTCTAACTAGATCAATTACAAGTAACCAAGTCCTTTATCCCAAATGCACCTATGAGGGAACTCGGAGGATTCTTGGAATGGCATCGGGAATGTGGGAAAGCAATGGCCGAGTGATGCAATACTAGAGGGTTGTTGAGATATATTCCCAGACAAGAAGGCATCCATTTGTGATTGTCCAGCTTAGTTGCTACTGGATACTATCAATTTTTCCCTCCATCGATCATAATCTATTTGCTGTTGCCTCAGCTCTTATACACTCACAGTGACTCATGGCACCTGTCTATACATATATTTATAGGAGTTACTAGTTGAACATATTCACTAATCCATCCCTTAATTTCCTTCTTCCTCTTACCTATAAAGTCCTCTCTTAGAGACTGTTAAGTGGCTTGAGGGCTTAGATTTTATCTTTTACTTATATTGAATTCACCCAAGTGTTTAGTATAGTTCTCTGCACATATTAGTTGCTCAATAAATAGTATCTAATAGCATAAATAGTATTTACTGAACAACTTCTTGGTACAATGCTCCATATTAAGTGCTGGGAAAAGTACAATACAGAGAAGCAACATGACCTGATGGAAAGAGCACGGGTTTGGCAGCCAAGGGTACTGAATTCTAAACCTGAGCCTGCCACTTGACTGCTGTATGACGCTGATAAAGTCACTTAACTTAGCAGCGTGGCTCAATGGAAGAGGATGGGCTTGGGAATCAGAGGTCATGGGTTTGAATCCCGGCTCTGCCACTTTTCAGCTGTGTCCCTCTCTGTGCTTCAGTGACCTCATCTGTGAAATGGGGATTAAGACTGTGAGCCTCACGAGGGACAACCTAATAACCCTGTATCTACCCCAGCACTTAGAACAGTACTCTGCACAGAGTAAGTGCTTAACAAATACCAACATTATTATTAGCACATAATAATAATAATGATATTTGTTAAGCACTTACTATGTGCCAGACCCTGGACTAAGCATTGGGGTAGATACAAGGTATTCATGTTGGACAGAGTCCCTATTCAACATGGGGTTCACAGTCTTAATCCCATTTTTACAGAGGATGTAACTGGGGCACAGAGAAGTGAAGTAACTTGCCCCAAGTCACACAGCAGACAAATGGCAGAGAAGGATTAGAACCTATGTCCTTTTAAGTCCCAGGCCCATACTCTATCCACTAGGTCATGCTGCCTCTCTAATTTACAAATACTATTTAAAAAGAACATGTTGCATTCTCTTCTCAAATGGCTCTTATACTCTTAAACGTGTGGAGGAGGAAAGAGGGAGTTGATTGATTGGCTGTTAGAAAAGGGGAATGCTTTTCTTCAGGGAAGAGTGCCCAATTTACGTGAAGATCCATCTTCAGGCTACCTTAACCCTGTTTGAAGACGGGACTGGCATTCAGCCTGAATTCTGAATCAAGTAGGACTAACCAATGGTCCTAACAAATGACCCAGGGGATGGAAGGGCAAGTGGGATAAAGGAAAAACCCCAGCAGAAATCGTAGGGGCCATGGAGGGCTGTCAGCTTTACCTGGAAGGTGGGCCACAGTGGATCTGGCTTCTAATGCTGACTACCACTTGCCTGCTGTGTGACTTTGAGCAAGTTCAACTGCTCTGCACCTCAGTTTCCTCATCTGTAAATTGTCAATTTATATACCCATTCCCCCTCCCTCTTAGACTGTGTGCCCCATAAAGGACAAGGACCATGTCCAATCTGATTATCTGGTATTTTCTCCAACATTTAGCATGCTGCTTGGAAGATCATTTATTTATAATTATCAATGATTAATGAAAGCTGACCTAGAGAAACGTGGGGGAGAAGGAGCAGGTGGATTAAAGAGAGCTCCAGATGTGGTTCAGCGGACCTGTCCCCAGCACCCTTCTTGATGGGCTATCTCTTTTGCCTGGTGTTGGCAGGGTGGACATTAATGGGCTCGGAAGAGCTTTTAGATGCATCTGTGTTGTGGATAATGAGCCAGTGTCTCTGCTGCACCTCTTGTTTATTATCTGAAACTCCAAAATGCCACAGAACCTTTGATTTCTAAGATGTGGAACAATTCCCAACCACATTGGGCCAAATTATGGAACGATTAACAAAGGATAAAGTTCCCAAGCACACAGTTCACTTGTTGGCCATGACTACTCAGCAAAAATGATGTAATTATCCTGTGAGTTTGGACAGTGGGACATACCCATCCAATCATTCAAGCCCTCAAGTTGAATTCATCAATCCTATACTCTGCTTTGGGAATATACTCCGTCACAGAAAATGAACCAGACTCTTCAAGTCCTTCCTTGTGGAAAATCTGAGAAAGAACTGAATATTGACCATGTATATGATCATGTCCCATTCCGGGCCTTGATAACTTTAAGAACATTTCACAACTGAAGTTCTTAAAAGATACTATCCAGACATCAGGATGTGGTTGAAAAGATCATTACTCAAAAGTAATCCCCAAATAATAAGAAGATTGTAAAATGGACGGGAGAAGGAACTAAGCCCAGGAGGACCTCTGCCCACATAAAGGCCACAGAATGAGAGCATGTTTAGGACTGAAATGATCTTGTCAAGAATTTTATAAGGAATTCGTCTTTTAGATTGAACTAGAATTCATATATTCTGGAATTGCCAAAGGTAGAGAAACTATAATGAACAGGAATTTTCTTTTAGAATTGAATCCCAAACAAGGATTTTTGAGAGAATGAGAGGAAAACTATTTAGCTCCCAAAGCTCACTGGGTTGGAGCAGCATAAAGAATGTACATCCTAGAGGACCTGGGATATAAGACAGAGCCACAGTCTTAGAAAGGGTGGTCAATTAGAAGCCATAGCCCATTTCTCCTTCCAGATGCAGAGGTAGCAGGCTGGAACAAGATGCATAAAAATACTCCAGGGAGCTATTTCTTCCTCCTCTATTAGATTGCAAGTTCCTTCTAAACAGGGAAGACAATAATAATGATAGTATTTGGAGCACTGTTCTAAGTGCTGGAATAGATACAAGGGCATCAGGTTGTCCCCGTGGGGCTCACAGTCTTAATCCCTATTTTACAGATGAGATAACTGAGGCACAGAGACTTGCCCAAAGGCACAGAGCCGACAAGCGGCGGAGCCGGCATTAGAACCTACGCCCTCTGACTTTTTGTACTTCTTAAGAATTTAGCACAATGTAGAGTGCACTGCAACCACTGGGTTATCAACAGATGCCACAACTACTGTCCAAACATGGAGGAAAGAAAAGGCAGAAATGTGAGATGCACCATCTATAACTCCATATCACCTCTCCCATGTCTCTAATGGAGTCTGTGCATTCCATTTTCTCTCTTCCAACTCCCTACTAGACCTGAATCTTTAGATTTTGCCCTTTTTAACCTGCTGAGAATAAATTCTGATGATGCATTCTATGTTCTAATGTTCTACCAGTGTACTCTAGACTGTAATAATTATTATTATTATTTTATGGTATTTGCTAAGTACTTACTATGTGCCAAGAACTGTTCTAAACACTGGGGTAGATACAAGATAATCAGGTTAGACACAGTCCCTGTCCCTCATGGGGCTCACACTCTTAATGCCTATTTTACAGATGAGATAGGCACAGAGAAGTGAAGTGACTTGTCCAAGGTCACACAGAAGACAAGTGGCAGAGCCTGGGATTAGAATCTACAACCCGTGCTCTTGCCACTAAGCCACACTGCTTCCCAGTGTATTCTATGCTCCTTGTGGTCAGAGAAGGTGTCTACCAACTCTATAGAGTTGCACTTTCACAAGCAGTTAGTACAGTCCTCTACACACAGTAAGCGCTCAATAAATGCTATTGATTGATTGATAATGCTCAATAAATACCATTACTATTAATACTACCATTACTACTTCTATTGCTACTTCTACGACGATCCAAATGGGTTCAAAGACTCTTGCCAGAATCTCTGCACCCAAGAATTGCCCAAGTGGGGATTTGCAATCTAACAGGCACAGAGTTGCCTGCTACTTCACAGCAGTGATCCTGCCGGCAGAGATATTGAAGGAAGAAACCATCTGTGTAATATTACACTAGAAATCAGTTTTGGTTGATGAATTACCCTCTCATACTTTGTATTATATGTACGTGGGCACACGTTTATATGAATAGTCCTCTAGATGTAAACTCATCCTCTAGTCTATAACCCCAATGAAAGCAGGGAACATGACTGCTAATTCTGTTCTACTGTACGCTCCCAAGCAATTCAGACAGGGCTCTGCACATAGAAAGTGCTCAATAAATAGCACTGATGATGGTGATGTATATTCTCTTATGTCTTTCCTCCTACTTTTCTACCCATCCTTTTATCAGCTCCTGTAACTGCTCCCTGCCAGAAAAGATGTTGCTCCAACATCCCCAGTTACATACTCTAACATCTGTGGTCACATCATGTCAATATAACTATTGCATCGCTGCATTTATCTCACAAAATAACTCTTTATCATTCCCATTCTATCCCCCAAGTTTTCTCTCTGACATCATGTTGGATATTCACCTGCTTCACACTCACCATGATGAAGACAGAATTTTCACCCCTTTTGGACACCATTTCCAGTTCTCTTAATTATGTTTCCATCAAAGATGATGATAATAATAATAGTAACAGTGTTTTTTAATACTTAGTGAACTCTTTCCCAAGTGCTGGGGTAGGTACGGAATAGCCTGATTGAATACTGTCTCTCTCCCACATAAGGTTCACAGCCTATGAAGAATGGAAAACATTACTTATGTTATTTGTTTTATTTGTAATTCGAGAAGCAGCATGGCTTAGCGGAAAGGGCCCGGGCCTGGGAGTCAGAGGTCGTGGGTTCTAATCCCGGCTTGCCACTTGTCTGCTGGGTGACCTTGGGCAAGTTACTTCACTTCTCTGGCCTCAGTTACCTCATCTGTAAAATGGAGATTAAAAAACGTGAGCCCCACGTGGGACAATCTGATTACCCTGTATCTATCCCAGTGCTTAGAACAGTGCTCTGCACATATTAAGCACTTAACAAATACCAATATTATCATTATTGTTAAGTGCTTACTATGTGTTAGCTACTGTTCTAAGCACTAGGGAAGCTACAAGTTAATCATACCAGACACGGTCTCTGTCCCACATGGGGTTCATAGTCTAAGTAGGAAGGAGATCAAGTATTGAATACTCATTTTACAGATGAGAAAACTAAGGTACAAAGAGTTTGTGACTTGCCAAAGATAACACAGCAGGCAGGTGATAAAGCCAGGATTAAATCCAGGCCCCTGACTCCCAGGCCCATGTTCTTTAATAATAATAATAATAATAATAATAATGTTGGTATTTGTTAAGTGCTCACTATGTGCAGAACACTTTTCTAAGTGCTGGAGTAGATACAGGGTAATCAGGTTGTCCCACGTGAGGCTCACAATCTTAATCCCCCTTTTACAGATGAGGTAACTGAGGCCAGAGAAGTTAAGTGACTTGCCCACAGTCACACAGCTGACAAGTGGCAGAGCTGGGATTCGAACCCATGCCCTCCAACTCCCAAGCCCATGCTCTTTCCACTGAGCCACGCTGCTTCTCTTTCCACGGGATCACATTGTTTCTCAATGGAATTTAATTGGTATTTGATTCCCATTTTACAAATAATGATGATAATGATAATAATTGTTAAATGCTGACTATATGTCAACCACTGGAGTAAGTACAGTACATGTAGATCAGATACAGGAGGACACTGAGGGACAAAGAAGTCAAGTGGTAGTGTCGGGTTTCCAGACTCCTAAATCCTGTGCTCTATCCACTACATCATGCTGTTTCTCTAAATTAACTGGTAATTCTCTCCCCCTTCTTCCTTCTCTCAAGCTTGGATTCTTGACATTAGCTGAGTTTCTTGAAGAAGTCATGGGAATTTTGACTTCCCTTCCTCTTAGTGTCTGTTTCCATCTCTCACTTTGTTCTTTACTTAATCCAGGATCCAGGCTCAAGTTGTTTCAGAATTTCTCTCTGTCCTCCCTGAAAGCTAACTTGCTTTTCATTTTACAGTAGAATATTACTATCCATTTTTCAGATAGATGCATTTTCCATAACAGGCTAACCACTCCTCTGTTCAAAAATGTCACTTCCAATGGTGCAAGTTCAACCAAGTGTGTGAATGTGCAGGATGGAAAATTTTGACACATGCTCGCACACTTTACATGGCAAAGGACAAATGGGGTGATTAATCAGTCAATCGATGTGATTGAGTGAGCATTCACTGTATACAGAGCACTGTACTAATCTCTTGGGAAAATACAGTGCAACAGTGTTGGTAGGCACATTCTCTGCCCATAACAAGCTTTCAGTCTTCTAGACTGTAAGCCCATTGTGGGCAGCGATTCTCTCTCTCTATTGCTGAATTGTACCTTCCAAGTGCTTAATACTGAACACAACAAGAGCTCAAGAAATATGACAATGAATGAAGGAGCTTACAGTCTAGAGGGGCGTCCAGTCTAAAGTGGGTATATTTTTCATATGTCTTCCTTTTGTCACATCATATCAGTTTAAGGAAAACCCATGATATTTATTGAGTCCCTACTGTGTGCATATGACTTAATTAGGTACTTAGGAGAATACAACAGAGTCGGGAGATGTGTTCCCTGTTCACAGTTTACAGGGGGAGACAGACATTTACATAAATTAAAAAATTACTAATATGGACAAAAGTGCTGTGGGGCTTCACTCAGTGCCCAAAGGTTGCATATCAAAGTGCATAGGCGACATAGAAGGGAGAGGGAGACCTCTTGGTGATGATGATAATAATAATAATAATGATGGTATTTGTTAAGTGCTTACTATGTGTCAAGCACTGTTCTAAGCGCTGGGGTAGATACAAGGTCATCAGGTTGTCCCATGTGGGGCTCACAGTCATACTCCTCATTTTACAGATGAGGTAACTGAGGTGCAGAGATGTTGAGTGACTTGCCCAAAATCACATAGCAGACACGTGACAGAGCTGGGATTAGAACCCAGGAACTCTGATTCCCAAGCCCATGCTCTTTCCACTAAGCCACGCTGCTTCTCTGATGTGATATTAATAAGATTTTGAAGGAGGGGAGAGTAGTGATCTGGTGAATATGGAAGGGGAGAGAGTTCCAGGCCAGAGGGAGGTGAGGGGGAAGGGGTCAGTGGTGAAATAGAAGAAACTGGGGCACAGTGAACAAACAGGTACTAGAGGAGCAAAATGTGCAAGCTAGACTGTAGTAGGAGGAGGGGGCAAGTTGAGTGAGTGCTTTAAAGCTGAGGGCAAGGAGTTTCTGGTTGATGTGGAAGTGGTTGGACAACCACTAGAAGTTCTTAAGGAATGGGGAAACATGACTGAAACGTGATCTGGGCGGCAGAGTGAAGTAAGGACTGGAATGGGGAGAGACAGGAGGCAGGAAGGTCAGTGAAGAGGCTGATCCATTCATTAATCAAGGCAGGTTAGGATAAGTATTTGTACCAGCATAGTAGAAGTTTAGCTGGAGAGGAAAGTGCAGATTTTAGCAATGTTGCAGAGGTAGAAACAACAGGATTTGATGACAGACTGAATATGTTGGTTGTTTGAGAGAGATGAGTTGAGGACATTGGCAAGAACACAGGTTTATGAGATAAGGAATATAGTGATATATTCTACAGTAATGGGAAAGACAGAGCAAACACAGGGTTTGGGTGAGAAAATTAGGAGTTCTGCTTTTAACATATTTAGTTTGAGGTCTTGGTAGGATATCCAGAGATACAAAATAATATGGTTGGTAGACATGACCCCAAGGATATTTCAGTCATTTCATCTCTGCCAAACTGTGAACAAATAATAGTGTAAGATCCCTTGTAGTTATCTATCCACCAAGACAGATATAGCTTGTGCCATTAAGGCATAGGAGGAATTTAGGAAGCTTTTCAACCTAAAAGGAATTATAATGATGTTGTTTATTAAGCACTTAACTATGTTCCGGCACTCCACTATGCACTGGGGTAGATACAAAATAATCATTTTGGACAGAGTCTCTTTCCAAATGGGGCTCACAGTCAAAGTGGGAGGGAAAACAGGTATTGAATCCCCATTTTACAGGTGAGGAAACTGATAACAATAATAATGGTACTCGTTAAGCACTTACTATGTGCCAAACACTTTTCTAAGCACGGGGTAGATACAAGTTAATCAGGTTGGACACAGTCCCTGTCCCACCTGGGATTTACGCTCTCAATCCCCAATTTAAAGATGAGGTAACTGAAGCCCAGAGAAATGAAATGATTTGCCCAAGGTCACAGAGCAGATCTGTGGCAGAATTGGGATTAGAAGTCTTTCTGACTTCCAGGTCCATGTTCTATATACTAAGCCATACAGAAGTTAGGTGACTTGCCCACGTTTACATGGTATGCGAACTTGCTATCTCCTGGGAAGTTTCAAAACTTTTCAGTACATTAGTGACTTGGGCTACCCCATAAAGAACTTTTTCCTCAGTGAAATATCAAGACCCCAATGTACAAAAATGCATTTGTCCTTTATAGGTTTCCTCAGGACAAACTTTTAGCATGTTTTCCAAAAACTCATACAACTTGTGCCAAAGACATTTATTTTTGAACCATGTTTATGGACTTTATTTCCTTTTCTGGCCAAAGAATCTCATTTAAATGCACTTAAATGGTGATGTTCTATAAAACTTATTAAGCACCCCGATCCTTCATTGCTGTTAGAAGAGGGATTAAAAACAAGTCCCCCAAATTTTATTACATGAAACCAGCCCTCATTAAATTTGAATGAACATGTCGGCTTCCAATTGAATAGTTGGGATTCTTTCTTTGTTTTGGCCTTCCTTTGCAAAGCCACAGGCTTGCAGGTGAGTCCCCCCCCCCCATACGAATGCCTTTTGGTCCCCCCAAAAGACGATCCATTTGTGTGTCTGGCTTTGAGAAACTGCGATCCTTTCACATGGATAACAAAACGGTCAAAGAATCCAAAGTAATTGGAAAGCATAACTCCTCATCCCTCCATCTGTGATGTATAGAATCCTACAGCACTCCCACCCAGGGCTCCGTTTTACGTCGAAACAATAGGCTCCTGTTCAGGTCATATTATCATCCATGACACCAATGGAGGAATCTGCCAGGTTTGAAGTTAATCAAATATTTTCCTTCCTTCTCAGAATCTGTTTCAATAAATAGATGCATCATTTTAAATTAAGAATGTTATCTTCCACTGTATATGCAGGTGGTTCTATATTTTTTTTTCTAGAATAGTAATCTCGTTGCACAAGAATTAGATTTTCTCCATAGAGAAAGCTTGGTTTCAGGTTCTGCCTCCCTTGCCTGGCTCACATATGTGGAAAAATTTGGTCAGGCAGCACAGCAGCTCTTTATTTTTTTAATTACTACGTGACATATTAATGTTTTAGTTTAATTACATTCCCCACCCCTCAGTACAAAAAAAAAATCAAAAAGCCACGGAGACCTATAAACCAAATAAGAACCCTTTTGTAAAGAGGTAGGAAACAACGGCGAGGCTTTTAAACAACGGCTTTCGCTCTTAAAAATAGACCGATTGTGAAAACAAGTTCTACTGGCTCAGGAAAATATCTGGGGAGTTCAAGGGGTCCTCATATGACACATACACATATACACACCTATATATGGATATTAGTGCTAGGTTAGGACAGTAGCCTTGGGGCCTCCTATTTATGATACATCTGCATGTTTTCCCCCTCCATTCATTCCTCAATAGCTATACTATGTAGGGCAAAATGTCAATATTTACACTGGGATATGTTGCCATTTAGCTGATGCTGATAATTTTGTGTGGTTTCTGCTGGAGTCAAGATTCGAGGTAATTAGGTGCTCTCTCTTCCTCTCTCACAAATGTTGGTGTTATCTATCACGTGCTTAGCATCTGACAAGCACTGTGCTGAGCACAGGGATAGAAACAAGATCAGACTGGATGAGGTTCCTGTGTCACATTTCAAACTCTAAAAGAGAGGAAGAAAAGGTATATTATCCCTATTTTATAGTTCAATTAATTATGGTATATATTAAGCAATTACTATGTGTCAAGCACTGTACTATTTTCTGGGGTAGAGACCACATAATTAGGTTGGACACAGTCCCTGACCCATATGGGGCTCACAATCTAAGCTGTGTTTTTCTTTAGGACTTTCCAGACACAATCCTATTCTGAAGAAACTAAGGCAAAAAGCAGGTCACCTCCCCAAATTTCAGGACTATTTTGTCTAAATCAAGATATCTATTTTGTTAATGATGTGTATATATCTATGATTCTATTTATCTTGATGATGTTGACACCACACTACTTGTTTTGTTTTGTTTTGTTCTGTTTTGATTTGTTGTCTGTCTCCCCTGGTTAGACTGTGAGCCTGTTGTTGGGCAGGGATTCTCTCCACCTGTTGCCGAATTGTACAATCCAAGCACTTAGTACAGTGCTATGCACATAGTAAGTGCTCAATAAATATGATTGAATGAATGAATGAATATCTGGTCACTTTATCTTCTTGCAGGTATACCCCAAGATATCTCTATCATATGTAATTAGAAGACATGAGCATACCGCAAACACTCATCTCGTGATTTACATTTGCCAATAGATTTAAATGCAATTTGCTGGGTTCCTATCCATGACCAGCCCCGACACGATGAGTGAGCCCTGAAGATAATTACAAGTTACACTATGTCTCACTCCCTGCTGCCCTGCTCTACTCAGTCTTTTCCTTCCATTCAGTCAATCAAGGCTCTCCATCCCCTTGCCCCCTCTTACCTCTCCTCCCTTCTCTCTTTCTACTGCTCACCCGGCACGCTCTGCTCCTCTGCTGCCCACCTCCTCACCATCCCCCGTTTTCACCTATCCCGCCGTCGACCCCGGGGCCACGTCCTCCCGCGGTCCTGGAATGCCCTCCCTCCTCTCTTCCGCCAAACTAATTCTCTTCCCTTCTTCAAAACCCTACTTAAAACTCACCTCCTCCAAGAGGCCTTCCCAGACTGAGCTCCCCTTTTCCCTCTGCTCCCTCAGCTCCCTCTTTACCACCCCCTTCACCTCTCCTCAGCTAAGCCCTCTTTTCCCCGCTTTCTCTCTGCTCCTCCCCCTCTCCCTTCCCCTCCCCTCAGCACTGTACTCATCTGCTCAACTGTATATATTTTCATTACCCTATTTATTTTGCTAATGAGATGTACATCACCTTGATTCTATTTATTTGTTATTGTTTTAATGAGATGTTCATCCCCTTGATTCTATTTATTGCTATTGTTTTTGTCTGTCTCCCCCGATTAGACTGTAAGCCCGTCAAAGGGCAGGGACTGTCTCTGTTACTGATTTGTACATTTCAAGCACTTAGTACAGTGCTCTGCATGTAATAAGTGTTCAATAAATACTACTGAATGAATCATATTTATTGAGTGGTTACTGTGTACAAAGCACCGTACTAATCACTTGGGTGAGTACAATATAAACAATGTTGGCAGACACATTCCCGGCCCACAACAAGCTTAAAGTCTAGAGTGGGGTCCATTATTCTTTAGGTTACCTTGAGCCCTGTGTTCCCCCAATATGGACTCCTCCACTTCTGTCTCTCAAGCCCTTCTGCCCTCCCCAGCTAACTAATACCATTTTTCTCTTGTAAATTGAGACTAGCACAACCCCCTTAAACCATGGTTGCCACCGCTGCCAGAAGGAGGGGTGCAGAAAAAATCTTGGGATCTCAGCAAGGAATACCACGACCAGGTATCTGAGTCCTGATTCCACCACCCTGTCTCCCAGAGATAGAGAGCTAGTTCAACGTGACAAGGCCATTTCTCCCCCTGCCTCTCTCTAATGGCTCCAAGCTCCTTTCTGCATATACCTGTGTCTTTATCTTAGCTGCCTATTGGCTTTTGTGGCCATAGAGAGCAGGCATCGCTTCAGCCATGAAGCCCTTCCAGCTACAGTCCAGACTGGGAGGTAGATGTGAGAAAGGACAGTTTCCCCCACAGACTGCCATGTCCTCCTCCACCATCCTACTGAAGGCAGCACAGAATTGGAGTGGGAGGGAAGGAGTCCCAGACTGAGCCTGGCCTTTCCCTCTGCTCCCCCTCTCCTCCCCTCCCCCCACACCCTCTGTTCCTCCTCCTTCCCCTCCCCTCAGCACTGTGCTCATTTGTATATATTATTTATTACCCTATTTATTTTGTTAATGAGGTGTACCTTCCCTTGAATCTATTTATCTTGATGACCTTGTCTTGTTTTTGTTTTGTTGTGTTTTGTTTTGCTGTCTGTCTCCCCCGTTTAGACGGTGAGCCTGTCACTGGGCGGGGATTGTCTTCATCTACATTCCAAGCGCTTAGTACAGTGCTCTGCACATAGTAAGCGCTCAATAAATACTATTGAATGAATGAGTGAGTCCCTAGACCAGCCTAACTCCTCTCCCCCTTCCATTCCCACCCCAACCACGTTCCCTCAAGAGCTCAGACTGAAGCTGAAAGCCTGGACTGCAAGTTACTAGAGGGATAGCAGGAGATTGGAGGGGTGGGCCATAGGGAGAAAGAGGCAGCTAGGGAATTGACTTCCAAGCAGTGACTGGACATAACGTCAGGCAGGATTGACATATACTCGGTTATGTCTGCAATCAGTACTTGATGTCTATTTGGATTTTATATGTGATAGTAATTCATACCGGGGATCGATCTGTATCTTCAGCAGGCTCTATTCAGTAGGCTATCAATGTAATTAACTCCTTTTTAAAGGAGAGCATATTCTCTTTCCTTTTCACCTCTTCAGAGATTTCTCCCATCTTCTATAAGTTTCAAGATGAATAGAGGTTCTGCAATACCATCTGCCATCTCCTCTCTGACTATTAACTTTTTAGTTCAGTGCTCTGTATACAGGAAGTGCTCAATAAATACCACTTTCTAACTGTAGATTAGAAGCTCCTTCTGAAGGCTGGGATCATCTCTTCTAACTCATATGTTCCCAAGCACTAAGTAGCATGCTCTGCCCATGGTGGATGCTCAAAAAATAGTATTGATTGAATGGCTTCAACACTCAGTCAGCTTGTCCCCTCCTATCTTACCTCATTGATTTCCTATTCCAACCTGCACACTTTCATTAATTCATTCATTTAATTGTATTTATTGAGCACTTACTCTGGGAAGAGCACTATATTAAGTGTTTGGAAAGTACAGTTCAGCAATAGAGACAATCCCTGCCCACAACGGGCTCACAGTCTAAAAAGGGGGAGACAGACATCAAAACAAGTAAACAGGCATCAATAGCATCAATATAAATAAATAGAATTATAGATGCATACACATCAAAACAAAAGACACTAATATAAATGAATAGAATTACAGATATGTACGTATATACACAAGTGCTGTGGGGAGGGGAGGTAGAGCAAAGGGAGGAAGTCGGAGCAATGGGGAGGGGGAACTGAGGAAAAGGGGACTTATTCTGGGAAGGCCTCTTGGAGGAGGTGAGCCTTTAATAGGACTTCGAAGGTGGGAAGTGTGATTGGCAGATGTGAGAAGGGAGGGCATTCCAGGCCAGAGGTAGGATGTGGGCCAGGGGTCAACGGCAGGACAGATGAGAATGAGGCATAGTGAGGAGGTTAGCGGTTGCAGAGGAGCAGAGTGTATGGGGTGGGCTGTAGAAAGAGGGAAGGTAGGTAAGGTAGGAGGGGGCAAGGTGATGGAGAGCTTGGAAGCCAACAGTAAGGAGTTTTTGCTTGACATGGAGGTTGATAGGCAACCACTGGAGATGTTCACTCCTCTTACTCTAACCTACTCAGTGTACCTCGAGCTTGTCTAACTCACTGCTGACATATTGTCTACATCCTCCCTCTGGCCTGGAACGCCTTCTCCTTTAATATCCAACAGACTACCATGCTCATCACCTTCAAAACCTCCCTAAAATCACATCTCCAAGAGTCCTTCCCAATTAAGCCCTCATTTCTTTAACTCCCTCTCCTTTCTGTGTCACCTATACACTTCGATCTGTATTCTTTAAGCACTTGATATTCACCCCTAAATTCCTAGTCCTCTAGCTCTTCTGTCCATATCCATAATTTATTTTAATGTCTGCCTGCCCCCCCTAGATTTCGAGCTCCTTGTGGATAGGAAACATATCTACCAACTATTACAATCTCCAAAGTGTTCAGTGCAGAGTTCTGCCCACAGTAAGCACTGAATAAATATCACTGATCAAGTGTTCTCAAATGCACATCACCAGAGCCTGGAGATTTAAATTTTTTGAGATGACCTGTATTTCTTCCCCTCTTCTAACTTCAATTCCAACCTTTCAGCTCAAAAGTGAGACAGGTTGGCTGTTCACGTTGTCCATGACATGACCATAAAAAACAAAATAGGAACATTAAACCCCTCTATCTTATCCTAGAAAATTGTTAAAAACAAAAGGGCAAAGAAACGGTGACTTTCTTCCTGGTCCTCCGCCTTTGCTTGATGTGATTAAATCTCTTAAATCTTCTATGTCCTCAACTTGTTATATCTCCTCTCTTGCTTCATTCATCTGATCTTGCCCCTACCTAATTGTACTATTTCTTTGCACTCTTCCATGGTGATTTGGCCAAGTTTCAAATTTGGAAGCTTTCCCATTTGCCTTTTAACAGAGTGAGTCCCACGTTGCATTGGGCTACTGGCCCAGCTCTAGACTTCTGATTCCTAGGGCCTTTACAGGTCCCGTTTTGCTCAGGGTAGGAGCAGTGACTGTTACTGTGACTGAAGCTAAGGCTGTGATCATGGATTGGGCTGTTGTGGCTGTAATGGCGGCTGCGACTCAGGCTACCCTGAGGTGGTGATGACAGTGTCAGTGGTTTGAATTAGACTGGGACAAAGTTTCAGCGACTACGGGTCTGACCAAGGCTGCGGTCATGGCCGTGACAGTGTCTAGACAGTAAGTCTTCTTTGCACCATCAGTTTTCCACAAATTCAGGGACCCACAGAAAAGCTGAAAACAACACACAGTCACTGAAAGGTACATGGATCCATTACTCTTCCTGTTTCTGGGAAATGGATTGGAAATGGAAATAATCTGGGGTTGAGTGGCCTCATGGGGAACTAAGTGCTGGTGACAGCAATTGGTCTTTCAGGCCTGGGACTAAGAATACACAGAAGGTGAAGGGTGTCAGATGTAGAAGTGATGATATTTTTTCTTGTTGGCTTTGTGGCACATCCTGTCTGAAGGGATTGTCCTAGGAAGTCAGTGGGAAATGTGGCTTCCAGGACAAATTCTATTCTCCCAGTTTGGAATGAAAATGAATTAAGGAGACAAGACTGACCACCCCCACCCCCACTGAGCCACTGAAGTTCTAGCAGATTTCCCCCACCCCTTTATTAATTAATGAAGGAATTTAAGAGCTGATGCTGTAACACAAGGAAGAAACAGGGGAAACACTGTTTCAAGAAACTGCCAACATCAACCATGAGAGATTGTATATGAGATTGAAAACACCTGCCATATTATCCAAACCCTGAGGACAGAGATCACATCTGTTTCCTCGGTTGTATTCTTCCAAGAGTTTAGTACAGTGCTCTGCACAGAGTATGTCCTCGATAAATGTTAATGAATGATTGATTGATGGTAACACATCAGTTGCAGCCCTTTTGTGTGCACAGAGCTGACAGAACTGTGGATCACTCACTGACCTTTTTAGAATCACACACACTCCCATGGGTAAATTTCAACATCACTTGAAGGGGGAGGGAATTTAGGCAGAGGGAGGATATGAGCAAGGGGTCAGTAGTGAGAGAAAACAGAGTTGATGCACAATGAGCCAACGTAGCTTGGAAGGAGTGAAAGGTGTGAGCTGGGGTGGAGAAGGAGAGAAGCAAGGATATGTATCAAGGAGAGAACGGATGAAGTGACTTAAAACTAATGTGGTTAGTTGCCTTAAAAACACATTGACCAATGATAAATAAGAGAAAATAGGCTCAGAAAGATTAGTACTTCCTTTGGGATATTCTCAGATAGACTGTGCTATCAGTACAGAGAAGCAGCGTGGCTCAGTGGAAAGAGCATGGGCTTTGAAGTCAGAGGTCATGGGTTCAAATCCCGGTTCTGCCACTTGTCAGCTGTGTGACTGTGGGCAAGTCACTTAACTTCTCTGTGCCTCAGTTACCTCATCTGTAAAATGGGGATTAAGACTGTGAGCCCCACGTGGGACAACCTGATTCCCCTGTGTCTACCCCAGCGCTTAGAACAGTGCTCTGCACATAGTAAGTGCTTAACAAATACCAACATTATTATTATTACAGTGCTCTGCACACAATAGGTGTTTAATAAATATGATTGAAACGATGAATGAATGAATGAGGTTAGTTACCAAGCTGTGGTCTGACCCCTGGCCCACATCCTGCCTCTAGCCTGGAACTTCCTCCCTCCTCAAATCCAATTACTCTCTCCCCCACTTCAAAGCCTTAATGAAGGCTCAACTCCTGGAAGAGGTCTTCCCAGACAATGTCCCCCTTTCCTCTTCTCCCACTCCCTTCTTCATCTCCCTGACTTGCTTCCTTTGTTCTTATCCCATCCCAGCCTCACAGCATTTATGTACATATCTATAATTTATTTGTATTGACGTCTGTCTACCCACTCAAGACTCTAAACTCACTGTGGGGAGGGAATATGTCTGTTTATTATTGTATTGTACTCTCCCAAATACTTAGTACAGTACTTTGCACACAGTAAGCGCTCAATGAATATTATTAAATCAATAAATATGATGCTGTCCAGCTTTCTCTAAGGCTGGGAAATTTGCACACCACGAGTGGTCTCAGAATATGAAGGATAAATATCATTCACATCTGCAGGTGAGCTGCCCCATCAAGAGTTTCATATTCAGGTCTGAAGGACAAATATGTTCTTTTTGCGCTCCTCACTGGCCACAATAATAATAATAATTGTATTTGGCAAGCACTTACAATACATCTAGCACTATTCTAAGCACTGAGGTGGAAGATCAAGTCAGATCCAGTCCCTGTCTCACATAGGGCTCACAGTCTGAGTAGAAGGGAGAATCAGTCAGTCAATGGTATTTATTGAGTGCTTACTATATGTAGAGCACTGTACTAAATGCTTGGGAGAATACAATAGGAGTTGGTAAACACATTTCCTCCCCCAATGAGCTACAGTACAGAGGGGGAGACAGATATTAATATAAATAATTATGACATATTTTGATTTAAAGATATGATCAATCATATTTGAGTGCTTACCGTTTGCAGAGCACTGTACTAAGTTCTTTGCAGAATACAATATAAGAGCTTCTCCGTCCACAAAGAGCTTGCAGTTCAGAAGGGGAACGGGTATTCAATTTCTATTTTACAGATGAGCAAACAAAAGCTGCGAGAAGATGACTTGCCCAAGGTCACACAGAAGCAAGTGGCAGGGTCCACATTAGAGCCCAAGTCCTCCGGTCCCAAGCCTGTCGTCCTTCAACTAGGCCACACTGCTTCCCTTAGAGAAGGGGAAAAAGAGTCCCATTGCAGATTCTCTCAAATTCACTGACTTTTCATGTTGAGAAAATTCCCTGAGACAATATATATTGAGGAATGTTATATTTAAAAAAGAGGTAAATGATAAGTTCCTATAGAGTGGACTTTTTTATGTGACCTGTAAGAAATATGAAATTATATGTGTTAAGCAACTTCTCCTTAATACATATCACTTATTGAGTGCTTGCTTCCTTACAGAATATTTCTAGTTTTTTAGCCTGTTTTTCCAGCAGAATTGATGAGATGAGGAAAAGGCTGTACAGAACAGGCGCCATGTCAGAAGCAGCTTGGCTTAGTGGAAAGAGTACTGCCTCTGGAGTCAGAGGTCATGGGTTCTAATCCCAGCTCAGCCACTTGTCAGCTGTGTGACTTTGGGCAAGTCACTTAATTTCTCTGTGCACCAGTTACCTCATCTGTAAAGTGGGGATTAAGATTGTGAGTCCCATGTGGGATAACCTGATTATCTTGTATCTTCCTAGTGCTTAGAAAAGCGCTTGACACCTAGTAAGATCTTAACAAATACCATCATTCTTCTTCTTATTATTGTTATTATTTTCTGATGGTGGTTTCCAGAAGAGATGTCCAAAATTCTTTATTTTTCATATTAATTTTCATGCATTTGTTCATTCATTCAATCATATTTATTGAGCGCTTACTGTTTAATGTCTTCTTGCCTCTCTAAATGGTAAACTCCTTTGGGGCAGGGAACATGTCTACCAACTCTGTTATACTGTACGCTCCTAAGAACTCTGCACACAATAAGCACTCAATAAATATAATTCATTGATTACACTTCCTACTAGATTGCTGGAGTGCAGACCTCAGTTTTTCTGTGTGTTCCCTAATTACTGAGGCTCTGTAGAATATTTCCCCTTGCCTATGACAGTTCTCTTCTCTTGTAGTGCATAAATACATATGTATATAAGTATGCACTGAACACATAAAATAATCATAACAATAATGGTATTTATTAAGTGCTTACTATGTGCCAGGCACTGTGCTAAGTACTGGGGAAGATACAAGAGAATCAGGTTGGACACAGTCCCTGCCCCACATGGGGCTCAAAGTCTTAATCCCCATTTTACAGATGAGAAAACTGAGGCACAGAGAAGTAAAATGACTTGCCCAAGTAGCGGAGGCAGGATTAGAACATAGGTCCTCTAACTCCCGGGCCCAACATCTTTACGACGAGGCCGAACTACTTTTCAAAAATTCAGGCGATGGCAGTGGTGGGATTTAAACCCACACCACTGAAATAACTTAAACCTAAATCCAGCAATTTAGACCACTCGACCACTTGTCGTGTCATATGCCATCGAGTTGTTTCCGACCATAGCGACGCCATGGACACATCTCTCCCAGAACACCCCACCTCCATCAGTAGTCTTTCTGGTAGTGGATCCAGAGAGTTTTCTTGATAGAAATAGGGAAATGGTTTACCATTGCCTCCTTCCATGCAGTAAACTTGAGTCTCCGGCCTCGACTCTTTCCCATGTCATTTCTGCCCAGCACAGGGGAGTTTTGACTTGTAGCAGATTGCCTTCCCCTCGCTAGTCACTGCCCAAGCTAGGAATGGAATGGAATGGACAGGGCTCTGCTTGACTCTCCCATCATCGAGACTGGTAGAGTACTGGGAACTCTCCAGGTGCCACCCTGAGAGGGGCACTTGGCCACACTAGCACCCATATGTGAGCCATAAGTACTGAGTATCAAATGCTGACTGAAAGGGCAACTGTGACAACCTAAGGAAGCTTTGTTTTGTACTCAGCGGCCTGTTGGAAATAGTGTAATACATAAGGTACCACTAAGATGCCTTAGATAAATTGAAAACAGATTAGACAAAGAAGCTCTCCCCTTTCTCTGTAATTCATATTACCATCATGCCATTGTTTGGAGTTGTTTGTTGAAATAATCACATTTGATTTAAAGGAGAAAATGACAAGATTATGCTACCTCCAAGACAGACTCTTCTTGGAATCTACTAGACCAAGAGGGTGACTTTCATCTCTACCTTGTAAAAGTGTTTCTTAAAAGTCACATTTTATTTGACAATTTGGAATGGACCTAATTGCACCAAGTGGCACAGATTATCAAAATATTTCTCCCAGAGAATACCCCAAGTCTCCCCTTTAAAAAGCATTTTTCGCTCTAGGCTTATTGCTCAAATGCAACTCTGAAATGATGATTATTTAAATAAGTCTCTGATGGCATTCCAGTGGTCACTTGTCTCAATCCTATGTAACTTGAGGTACAATTCCTTGTTACCATTGATTTTTTCTTCTTCCATGCTATGTGCATATCCCTGTTCCTGTAAAGATGCTAGTCAGTCAGTCAGTCAATCGTATTTATTGAGGGCTTTCCTGTGTACAGAGCACTATAGGTCATGTTGGGAGAGCATAATATAACAATATTACTGACACATTCCCTGCCCAAAAAGAGCTTATAGTCTAGAGGGTGTACTAGAAATGTACAATCGGGAAATCTGGAGCCCTTAAATGTGTGCTTTCTTAGTACAACCCAAGCAACCAAGCATATGACTTTTATTCTACACTCCCAGCTGTGAGCAAATGTAAGAAAATAAGCAGAAAATTGTAGATTTTTAAAGAAGGGTTTATTTTGGCATTCAACTGCTATTAAGGTTATTTTGCTAAAAAGCCTCTGCAAGTCATTCTTTGAATAAATGGCTCTTTAAATTAATAATACACTTCATTAGCTTTGCATATGATCCTTTTACCTCAAATAGTATCTTTCTTGTTTGGAATGGATAGCATTTTTTTTCTTTCTTTTTAAACTTACACAGTCATGTTAATTGAATGCAAATATTTATCACCCACAGAGGGTTTTTTAAGATGCAAGGTAATGAATTCCTGGCTATGCACAATCTCAAAACACATTGCCAGTCTGCAGCTCATTTACTTACACATACACAACAGAAGAAACAGAAGTCAGTTTTATTGATTTTTACCCCCATGTTTATTTGAATCAAACAACCAATAAGAAGTCACAGTCCTGTAGATATCAAGTCTGATAATCCAAATCAGAAAACCAATTTTCCACTTGTCTTTGGGTGCATGGCTGTGTCTGCATAGAGTTAAGCAAACTCTTGTGGCCAAAAATATTCCAGTAGAAATTCTTTCTGTAACTTAAATACACAGGAGACATCTAACTCTAAGGACAAGATTAGTATCAGCAGGGACTGCCCAAGAGTGAATCCCAGACTTCAACACTTCTTCCCGTCAATAGTTCGGACTTTCTGTAAGCTCCTTATGGGCAGGGAAGGTGTCTGTTAATTCTATTCTATTGTACTCTCCAAACCTGCTTAGTACAGTGCTCTGCACATAATCGGTGCTAAATTGGAGCCTGGATTTGGTCCTCTTATCCACCCTTAGGACTTCAGAATAGTTCTCCAGTTCAAGGCAGCATCTGCCAAGCACTCAGAAGTTTGGGCCAATCAAGACAAATCCATGAACAGATAATCTTCTAGGAAAATAAAAACAAAATTCCTACTTGATCCTCAATCTACTATTTTTCAGTCCTGATCTCCTAGTAGTAGCACGTCACTAGTATTGTTATTTAGCTGAAGTACAGTATGATAATAATAACATTGATAATAGTTCAGGTCAATAATAATAATAATGTTGGTATTTGTTAAGCGCTTACTATGTGCCGAGCACTGTTCTAAGCGCCGGGGTAGACATAGGGGGATCGGGTTGTCCCACGTGGGGCTCACAGTCTTAATCCCCATTTTACAGATGAGGGAACTGAGGCCCAGAGAAGTGAAGTGACTCGCCCACAGTCACACAGCCAACAAGTGGCAGAGCTGGGATTCGAACTCATGAGCCCTGACTCCAAAGCTGATCCTATGTGTCTTTTCAATAAGCTGTTAGGATTACCCTATAAGGGATTGGCCAGTCTGTGACTCTGAGGAAATTCTGTGGCTTAGTGGAAAGACCACAGGATCTGGGAATCAGGTAACTTGGGTTCTTACCCCAGCATTTGCCTTTTGTACGATGCTGGGAAAATCTATCTCCTCTGTGCCTCAGTTTCCTTATTTATATAATGGAGATTAAATGTCTATTCTTCCTCGTTCTTGGATGTGGATCCTCATATCCTGTTTCTACTCTAGAGCTTGTCACTTTGTTAATATTTGCTTAACAAATATTTATGATTATGGTTACGATTATTAGTCAGTCAGTCGTTTTCATCGAGCACTTAGTACAAAACACTGTACTAAGCACTCGGGAGAGTACAAAATGATATAACAGGCATTCCCTGCCCACAATGAGCTTACAATCTAGAGAAGGAGACAGGTATTAATATAAATTGATAAAATCACAGATATTTATACAAGTGCTGTGGGGCTGAGAAGAGGGTGCGAATAAAGGAAGAAAGGGTGATTGCAGAAAGGAGTGGACGAAGTGGAAAAGAAGGGAAGGCTTCTTGGAGGAGATTTATTCATTCATTCATTCATTCATTCGGTCATATTTTTGAGGAGGAGTTGTACCTTCCATAAGCCTTTGAAGTGGGGGAGAGTAGTTGTCTTTTGCATATGAGGAAGGAGAGCATTCCAAACCAGTTGTCAGTGGCGAGATGGACAGGATTGAGGTACAGTGAGAAGCTTAGCATTAGAGGAGTAAAGTATAATGTTGGTATTTGTTAAGCGCTTACTATGTGCCGAGCACTGTTCTAAGCGCTGGGGTAGACATAGGGGAATCAGGTTGTCCCACGTGGGGCTCACAGTCTTAATCCCCATTTTACAGATGAGAGAACTGAGGCACAGAGAAGTTAAGTGACTTGCCCACAGTCACACAGCCGACAAGTGGCAGAGCTGGGATTCAAACTCATGAGCCCTGACTCCAAAGCCCGTGCTCTTTCCACTGAGCCACGCTGCTTCGTGTATGTGCTGGGTTGGAGAGTAGCAAGGTGAGGTAGTAGGAGGCAAGCTGATTGAGTGCTTTAAAGCTAATTCTAAGGAGTTTAATGTGGAGGTGGGTGTGCAACAACTGGAGGTTCTTGACAGAGTAGGGGGAAGTAAGTCAGGGAGTGGGGGGGCTAGTAACAGGAAGGTCAGTAAGGAAACTGATGCGGTAATCAAGGTGGGAAAGGATAACTACTTGGATAAACATGGTAGCAGTTTGGATGGAAAGGAAAAGGCAGATTTTAGCAATGTTGTGAAGGTCATATCAGCAGGATTTAGTGATGAATTGAATATGAGGGATGAATGAGAGAGAGGAGTCAAGGATAATGCCAACATTTTGGGCTTGTGAAGCAGGAAAGTTGGAGGTGCCTTCTACGTGATGGGAAAGTCAGGGAAAGGACAGGGTTTGGGTGGGAAGATAAGTTGTTTGAGACTTGTTAAGTTTTTGCGACAGGGGGACATCCAAGTAAAGACATCTTGAAGGCAGAAGGAAATGCTAAACTGCAGAAGGGGAGAGAGATCAGGGCTGGAGATGTAGCTTTGGAAATCATCTGTATAGAGGTGGTAGTTTAAGCCATATGAGGAAATGAGTTCTTCAAGGGAGTGGGATTGGATGGAGAATTAGAATGGGACCCAAAAGAGAACTTTGAGGGACATACATCCAGGGTTGGGGGGTGGGATGCAGATGAGAAGCCCATAAAAGAGAATGAGAACGAAGGCCAAAAAGATAGGAGGAGAACAAGAGAGGACAGTGTCAGGTGAAGACAAGGTTGGATAATGTTTCCAGGAGAACAGATTGGCCAATAGTGAAACTTGTTATTAAGCTTCAGGCAAAGTGAAAGAATCTAACTACCACCTGATCTCCGGACCAAGTGACCGTTTCCAAAGGAAAATCAACAATCCAGCTTTGACTAGGGGCTGGTAGTATAACTTGCATTACGAACTACCCTCTGGCTTCTTTCCTGGTTCATTTACAATGCCACATTTTCGGGCCCATTTTCTGAATCAGCAGGAGGGAGCAGCTCTCTGATTTACTAGCAAATTGTTTTAGGAAATGCATCATAGAATTGGTGCGTAACATCATCTGAACAACAGCCAGCACTTTTCTACATTCCGCTTCTGAGGAGTCTACAAGGACAAGATTGGTGCAATACACTCAACAGATCCAATGGAGGCCCAGTACTCATAAATTCACCGGCAGTGCAGTGCCTTATACACAGGCATGGAAAAAACCAAACAATGAAAGACAGTTTCTTAAAAGCAGAATAAATGACCACAGCCTAAATGAATAAGCCATTTCTTGTAATAGAGTTCCAACCCTGTTATTCTCTGATTATATGAAAAGTGGTCTTTTACTTCTGAGTGCGCACGGAAATGTCTTTAGTTAATCTCTACCCTTGCTTTCAGCTGAGTGTCTTTATCCTTATCTTGTCCCTTTAATGTGAAATATACCAAAACCACCACAACTGCTCTTTCCCACCCTCACCAAAGAGATGCCAAAGTGTGTAATACAGAACAAAAAGCATCAATGATTTACTGAGAATTTACTGTGTGCAGAGCACCGTACTAAGCTCTTGGGAGAGTACACTATTATAGAGCTGGTTGACACATTCCCTGCCCACATTGTGCGTACACTCTAGAGGGGGGGATGGACATTAATATGAATAAATACATTATGGATATGAACATAAGTGCTATAGGGCTGGGGGAGGGGTGAATAAAGGCTATAAAACCAAGTGTGAGGGCAACACAGAAGGGAGTGGGAGAAGAGGAAATGAGGGCTTCATCAAGGAAGACCTCTTGGAGGAGATGTGCTTTTAATAAGGCTTTGAAGGTGGGGAGAGTGAGCATCTGTGGGATATGAAGAGGGAGGGCATTCCAGGCCAGAAGCAGGATGTGAGGGAGAGGTTGGCAGATAGCTAGATAAGATCTAGGTGTAGTAAGTAGGTTGGCACTGAGCCTTAAAGCTGATGGTAAGGAGTTTCTGCTTGATGCTGATTACTGAAGAGTGGCAAAACATGAACTGAACAATTTTTTTAGAAAAATGAACCAGACAGCAGAGTGAAGAATGTGTGGGAAATGTAATGAGGAGCAAAAGCCAAAGAGACAAAAGCCAATACATGGAAAAAAATCTACCCGAGGATTCTACACATTTCTAGAGTGTGAATACAGACTTAAACAACTCCTCAGTCACATTAATCCGTGGTATTTTTTAACATTTACTTTTTGCAGTAAGTAGCAAATACCATGGACTGCCCGAAAAACAAACAAATGGATTTTGGAGCAAATTAAACCAAAGTGGTCTTTGGAAGGCCAAATGACTCGACTCAGATTAGCATATTTTAAACACATAATCAGAAGGACTAATTCTCTGGAGAAGACACTAGTGATAGGAAAAGTCCAGGGAAAAGGTGGAAGAGGCAGGACGGCAGCTAGATGGAGAGAGACCATAACAACGATTACAGAAGAACTGTTAGAAAGGTTGCGGATTATGGCAGAGGACAGGACGTTCTGGAGAAAGTATATCCATGGAGTCGCTATGAATCAGAAATGACTCAACAGCCCCTAATATTAATAATGATAACTTTTTGCAGAGCACTGTACTAGAGTGCTGTACTAGCATGGTACTGGAGAAACAGCATTGTATAAAGGATAGAGCATGGGCTTCGGAGTCAGAAGATCATGAGTTCTAATCTTGGCTCCCTCAATTGTCTGCTGTGTCACTTCACTTCTCTGTGCCTCAATTATCTCATCTGTAAAATGGGGATTGAGACTTTGTGCTCCATGTGAGACAGGGACTGTGTCAAACTGTATTTGCTTGTATCCACCCCAATACTTAGTACAGTGTCTGACACATAATAAGCATTTTAAAATACCATTGAAAAACAAACAAAAAACCACTGAGGGAATGCACAGGATTCCAGAAATGCCACCATTATCTCCATCTTTGAGAAGCGGAGTAAATTCCTCCATTAGACTGTTGATAGTGGTGGTATTTAGTGATCACCTAGTGGACATGAAATATTGCATTAAGCACTTGGGAAGGTGCAGCACAAGCACATCTGATGTCATTGCTGGTAAGTCTAGCTAGACTCCTCCAGGGAGTCGCAGTGCAATTTACGACCACTATGAAGCATAGTGGACAGGCTCCTTGCTGCCGGTCAGATACATGTGAAATACATGGAACATTTCTGCTTCTATATGGCGTTGTACTACAAACTGTGAATGCACTGAGAAGCCTGTGATTCAGTCCCCTCTAGCCTGTAAGCTCATCGTGGACAGGGAATGTGTCTGTTATAATGTTCTCTCCCAAGAGCTTAATAGAGAAGAAGGATGGCATAGTAGAAAGAGCACGGACCTGGGAGTCAGAAGCTCATGGGTTCTAATCCGGGCTCTGGCACCTGTCTGCTGTGTGACCTTGGGCAAGTCACTTCACTTCTCTAGGCCTCAGTTCCCTCATCTGGAAAATGGGGATTGAGACTGTGAGCCCCATGGGGGACAGGGACCTACCCGATTTGCTTGTATCCACCCCAGTGCTTAGTAGAGTGTCTGGCACATAATAAGCCCTTAACAAACACCATAATTACTGTCATTATTACTATTACAGTGTCTGGCACATAGTAAGTGCCTAACAAATACCATTAAAAAAAACTCTGAAGAATCAGGAAGCTCTGGCTGAATATAATTCTGATTCTTCATGAGGCACTTTTAACTTAGGCTGAGAGCACCATTAATAGTCCTTAAATCTCTCACGTGGGAGTCATTTAATGCTGGTGACTGTCCTCTAGACTACACCTCTAAAATGAGACACCACTTCTCTGAATCAGCAAAGTCCTATTGATTGACAATTAATTTGAAGACAGGTAATGTTTCAGTCATTACCTAGAAAACTCTATACAAATATATGGGTCTTCATCAGTGCATCAGGTCAAATACTGTCACTGAATTCAGTTACCTGAGTAACTCACTGTGATCCAATCACATTATATCCCACCTTAACCACTGTGGCCTCCTCGCTGATCTCCCTGTCTCCTGTCTCTCCGCACTTCAGTCCTTATTTCACTCTCTTGGAGGAGATGTGCCTTTGGTAAGACTCTGAAGGTGGGGAGAGTAATTATCTACTGGATATGAGGAAGAAGGGCATACCAGGCCAAAGGTAGAACGTGATCAAGAGGTGGATAGAGAGATAGACGAGATTGAGGTAAAGCGAGTAGGTTGGTATTAGAGAAGCCAAGTGTGCAGACTGGGTTGTAGCAGGAGAGCAGGGAGGTAAGGTGGGGGGGGGGGGGAAGGTGATTGAGTGCTTTAAAGCTGAAGGTAAGGATAGTCTGTTTGTGCTCTGTACACAGTAAGCGCTCAATAAACACCACTGATTGAGGGATTGATTTGCATACAGTGAGCACTCAAATACCACTAATGATGATTGAAAGAAAAGGATACAGAAGACTGAATCAAGGTTCATTATCCTTTGGGAGACAAAGACAGAGTGAGTGTGAACATGGCATCCAGATTCCTACCAACCTGAAAGCACACAGGGTAATTGCAATGTCCAATTTATTTATGAACATGATACCTTGACTAACCTCAGGCCCCACGGTTCTCCCAACTCCACCTTTGCCGAATAATTTAGATTAGGAGGCAAAGCAGCAACCCAAGCAATAAAGTGACAGAACACAGTCAATCCACAAATATCAAAGCAATTCTCTTCAAATCACACCACTGGTTGGTGCATGTGAAGTTAATAGACAACCACAGGATTCCTGAACAGTTTCTCCATTCATGGTGAGTTGAAATGGGCTAACCATAAACAGGCTGAACAGAAGAAATGTTTTGAAACCACAAGGAAGTAAAGACTCAAACTTGGTAGCATGATAGAGGTCAAGTGGGAGACAGCAGCAGAAGACAGGGTAGCCGATCTGTCTGGAAGCATTCAGAAATAAAGTGACTGTCTTGGACCAGAGACCTGAGGAAGGCCATGACCCCATATAATAGAAACAGAAATCTATCACTCAATCAGTGATATTTATTGGGTACTGTTAGAAATAAATTAGAGAATGCAATAAGGGACAACCTGTACCTGCACAAGCAATAGCACATTATAATAATAATAATATGCATTAAGCCCTTACTACGGGTAAAGTTCTAAGCACTGGGGTAGATACAAGGTAATCAGGTTGGACTCAGTCCCTATCCTACGTAGGGCTCACTGTCTTAATCCCCATTTTTCAAATGAGGAAATTGAGGCACAAGAAGTTAAATGACTTGCCCAAGGTCACACAACAGACAAGTGGCAGACCTGGGTTTAGAATCCAGTTCCTTCTGAATCCCAGGCCCATGCTCTATCCACTATGCCATGCTGCTTGCCTGAATGCATAATGTGGGCAGAGCACTGTATAAACTTTTGGGAGAACACTATATAGCAGAATTGGTTGATATGTTCCCTGCCCACAAGAAGAAACAGTGTGGCGTAGTTGACAGAGCACGGGCCTAGGAATCAGAGGACCTAGATTCTAATCCTGGCTCTGCCATTTACTTGTTGAGTGTCTCTGGGCAAGTCACTTAACTTCTCTGTGTTTCAGTTACTTCATCTGTAAAAGGGGGATTAAGACTGTGAGCCTCATGTGGGACAGGGAGTGTATCTGATCTGATTTGCTTATATCTACCCAGCACTTATTACAGTGCCTGGCACATAGTAAGAGCTTTACAAATGCCATCTTTTTTTTAGATCCTACAGTCTATAAAGAACAGTGTGGAAAGGATTTTCAGCTGTTTATACCAACCCCACCAGTATCCACTGATTAATATCTCCATCAGAATGACCCAAGAAACCTCTTACTATCTATACCCCGAAGTTTGAGAAAACATGGTGAGAAATCACCCAGGGAGAGATTTATTTAGCTGACTAATTCCAAACTGCAATCTCGAGCAGGCCAAATGATCATGGGGTATTGGTGATCTTGATTCATGTCAACCTGTCTAGGGCCTTTAGGTGACTCCCTCCACCCATGTTTCTACAAAGTTCTTCATTCCGCATAGAAAGACTCACACTCAGTGTTGATTGTGAGGAACGTATTTCCCTGAATAACCATATTGTTACCTCCCAGCCTCTATCAATGGTATTTACTGAGCTGTCATTGTGTGCAGATCACTGCACTAAATGCTTGGGAAAGTAGAGAGTGGTTTGGTGGAAAGAGCCCGGGTCTGGGAGTCACAGGCCTTGGGTTCTAATCCAGCCTCCATCACTTGTCTGCTGTGTGACCTTGGGAAAGTCACTTAACCTCTCTGTGCCTCCGTTACCTCATCTGTAAAATGGGGATTAAGACTGAGAGCCCCACGTGGGACAACCTGATTACCTTGTATCTCCCCCAGTGCTTAGAACAGAGCTTGGCACATAGTAAACGCTTAACAAATACCATCATTATTAATTATTATTATTATTATTATTATTACTGTGAGTCAGAGGACGTGGGTTCTAATCCCGACTCTGTCACTTATCTGCTGTGTGACCTTGGGAAAGTCACTTAACCTCTCTGTGCCTCAGTTACCTCATCTGTAAAATGGGGATTAAGACTGTGACCCCCACGTGGGACAACCTGATTACCTTGTATTTACACCAGTGTTTAGAACAGTCCTTGGCATATAGTAAGTGCTTAACAAATACCATTATTGTTATTATTATTATTACAGTAAAGCAGGATTAGTAGACATGATCTAGAATTCAAGGAGGACACAAACAAGGAGGAAATTTACTTGAATTTCAGAGCAAATGGACTTCTTCAGTTCCTACCCAAGAGGGAAGGGCCTGGAGGTTAGAAAACCTGAATTCTAATCCCAACTCCACCACTTGTCTGCTGTGAGACCTTGAGCAAGTACTGAACTGCTCTGTGCCTCAGTTTCCTCATTTGTAAAATGGGGATTCAATACCTGTTCCCCCTTCCCCTTAGGTTTGGAGCCGCATGTGCGTCAGGGACTGTGTCGTATCAGACTGTATTTTATCTACTCCAGCACTTAGTAGGACTTGGTACATAGTGAGTGCTTAATAAATACAACATTTATTATATTATATTATTATAATTATCATATTATATTAGCTAGTCAGTTAAGGCACAGTCCTTCCTCTTCAAAGGGCTCAGACTTTGGAGAAGCAGTGTGGCTCAGTGGAAAGAGCCCGGGCTTGGGAGGCAGAGGTCATGGGTTTGAATCCCGCTCTTCCACTTGTCAGCTGGGTGACTGTGGTCAAGTCACTTCACTTCTCTGTGCCTCAGTTACCTCATCTGTAAAATGAGGATTGACTGTGAGCCTCACGTGGGACAACCTGATTACCCTGTATCTACCCCAGCGCTTAGAATAGTGCTCTGCACTTGGTAAGCGCTTAACAAATACCAGCATTATTATTATTATCATTACAATAAAACTATGTTACTAGTTACTGACTCAGATGTAAACCCAAGTGTGGGACAAAGTGGGAGGTAGAAAAATGCCCTAATGGTTACAGCTGCCCTCAACTCCAATACCAAAGAACAGCATGGTCTAGTGGATACAGCACAGACCAAGGAGTCAGAAGGATCTAGGTCCTCCACTTGCCTGCTATGTGAAATTGGACAGTCACCTAAATTCTCTTTGCCCAAATTATCTCATCTATAAAATGGAGATTAATACTGTGAGCCCCATGTGAGACATGGACTGTGTCCAACATGATTACCTTGTATCTACCCCAGCGTTTACTACTGTGCCTGGCATATAGTAAGCACTTAAATACCATTCTTTTAAAAAAGAAAAGAACAGAGCTGAGGAATTTTGTCTGATCGAGCTGACAGGGATCGGGTGTCTCACCTCTGAAATCCAGCTGCTGGGAAGCCCCATGAGCCAAGCTGAGGTGGTGGAAGTAGGTATCCAGTTGTCAGAAACTCTCCATTACCACTGCTGCCATTTCAAAAATGATCCAGGCCACTGACCAGGCAGAAAATCACCTCCAGGCCTAGAATTTAAGGACGTGAACGAATCAAAAAGAAGGTAGAGGCTGGACCCTAGACCACTTGGGGAGAACAACACCATCAGTGTCAATTCAAATGATTACTGTTAATCCATCTTGATTGATTGAATACACTTGGTATTATTTAAGCAGGTTTCAATTTGGTAGACAGCAGGGCCAATAGGGTGGTTCCAGGCAGCCAATCAATTGCATTTATTAAGTGCTTACTGTAATCATTCAGTTCATTCAGTCATATTTATTGAGTGCTTACTCTGTGCAGAGCTCTGTACTAAGCGCTTGGGAGAATAAAATACAACCATAAAAAGACACATTACCTGCCCATACAGAGTTTACTATAGGCAGAAAAATGCACTAAATGCTTGGGAGAGTACAATATAACAGTCACATTACCTGCTCACACGTACTTACAGTCTAGAGGGGGAGACAGACATGAATATAAAAATTATGGATATGTATATAAGTGCTGTGGGATGTAAATAAAGGGAGCAAGTTAGGATGAAGCAGAAGGGAGTTGGAGAAAAGGAAAAGAGGGCTTAATGTGGGACAGCTTTTTATTATCATTATTATTAATTCAATCAGATTTATTGACCACTTACTGTATGCAGAGCACTGTACTAAGCACTTGATGATAATAAATGTATTTATTGAGCACTTACTGTGTGCAAAGCACTGTACTAAATGCTTAGGAAAGTACATATTCCCTGCCCACAGTGAGCCCTCAGTCTGGAGGGGGAGAGAGACATATAAATAAATGAATAAATGATTAAATCAATAAATTACAGATATATACAGATATGTACATATCTGCCGGGGGTAAGGGAGAGAGGATGAATGAAGGAACAAGTTTGAGCTGCGCAGACGGGAATGGGAAAAGAGGAAAGGAGGGCTTAGTCAGGGAAGGCTTCTTGGAGGAGATGTGCCTTCAATAAGGCTTTGAAATGAAGGAGAGCAATTATCTGCCTGATATGAGGAGGGAGGGCATTCCAGGCCAGAGGAAGGAAGTGGGCCAGAGGTCAGGGGCATGATAGATGAGACTGAGGTATGGTGAGAAGGTTAGCACTAGAGGAATGAAGTGTGCGGGCTGGATTGTAGTAGGAGAGCAGCAAGATGAGGTAGGAGGGGGCAATCTCTTGGAGGAATTATACCTTCAATACTTCTTTGAAATGGTGGGGAGTAACTGTCTGTTGGATATGAAGAGAGAGGGCATTCCAGGCCAGAGGCAGGACATGGATTGGAGGTTGGCAGCAAGATAGACAATACTGAGGTATACTGAGCAGGTTGGATTTAGAGGAGTGAAGTGTGCAGGCTAGGTTGTAGTAGGAAATCAGGAATGTATTCATTCATTCATTCAATGGTATTTATTGAGTGCTTACCCTATGCAGAGCACTGTACTAACCACTTGGAAAGTACAGTTCAGTAACAAAGAGAGACAATCCCTACCCGCAACAGGCTTACATTCTGTAAGAGGAGAGACAGACATCAAAACAAGTAAACAAGCATCAGTATAAATAAATAGAATTATAAATATATATATATATTTATTTATATATTATATATATAATGTTGGTATTTGTTAAGCATTTACTATGTGCAGAGCACTGTTCTAAGCACTGGGGTAAATACAGGGTAATCAGGTTGTCCCACTTGGGGCTCACAGTTTTAAACCCCATTTTATAGATGAGGTAACTGAGGCACAGAGAAGTTAAGTGACTTGCCCACAGTCACACAGCTGCCAAGTGGCAGAGCCGGGATTCGAACCCATGACCTCTGACTCCCAAACCCAGGATCTTTCCACTGAGCCATGCATATATATATATGCACATCAGAACAAGTAAATGGGCATTAATATAAATAAATAGAATTACAGATATGTACACATATACAAAAGTGCTGTGGGGCAGGAAATGGGGGTAGAGCAAAGAGAGTGAATCGGGGTGAAGGGGAGGGGCGAGAGAGCTGAGGAAAAGGGGGGCTTAGTCTGAGTACAGTACTAAGTGCTTGGCTTGGAAAGTACAATACAGCAAATAAAGAGAGACAATTCCTGCCCACAACAGGCTTACAGTCTAGAGCGCGGGAAAGATAGACATCAATACAAGTAAACAGGCATCAATATAAATAGTAAGGAAGGAGAGGACAGAGTGAAATATTGACTGGGGTGGGGAGAGACAGGAGGCAGGGAGGTCAGAAAGGAGGGTGATCTGGGAATAAAGGCGGGATAGGATAAGTGCTTGGATTTACGTGATAGCAGTTACTGTAAATAGAAGTGAAGTCCCACACATGAAACCGAGTAGGGGGCTTTACACAACGATATCATGAACTGCATTTTTCAGCCCAGTCTGTTCGAGATCATCCAAATAGACAAGGAAACCCTGAGCATTCCCCTGCCACCTGCCTTGATCCAAAGCCTTTGAGTTCTTCTCCCAGATCCCTCTGACCTTAGACACTGCTCTGAGCCACAGACCTCGGGAATGGAAACCGAAGCAGAGGGAGGCTGAGGGCTGAAAGTAAAGATAGCAGGTGTAAAGACATTTAGTGCTATGTCCTTGTCCAACTGGATCAGGCCAGTTGCAAACCAGACTGTCTGGTGAAAAAACCCGATGAATGGCCACCCTAGGTGTAGACGGCAAGCCATGAATTCAGAGGCTTAAAGGTGTGTCGTTGGGCTGGGCTAAACCACTACTTAGAGAAATTCCAACACTTACCCAAGCTAGCACTAGTTGCACAGTGAAGACAAAGGTTGATTCAGGTGGTCACATGTGCGGTTAAAATAGAAGAAAGAGATGGAAAAACAAAACAGCATGGTCTAATAGAAAGGGCATGGACCTGGGAGTCAGAGGAGTTGGGTTCTAATTATGCCTCTGCCACTAGCCTGCTGTGTGACCTTGGGCAAGATACTTAATTTTTCTGTGCCTCAGTTTTTTCATATGTAGAATAGTAAAATAGGGATTCGATACCTGTTCTCTCTCCCCCTTAGACTGAGCCCCAAGTGGAACGGGGACTGTTGTCTAATCTGATTATCTTGTATCCATCCCATCTTGTATCTATCTCTTGTAGCCTATCTTGTATCTAGTACAGTACAGTGCTTGGCATATAGTAAGCTCTTATCTAACATCACAATTCCTATTACTAAGCTGAGATTGCCAAGAGAGTACTTTAGATATTTGGAAAGACAAATGGGGAACACTGGTCATCTGAGAAAGCTGTATGGGGAGCTTTTTTGTTGTTGTCAGGGGTTCTTTTTTTGTTTTTTGTTTTTTCGGAGTCAAGGAAAAAAGATTTTGCAGTGAAGATGGGAATGGACCAGTCAAAGAAAATGATTGGGATGAGGGAGGAAAAGAGAAATCAGGGAAGAGAGGAGACCCTAGGGGATCATAGTGAGGTGTTAGTAAAGGATAACACTTTTTAAATGTTGGCAGAAATACTCCATTTCTAGTCTACACAATTTTAGGCAGCCTCATAAGTATTCTTCTAGCTGCCTTATTGTCATCTCCATCAGCCCATAGTTCTGAGGTTTTGCCATGATAGGAGTTAGATTTTATTGTCCCCAGGTGCACTAACATCCATCAAGAATTATTGAGTGGAGAAAAGGAATGGATTATTCCAGGTAGAGCCCTGGAGGGAACTTGGATATCATTAAATACTCCATTCTCCTATTGCCTGAACTCAAACAAATGGCAAGCTGCCTCACTGTTCTTTCACTTCTTATTCCCTTTCCATCAATTAATCAATCGATCATGGTATTTATTGAGAACATACTATGTGCCGGGCACTGTACTAAATGTTTGGAGGAGTATAGTACAATTGAGTTGGTAGACATGATCCCTGCCTTCATTCTTCATTCTTCCCTCTTCATTCATTTATTCATTCATTCAATCATTTTTATTGAGGGTTTACTGTGTGAAGAGCACTGTACTAAACGTTTGGGAGAGTATAATACAACATTAAACTGACACATTCCCTGCCCACAATGACCTTACAGTCTAGAGACGGGAGACAGACAGCAATATAAATAAATAAATTGCAGATACGTACATTAGTGCTGTGGAGCATTGGTGGGTCAGGGGGAGAGCAAAGGGGGCAGGTCAGGGCATCACCGAAGGGAGTGGGAAATGTGGAAGGGGGCGTGCTTAGTCTGGGAAGGCCTCTAGAAGGAGATGGGCCTTCAATAAGGCTTTGAAGTGGGGGAGAGTTATTGTCAGATTTGAGGAGGGAGGGTGTCCCAGGCCAGAACTTCCACTTACAATTACTTAAAATAACTCTTTCTGCACATTTTAAGCCTACTACCTTTTGTTCTGCTTTCTTAAACAATGGCAAACTGTGGACCCCCATTTTCCATAAAATGATCCTCTATGCTCTTGTAGATTAAATAATGTCTCTGCCTTCCCTTCACCAGACGAGATAATAACCAATCCTCTTGCTTTCTCTGCAGATCTGGTTTTTCTTTTTATTTTATTTTAATTGTTCTCTTCTCACTTTTTCCCCATCTTTTTGTTGCTGGGGCTCACTCTGGGTATAATACTTTAATGACCTGATGATAGAAAAGGAAGTTTTAAGGGCTATAGCAAAACACAGCTCCAAAGTATGCTGCATACAGCTGGTCTTGGAAGACAAAAAAGGAGAAAGACCAGCTCGGTATGCCAGAACCAGGAATGAGATGGTTCTTTTCAAGTGGTAAAGTGGAAGATGGTGAGCTAAAAGGAAGAACTGAAAACAACATGTCACCACAAATAGCACATGCAACAGAAAAACAGGACAATCTTCATTAGGAATATCGGTATTTGTTGAGTTCCTACTTGGTCCGATACACTGTAGGAGATGTGTGTGAGTCTGTTGATAATATATTAGTCTTCTCCATCCACCATAAATGATTCTTGAACAATGGTATGTGTGTCAAGCGCTTAGTACAGTGCTCTGCACACAGTAAGAGCTCAACAAATATGACTGACTGAATGAATGAACGTGTGTATGTGACGGGGGGAGGGGTGCTTGGGAGGTGGTGAGGTGGTGCATAATAGCCTTATTTGTTCTGAAGTCTCTCTTTGTAAATATATATAGATTTATAAATTCCTTATTTATTTATATTGATGTCTATTTCCCCCTCCCCAGCCAGTAAACTCATTGGGGGCAGGGAACGTGTCTGCTAATTCTGTTGTATTTTACTCTCCCGAGCTCTTAGTACAGTAATCTGCACATAGTAAGGCCTCAAGAAACACCACTGAATCATTGATTCTTCAGATGTAATTTTACTGACAAAAACATCTCATCCATATGTCTTAGTATAGTGAAGATTGATATTCAACCCATCTCTTTTTCTGCCTTGTATTTTAATGTATTCATTCAACTATTTCTTCTTTCCTTATTCATACTCCTACCAAGGGGGTTGTTAATCATCCTCTGGAGCCACTATTTTAAAATAATTCATTTCCCCCAACAGACTATAGCCTCCTTGGGGACAGAGAACAGGTCGTTGACTTCTGTTGTATTTCACCAAGCCTTCAGTACAATGCTTCAGTAAGTGTTCAATAAATGCTATTGATTGATTGATGTCTATAACAGAACTACTTAACTCTCCCCCTAAACCCACTCCTCTTTTCAACTCTCTCATGTCAGTTAAAGGCCAACTTCTTCCCAGTTCCAGATTCTGACATCCTTGATACTCCTCTGTCTTTCAACTGACACATTCAATATATTACCAAATCCTTCTCGGTCTGTCTCAGATTCTCCCACATCTCTTCCCCAACAGCTACCAATCAATCGATAATGTTTATGGTTACCTATGGGCATAGACTATTGAGCTATGTACTACCACTATGGTTATTATTATTGTTACTATTAATGATTAAGCACTTATTATGTGTCAAGCTATTTTCAGTGGACCATGATACTTCTTTATAGTACAGTACAATAGAATTAGTAGACATTACCCCTGTGGTGCCCCTGCAGTGGAGAAGAGAGCTCAGTAGAAAGAACATGGGCTTTGGAGTCAGAGGTCATGGGTTCGAATCCCCGCTCTGCCACTTGTCAGCTGTGTGACTGTGGGCAAGTCACTTCACTTCTCTGTGCCTCAGTTACCTCATCTGTAAAATGGGGATTAAGACTGTGAGCCCCACATGAGACAACCTGATTCCACTGTGTCTACCCCAGCGCTTAGAACAGTGCTCTGCACATAATAAGGGCTTAACAAATACCAACATTAAAATGCATTACAGATGGGAAGGAGTAATAGAAGAGAAAGATATGTCATAAGAGTTATGGTGGGCTGTGAGTGCCCAAGAGCCTAACCGAGGTGGCAAGTGCAGAGGGGATATCGGGTGGGTAGAGGAATAATCAGAAGATGTGAGATTAGACACAGAACCTGTCACAGTGTGAGGAAGGGAGAACAGCCCTTTCATTACCATTTTCCAGCTGAGGAAACTGAGGCCCTGAGAAGTTGAGACCTAGTGCTACAAAGCAGATAAACGGCAGAGCCAGGACTAGAACTTAGATCTCCGGCCTCCCAGCTACTTGCACTTCTCCCCAGGCAACAAGGCTTTCCCAGGCTCTCCTTCTCAAGAAACAGTCTTCTCACTGCCTGCAGGGCACGGTACTAAGAAGCACTTGGAAGAGCACAGTAGAATTTGCCAGGAAGATCCCTGCCCTCCAGGAGCCTATCTGTGGCACAAATTCCTTCTTCAGTTTTTCCAGTGAGCTTCTTTTATTGGCAATATTTCTAGACAAGGCTTCTTACCTCACAGTCATGAGGTAATGACTGTGATGAGCATTGCTCCAGTTTTCATTCATTCAGTCATATTTACTGAGGGCTTTCTCTGTGCAGAAAATTGTACTAAGCATTTGGTAAGTACAATTCAGCCACAAATAGAGACAATCCCTGCCGACAACAGGCTCGCAGTCTAGAAGGGGGGAGACAGACATCAAAACAAGTAAACAGGCATCGGTAGCATCATTATAAATAAATAGAAACATAGATATATACACATCATTACTAAAAATACAGTTTTTGACAGGGGAGGCAACTCCAAATCCTGCTAACCTGCCTCTGGCCCTCTAGATGGTAATTTCTCTGTGCCAGGGAATGTGTCTGTTATATTGTAGTATTGTACACTTCCAAGCTCTTAGTACAGTCCTCTGCACACAGTAAGCACTTAATCATCATCATCATCATCATAATTATGGCATTTGTTAAGTGCTTACTAGGTGCCAAGAGCTGAACTAAGTAAGCACTGAGGTAGATACAAGGTAATCAGGTTGTCCCACGTGGGGCTCCAGGTCTTAATCCCCACTTTACAGATTAGGTAACTGAGGCTCAGAGAAGGTAAATGGCTTGCCCAAGGTCACACAGCAGACAAGTTGGGGGGGGGGTCGGAATTAGAACACATGGTCTCTGACTCTCAAACACGTATCTTTCCACTAAGCCACGCTGCTCCCCTTGTGGATAGGGAATTCATTCATTCAATCGTATTTATTGAGCACTTACAGTGTGCAGAGCACTGTAGTAAGTGCTTGGAATATACAATTCGGCAACAGATAGAGACAATCGCTGCCCAACTATGAGCTCACAGTCTAAACAACAGGCGCACAGTCTAAATGTGTCTGTTTATTGTTATGTTGTACTCTCCCAAGCTCTTAGTACAGTGCTCTGCACGCAGTAAGTGCTCAATAAGACTGTAAGCTCATTATGGGCAGGTAACGTGTCTGTTAATCATTACATCGTACCCTCCAAAGCTCTTGGAGTGTTCCACACACGGTAAGTGCTCAATAAATACAATCGAATGAGTGAATGAGTGAAATACTATGGACTGGCTGACTGGCCCTGGTCATTGGGAAATCCGGGGCCCGACGGCTGCAGAGCCTTGGCCGAGGTCATCGCAGAGGTCAGGGCTGAGGCTGAGGAACAGGACCCAGGCTGGGGACTCCCGGCCCTGAACTCTGTGTACTCAGTTCCTCTCAGAAACATTCCTTATATCTCAGGCCAGCGCGGATCCGAAGCACCTGGGCTTCCTCCTTCTGGCCCTGTTCTGGCCTCATCAGCACAGAGGGCTCCGTGGGGTTACCCGAAGCTCAACGTTAAACAGTGGAAGTTACGATCGCGGACTGGTTCCTTCATCTGGTTTTAATCATTCCTCCCTCTTTAGCGCATGTTCTTATTTTCATGGAATATTTCCCTGACTGCCAAAAGCTGTTGCTGCCTGGGGAAGACCACCTTTTTCTTCTGCCCTCCACGGGGTTGGAGAAATTGACTTCATAAAAGGGACGTTTAGATAGATTGAGCATTATCTTAATTTGCTGTAGCTTTCCTGATGCCTGGCAGTTAGCATTTTCTACTTTTAGCAAGCTGATGCATCTTTAATCTTTCCCAGATATATAGAGAGATTTGGACTCGTGATCCACTCTGGGAAATCCAAACTTTTTCAAGCCTATCTGATCAATATCACCGGAGTCCTATTCAGGCTCCCGCCAGACAGTGTGATGTTATCTGTTTAGAAGCTCTGAATAAAGAATGAGATAGTGTTTTCCCAAGCACTCACATTTTGGTACCAGTGAGGGAGATTTTCAAGGAAGAAAAACGTCCCTTATCTGTCACCCCACAGTTTCTTAAGTTGCCTTTAATATGAGTGGGAATAAATCTGTTCTTCATCAGTCGAGATAAGCAACCACCAAGAGCAGATTTCTAAATTTTTACACATGTCAATGATCAAGTGAGAGAGAGGGAAGAGATGCTGTTAGACTTTGGATTTTTTTTTCTTTTTGTTGTTTGTCAGAACTGATAGCTACCTTATAATGGGGTTAGGGAAGGGAAATATTAATTCAATTGTATTTACTGAGCACTTACTGTGTGCAGAGCACTGTACTAAGTGCTTGGAAAGTACAATTCAGCAACAGATAGCAATGGGCTTGCTTCTTTTCTGTTGAAGACAGGGTGGTTCTGACGACAGCCCTTAAAACCATCTGCAATATTATAGTCCAAGTTGAACCCTTTAAAAGAAATGCAATAAGGAAGAGTTACTGAGGCCAGAAGGGAATGGGTCTCGAGAGATGACTGAAGCTGGATTGACTGATGTTTACTCACAGATAAAGTGAATAAAATGGAGATTTCTTCTAAAGAAGTGTGTTTCAAGTAAAGCATTGTGCTTTAAAGTATTTGTCATACTTTATTCAGGGAAAAGTGCTACAAAATGCAGTTTTTGTCAAGCAGCATCATTTATCAGTTTTTAAGAGTTTGGATCAAAGGAGAAAAAAATCAGAGCACAGCCCTTCTGAGGAGAAACATCTTCTACTATACCTTCAACTGGTAATATAGCCATCTATGCACTGCAATTTTTACTCACTTTTTATTAATTTCTTCATCTTTCCATATACTTACTCTCTTCCTTTTCTCTTCACTTTTCTCTTCCTATCCAACTATTTGCAAATAATTTGTGTTTATTGTTTCCTTCATTAGATCGGACTCGCCTTTGACTCTGTTTTTTCTTTCAAGTGCCTAGTGAAGTGCTTGGCACTCAGGAGAGCTTCAGAAAATAGGATAGATTTCTTTGCTGGTGTGTGCACAGCAGGTTTGTATGCACAATTTCTGCTGCAAAAAAGCCTGCCAGTGACCCCCAGATATGACTGCTTCTTCTAGAATGTTGAATGTTCTACCAGCATAAAGGATTTGAGTTAGGGGTGGTAACAAACATGACAAGTTGAAGTATAGTGAATAGGTCCATGTTAGAGGAGTGAAGTGTGCAGATTTAGCTGCAGTGAGATAAGCACGGTAAGGTAAGAGGGGGCGAGCTGATTGAATGCCTTAAAACCGATCTCACCATTAATAAAACAGTTAAAACTGTAGTGAATTGGGAAGTTTTCACCCTGCCAAGAATGTCTTTTGTGTCTGCACAGATCATTCTGCTTAGTTTCACCTCTGGATCTCTGCATGGGTCAACCCACATCCGTCTGAGTCAATTTATCTCATCCCCATCTGTGACTCATATCCCTGCCACCTCTGATTCTCTCCTTAGAACTCATCCTCCACCAAGTGTTTCCTGATTTAGTAGGGATTGATTTTTTTGTGGTCAATCAATCAATCAAATGTATTAATTGAGTGCTTACTATGTGCAGAACACTTTACTAAGTGCTTGGGAGACTCCACTGCAATAGAATTACCAGACACATTTTCTGCCCACACTGAGTTTACAGTCTAGAGGTGGAAGCAGGCATTAATATGAAGAAGTAATTTATAATAGATAAGTTAAAGACAGTGCTTTGGGGTTAGAGGTGGGGCGAATATCAAGGGTCTAAAGGTCACAGATGGAAGTGCAGAGATGACATAGAAGGGAGAGAGAGCTGGGAAAAAAAGGGCTTAACTGGGGAAGGCCGCTTGGTGAAGATGTGATCTTAGGAATAATTTGAATGTGGAGAGAGTGGTGACCAGATGTAATAATAATAATAATAAGGTTGGTATTTGTTAAGCGCTTACTATGTGCAGAGCACTGTTCTAAGTGCTGGGGTAGACACAGGGGAATCAGGTTGTCCCACATAGGGGTCATAGTCTTAATCCCCATTTGACAGATGAGGTAACTGAGGCACAGAGAAGTTAAGTGACTTGCCCACAGTCACACAGCTGACAAATGTCAGAGCTGGGATTTGAACCCATGACCTCTGACTCCAAAGCCCATGGTCTTTCCACTGAGCCATGCTGCTATCTCCAAATATCTATATGTATATGGATGGGGAGGGAGTTCCAGGCTAGGGGGAGGGTTGTAGGTGAGATAGACGAAAGGGTATTTTTATGGTATTTGTTAAATGCTTATTATGTGCTAGGCACTATACTAAGCTCTAGCGAAGATACAAGACAGATTGGATATAATCCATGGCCCACATAGGGCTCACAGACAATATTCATTTTGCAAATGAGATAACTGAGCCACTGAGAAGTGACCTGACTTGCCCAAAGTCACCCAGAAGACAAGTGGATGAGCTGGGATTAGAACCCATGTTCTTCTGACTAGCATTCATTCATTCATTCAATAGTATTTATTGAGCACTTACTAGTTGCAGAGCACTGTGCTAAGCACTTGGAATGTACAGATCAGTAACAGAGACAGTCCCTGCCCTTTGACGGGCTTTACAGTCTAATCAGGGGAGACACACAGAAAAAAACAATAGCAATAAATAGAATCAAGGGATGAACATCTCAATAAAACAATAGCAAATAAATAGAATCAAGGTGATGTACATCTCATTAACAAAATATATAGGGTAATGAAAATATATACAGTTGAGCGGACAAGTACAATGATAAGGGGAGGGGAAGGGAGAGGGGGAGAAGGAGAGGGAAAGGGGGGAAAGAGGGCTTAGCTGAGGAGAGGTGAATGGGGGGTGAGTAGAGGGGGATCAGAGGGAGCAGAGGGAAAAGGGGGAGCTCAGTCTGGGAAGGCCTCTTGGAGGAGGTGAGCTTTAAGTAAGGTTTTAAAGAGGGGAAGAGAATTAGTTTGGCGGAGGAGAGGAGGGAGGGCATTCCAGGACCGCGGGAGGACGTGGCCCAGGGGTCGACGGCGGGATAGGCTAGAACGGGGGTCGGTGAGGAGGTGGGCGGCAGAGGAGCGGAGCGTGCGGGGTGGGCAGTAGAAAGAGAGACGGGAGGAGAGGTAGGAGGGGGCAAGGTGATCGAGGCCCATGCTCTATCCACTAGTCCACAATGCTTCTACTCACCCCATTGCAAATTGCTACATCCTTCCTCACCACATGGTTGTGTTTGTACTGATGTCTACTGGTTGTATAATTTCTGTATTCTTGGGAAATCGATTCACTTAGAATAGTGAAATTGCCTCATCTTTAATCAATCTGTTTTGTCTCCCTGGTGAGTGTAAGATTCTCAAAGACAGAAATTGTGTCTCCATGTTATATTGTTATCTCTAAGTGCCTAGACACTTGCCTGTTTTGCTTTTCAAGTACTAATTCTCTTCCCCTCTTCAAAACCCTACTTAAAACTCACCTCCTCCAAGAGACCTTCCCAGACTGAGCTCCCCTTCTCCCTCTACTCACTCTACCACCCCCCCTCACCTCTCCGCAGCTTAACCCTCTTTTCCCCCCATTTCCCTCTGCTCCTCCCCTTCTACCTTCCCATCCCCTCGGCACTGTACTTGTCTGCTCAACTGTATATACTTTCATTACCCTATTTATTTTGTTAATGAAATGTACATCACCTTGATTCTATTTAGTTGCCATTGTTTTTACGAGATGTTCTTCCCCTCGACTCTATTTATTGCCATTGTTCTTGTCTGTCTGTCTCCCCCGATTAGACTGTAAGCCCATCAAACGGCAGGGACTATCTGTTGCCGACTTGTTCATTCCAAGTGCTTAGTACAGTGCTCTGCACATAGTAAGCACTCAATAAATACTATTGAATGAATGAATGAATACTTAGTACAGAACATCGCACCTAGTGACTATGCAATGAATGTTGTTATGACTATTCAAACAGTACCCTATTCACTGTTTCAGTTAGTCAATGGTGTTTATTGTGTGCTTACTATGTGTAGAGCACTGTACTAAGCACTTGGGAGAGTACAAAACAAATAATTAACAGACACTTTCCCACCCCTTAACCAACTTAGTCTAGAAGAGGAGACAGATGGTATTGCAATAACTTATAATTACTTTAAAATTATAAAATAATTTAAAGATACGGGCCCAGTGTATATTATGTACATAATGTTGGCTCCAAGGCTCTTTTACCCCAGTCTTTTCTTTCCTCTCTAGAGGAATGGTTATTTTACCCTATACCAAGATAAATACTGTCTAGGTCTTGTTGTCAAGCCCTCTCTGACTCATAGCAATGCCATGGATACGTCTCTCCCAGAACACCCCACCTTCATCTGCAACCGTGCTGTCATGTATCCATAGAGTTTTCGGAAGGGGTTTACCATTGCCTCCTTCCGTGCAGTAAACTTTAGTCTCCACCCTCAACTCTCTCCCATGGCACTGCTGACCAGAACAGGTGGGTTTTGACTTGTAGCAGATTTCCTTCCACTCGCTAGCCACTGCCCAAGCTAGGAATGGAATGGACAGGCCTCTGCTTGACTCTCCCTCCCCAACTCGAGACTGGTAGAGTACTAGAAACTCTCCAAGTGAGAACCTGCAAAACCCAAAAGAAGCAACACAGATAGGCTCCAACCTAATTTGGGGGTAGGGAGGCAGAGAATGTCACCATGGACTTGAAATATTCCTTTGAGGTGCATACATTTAGCAGATCACTGTTCACCGGTCTCCCTGTTCTGGGTGATGATGAAAGCAGGAGAGACTTGAATGATAGAGAAAAGGGTGTTTAGGTCCTCTCTCCTCTGACTCATCTTAACAGCTCCCAATACAAGTTTTTCTCTCAGGGAACCTTGCTTGTTTAGTAGTAGTAATAATAGTAGGAGTCATATTAGTGGTCACAGTCATTATTAAGCAGTTACTCCGTGCAGAGCAGGACATCTCTCCCTGGATGTCTGCCCGCCACCTAAAACTCAACATGATCAAAACTGAGCTCCTCATCGTCCTTCCCAAGCCCGGTCCTCTCCCTTACTTCCCTATCACCGTAGATGGAAAGTCCATCCTTCCCATCTCTCAGGTCCGCAACCTCGGTGTCATCTTTGATTCGGCTCTCTCGTTCACCCCACACATCCAATCTGTTACCAGAACCTGCCAGTCTCACCTTTATAATATCGCCAAGATCCGCCCTTTCCTCTCCACCCAAACGGCTACCTTACTGCTACAGGCTCTCGTAATATCCCGGCTAGATTACTGTGTCAGCCTGCTCTCTCACCTCCCTTCCTCCTCTCTCTCCCCGCTCCAGTCTATTCTTCACTCTCTTCCTGCAGAAACGTTCTGGGCATATCACTCCCCTTCTTAAAAACCTCTAGTGATTGCCTATCAACCTCCGCACAAAACAAAAACTTCTCACTCTAGGTTTCAAGGCTCTCCAACCCCTTGCCCCTTCCTACCTCTCCTCCCTTCTCTCTTTCTACTGCCCACCCCGCACGCTCCGCTCCTCTGCTTCCCACCTCCTCACCGTCCCTCGGTCTCGCCTATCCCGCCATCGACCGCCGGGCCACATCCTCCCACAGTCCTGGAATGCCCTCCCTCCTCACCTCTGCCAAACTAATTCTCTTCCCCTCTTCAAAGCCCTACTTAAAGCTCACCTCCTCCAAGAGGCCTTCCCAGACTGAGCTCCCCCTTTCCCTCTGCTCCCTCTACCCCCCCACCTTCACCTCTCCACAGCTAAACCCTCTTCTCCCCCCTTTCCCTCTGCTTCTCCCCCTCTCCCTTCCCATCCCCTCAGCACTGTACTCTTCCGCTCAACTGTATATATCTTCATCACCCTATTTATTTTGTTTAATGAGATGTACATCACCCTGATTCTATTTATTTGCTGTTGTTTTAATGAGATGTTCTTCCCTTTCACTCTATTTATTTCCATTTTTCTTGTCTGTCCGTCTCCCCCGATTAGACTGTAAGCCCGTCAAAGGGCAGGGACTGTCTTTATCTGTTACCGATTTGTACATTCCAAGCGCTTTGTACAGTGCTCTGCACACAGTAAGCACTCAATAAATACTATTCAATGAATGAATGAATGGAAGAGATTTCATAGGAGGGAAATGGGCATTGTTCATGTCTCTTGGGGGGAGGTTACCATCTAAGAATTTAAGTGGAGAGATGGGTCTAGAGACAAGCACATCAGGAATGGTGAAATGTTAAAACCTAACATGGACAAATGACCAAACTAAAAACAAAACCAATAGGCTACTGTGACTAGAGAAGAATTTCAGGCTCTCTGGGATTCAAAGCTCAGGGCACATCCACAGTCACCAGTCATTTTGGAGTTTTGCAGAGGGCACCTGCCGCGGGTGCCGTGACAAAGCAGCTCTTCTCCCTGGCTTCGTGCACACAAAGATGGCCGGGAGCAGGGTCTCTTGGTGGAGGGCGGGAAGGTGGTGGTAACCACGGTGCTTTGCTCAGTGGGGAGGGAGGAGCCTGAGAGCACATGGGAGCAGTTTTTATCCCCAGCCCAGCAGGCATAGAGTATGCCAGGACCAGGGACACTCAGTGGGGCGAGGGAAGACAGCAGTTGCCATGGTGCTTTTCTCCGGGGCAATGGAGGAGTACGAGAGGGAGCGGGACCACCTTTTATCACCAGCCCAGTAGGCGCTGAGCCTGCTGGGAGCAAGGATACTCTTTGGCAGGAGGGAAGGCAGCAGTTACCATGGATGCTCTTCTCCATGGGGATGGATGGGCCTGAGAGCACGCAGACCAGCTTTGATTTCCCTTGCTGACACTCTTCTTAATTGTGCTACTTCCCAGCTCTACAGCCAACTTGGTGGCGCAGGGTCCCAGGGTGCTGGGTTATGCTAATTGGAGATTATTAAAAGCAAACATATGTTTTACCACTAAGGAATATGAAGCAGATATTTCACTAGCAAATTAGTGGAGAATTCAACACCCCTGCTTTTGTCTTCGGTGGTCCAGATAATTCAGTTGGAAATTTGGGGCGGCTAGATTGAAATAAATTATTGAGGGTGACCTGAGGGTCTGGGAGAAGAGACATGCTATGCTAATGGGATAAAGTGGATATAGGATTCAGGCATCCCGAATCCTCTGGCACAAGATGACATCATTCAGCCTGTCCCTGGTGCAAAGCTAAGAAATCAGCCCTAAACAAGGCCTTTCCAAAGCATGAGAGGCAGGGCAATGAAGAAAAAAGAGAAACAGATTAACAACCTGAGCTCCTTGAGGGTAGAGATTGTGTCTACCAATGATCTTGTATTGACCTCTTGTCAACTGTTTAGTATAGTGCTCTGCATGAAGTAAGCACTCAATAAATATCTTTAAATGATTAATTTTTGACATCGCAACTCAAAGGATGGATATGTGGCAGAAGAAAATGTTGCAGCTGGTTTCCTCTTGATCTCAAAATGTCAAGGGCAGGGGTCATCAATGAGATATATGAGACGCACATGCCATATGGACTACCTGACCACTAAGAGTGAAACATGGCTACAATCTTGGGATTCAAGGACTACCAATCAATCCATCAATAGTATTTAATGAACACTCAGTGTGGGGGAGAGCAATGAAATAAAGTCAGCAGACATGATATTTCTGCTCACAAGGAGTTTATAGCCTAAAGGGAGAGACAGAAATTAAAGTAAAATATAAGTAGGAGAAATAATAGAGTTTTAGGATATGTACATAAGGGTTGTGGGGTTGGAATGAATATCAAGTCCTTAAGGAGTACAGATGCAAGTACATAGGCAACACAGAAGGAGGGTGAATTGGGGAAATGGGGCTTAGTCTGGGAAGGTCTCTAGGAGGTGATGCAATTTTGGGAGGGCTTTGAAGATGGGAATAGTGATGGTCTGTCAGAGGCTAAAGGAAGGATGCAGGTAAAGATCTGGCAGTGAGAAAGACAAGATCGAGATACAATGGGAAAGGCAGCGTGACCTGGAAAAAGCAGCAAGGCCTAGTGGAAAGAGCACTGGTCTGAGAGCCAGAGGACCTGGGTTCTAATTCCTGTTCAGGAACTTCGGCTGTGAGAACTTGGGCAAGTCACTCAATTTCCCTGTGCCTCAGTTCCCTGTTCTGTAAAATGGGGATTAAAACTCTGATCACATGTGGGTCACGCACAACCTCCAAGGTGATGAGCTTGTTTCTCCCCTTGCGCTTAGTAGAGTGCCCGGTGCATACATAGTAAGCACTTAACAATATCATTTTAAAAATCAATAGGTTGCTATTAAAGGCGTGAAGAATTCAATCAATCAAATTTTTCAAACAATCATACTTATTGTGTGCTAATGGGTGAGAACACTTTAATAAGTGCTTGGGAGAATACAATGAATCAGAGTTGATAGGCAGGTTCACTGCTCCCAACAAATTCAGGTTGGGTTATAGTAGGAGATCAAAAAGGTAAAACTGCGTGGATTATCTGATTCAGTCTAAATTTCACTTTGCTGCCCAGATTTTCTTTCTAAAGAAACTCTCTGGGCATGTCACCACCCCCCTCAAAAATCTCCAATGGTTGCCTATCAACCTTTGCATGAAGCAAAAACTCATCACTATTGGCTTCAAAGCTCTCCATCACCTTACCCCCTCCTACCTCAACTCCCTTCTCTCCTACTGCAGCCCAGCCCACACACTCTGCTTCTCTGCCACTAACCTCCTCACTGTGCCTCGTACTTGCCTGCACTGCTGTTAACCCCTGGCCCATACCCTACTTCTGGCCAGGAATGCCCTCCCTCCTCACATCCGCCAAACTAGCTCTTTTTTCCCCTCCAAAGCCCTACTGAGAGCTTACCCCCTCCAGGAGGTCTTCCCAGAGTGACCCCCTTTTCCTCTGCTCCTCCTCCCCTCCCCATCACCCCTACTCCCTCCCTCTGCTCTACTCCCTTCTCCACCCCACAGCACTTGCGTATATTTGTACATATTTATTATTCTATTAATTTTATTAATGATGTGGATATATCTATACTACTATTTATCCATTTTGATGCTATTGATGCCTGTATACCTCTTTTATTTTGTTGTCTGCCTCCCCCTTCTAGATGTGAGCCCCTTGTTGGGTAGGGATTGTCTCTCTGTGTTGCCGAATTGTACTTTCCAAGCGCTTAATACAGTGCTCTGCAATGATTGAACTGAGGGTTATAGATAAGTCACTCATTCATTCAATCATATTTATTGAACACTTACAGTGTGGAAACCGCTATACTAAGCACTTGGGAGAGTACAGTATAACAACAAACAGACACATTCATGCCCACAACATGCTCACAGCCTAGAGGATAATCTGCAGCACCTTCAAGTAGGGATAGACATCTGGATCCTCAAGTGTTTTAGGATTTTAGGGTCCTTTTTTATGATATTGGTTAAGTGTTTACTTTCTGCAAGGCACTGTATTAAGTGCTGGGATAGATACAAGCTTATCAGGTTGGACATAGATCATGTCCCACATGAGGCCGACAGTATTAATGCCCATTTTACAGATGAGGTCACTGTGATATAGAGAACTGAAGCAACTTGCCCAAGGTCTCACAACAGAAAAGTGTCAAAGCCAGGATTAGAATCCAGGTCCTTCTGATTCCCAGGCCCTTCCTCTAACCACAAGGCCATGCTACTTCTGTCCTCTGGAATTTAACCTATCCCCACCGGTTTTTTTCCTCGGCAGAGCCAGGTTCGGCAACAGGACATCAGACGAGGCCCCAGACTGAGGGGTCTGTTTCGGGGGTAGATAGAGAGGAGGAAAATAAACAGCAAAATGACTGTGAAGGAGATGAGAGGAATGAGGGAAATCTGCTGTCATGAGAAGATGGGGATTTTCTCTTTAAAACCTGCTGGGGAATGCACTGGGTGACTGGCAACAGCCTCCCACGTCCCAGCCAAACGAAGCCTCCTCTGGAGATCAAACAGCCCATGTTTGGGCCTCACTAGCATGAGGATAGTCCGTGTGGAATCGGCAGGGAATGTTAATCCCACAAGGAACATCCTTCCTTCTATGCTGCCTGTCTTTCAACTGGTGGAGGGTCTTTGTGGAGCGTTCATTTAGACTGCTTTGACTTTCCATCCAGGAGTATCTAAATTCTGAGCTGCATGTGCAGACACACTCACCAACAGCCTCAGAAACATGAAAACAGAAACAGACACGGTATTCAGAATCACATTCCCATGGACATAGAGACTCATATAAGTACAATTCATACAATTAACCACAGGAATGTTTAATTGGGGTTACAAATCACTCTCACCCAGGCACAGAAACACACACACAAACACACACACACACACACATTCAGCAACAGACGTTCTAAACTCCTTGTGGGCAGTGAAAGTCTGTTTTTGTCTTTGTTCTTTCTCCAGTGCTTAGTTCCGTGTGTTCCCCTCTGTAGGAGATCATACATATCATTACTCCTACCATTACCACCCAAAGCGATGTCAATAGACAGTTACAGAGGAAGAGAGAGAATTAGCAATAAGGATAATTCCACAGCCAGAAGGTCAGAAGAACAAGGGGAAAAGGAAGAAATGGGAAAAGACACAAGCGAGTGGAAGGCTGAAGAATAACTGGAAAGAGATGGTCAATGAAAATGGGAGGCATGAATAGCCTGAGATAAAATAAACCTCAAAAATCTTATAAATATTTCACTCTTAGAACAGGTTGGGTTGTGACTGCCTCAGGATACAACCACCCTAGAGAGGCAATCGGTAACGTTTGATACTTTACCCTGAGTTACAACCACACCTAAGTACAACCACCTGGGGGATACAGTATGTATTGTGGGAATGTCAGACATGGCCAGATTTACTGGCCAACTGCTAAAGATAATAATAAATCTCTCCCTACCCTTCTTCGCATTGGCTGAGTTACAGCAATCAATGACAAATTGTCCTTGGCGGAACCTCTGATTTACCAGTATAGTTGATGGCCTATATTCAAGGCATTGAACACTGTGGCCTAGTGGCAAGAGCACAGGCTTGGGAGTCAGAGGTCTTGGGTTCTAATGCCACCTCTGCCACTTGTCTGCTGTGTGAGCTTGGGCAAGTCACTTCACTTCTCTGGACCTCATTTACCTCATCTGTTAAATGGGGATTAAGAGTGTGAGCCTCATGTGGGACAGGGACTGTGCCCAGCCTGATTACTTTGTATAATAATAATAATGTCGGATCGCCAAGATCCGCCCTTTCCTCTCCACCCAAACGGCTACCTTACTATTACGGGCTCTCGTTATATCCCGGCTAGACTACTGTGTCAGCCTTCTCTCTGACCTCCCTTCCTCCTCTCTCGCCCCGCTCCGGTCTATTCTTCACTCCGCTGCCCGGCTCATCTTCCTGCAGAAACGATCTGGGCATGTCACTCCCCTTCTTAAACAACTCCAGTGGTTGCCTATCGACCTCCGCTCCAAACAAAAACTCCTCACTCTAGGCTTCAAGGCTCTCCATCACCTTGCCCCTTCCTACCTCTCCTCCCTTCTCTCTTTCTACCGCCCACCCCGCACGCTCCGCTCCTCTGCCGCCCACCTCCTCGCCGTCCCTCGGTCTCGCCTATCCCGCCGTCGACCCCTGGGTCACGTCCTCCCGCGGTCCTGGAACGCCCTCCCTCCTCACCTCCGCCAAACTGATTCTCTTTCCCTCTTCAAAACCTTACTTAAAAATCACGTCCTCCAAGAGGCGTTCCCAGACTGAGCTCCTCTTCCCCCTCTACTCCCTCTGCCATCCCCCCTTTACCTCTCCGCAGCTAAAGCCTCATTTTCCCCTTTTCCCTCTGCTCCTCCACCTCTCCCTTCCCATCCCCACAGCACTGCACTCGTCCGCTCAACTGTATATATTTTCGTTACCCTATTTATTTTGTTAATGAATTGTACATCGCCTTGATTCTATTTAGTTGCCATTGTTTTTACAAGATGTTCTTCCCCTTGATGCTGTTTAGTGCCATTGTTCTTGTCTGTCCGTCTCCCCCGATTAGACTGTAAGCCCGTCAAACGGCAGGGACTGTCTCTATCTGTTGCCGACTTGTTCATCCCAAGCGCTTAGTACAGTGCTCTGCACATAGTAAGCGCTCAATAAATACTATTGAATGAATGAATGAATGTCGGTATTTGTTAAGCGCTTACTATGTGCCGAGCACTGTTCTAAGTGCTGGGGTAGACACAGGGGAATCAGGTTGTCCTATGTGGGGCTCACAGTCTTCATCCCCATTTTACAGATGAGGTAACTGAGTCCCTGAGAAGTGAAGTGACTTGCCCACAGTCACACACAGCTGGCAAGTGGCCGAGCCGGCATTCGAACCCATGACCTCTGACTCCAAAGCCCGTGCTCTTTCCACTGAGCCATGCTGCTTCTCTACCCGAGAGCTTAGAACATTGCATAGCACATAGTAAGTGCTTAATAAATACCATAATTATTAGTACTGAACACACACACCTGAGCTTACAGCCAAAGAAGTTGTTAAACTGAAGAGGCAACTGAATTTTAAAATGGATGATGTTGGTGGTATTGAGTTAATTACACCTCAACTAGAACTAGGGCCCAATGGATATCTAATTGCATTTCAAGAATTAATTTGATCATCTCAGGATGTTAAAAACAGAAGAAGTTATGATTTCTCCACTCCCAGTTAAAGTCTTAGAATTAAAAGGTGTTGTGTCTTCAATCAAGAAAGGGAATGAACCTTAAATATGATTAAAGACCTTAATAGAGAGAGGGATTCAAAGAGATATAAGGTGTCAGAAGGTGTTAGTTGGCAACAAGATGATTTAAGAAGTGAAGAAGGCTCCTTTTCAGTCTAAGTTGGACAAATTTTTCACCAAAGTTGAAAAACCATGACCACAGTCAATGGAAAAATCTTCTATCTCTGCATCTTCATGATCATATGAAAACACCCCATTTAGTTAATATTGTGATGGTATGTCTCCTTAGACTGTAAGCTCCCTCTAGACTCTAAGCTTGCTGTGGGCAGGGAATGTGTCTGTTTATTATATTATACTCCCCCAAGTGATTAGTACAGTGCTTTGTACACAGTGAGCTCTCAGTAAACTATGAGTGAATGAATAATGCCTTGAGTAATTTTCATAAAGGGTAAACAATAGTAGAGTGATGCTTGTCATTACAAGGTATTGCATGTAAAGGAGTTTTATGTCTTTTCCCTGAGATTCTGGACCTGACAGTAATTCATAACATGTAAGTCTTAGGAAAGTTTTCCCCATGATCAAATAACCATAATAATAATAAAAATAATGATAATCACTTCGGTATTTATTAAGCACTTAACATGTGCCAGGAATGGTACCAAGTACTGGGGTGGATACAAGCAAATCGGTTTGGACACGGTCCCTGTCCCACATGTGGCTCACAGTCTCAATCCACATTTTACAAATGGGGTAACTGAGGCCCAAAGAAGTGACTGACTTGCCCAAGGTCATACAGCAGAAAAGGGAAAGACCGGAATTTGAACCCATGACTTCATAACTCTCAGGCCCATACTCGATCCACTACTCTACCTTGAAATAAGCACATTTTCAAGGAGCATAATCCCATTTTATATGGGATACACCTGTACACATTATGACAAAACCAGGCACAAGTGCTTATTTCAGTGCTCTGGACTCTATAATAAGTACTCAATAAACACTATTGACTGATTAGAAGCGAAAGCTATTATTGATTAGCAAATTTACCATTGATTCCACATGGGTGAGAGAGGTGAAGAAAGAATCGAGCAAATTTATAGAGGTTAGAAAATGGTAATAATAGAAAAGCAGTCAATTACTGAGGTATTGGTCAGCACGGCCCAGTGGAAAGAGCACAGGCCTGGGAGTCTGAAGACCAGGGTTCTAATCCTAGCTTTGCCAAATGATTGCTGCATCACCCTGGGCAAGTAACTTGATTTCTCTTTGCCTCAGTTGCCTCATCTGTTAAATGAGGATTAAAACTGTGAGCCCCATATAGGGCATGAACTGTGTCCAACCTGATTATCTTATATAATCAGAACTTGTACAGAGCTTAGTTCAGCATCCAGCACATAGTAAGCACTTAACAAATACCATTAAAAAATTATCTTGTGGGGGTAGGGGAGAAAAGAATGACATATCACAATACCCAGGAACATCAAGTTGTCAAAGAGCATGGGGGGATAGAGGTGAATTGAAATGGCTGGGAATATTTTCGATGCCACGATTCCAAAAGGAGAGCATGGAAGAGTTAAGAGAAGAAGAGCAGGTGGCCCGCTGATTGTGGATTTTCTTCCCAACAACCCCAGGGGGATGAGCATAATGGCCATGGAGAAGAGGTGCTGACAAATGATATCCAGTTAGGAAAATGCATTTCTCTTGGTTTTGTTTCACTGCTTTCTGAATCCTAGGTAAGGGCTCATTTAGTGACTTTCTCTTAGTCTGGGAAGAATGCACTTAGACACACTAAGAACTGATTCGGAACAAACCCCCAAATGAACCCTTGGGGGGTTGTTTTCATTTCTTCTTGGCAGAACGCAACTTCCTGCTTCTAAGAAAAATATCTTTTAAAAGGCTCATAAAAAGGTTCCAGGGCGTCGTACACATCCAAGGGCTCTTACAGAACAACAATGTGATGAGCTAAATGTAAATGAATCAGAAACACATGGAGCTTATTTCCTTTAAAATACACCAAGGAGCTTGAGCAAGAGAGGGAGAAAGTGTTTGATAAATTATGTTTGAAGTTTTATCAAGCCCAACATGTTTGAGAAAGAACTGGAGTTGTTAGAAGCCTCCAAGACATCGCTGTACTTCTGGAGAGGGAATGCTGAGAAGAAAAGAGGAATAAATACAGAAGAAGGGGCTGTCACTAGAAATCAGGAGTTGTCTGATCAGAATACAAAATTAAAAAAAAACTGTTCAAGACCTAGCTTGACTTGTTCAAACTAACCTTTATTTTCATCCTTGTTGGCCAGATTCATTCATTTACTCAGTCTTTTTTGTTGAGCGCTTACTGTGTGCAAAGCACTGTATTAAGCACTTGGGAGAATACAGTTTAACAGCATACAGACACATTCTCTGCCTACAACGAGCTGTCTTCTTCAGAATCAAAGAATCAGCAAGTTCTAAGGTTGGAGTAGACCGTGAGAATATTTCTAATCCATCCTTCATCTGGCCTTCTGACAGATTGACACTTAAACCAAACCAGACAGATGGGCATTTATCATGCTCCTCCATATGTCTTCGATCAGCTGCAGTTGATCAATCCCACTACTTGGCATCCTGAACCAGGTTCAAGGGTGGGGAAGGGAGAGATGGATTTGACTGAAAATTGAATCCATTCAGTCCTAGTGGGTTTAACATTTCACACTGACCTCTTATTTTCTTTACTCCTGGCAAAGCTGATGATTTTATAGGCAATCTTGGATGCACAGAACCCTGCCGTCTTGATGAGCTGAATGTAAACAGGTCGAGAATGAATGTGAAATATCTCCCTTCCACGATCTAACTTCAGGGTTTGAAGCTCTATTCACAGTCTGGGGTGGGTCGGGACGGGAGGGAGAATCCGTTGGGATTAAATTTCAGTTTACATATTTAGGGAGGGTGGGGTTTGAGCAAAAAGATTTTGGGACTATTTCAGTTTAAAAATTTTGAAAAACAGTGACACTTTCCTGAGCCACAAATACCTATCGGTTATTTCTGAAGCTATTTGTCTCCAAACCTACTCACCGTGTCTCGACTTCTTCTCTCTCTCTGCCAAAGCCTAACCTCTTTTACCTAGGACTCCCTCTCCTTCCTGACCACAAAAACCACCATGATTCCCTTCTTCAAAGCCCCACTATAAATCACATCTCTACCAAGCAGTCGTCCATGACTAACCTCTCAGTTCTCTACCCTATGCTCTCTCCATTCTGCATCGCGCCTCTGTGTTGCCTATTCCCTTGGGTCTGTACCCCCTAAGTACTTTAATAATAATTATTATAATGGTATTTGTTAAATAGGTACTATTGCTAGGCACTTTTCTAAGCCCTGAGGTAGGTTCAAGAAACTTGGGTTGGACATAGTCCCTTTCCATTCATTCATTCAATCGTATTTATTGAGCGCGTACTGTGTGCACAGCACTGTACTAAGTGCTTGGAATGTACAATTCGGGCAACAGATAGAGGCAATCCCTGCCGAACAATGGGCTCACAGTCTAAACAGGGGAACAGACAACAGAACAAAACAAGTAGGCAGGCATCAATACTATCAAGATAAATAGAATCATAGATATATACACATCATTAATAAAATAGAGTAATAAATGATATATACAAATATGCACAAGTGCTGTGGGGAGGGAAGGGGGTAGAGCAGAGGGACAGAATAGGAGGAATGGGGAGGGAGAAGGGGCAGAGGGAAAGGGAGGGCTCAGACTCAGAAGGCCTCCTGGAGGAGGTGAGCTCTCAGTAGGGCTTTGAAGAGGGGAAGAGAGTTAGTTTGGCAGATGTGAGGAAGGAGGGCGTTCCAGGTCAGTTCTAGGATGTGGGCCAGGGGTCGACAGTGGGACAGGGGAGAACGAGACCCAGTGAGGAGGTGAGCGGCGGAGGAGCAGAGTGTACGGGGTGGGCTGTAGAAGGAGAGAAGGGAGGTGAGGTAGGAGGGGGCAAGGTGATGGACAGCTTTGAAGCCAGGAGTGAGGAGTTTTTATTTCGTGCAAAGGTTGATAGGCACATAAGGCTCACAGTCCCAATCCCCATCTTACTGATGAGGGAACTGAGGCACAAAGAAATCAAGTGACTTCTCCAAGCTCACAGAGCAGACAAGTGGTGGAGCCAGAAATAGATCTCACATTCTTCTGACTCCCAGGCATGTGCTCTATCCTCTAGGCCACACTGCTTCTCACTCACTCCACTTGAAGCTCCACTACACCTATGTACATATCATTATATTTTGCTGCTTCCCCTGTCATTGGTTTTAATAATTGTCACCATCTTCATCTTGTTCTGTCTTATGCCGTCGAGTCGTGTCTGACCCATAGCGACGCCATGGACACATATCTCCCAGAATGCACCACTTCCATCTACAATCATTCTGGTAGTGGATCCATAGAGTTTTCTTAGTAAAAATACAGAAGTGGTTTACCATCGCCTCCTTCCACACAGTGAATTTTAGTCTGCACCCTCGACTCTCTCCTGTGCTGCTGCTGCCCAGCACAGGTGAGATTTGACTTGTAGGAGATTGTTTTCCACTCACTAGCTACTGTCCAAGCTAGGAATGAAATGGGTAGGCCTCTGCTCGACTCTCCTTCCCATAGGTGAGACTGGTAGAGAACTGGAAACTCTCCAAGTACGACCCTGAGAGGAAGACCATCATCATAAATGGTATTTATTGGGTGTTTACTATGTGCAGAGTACCCTACTAAGCCCTTGGCAGAGTACAGTACAACAGAGTTGGCGCAGACATTCCCTAACCACAGTGAGCTTACCGTCTAGATGGAGAGACAGACATTAATATGAAAAAAATTACATTTACAATTTGAAGATATGCTCTAAGTCCTCTGGGGTTGAAGGTAGGGCAAACATCAAATGTCCAAAGGTCACAGATCCAAGTTCTCAGATTCAGTCATTCAATCGTATCCATTGTGCATTTACTGTGTGCAAAGCATTGTACTGAACCAGTGAAAATTCTTAAGGAGTAGGAAGACATGGACAGCACATTTGTTTACAATAATGATCCGTTTAGCAGAGTGAACTATGGATTGGTTGGAGAGAAACTTGGAGGGAGGGAAGTCAGCGAGGTGAAAGATGTGATAGTCAAGGCCAGATAAGTGCTTGGAACAGCATGGTAGCAGTTTAGATGGAGAGAATAGGGCAGAATTTAGCAATGTTGTGAAGATGAAAGTGACAGGATTTAGAGACAGATTGAATATGTGGGTTGAATGAGAGACAACACCAAGGTTATGGACTTGTGAGATAAGGGAAGACAGAGGTATTGTCCTTCATTCATTCATTCATTTGATCATATTTATTGAGTGCTTACTGTGTGCAGTGCACTATACTAAGCACTTGGAAAGTATAATTCAGCAACAAATAGAGAAACAATCCCTATCCAAGATCGGGCTCACAGTCTAGAAGGGCGGAGACAAACATCAAAACAAGTAAAGTGGCATCAATAGCATCAATATAAATAAATAGAATTATAGATATATAGACATCATTAACAAAATAAAGAGAATAATAAATAGGTACTTATATACATAATTGCTGTGGGACAGGGATGTGGGTAGAGTAGAGGGAGCAAGTCGAGGCAATGGGGAAGGGAGGAGGAGCAGAGGAAAAGAGGGGCTTTGTCTGGGAAGGCCTCCTGGAGGAGGTGAGCTTTCAGTAGGGCTTTGAAGGGGGTAACTGCTAGTATGGCGAATTTGAGGAGGGAGGGCATTCCAGGCCAGAGGTAGGATGTGGGCCAGTGGTCGACGGAAGGACAGGCAAGAACGAGGCCCAGTGAGGAGGTTAGCACCGCAGGAATGGAGTGTGCGGCCTGGGCTGTAGAAAGAGAGAAGGGAGTTGAGGTAGAAGGGAGAAAAGTGATGGAGAGGTTTGAAGCCAATAGTGAGAGTCTAAAGTGATAGAAAAGATGGGGTTGACAGGGTTTGGGTGGGAAGAAAAGGAGTCCAATTCTGGACACGTAAAGTTTGAGGTGATGCAGCATGTGGTGAAGGCAGGAGGAAAAGGTAGACTGCAGAAAAGGAGAAAGGTCAGGGTTGGAGATGTGGATTTGGTGATCACCTGTATAAAAGTGGTAGTTGAAACTATAGGAGTGATTGAGTTCTCCAAGGGAATGGGGGTAGATGGAGAATAGAAGGGGACCCAGTACTGAGCCCTAAGGGACTCCCTCTGTCAGAGAGTGGGAGGCAGAGAAGGAGCCCGCAAAATAAACTGAGAAGGATCGGTCAGAGAGATAGAAAAAGAAACAAGGGAAGAAGATGTAAGTGAAGCTGAAGTTGGATAAAGTTTCCAGAAGAATGAGGTGATCTACAGTGTTGAAGACAGCTGAGTGGTCAGGAGGGTTAGAATAAAGTAGAGATCATTGGATTTGGCATGAAGAAAGTCATTGGTCACCGCAGAGAGGAATGTTTCTGTGGAGTAAAGGGGGTGGAACCCAGATTGTAGGGGAACAGTAAGGGAACTGGAGGAGAGGAAAAGGAGATAGAGGGTGTAAACAACTTTATCCAGAAGTTTGAAAAGCAATGTAAGAGGGATATGGGATGATAATGGGAGGGGGATGTGAGGATAAGGGAAAAAAGTCAAGGGTCATGGGGTCATAGAGAAGCAGTGTGGCCTTGCCTGGAGAAAGCAAGAGCCTGAAAGCCAGAAAGACCTGAGTTCTACTCCTAGCACTGCCTCTTGCCTGCTCAGCAACCTTGGGTAAGTCATATAACTTATCTGTGCCTCAGTTACCTCATCTGTAAAAGGAGAATGAAGACAGTGTGCCCATGTGGGACATGGACTGTGTCCAACCTGGTTAATTTGTATTTACCCAAGCGCTTAGTACAGTACCTACCACATTGTAAGCGCTGAGCAAATATTATTTTAAAAAAAGAAAAGGGGGGATTTTTATTAGGATTGGGGATTCATAAGCAGGCTTGAAAGCAGTGGGCAAGGAGCCATTAGAAGGTGAAAGTGGTGGGGAAGGAGCCATTAGAAAGTGAACATTCAAGGAGGGAAGACGTGGGGCTGAATGTTTTAATAAGTTCTGAAGGTATAGGGTCAAAAGTACAGTCGGAGGGTATGGATTTAGGAAGGGTGAGAGATCTCTTCTTGAGATACTACTGGAAATTCATGGAGAGTCCAAGGGGATAAAGGAGGAGGCAGGAATTGGAGAGCTTTTATTAATCATTATTAATTATTATGGTATTTGTTAAGAGCTTACTATTTGCCAAGCACTGTTCTAAGCACTAGGGTAGATACAAGGTAATCAGGTTGTCCCACGTGGGGCTCACAGTCTTAATCCCCATTTTAGGGATTAGGTAACTGAGGCACAGAGAAGTTAAGTGACTTGCCCTAAGTCACACAGCAGACAAGTGACAAAGCCGGGATTAGAACCCACGTCCTCTGACTCCCAAGCTTGTGTTCATTCAACTAAGCCATGCTGCGTCTCTATTTTAGGGAGATAACGCCTGATGATTTCAATTTCAATTTTGTTGATGGAGTATGTGTCCAGGTCATTAGGGCAAATAGATGGTGGAGGAGGAGGAACTGGAGGCTTGAGGAGGGAGTTAAATATCTGGAACAGGTGATGGGGCAATGGGTATGGAAGTGAATTACGAAGGAGAAGTACCATTGTCGGTCAGAGGAGAGGGCTACAATGAAGCAGGTAAGAAGGAGTTTAAGGTGGACAAGGTCAGTGAGATGTCTGGATTTCTGTCAACAAAGCTCCACAGCTTGGGCTCAGAGGAAGCATTCTGTGGAGGTGACGTGGGGTTGCGGGTTAGTGGCCCGAGACTGACAGAGACACAGGGAAGAAAGGAAGTTGAGTTCAGTGGAGATGGTGTTGCAAAAGGTGTCGATTTGCACACTGAGAGAAGATAGCTTGGGTGCAGAGACCAAACGGGGCAAGATGGCTGTAGAATATTGGAGGGGGTCAAAAAGGTGAAGGTCTCTTAGGGGAACAGGGCAGATTTGTGGGAGGTGGGTGTATGGGGAGGTTGTGGTCTGATAGAGGAATTTCAGAATTGCATTCCACTCGCATTCCTCATCCCACAGTCACCGCTTCCAACTCGAACTGGCCACTTTGTAATATTAACAATAATAATGATGGTACTTGTTAAGTGCTTTGTGCCATAGCACTGTTCTAAGCATTGGGGTTGACATAAGGTAATCAGGTTGTACCACGTGGTTTTCACAGTCTTCACCCCCATTTTATAGATGAGGGAAATGAGGCTCAGAGAAGTTAAGTGACTTGCCCAAGGTCACACAGCGGATAACTGGCAGATTTGGATTAGAACCCAAGTCCTCTGACTCCCAAGCCTATGTTCTTTCCACTAAGCTACTCTTTTCACCACCATCGTGGCCTGCTACCCACACATGGCTGCCCTCTTTACCCCCCACCACCTTCTCCAATGTGGTTCCTTGAGGCAGTTTACTTCACTGGCATATGAGATGACTCTATGGAATCGATGGGAGCCCTGCCTATCCCAGGTCTCTGACAAGGCCTAAACGTTTCCACAAATAGCAGCTTTTTGGCCTGTTACCTCTTTGAAGATTGTTGATTGGGCAGATAACATAGATACTTGTCTCCTCCTTGCCTCCCCCTCAAAAAGGAAGGGAGAGGGATGGGGGAGGTGGGATGATACAAAAGCAGCTTTGGGGAGGGACAAGGAAGCCCAATGCCCTGCTCCCTTTCCCAGCGAGTCCTGGGGAGTGGGAGAAGATGAAGCCCCCTGTGGAGAGAGAAGCAGCTGGAGGGAGACATGGGGACAATCAATCAGCATGGCCTAGTCGATAGAGCATGGACCTGAGAGTCAGAAATTCATGGGTTCTAATCCCGGACCTGCCACTTGTCTGCTGTGTGACCTGGGCAAGTCACTTCACTTCTCTGTGTCTCAGTCACCTCATCTGTAAAATGGGGATTGAGACTGTGAGCCCCACGTGGGACAGGGACTGTGTCCAACCCAATTTGCTCATGTCCACTCCAGCTTTTAGTACAGTCCCTAACACATAGTAAGCACTTAACAAATACCATTAAAAAAATTACCTAATGTCCTTTTTGAGCACTTCCTGTTTACAGAGCACCTATCTAAGTGTTTAGGAGAGCATAATATGATAAAGTTGGTAGACACATTCCAAGGAATTCCACAGGACTGGGGCATGGGGAACTGCCATCACTATGGTTTCAGGAACAAGAGTCTTCAGTCATTCTCCCATGGTTAACTCCAATAGATCCTTAAAATGGACGCCCTCCTCAAAGACAAGAAGGCAAGATCTGTTGCATAAGGGCAGTTCTCTCCTTGTCTTCCAGCCCCAGCATATAGAGAAGAATCCCAGACACTGGAGCCTGGGCGGGTTGATTTTTAACCTGCTCTGAAAGACACCAAGGGTGTAAAATCAATTTTGCCAACAGCCTGTACAAGGAGTAATTGCAGTTGTAATCTGCCAAAACACAGCTCCCATCACTGCAGCAGATCACTACAGTCTTCCCTCAGGACAATGGGGGAACATGCTCTTAGCCCAGATACTTCATCTGGCTATCAATCATCATTAGATTGTTAATTGTGCTGGTGAATGAGGTCAAAGCTTCGAGTTGAGATCTGATGGAAGTTCTGTGACCCGAGGATTTTTTTTCTCACTTAAAGTCTAATTAACCATCTAAAAGTCGAAGGTCAGCAACTATAACACATTCAGTGGATTTCGCTGGTATTCTGGCTTCCAAGTGCCATGAGATGTCAGTTCATCAAAGACTGTAATACTTCTAAGGTAAATTATCTGAAATTAAATTTCAATAGTCTAAACTTTTTTTAGCTGATAGTGACTCTGTAACAGTCTACCTCCTAAGAAATAAACATTTCAAAGGAAATGTGGAAGGGGAATTCCTAATTTTTTTTTCTAATCAACTCTTCCCACCTAATCACATTATCCAGAGAAATAAGTGGAAAGTATATTTGATTATCTGATTTTTAAAATAAATAACCCAGAGTATAAACAGCTTTTAGGCTTTTCTGAAGTGACAGCAATGGGAATATTCAAGAAGTATCGGATCCCCAGTGGAAGGATTATATTACACCTCTGCCAGTTAAACTACTGTCGATGCTTACAAAATTTTAAGAAGCAGTCTGACCTGGTGTTCCCAATTGCTTTTCTAACTTTATTTGTTCATAAGTCAAGATAGAACTTCATTTACCACATCACAACAATGAATTTGTGAATAATAATGTACTTGTTTGCATTATAACTGAGCATCTCATTAATGAAGGGATATTTGAAAAGTCTGTGAGTGTTAAATTAGGTTCTTAAGAGACTCTAGGTGCTTGTTTATTCCTACTCGCTGCTAGACCATAAGTTCCTTGAGAACAGAGATCTTGTCTACTAATTCTACGGTACTCTCCCAAGTGTTTAGAACACTGCTCTGCACAAAGTAGTGACTTTTGGTTGATGGATTAAATGAAGGGATTTTGCAATTATCTTCTTATTGAAAGTGCTTTAAAATGAATAAAGAAATGGGCATGTTATTGAAGAACATTTAAAAAAAGATTTAGGTTCAAAACATGTCAAAAAGCCTCATATGTATGTGTATGGTCAAATGTATTTCTTTAAATTTAGTTATTATAACTCTTACTATAATTACTAATTATTACTAGTAATAGTAGCTGTTACTATTACTCTCTCCTATTTGGTTTGCTTTTTGAAATACAAGACAATAATTCATATATATTATGCCAATTTTTCAGATCTGCCATTAGGTGGTTTCATTGTTCATTCATTCAATTGTATTTACTGAGTGCTTACTGTGTGCAGAGCACTGTAGTAAGCACTTAGAGAGGACAATATAACAATAAAGAGAGACAATCTTTGCCCACAACAGGCTCACAGCCTAGAGGTGGGAGAAAGACGTCAATACAAGTAAACGGACATACATATAAATACAGTGCTTTGCACATAGTAAGCACTTAACACCATCATTATTATTAAATAGAATTATAGATATATGCATATATGCATAAGTGCTAGGGGTGGGTGGGGGGGAGACCAAAGTGAGTGAATCGTGGTGATGCAGAAGGGAGAGGGAGCTGAGGATGTGTGGTTTAGTCTGCGAGGGCCTCCTGGAGGAAGTGTGCCTTCAGTAACGGCTTTGAAGGGGGGAATAGTGATTGTTTGGCAGATTTGAGGAGGGACGGCATTCCAGGCCATAGATAGGACGTGGGCCAGGGGTCGGCAGCGATACAGGCAAGATCGAGGCCCAGTGAGAAGGTTAGAAGCCTGAGAGGAGCGGAGTGAGCCGGCTGGGATGGAGAAGGAGAGAAGGGAGGTGAGGTAGGAGTGGCCAAGGTGATGGAGAGCTTTAAAGCCAATAGTGAGGAGTTTTCATTTGATATGGAGGTGGATAGGCAACCACTGGAGAGTTTTGAGGAAGGGGGTTACATGCCCTCAGTGTTTTCGTAGAAAGATAAACTGGAGTGAAGAACAGACTGAAATGGGGAGAGGCAGGAGTTTGGGAGGTCAGAAAGGAGGCTGATGCAGTAATCCAGAAGGGATAGAATGAGTGACTGACTGTGCTAACTTGACCGTGGTTTGGATGGAGAGGAAAGTGCATTTCTATAGCAAGAATGGAATCTACACAAAGTGTTTCTGCAGAATCAGTTGAGTGTATCTTTTGCATTATCAATCAATCAAAGTTATTGAGTGCTTACTGTGTGCAGAATACTGTAAAAAGCTCTTGAGAGGGTACCATATAATAGAGTTGGTAGACACATTCCCCACCCACATCGTGCATTCATTGCTTTTCCTTTTTGTTTTACATAATTATATCTGTTTATGCTGAAATAGGGACATGAAGGCCTACAAATTTGGCCAGTTCAAATAAAGCTCTCATCAAGTCACACAGAAGAGAAACTTTCTACTCCTAACTAGAACTGAAGGTGTTGAAAAAGAGGTGGATTTTATCGCTATTTCTAGACTCCAGGAAACAGGAAATCCCAAAAGTTATAACTGCTATCGCAAGTGCTAGAAATTGTTCCAGGAGATACAGACTTTAGATTGTTTCTCAGAACACTGCTTTATATGCCCTCATTCACCCTCACCTTTCTCCTGCTCCTACCCATTCACCTTTCCCAAATACCAACCCAAACAACTTCTACCAAAATATCTCTCAAAGCGGGGTGGCCTAGTTTAAAGAGCACAGACTTGCAGCAAGCTGTGAGCTCCCCTTCTAAATTGTAAGCTCACTGTGGGCAGAAAATACATCCACCAATTCAAGTTCTTAATACGGTGTTCTGCATACAGTAAGTGCTCAAGAAATGCTGGTATGCAGATGACACGCAGATCTACATCTATGCCCCTGTCCTCTCCCCCTCCCTTCAGGCTCGCATCTCCTCCTGCCTCCAGGATGTCTCCACCTGGATGTCGGCCCGCTACCTAGAACTCAACATGAGCAAGACTGAGCTCCTCATCTTCCCTCCCAAGCCCGGTCCTCTCCCAGACTTCCCTATCATCGTGGATGGTACAACCATCCTTCCCGTTTCTCGGGCCCGCAATCTCGGTGTCATCCTTAACTCGGGTCTCTCGTTCACCCCACATATCCTATCCGTTACCAAGACCTGCCAGTCTCACCTTTACAATATCGCCAAGATCCGCCCTTTCCTCTCCACCCAAATGGCTACCTTACTGCTACGGGCTCTCATTATATCCCGGCTAGACTACTGTGTCGGCCTTCTCTCTGACCTCCCTTCCTCCTCTCTCGCCCCGCTCCGGTCTATTCTTCACTCCGCTGCCCGGCTCATCTTCCTGCAGAAGCGATCTGGGCATGTCACTCCCCTTCTTAAACAAATCCAGTGGTTGCCTATCAACCTCCGCTCCAAACAAAAACTCCTCACTCTAGGCTTCAAGGCTCTCCATTACCTTGCCCCTTCCTACCACTCCTCCCTTCTCTCTTTCTACTGCCCACCCCGCATGCTCCGCTCCTCTGCCGCCCACCTCCTCACCGTCTCTCGGTCTCGCCTATCCCGCCGTCGACCCCTGGGCCACGTCCTCCCGCGGTCCTGGAACGCCCTTCCTCCTCACCTCAGACAATCTAATTCTCTTCCCTTCTTCAAATCCCTACTTAAAACTCATCTCCTCCAAGAGGCCTCCCCAGACTGAGCTCCCCCCTTTTTCCTTCTGCTCCCTGTACCCCCCCTTCACCTCTCCACAGCTAAACTCTCTTCTCCCCCCTTTCCCTCTCCTCCTCCCCCTCTCCCCTCCCACCCCCTCAGCACTGTACTCCTCTGCTCAACTGTATATATCTTTATCACCCTATTTATTTTGTTTATTTTGTTTAATGAGATGTACATCACCCTGATTCTATTTAGTTGCCATTGTTTTTATGAGCTGTTCTTCCCCTCGACTCTATTTATATCCATTGTTCTTGTCTGCCCGTCTCCCCCGATTAGACTGTAAGCCCTTCAAACGGCAGGGACTGTCTCTATCTGTTGCCTACTTGTTCATTCCAAGCACTTAGTACAGTGCTCTGCACATAGTAAGCGCTCAATAAATACTATTGAATGAATGAATGAATGAATGAATGCTGATTGATTAATCGAATGATTCTAATCCTGGCTCCACCGCTTGCCTGTTGTATTAATCCGTTCAATCATATTTATTGAGCATTTACTGTGCATAGAGTACTGTACTATACGCTTGGGAAGTACAATTAGCATTTGGGAGGTACATATCAATCAGTCAATCAATTACATTTATGAGCACTTACCATGTGCTCAGTACTAAGACCCTGCTAAGAACCTGGGAGAATACAACAGAATTAGCTGACATTCCCGGCCCAAAATGAACTTACATCACTTAATTTCTCTGTGCCTCGGTTCCTCATCAGTAAAATGGAGACTCAGTACCTGTTCTTCATTGCACTTAACCGGTGAGCCTTGCCTGAGAAGGTTACTGTGTCTGATCTGATTTTCACATATCAACAACAGTGCTTAGCACAGTACTTAGCACCTACTAAGTGACTAATACCACATCTTTTTATCATTATTATCAGTTATAATTATTAGTAGTATTACTATTACTACCTTTTGCCAATTAACCCACAATCTCTGCCCTCTTTAGGGACTACAGCATGGCCTAGTGGCTAGAGCACGGGCCTGGAAGTCAGAGAGAACTGGGTTCTAATCCTGGCTTTGCCACTTCTCTGTTGTGTGACCTTCACCAAGTCACTTAATATCTCTGTGCCTCAGTTACCTCATCTGTAAAATGGGGATAAAGACCTTAAACGCTCTCTGTTGCTGAATTGTACATTCCAAGTGCTTAGTACAGTGCTCTGCACATAGTAAGCGCTCAATAAATACTATTGGATGAATGAATGAATGTGGGACAGGCACTCTGTCCATTCTGATTTGCTTGCATCCATCCCAGCGCTTAGTATAGTGCCTGGCATCTAGGAAGCCCTTAACAAATACCATAGTTTTGAATTATTATTGTCACCTCTAGAATGCAATCAGGTGTTGACTCATAGCCCAGGCTCTGTTCCGCTGCCATGTTTTCGGTGAGCTCCTTGCTGATCTGGAGCTGAGCTGAATTCATCTCCACATGAACTGTACTCTCACTTGGGCAGCACATATACTAAAATTGGAACCATACAGAGAAGATTAGCATGGCCCCTGCGCAAGGATGATATGCAAATTCATGAAGTGTTCCATATTTTCTGGGAAGCAGCGTGGCTCAGTGGGAAGATCCTGGGCTTTGGAGTCATAGGTCATGGGTTCGACTCCCAGCTCTGCCACTTGTCAGCTGTGTGACTGTGGGCAAGTCACTTCACTTCTCTGTGCCTCAGTTGCCTCATCTGTAAAATGGGGATTAAGTGTGAGCCTGTGGGACAACCTGATTACCCTGTATCTACCCCAGCGCTTAGAACAGTGCTCTGCACATAGTAAGCGCTTAACAAATAGGAGAAGCAGCGTGGCTCAGTGGAAAAAGCACGGGCTTTGGAGTCAGGGCTCATGAGTTCGAATCCCAGCTCTGCCACTTGTCGGCTGTGTGACTGTGGGCAAGTCACAACTTCTCTGTGCCTCAGTTCCCTCATCTGTAAAATGGGGATTAAAACTGTGAGCCCCACGTGGGACAACCTGATTCCCCTATGTCTACCCCAGCGCTTAGAACAGTGCTCGGCACATAGTAAGCGCTTAACAAATACCAACAACAACAACAACAACAAATACCAACATTATTATTTGGGGCTTTCATGGCTGAATGGGCTGTGGAGTGGGGTGGGCCTAAGGTGACCAGAAGTCCAACATTTGGAGTTGATCCTATACCTCAACAGACTGAATTCTGGAAACATAAGACTTTCATTTTGGTCAGGGACAGATCCCCTCATTTGAGCTACTAAACTAAGCCCTGGGGCCTTAATAAATGTTTCTGCCATGACCAGAAAATCTGTCTCCAAAAATAAGCATTTATTGAGCTCTCACTGTGTGCTGAGCGGCTGCATGGCATAGTGGATAGAACGCAGACCCGGGAGTCAGAAGGACTTGGGTTTGAATCACCATCCTGCCATTCCTCTCCTGTGTGACCTTGGGCAAGCCAAGTTACTTCACTTCTCTGCCCCTCAGTTACCTTAGCTGTAAAATGGAGATTGAGTGAGCCCTATGTGGGCATGGCCTGTGTCCAAACCCATTAGCTTGTATCTACCCCAGCACTAAGGCCAATGCCTGGCACATATTAAGTGTTTTCTTAGCAAATACCAATTTAAAAAAATGTTTTTGAGTCAGTACAATGTAATAGAATCTGTTGTACAATTCCTGCCTACAAGGAGCAAACAGTCTTCAGAGGTAGACGGATATTAAAATAAATTACAGTTATGGACCTATGTGCTGTGCAGCTTGATGTATATCAAGTCTCCAACAAATGGAACTTCTTTTATTGGCTTTGAGGGAAAATTTGGGCAGTTAGGAGAGACCAGAATTGTCCCTCCCCCTTTTTCTCTTCCACCACCCCCAGCCACGATTTGCTGATTACTTTAAAATCCTTGCCATCCATGCCTCAGCAAGAAGTTTGGGAAATTTTGAGGGGCTTCCTTACATCTCAGTCAATCTTGTGGCTCTCAACCTTATTACATATAAGCATGCGTGTAGAGGCAGAGTACAGTGCAAAACTATGCAGTAACAACATGTCAGTGCTTAGTTACAGAGGCAGCACACATATCTTTAAATTATATCTTTAAAATTGTTTATTTATATTAATGTCTGCCTCCCCCTCTAGACTGCTCATCGAGGGCAGGGAGTGTTTCTGCTAAATGTATTATAGTACGTTATTATACATTATTATTATTCAATATATCATATTATTATTCCAAGCACCTAGTACAGTGCTCTGCACATAATAAGTGCTCAATAAATATGATTGGTTAATTGATAGTGAAAAAAGGACAGAGCTGGGAGTCAGGAGGCCAAGTTCGAGTCTCCTATCTCCCACTGGCCTGCTGTGTGAACTGGGGAAAGTCAGTTAACTTCTCATGGCTGAAAATGGGAACGAGATCGATTGTGAGCCCCATGTGGGGTAGAGATTGTGTCTGACATGATCATCTTGCATCTACTCCATAATATATGCCTATTATCGTTATTGAGATTTGTTTGGACTTCCCAATTCATAGCCCTAATATTCTGGCTTGTTTTTCCTGTTATACGCCTGCTGTTCACTGGATTCCACTTTGATTTCAAATTAAGCACCCCACGTCAAAACGTGCTCCTCCCTCCATTTTTATTTATGTCCATATGCCTATAGTCTCTTGCTTCCTCTACCCGTAATTCATTTTAATATCTGTTTCTGCACTAGCCCCTCTCGGGGTTGGGCATGGAGAATTTCCAGTACATTACCAGTTTCGGCTACGGGAGGGAGAGTCAAGCAGAGACCTACTAATTCCATTCCTAGCTTGGCCAGTGGCTAGTGAGTGGCAGGCAATCTGCTACAAGTCATAACTCACCCGTGCTGGGCAGCAAGGGCATGGGAGAGAGTCGAGGGGAGAGACTCGAGTTTACTGAGTGGAAGGCAGCAATGGTAAACCACTTCCATATTTTTACCAAGAAAACTCTATAATAGTAACAATAATGATGGTATTTGTTAAGCACTTACTATGTGTCATGCACTGTTCTAAGTACTGGGATACACTATCACAACGATTGTAGATGGAGAGTGGGGCATTCTGGGAGAGATGTGTCCATGGTGTCGCTATAGGTCGGAAACAACTCGACGGCATAAGACAAGACTCTGTCCTAGACTGTAAACTTTTCGAGCATGGGGATCGCGTCTGCTAACTGTATTGAAGTGAAAACTCTCCCAAATGCTTAGTATTGTGCTCTGTTCAAAATAAGTGTTCAATAAATGCCGTAGTTTGATTGGTTGGTTGTTCTAGCTATGTTCTTTATGCTTCTCCCTAAAATTTACTCTTCTTAACCCTTGTTCTTTAGGAATATTTGTGTAGGAAGGGAAAGTGTTTTGTTTCGTTTTGAGCACAATATAATAGAGTTGGTAAAGACCTTCTTAACAAGGGTTAAGAAGAGTATATTTTGAGCAGAGCACAATAAAGTTGGCAAATGCGATCCCTGTGCCAAAAAGTTGGTGTTTACTAACTCTATTATATTGTACTCTCCCAAGCGCTTAGTACAATGCTCTGCACAGACAGTGCTCAATAAATATGACTGATCGATTGATACAAGACTAAAGGGAGAATTTTAGTCCATAATGGAAGATCAGTGAATTTTCATATATTGTTCACTGACAAAGCTATTTCTACCTGAATCGTTCAATCAATCACGCAACCATTGGTAATTATTAAGCCCATATTATTTCCAGAGCATATACTATGAGAAGCAGCATGGCTCAGTGGAAAGAGCATGGGCTTGGGAGTCAGCGGTCATAGGTTCTAATCCCAGCTCCACCGCTTGTCAGCTGTGTGACTTTGGGCAAGTCACTTAACTTCTCTGTGCCTCAGTTACCTCATCTGTAAAATGAGGATTAAGACTGTGAGCCCCATGTGGGACAAACTGATCACCTTGTATCCCCCCAGAGCTTAGAAGAGTGCTTTGAACATAGTAAGCGCTTAACAAATACCATTATTAAATGATTAAATTACTTAGTTCATTCATTCAATAGTATTCATTGAGCACTTACTATGTGCACAGCACTGTAATAATCGCTTGGAATGTACAAATCAGCAACAGATAGAGACAGTCCCTGCCCACTGACAGATTTACAGTCCAGGGAAGTACAATGAAATAGATTAAGACTGATTTATTAAGACTAATCTCCCAGAATAAGCCCCCTTTCCTCTGCTCCTCCTCCCTGCCCCATCGTTCCGACTCCCTCCCTCCACTCTATCCTCCCTCCCCACCCCGCCCCACAGCACTTGTGTATTTATGTACTTATTTATTATTCTATTTGTTTTGTTAATGACATGTACATATCTATAATTCAATTTATTTATAATAATGTTATTGATACCTGTTTGCTTGTTTTGTTTTGTTGTCTGTCTCCCCGCTTCTAGAATGTGAGTCCGTTGTTGGGTAGGGATTGTCTCTATTAGTTGCTGAATTGTACTTTCCAAGTACTTAGCACAGTGATTGAATGAATGAATGAATGAATGAATGAATGAATGAATGAATGAATGAATAGATCCGGTAAACACAATCCCTGTCCACAAGGAGCTTACAGTCTGAAGTGGAAGCTAGACATTAAAATAAATTACAGATGGCAAAGCAGTGGTATGTAAGGATAGGTACAGATGTGCTGTGGTGCTGAGGGTGGGGTGAATATCCAGTACTTAAAGATCCATATCCAAGTGCATAGGTGATACAGAAGGGAGGTTAAATAGTGGAAGTGAGAGCTTAGACAAGGAAGGCCTCTTGGAGGAGATGTGATTTTAGGAGGGCTCTTCTGTGAGGGCAGTGATGAATATAATTGTAATAAACAGTAAAGTAGATTGAAAAATGCTGAGTAGTAGAAGTAGAGGAATGATAATTATTAAGTGCTTACTGTGTGCTGAATACTCATTATGGGCAGGGAACAGGACTGCTAATTTTGCTGATTGTACTCTCCCAAGTGCTTAGGATAGTGCTCTGCACATAGTAAGTGCTCAATAAACACCACTGATTGGTTGATTGATTTAATGCTGGGAACTGTGTCCTACTATAGTGTCTTGTATCTACCCCAGCGCTTATTATAATGTTATAATAATATAACAAATGGCACAATTAGTACTGTCATGCCCAGGCTAAGGGCAATCCTCCTCTTCATTAGTGAAATTCACCAAGCACTGATCGTGTGCAGAGCACACTGGGCTAAACACTGGTGAGAGTACAACAGAGTCTGTAGACTTTTCCTGCCGACCATGAGTTTACATACTTAAGTCCTTTCTCTAGGCACCTTTGAAACGTCCTCCAATTTGACTGACTTTCAGATGGCCATTGGGCAAGGAACGCTTTTAGTTCAATGAAACAATTACATTTTGATTTGTATTTTTCATAGCCTGAAAGAACTAATGAGAAGCAGCATGACTTAGTGGATAGAAGGGGTTCTAATCCTGACTCTGCCACAAGTTTGCTGTGTGACCCTGGGTAAGTCACTTAATTTATCTGTGCCTCAGTTACCTCATCTGTAAAATGGGGATTAAAAGTGTGAACCCCATGAGGGACAGGGACTAGCAGCTTGGCTTAGTGGCAAAAACATGGGTTTATGAGTCAGAGATCATGGGTTCAATCCCAGCTCTGCCACTTGTCAGCTGTGTGACTTTAGGCAAGTCACTTGACTTCTCAGTGCCTCACTTACCTCATCTGTAAAATGGGGATTAAGACTGTGAGCCTCAAGTGGGACAACCTGATTATCCTGTATCTACCCCAGCGCTTACAACAGTGGTCGGCACATAGTAAGTGCTTAACAAATACAAACGTTATTATTAATAGTATTATTATCCCAGTGCTTAGAATAGTGCTTGGCACAGAGTAAGCGCTTATACATCATTATCGCTATTATTATTATTACCCCAGCACTTAGAATGGTACTTGGCACCTAGTAAGTGGTTAACAAGTGCAATTATTATTATTATGTTTATTATTGACTAATGAACTCTTTGAAGGTCCCTAATATAAGTCCTGTAGAAACAAATCACTCATCTTTTGCAGACTCTCCCCTGGACATCTGATTATTTTGTTAATGAGATGTACATCACCTTGATTTTATTTATTTGCTATTGTTTTAATGAGATGTTAATCCCCTTGATCCTATTTATTGCTATTGTTCTTGTCTGTCTCCCCTGATTAGACTGTAAGCCCGTCAAAGGGCAGGGACTGTCTCTATCTGCTACCGATTTGTACATTCCAAGCGCTTAGTACAGTGCTCTGCACATAGTAAGTGCTCAATAAATACTATTGAATGAATGAATGAATGAACATCAATCTACCAATAGCATTGATTGATCTCTTACTATATGCAGAGCACTGTACTAAGTCCTTGGGAGGGTATAATACAACAGAAGTAGTAAACATGTTTCCTGCCCATAAGGAGCTTACAATCTAGAGGAGTCAGCTGGGGAGAGGGTGGGAGGCCCAGTCCATTATAACCTTGACAAGGGGGTGGTGAGAGAACTAGTTCATCACTACCTTGGCAAGGAGGCTGGTAGGGGACACCTCCTCTCTTGTCCCTCTCCTCTCATTGACGTAGAGATGTCAAAGCATATATTTGTTCTTGGCACTAGAAGCAAGCAAATGGGCGTAAGCAGGAGGAGGGAGGCTTGTAATTAATCAATCAATCAATCAATGTATTCATTGAGTGCTTACTGCATGTGAAGTCTTGTAGGAAGTTCTTGGGAGAGGACATCAGATGCACTTCAATAAATACCATTATCATTATTATTATTGAAGCAATAATATCGAAGCAGTATTGATGCAGCAAAGACCAAGGGGATTATGTGGGAAGAGACTGAAGTGTGAAATTCAGGATATTTAGGAATTTATTTTCATCCTAAATCTGATCCAGTGACTCCTCTTTTGGTAGGTGCTACTCAAAGTGGGTTTTAAGCTCTATTGTATGACATATTTAACTACCTTTAAAGTGCCTATTTTTAGTAGCAAATTTATAGCCTCAAAATCTCTTGGGGACTTAAAAGTATATAACCTAAGACCTGCTGTAATGATAGCTAAAAATTCATGGAATTATCTAGCCTAGAGTAGAAAAACCTGAGGAGGGAATTTGTGTAAATAGGTTAATGTAAATAGAACAAGAGAGTCACTGTTCTTCACCTTCATCGAGGAGAGACTCATAGACCAAGAGGAAATGGTCTTAAATTTCAATAGGAGCGATTTAGGTTTCCCTTCAGAAAAGACTTTCCAATAATACTGGAATGGAATTCCAAAGAAAGTTTTAAGATGTATTTTCCTGGAGACGGTTTTGTTAATTTTTAGTATCTAAGTGCTTACTATGTGCTAAACGTTGGGGTAAATGAAAGATATAAGCCACTCCTTAGGTTGTGAACACCTCATTAGATCTCAAGAGCCAGCTCTTGGAGGACAGGGATCACGTATGCCAACACAGCTGTATTTTACACTCCTAAGCAATTAATCAGTCCTCTTCTCTCAGTAAATGCTCAATAAATACTGCTGATTGATTGACTGATTAGTTGGGATACAGTCCCTGTTCCACATGAGGCTCACACCCTAAGAGGAAGGGAGAAGAGACATCTTCTCCTCATTATACTGATCATCAGGGGACAGAGGCCCAGAGAGGTTGAAGTGGCTTGCCAGAGTCACACAGCAGATCAATGGCAGAGTTGGCTTTAGTACTTGGGTAAATGGATTTCCAGTCAAGAAGTATGATTTTTGAGGGCCTATGGAACACCTTCTGTTGAGTTTTAAATCAACAGTGTAAGTTGCTTGTAGACATTGAGTGTCTCACTTGCTCGAATTGTACTTTCCAAACACTTAGCTTGGTGCTTTGCAACCCATGGACACATAATAAATGCTTCTACTACTACTACTCAAACACACACATTCACACGCGCACACATACACATATGCACACTGGCAGTATTAAAGTCCTCCAGAAAGAATGGTTTTTGAATAAACAAATGATAGTTCATTTTTCCATTAAATACTTCATTTAATGACTAGAATTTATTGTGTCTACTGAGTTTTTTGAGGAAAAATATATCATTTCTTTACGAGATGGAACAGTTCTCTAGACTGTAAGCTCATTGTGATACCAACTTTTACCGTGTTCTCCCAAGCACTTAGTACAATGCTCTGAACACAGTAGGTCCTAAATAAGTACTGACTGATGGATTGATTGACCGATCCCTGCACTAATGACTATCATGCTGCACTTTCCTAAGTTTTTAAGCACAGCCATATCTCACTAGAAATGACTGAATCGTGTTCCCTATTGCACTTCAAATACGTGGACAAGCTCTCAATGAATACCTCAGCTCTGGCTATTCTGCAACACACACATTCTCTTGATTGTCATCTTCATGCAGAAGATGGACAGCCACCCTAGAAGCCCAGATAATTGAATCCCAAAGAACCGTATGGCAGGTTTTTGAAGAACCAGCTTGAATGGGATCCCCAAAGCTCTTCAGACTCCAAAATATCAACTGAAATCCCTAGGACAACTGTCTAGCTTCCTGCAGTTCATCTCACTCACCCACCCACCCTCCTCCTCCTCCTCAGCTTCTCACTTCCACCCTTAACAGGTCCTGCTGGGACTGAAATCAGAGCAGCGAAAACCCAGCCAAATGTTGTGTTCAGCGGACATCGCAACCTGTTTTCCAAACGTTTTGGGTTCTGTAACACCCCAAATGTGCTGTGCCAAGCACTTTTCCCCTTAATTTCCAAACTCCTCGGTGTATTCTAAGGGAAATCTACTCCATATGTTTCCGATCCATTTACATTCAGCTCATCAAAATGTTGGTTTTTAAAGCTCTTTGGATGTGCAAGATGCCTTTGGAGTCTTTTTTTACAAGACTTCTAAGCCTTACTTTCTGTCAAGAAAGGAAGTCGAACTTTGCCAATAGTAAATGAATGCAAATCTCAGTGGGTTCCAGTTGGGTTTGTTACTTTGAGGCCACAAGGTTCGAGAGAGATCTTAACGTAACAAAAAGTGCTCTCCCAAACCTGGATGAAATTTGTCCTGGGGTCTTGGGAGATAGAAGGCTTGTTTCCGCTGGCCCAACTGCAGCCTCAAATTCATCTGTGGATTTCCTTAGGCTCTTTGGGGAGACTAAACTTACCTTGGACATGTCAAGCCCCTTGAGCTCCTGAGAATGGGTTGGAACAATGCTGAGAGAAAACACCCACCTTCATTCCATAGTTGTTTTTGAGCTTTTATGGGGTGCAGAGCACTGGACTAATAAAGGTGATAGACATGTTCCCTAAACACAAATAGGCTACAGTCTAGACAGGGAGATCCCCATTAAAATTAATTGTGAATATATATAAAGATTTTGCAGGGCTCACGGTCAGGTGAATATCAAGTGGTAAAGGTGTAGATCTACAAATTTGGTGATGCAAAAGGGAGAGGAAATAAGGGAAATGAGGGTTTAGTCGGGGAAGACCTCTTGGAGGAAGTGTGACTTTAATAAAACTTTTAATAAGCACCTAAACAGCATGGTGTAGTGGATAGAGCATGGGCCTGGGAGTCAGAAGGTCATGGGTTCTAATTTAGTCTCCACCGCTTGACTGGTCTATGACTTTGGGCAAGTCACTTTACTTCTCTGGGCCTCACTTACCTAATCTGTGAAATGGGGATTGAGACTGTGAACGCCACGTGGGACAGGGACTTCGTCCAGCTACATTTGCTTGTATCCACCCCAACACTTAGTACAGTGCCTGACACGTAGTAAGCACTTAGCTAATGCCATTATGATTATTATTATCATCATTTTTACTATTAATATTACAGCATGGGCCTGGGAGTCAGCGGTCATGGATTCTAATCCAGGCTCCATGACTCTGATGTGTGACCTTGCTGTGTGAACTCAAATCACTTCTCTGGGCCTCAGTTACCTAATATGTAAAATGGGGATTAAGATTGGGGGCCCCACGTGGGACAGGGCTGTGTCCAACCTGCTTGTCTTGTATCTGCCCTGCTGCATAGTACAGTGCCTGGCACATAATAAACACTTAACAAATACATTTTTTTCCCTCCTGTTAGTGTGGGAGATGTTCAACCCTAAAACTAATGTTCTATGTTTGTAGAATTGTTGGACTCAGGAACAGAATTCAGGTGGCTCTGGGCAGGTGAGAATTGGACAAACAGGGAAAACAGTTTGGTGAGCTCACAAAAATTGGGCCATATCTAAAATTTTAGAACTGAATCTAATCGAATCCAAATTTGAAGGAAAATCTACCCCTCATTCCTAGGCAAGATGAGAACATATGCTCTTTGCCAACAGATGTGGCAATCTGATAGAACAAATTTAGCAAAAGAACAGCCACTCATTTCCTTCCATCATTGTCATCATTATTCATCATTATCTCCATCCTCTTCCTCCTATCCATAGTATTTTTTGATTGCCTGTTGCATGCTAAGCCCCAAATTAGGAGCTTGTGGTTTATACAATCGAAATATAATGAATAGTACCTGCCCTCAAGTAGTTTACACAGAGGAAACAAGCAGATCCAACTTGTCAAATATGCAATTTTAGAGTGTAAATATAGATACCACAATATAAAGCAAAAGGACGCAATTATATAGTTAACAAATACCGTAATTATTCATTCAATAATATTTATTGAGCGCTTACTATGTGCAGAGCACTGTACTAAGCGCTTGGAATGAACAAGTCGGCAACAGATAGAGACAGTCCCTGCCGTTTGACGGGCTTACAGTCTAAACGGGGGAACAGTCTAATCGGGGGAACAGTCTAATCGGGGGATAATCAATCAAGCATATTCATTGAGCACTTGCTATGTGCAGATCACTGCACTAAGCACTTGGGAGAGTATAGTATAACGGAGTTGTTAGAAGCATTCCTTGCCCAAAATGAGTTTATAGTCTAGAGGATTATACACACACATACAACTTTGGTATAGAGATTAAAATCTTTCATCCCCACTGGTTAATCATGAAACAATGTAAATAAGCACAAAGCAATATCCTTGAAGGCAGGGATCATGACTAGTATCTCTAGTTTACTTTCCCAAGTGCTTATTAGTACACTGTTCTACACAAAATAAGGGCTCGATAAATACTACTGATTGTTTTATTGTAAGACCTAGGGTATATGAGGAAATGATTCTTTACTGTTAGAGTGAGAATGGAAATTAATCAATCAGTGGTATTTATTGTGTAGTTACCTTGTGCAGAGCAGCGTGGCTTAGTGGCAAGAGCACGGGTTTAGGAGTCAGAGGTCATAGGTTCTAATCCCACATCCACCACATGTCAGCTGTGTGATTTTGGGCCAGTCACTTAATTTCTCTGTGCCTCAGTGACCTCATCGGTAAAATGGGGATTAAGATTCTGAGCCCCATGTGGGACAATCTGATTAACCTGAATCTACTCCAGAGCTCAGAACAGTGCTTGGCACATAATAAGCGCTTAACAAATACCATCATCAGAGTACTGTACGAAGTGCTTGGAAGAGAACAATGTTTTATGTAGTCATAATCCCTGCCCTCCACAAGCTTACAGTTTATCAGGATGAAGATTGACGCTCTCCATATTGAAGTGGGCAGCTAATGAACATGGCTACTTCTAGGGCATCCAGAAAAGCCAAGTTGATAAATCTCTCACTACGAAACATGGATCAGGATGGAAAGATGTCATCTTTGGGTTCAAATAAATGAGGTACCACTGAATAAGTTGTGAAGCACTCAGCTAGTGGGTTTCTTCCCATGCAAGCAATCTTGGAGCCACTCCATTCAATCATTCAATCAATCATATTTAATGAGCGCTTACTGTGTCCAGAGCACTGTACTAAGCCCTTTAGAGAGTACAATACAATGATAAACAGAGACATTCCCTGCCCACAACGAACTTACAGTCTTAAATGGGGGAGACTGACATTAATATAAAATAAAAATTACTTATATGTACATAAGTGCTGCGGGGCTGGGAGGGGAGGTGAATAAAGGGAGCAAGTCAAGGGGATGCAAAAGGGAGTAGGAGAAGAGAAAGGGGGGAGCTTAGTCAGGGAAGTCATCTTGGAAGAGATGTGCTTTCAATAAGATTTTGAAGTGGGGGGAGAGTAATTGTCTATTCACCCAAGTGAACTGGAGAATCACAGGGAAGGAACATTGCTGTTCCTGAGAGCAGCATTGGCAAAACTTGCAGGCAGAAGGCAAACCCATCCAGGTTCCCATTCAAGGTCATAGGTGATTGCAAACCAATCAGGGTTCCCATTCAAAGTTAAAAAGAATGCGACCACCTCAACTAGCTACGGAAACCACGGCGGCGGCTGCGGTGGCGTTGGTGGCAACGCATTGTAGGGGCTACAGATTGGCATCTCTGGGAGGAAATCATCAGAAATAGTCCAAGGAGAAAATTCAAAACCGGGCCGGTATGCATTTTTAATTGCTCTATTAGCACAAAATAAAAATGCACATAAATTTTAGTGCTTTTAATATTACACTTAGGACTGTTTACTCGTCGAAGGAAAAGTGCTTTGAGAAGGAAAGCACACTTCCTTACAAGGACTGCTTCCCATAATTAGTTGGAGTATGACTGTTTAAATTGTAGCTGCACAGAAATGTTTTGATTCTGTGAGGTGCAAGTGGCTGTGAAACAGAGTCACTATTCACAACCGCCTCTTAACCGTAACAGATCATTTCGGTATTGCTCGCACCAGGCACACATAAAGCAGGTTTACAAAGAGTTATAAAAAGTGATGTGTTTTTTTTTTAAATTCATTCCTCCGCACGCCCTCTCCCTCCCAATTTTGACTTTCAGTCAAGCTTTTCTTGGATCGGATGAATCAAGATCAATAAATATCAGCCCTAGTGTACAGATCTCTATGTGCCACTGTATGGGCTGGAAATAGGACTGGGGTTGAGCAGGGGGGAAAGAACTGTGGAGGTGGCTTTGTTCTCTGTTAAAACGGTACAATGCCCATGTTATGTAGAAACACACCAGGCTTCTCTGCACCCGGAATGAAAAAGAGCTGCTAAAGGAGAAAGAAATCCAAAGGATTAAGGGACTCCAAGATGTAACCAGAATATGGAAAAAAAAAAAAGGGTCTCCATGATGTAACCAGAATACAGAAAAAAGAATGGGAGGAGGGAAATGAGGTAATTATATCTTGGTTCTGCAGATCTGAAACAGTTCTACACAGGTTTACCCCCAGCAAGGCCACTGTTGGACACTTCTCAATCAGCAGAATTTATTGACTGTTTTACTCTGTGCAGAGTACTGTACTAAACGCTTGAGAGAGTACAATGTAGCAGAGTTAGTAGATGTGATTTCTCTCCATAAGGAGCTCACAGGCTACAATCTACAGCCTCATGTTCTGGCTGTATTATCCCAAATACTACAGTGTACTGCTCCCGTGGGTGTTGAATAAATAGCATTACTACAAACAGGACAGAGATGGTCAGCATTACAGAACAAAAAATAAATCTAAGAAACTTTTGACACGTGGCAACATGTTGCTTTCTTATTCTGTACTTCCCAGGTGCCTAGTACAGTGCATCACCCCAAGTGAGAGCTCAATTATTATTATTATTATTATTAATTGAAGAGGAATGTCCTCCCACCCCTCTCCATCCCCCAAACACGCACATTTAAGGCTAAAACTAAATGGGGTTTATAAAGCATAGTATATTTCAAACAAAACATTTTTATGGAGAAGTTGGCTAATTATTAAATACTTTCTTTGAGCCAAGCATTGTAGTAAGTGCTGTTATAGATGTAAGCTAATCAGCCCAGACACTGTCCCTGTCCCACATGGGGTTCAAAGTCTGAGGAGGAGGAGAACAGGCTTTAAATACCCTTTTAACAGATGAAGAAACTAAGTCACATCATAAGTGGAGAATAAATACCTGTCACTCTTCCCGCTTAGACTGTGAATCACAACAAGGGGCAGAGACAGTGTCCAATATGATTGCATTGTATCTACCCCGGGACTAGGCACATAGTAAGTGCTTAACAATTACTCTTAGCATTCAAGAGCAGGTCTTCTAAATTCATTCCAAATCATCCATTCCAGATGTCTAGAGAACTGGGTCAAAACACCTCAGTGAAACATAATTGAAATGGTTAACGATCGACCAACGTGGTAATGATGGCATGTTGTTACGAACATGGAAGCAGCACGGCCTAGTGGATACAGCCCGGGGCTGGGAGTCAGAAGGACCTGGGTTCTAATCCCAGCCCACCACTTGTCTTCGGGGTTACCTTGGGCAAGTCACTTTACTAGTCTCTGCCTCAGCTATCTCAGCTGTAAAATGGGGATTAAGACCGTGAACTCCATATGGGACAGGGACTGTGTCCAACTTTATTAGCTTGTACCTACCCCAGCACTTATAACAGGGCTTTACATGTAATAAAAACTTAGCAAATATCATCAGTATTATTATTATTAAAGAAATTACTATACTTGAAAGATCGTAACCCCCACGGATTGTCACTTGGCTTTTTAATTGCTTTGGAGAGATGCCTCTGATTTCGAAAGGATCAAATCTGCCATAGTTTAGATTTCTGAGATGTTTTCTTTGTTGCTGGATATCCTGAATCCACATTTGGACTCCTATCATTTTTAGAAAGTAAGACAAGCTCCAAAGGGTAGAAGCAGCTATAGTGAATCAGTCAGTCAATCAGACTCATTTATTGAGCACTTTCTGGGTACAGAGTACTGTACTGAGCACTTAGGAGAGTACAATATGACAGGAGTGGGAGACATATTCCCTAGGCACAGTGAGCTCACAGTCTAGTGGGCGAGACATGTTAAAATAAATAAATAACTTACAGATATGTTCATAAGTGCTGTGGGACTGAGAGAGAGGTTGATACAGGGTGAAATTCAAAATGCAAGGGTGACGCAGAAGGGAGTGGGAGAGGAGGAAATGAGAGTTTAGTCAGGAAAGTCCTCTTAGAGGAGATGACCTTTCAATAAGGCTTTGAAGGTGGGGAGAGTCATCATCTGTAGGGTCTGAAGAGGGAGGGCAATCCAGGCCAGGGCCAGAACGTGGGCGAGGAGTCAGTGGTGAGATAACCAGGATTGAAGTACAGTGAGTAGGTTGGCATTAGAGGAGCAAAGTGTGCAGGCTGGGTCGCAGTAGGAAATCAGGGGGGTAGGGCCTGGGAGTCAGAGGACTTGGGTTCGAATCCCAGCTCTGTCACGTCTTCTGTGTGACCTGGGCAATAATGATAATAATGATAATAATTATGGTACTTGTTAAGCACTTACCACGTGCCAAGTACTGTTCTAATCATGTAAGTTAATCATGTTGGACACAGTCCCTGTCCCACATGGGGCTCACAGTCTTAATCACCATTTTACAGATGAGGTAACTGAGGACCAGAGAAGTTAAGTGTCTTGCCCAAGGTCCCACAGCAGTCTTGTGGCAGAGCTGGGATTAGAACCCAGGTCCTTCTGACTCCCAGACCCATGCTTTCTCCACTAATCCACAATGCTCTCTGGGCCTCACATTCATTCATTCAATCATTCAATCATATTTATTGAGTGCTTACTGTGTGTAGAGCATTGTACTAAGTGCTTGGAAAGTACAATTCAGCAACAAATAGAGGCAATCCCTGTCCACAATAGGCTCACAGTCTAGAAGGGGGGAGACAGACATCAAAACAAGTAAACAGGCATCAATAGCATCATTATAAATAAATAGAATTATAGATATATGCACATCATTAATAAAAATGAATAGAATTATAAATATGTGACATATATAGACAAGTGCTGTGGGGCGGCGAGGGGGTAGAGCAAAGGGAACAAGTCAGGGTGATGGGGAGAGAGGGGGAGCAGAGGAAAAGGGGGGTATAGTCTGGGAAGGGCCTTTGAAGGGGAATTCAGTGGGAATTCAATAACTGTTCTCCCTCCTATTTAGATTGTGAACTCTATGTGGGACCTGATGAACCTGTATCTATCCCAGCGCTTAATACAGTGTTTGGCACATAATAATCACTTAACAAATACCACCACTAAGGAGCAAGGTGACTGAGTACTTTAAAGCCTTTAATAAGGAGCTGTGTAGGAAATGAGCTCATTGGCTGTTTCTCTGACTCGCTTATAACTGGGGGCAACATTCAGGGTAGTGATAATCAATCAGTCCATAAATCTAGTAGCATATACTGAACACCTCCTGTAGGAAGAACACTATCTAGTGCTTGAGAGAGTGCAATAAAAATAACACACAGGATCTCTGCCCTCAAGTATTTCTCCAGTACAAGGGAGGAGGCAGGATTAACTTTCATTCTAAAAAAATAGGGACGGATTCATTCTGAACATAAATGAGGTAATATAAGTGAGTCACCAACAAAACTTAATGAATTAAGACTGCTATTCTGAAAGTATATCCAAATTTTGAATTATTACATATTGACATTTAATAGATTGCATTAAATGGTGCCCATAGTTTTGCCCTAACAAATGTTTTCACTGTGTGTTTTGGCTGGGGCGTAGTTAAGGAATTAGGGAAAGTTTCAACGTGGCCTAGTGGAAAGAGTTTAGGCCTGGGAGTCAGAGATGGGTTCTAGTACCAGCTCTGTCAGCTGTGTGACCAGGGGCAAGTCACTTAACTTCTCTGTGCCTCAGTTTCCTCATCTGGAAAATGTAAATTAAATCCTATTCCCTATTGCTTAGATTGTGAGCCCCACATTAAATAGGGACTGTGTCCAGTATGATTATTTTGTATCTATCCCAGTGCTCAGTACAGTACTTGGTACAAAGTAAGCTCTTTACAAGTACCCTAATGGAGTACTGTGATATTGGAGAAATAGCTTGCGTGCATTTGGGAGGAAATTGAATTGGAAGGTAGCAGAGCAAGAGTTTTCCATAACACAGAGGCTTTGCAAGAACGTAAACCCTCATTTCCTCTTCTCGCAGGCTCCTATGCATTGCCCTTGAACTTAGATTTGCACTCTTTATTCACCCCACCCTCAGTTCCACAGCCCTTAAGTCCCAAACCGTTATTTATGGATTTATATTAATGTCTTTCTTCCCCTCTAGAAGAAAGCGCAGGTGTCACCGGTCGTTAAGACCCGGGTTCAGGAATCCAACTTCCACCCTCAATAAGAGCCAGGGTTAAGCAGAACAGCCATGCCTGAACATTTAAATATATGTTACTTTCTTCAGCCACCCTCGTTCACAATAGCAGACGAGCGGGAACATACACAAAAAGATGGGATCGTTAATACGCAACATGCTGGCTCAATACAGCCACTCATAGCTGTCTGGCTCAACGGAAAGACACTAGGTTTCTATGTCCACGAGTCCCAACACTCAAACAAAGAAAATGAGTTTCCCGAAGAGAGAGAAACAATAGTGAAGAGAGGGAAAACAAAGACGAAGGGAGAAAGACAAAGGTAAAAATGATGCGACCCATTCCCAAGAGTAACACAAAGGTAAATACTGAACACTACACACTTATAGATCAGTTATTTGCGTTCTGGGCCAAAGAGGAACACCTAGCTCTATTCTAGGTCATCAGTAGGGGAAACATATTTCTGCTGGGCTCCTCCCCCGTCTAGACTGTAAACTCACTGTGGGCAGGCAATGTGACTGCTAATCCTGTCGCACTGTACTCTCCCAAGCATTGGCTGAATTGTACTTTCCAAGTTCTTGGTACAGTGGTCTGCACAAAATAAGTGCTCAATAAATACAATGAATGAATGAACACTAAGTACAGTGCTATGCACATAGGAAGAGCTTAATAAATACCACCGACTGAGTGACTGATTCCTCGCGGCGTTACAGGTATTGGCTATCACAAAGCAGAAGGCTCATCTCCTGGGTAAGGGAGAACACCAGCATTCTCGTCCCTCTACGAAGACCTGTTTCCTGACCCATCTAGGGTCGTCACTCTGATGGTGCACTGGGGTGACACATTCTTGGTTAATAAGGACAGGCATAGTCCAGACACCCTTTCACTCATCATGAGCAATACCGGCCAAAGGTTACACCCTCAAACTGCTGACAGAGCCTGTGGCTACGTATCGCTTTCCATTTTCTAGGGACCTGGCACTTGATATCAGCAACACAGCACTCCCCAACCCCCATTTCTGGGACCCTCCACCAGCTATCCATGATACCAGTCGAGGGTTGTTCCACCCATCTGCAAACTGCACCATTGGTGATGATGTCCTCACCTCAGGCTAGAGTACTGGAAAGTTTCCAGGTGCTATTCAGAAAGGGGACTGCACACAGTAAACACCCAATAAATACCACTGACTGATTGATGGATTGAGAATCGCCCCAACAGAGAGAAACTGTGGCCTGCTGGGGCAAAAAAGTTGGCCTGAAGTCCAGTGATAATGGGGAGTGATCTTACTGGACCGGGTCTGTTCATCATACAGCAAAATCTAAAATTTAGGGATAGTTCACCCTAAAAGCCACACAACCAGAAGGCTAGAACACATCTCGAGATGAGTCATGCTTTGGGGCAATCTAATAATATAAAGAATTCAATTCTCCGGGGGTCAAAGGTGAAGGGAGTTGTAATAAGAGTGAGCAGGAATCCTCCCCCCTGCTGTGGATGCAATTCATCACAGCCTGAAAGAGGGAGCATGAGTCCATACGCATCTAAATTACTGGGCATTTAGGCGTGACTAGAATTGAATGGAGAATCCTAGGTGCAGATGTGTTGTGCTTCTATAGAGTGTTTTATATTGCCCTTCTTGATAGGTCTTAGAATCCAATTGGACATTGAGGCAGTTGTGGAGATGGAACAGACCAAAAGCAGCATTGGATGTGTAAGATGGGGTGACATCTTCCTTTCTTGGTGAGTTGGGGGCCATTAGAGAAGATTGGGCCCTGTGGCAGAGAGGGGAAAGGGTGACTGTCCTGATACATTGAATGAATAATTTAAGAGAACAGTTGATGCTGAATGGTATCTCAGAATCCATCATTATCTGATAGTTTCTTCTAGCTGCCATAACTTCTCCTTGCTCACAGTGATACTTATCTATACGCTCACTGACTGTCTGGAGAACATCATCCAATTTGTCACCAGAAGAATGGAATTTCTATACCTGTAAGAACTAAGTATTGCTGCGAAGTTGGAAATTTCGCTATAGACTCTTTCCTCCAGCTCACTTAGAAAATGTAAATTAAAACGGGCCTTCGCTCTGAACCCATGGGTCAACCCTATTGAAACTTGTCCATTCAAAACAATGATGGTTTATTCTTATTCTTTGTTTCCTACGTTTTAGCCCATTTTCTATCCATGACAGAACATTCCCACGATCCATGATTGCTCAAATTTTTAAAAAGCCTTTAGGTAGATTCTTGTCAGAGGCCTTTAGAAAAATCTAAATATATTTTGTCCATTGACTCCTCTCTGTGTACATGCTTATTGACACCTTCAAAGAATGCTAGCAAATTAGTGAGGCATGATTTTTCCCTTACAGAACTAAGTAGTCTTTCTCAATACAGCTTGCGTTTGTTTAAATGCTCACTGATCCTCAACTTAATTACCGATTCTACCAATTTGCCAGGTATAGAACTGAGGCTGACCAGTCTATAGCTCCCGGGGTCACCTCCAGGGCCTTCGTGGAGACTGGAGTGACTGTAAAGATTCGCCAATCTTCTGGCTTTTATCACATGCTTGCTAGGGCTTCTGCATTGCTCCCCTTCCCTTCTTTCAGCATCGTAGGTGAATGCCACCATATTCTGCTAACTCATTTCCATCTGGCTTATCAATCTGGTCTAAAATGTCTTGGTGTAGATCACATTCGGATTTGATATCTCTGACTGCTACGCAGAGCAGCTTGGATTTTGGAACTCTCTAACACCTTCCTCCATAAAGACAGAAGTGAAGAATTAGCCAAATCTTCCAAATACATCAGTTTCATTCTTGAATTCACTTTTTATCTCACCATCACCAAATGGTTTGCCCAATTTCCTAGCCAATTCTTTGCTTTTGATATATTTGTGTGGTTATATGATTTTACATCTATTACCATTGCTCTTCAAACCCCATTTTAATCCATCTAATTTCCCTTTTGCTTTTTATTGGGAAGCTGCATTGCCTAGTGGATAGAGCATGTGCCTGGGATCCTGAAGGACCTGGGTTCTAAATCACTTAAATTCTCTGTACCTCAGTTAACTCATCTGTCAAATGGGGATTAAGACTGGGAACCTTATGTAGGACAGGGACTATGTCCAATCCAATTACCTTGTATATATCCAGCGACTACCACAGTCCCAGGAACATAGTAAGTGCTTAACAGACACATTAATTATTATTATTATTATTATTATTTCAGTAGATTCTTTAAAAGAAATTTCCAGCTTTTTCCCAAGGTTCTCATTTTATCATTGGATCATTTTCTAAATATGATGTCCTCACCAGAGTGTTGTCTTTCAACATGTCCTGATCTTGCCAAGAATGTTACTTATACATACACACACACACACACACACACACACACACACACACAAACATAAAGAGTGCACTTCCTAGCCTTGCCAGGAACCTCTTATTGCATGCTACCAAGCACAGAGAGACCAAGTAAGAGAGTGTGGATAGCTCAGTATAAACCATCACTGCTACTTCATAAATAAACCAAGTGGGTTTCTGTGGTGGGTTAGATATAGCAATTCACATCCCCCAAATCCTAAACTTACATTCTAAAAAATACGAGCAACTTTTGTCTGATCTCTTCTTATGGAGTAGAACCTAGGTGTCCGAATCTTTTTTTTTAAAGATTCAACGCTCACCCAAAAAGGCAAGGGATTAGAAGATACCATACTCTATTTTCACAGGCAAAACATAGAAGAGATTGCCTCCTAAAAATTCTCAAACATATCCTTTAGACTATAAAATCCTGTAGTCAGGGAACATATCTTCCTACTTTGTTATATTTGACTCTTCAAATCACTTAGTACGGTTCCCTACACACAGTAAACAATCGTATTTATTGAGCACTTATTGAGGGCAGAATTCTGTACTAAACACTTGGGCGAGCACAATATATTAATAATAAAAGAATAATGTTGGTATTTAAGCACTATGTGCAAAGCACTGTTCTAAGCACTGGGCGGATACAAGGTGATCAGGTTGTCCCACGTGGGGCTCACAGTCTTCATCCCCATTTTACAGATGAGGTAACTGAGGCACCGAGAAGTTAAGTGACTTGCCCAAAGTCACATAGCTGACAAGTGGCAGAGATGGGAGTAGAACCCATGACCTCTGACTCCCAAGCCCGTGCTCTTTCCACTGAGCCACGCTGCTTCTCTGCAAGTACTAGGGTTAGTAAGTACATTCCCTGCCCACAGCAGGGTGAGGAGACAATCTAGAGGAGGAGGCAGATGTTAATAGAAATTAATTAACTATGGATACCTTCATAAGTGCTATGAGGCTGAGGGAGCGGTGATTAAAGGGTGCAAATTCAAAGGCAAGGGTGAGATAGAAGAGAGTGGGAAAAGAGGAAATAAGGGCACAGTCAGAGAAGGCCTCGAAGGAGATTTGCCTACAATAAGCCTTTGAAGGAAGGGAGAGTGATTGTCTGTCGGATATGAAGAGGGATAGTGCAGAAACGCTCTGGGCCTGTCACTCCTCTTCTTAAAAACCCCTAGCGGTTGCCTATCAACCTCCGCACAAAACAAAGACTTCTCACTCTAGGTTCAGGCTCTCCATCACCTTGCCCCCTCCTACCTCTCCTCCCTTCTCGCTTTCTACTCCCCAGCCCGCATGCTCCGCTCCTCTGCCGCCCACCTCCTCACCATCCCCCGTTCTCGCCTATCCCACCACTGACCCCTGGGCCACATCCTCCCGCTGTCCTGGAATGCCCTCTCTCCTCACCTCTGCCAAACTAATTATCTTCCCCTCTTCAAAACCCTACTTAGAGCCCACCTCCTCCAAGAAGCCTTCCCAGACTGAGCTTCCCCTTTTCCCTCTGCTCTCTCTGCTCCCCCTTTAACCCCCCTTCACCTCCCCTCAGCTAAGCCCCCTATTCCCCCCTTTCCCACTGCTCCTCCCCCTCTCCCTTCCCCTCCCCTCAACACTGTGCTCGTCCACTCAATTGTATATGTTTTTATTACCCTATTTATTTTGTTAATGAGATGTACATCACCTTGATTCTATTTATTGCTATTGTTTTAAGGATATATTCATCCCCTTTATTCCATTTATTGCTACTGTATTTGTCTGTCTGTCTCTCCCGATTAGACTGTAAGCCTGTCAATGGGTAGGGACGTGTCTATCTGTTGCCTATTTGTACATTCCTAGTGCTTAGTACAGTGCCTGCATGTAGTAAGCGCTCAATAAATACTATTGAATTAATAGTGTTCCAGATCAGATGCAGGATGTAGGAGAGAGGCCAATGGAGAGATAGATGAGATTAAGGAATGATGAGTAGGTTGGAATTAGAGGAATGAAGTGTGCAGCCTGTGTTATAGTAGGGAAGCAGTGAGGTAGAGCAGAAGGTGGCAATGTGATGGAGTGCCTTAAAGCTGATGGTAAGGAGTTTCTGGTTAATGCAGAGGTGGACGGGCAACCACCGGAGGCTCTTAAATTGTGGGAAAACGTGAACTGAACATTTCTGTAGAAAAATGATCTGAGTAGAAGAGTGAAGTTCGGAATGGAGTTGGGAGAGACATGAGTCAGGAGGTTCAGGGAGGAGGTTGATGCAGTAATCGAGGTGGACTAGGATAATAATAATAATGTTTGTATTTGTTAAGCACTTACTTTGTGCAGAGCACTGTTCTAAGTGCTGGGGGAGATACAGGGTAATCAGGTCATCCCACGTGAGGCTCACAGTTAATCCCCATTTTACAGATGAGGTCACTGCGGCACAGAGAAGTTAAGTGACTCGCCCACAGTCACACAGCTGACAAGTGGCAGAGCCAGGAGTCGAACCCATGCCCTCTGACTCTGAAGCCCAGGCTCTTTCACTGCTTGAATTAATGTGGTAGCAGATTGGATGAAGAGGAAAGGGTGGATTTTAGCAAAATTGTGACGATAGAACTGATAGGATTTAGCGGCAGATTGAATATGTGGGTTGGATGAGAAAAATGAGTTGATGATAACATCAAGGTTACAGTCAGGTTACAGTCTTGTGAGATACGATAGGATGGTGGTTGGGTCTACAGTGACAGGAAAGCCAGGAGGAGGACAGTGCTTCAATGGGAAGATAAAGAGTTCTGTGTTGGACGTGTTAAATTTGAGGTGTCTATGGGACATCCAAGTAGAGATGTCCTGAAGGCAGGAAAAAATGCAAGACTGGCAGAGAAGAAAAGATATTGGGGGCTGGAGAGGTAGATTTGGGAATCATAATAGTAATAATAAAAATGTTGGTATTTGTTGAGCGCTTACAATGTGCAGAGCACTGTTCTAAGTGCCGGGGTAGATACAGGGTAATCAGGTTGTCCATGTGAGACTCACAGTCAATCCCCATTTTACAGATGAGGTAATTGAGGCACAGAGAAGTTAAGTGGCTTGCCCACAGTCACACAGCTGACATGTGGCAGAGTCAGAATTCAAACCCATGACCTCTGACTCCCAAGCCCATGCTCTTTCCACTGAGCCATGCTACTTCTCTTACATTCACACAGCTCATCTGCATAGAGCTGGTAGTTGAAGCCATGTGAGCAAATGAGTTCTCCAAGGAAGTATGTAGGTGGAGAAGAGAAGGAGATCCAGAACCGAACCTTGAGGGACTCCCACAGTTAGGGAGTGGGAGGCAGAGCAGGAGCCTGTGAAAGAGACTGAGTATGAGTGGCTAGAAAGATAGGAGAACTAGGAGAGGACAGTGTCAGTGAAGCCGAGGATGGATGATGTTTCCAGAAGAAGGGCATGGTCGACAGTATCAAAGGCAGCTGAGAGGTTGAGGAGGATTAGGATGGAATAGAGGCTGTTGGATTTGGCAAGAAGGAGATCATCTGTGACCTTTGAGAAGGCAGTTTCTTTGGACTGCAGGGGTCAGAATCCAGATCGGAAGGGGTCAAGGAGAGAATTGGAGGTGAGGAACTTGATATAGCAAATGCACACAACTCGCTCAGGGGTTTAGGAAAGGAATGGTAGAAGAGAGATGGGACTCAATACACTCAATAAACCCTCAATGAATGCTATTCATTGATTAATTAATGCCATCTCACCATCAGCAATATTGTCTTGATCACACAAAAAAATCACACTATGTATATGAGATTCCTAACTGTGGATTTAGCTGCAAAGATCTCTACAAAACATGCAGGCCAATTCCAACTTGGAGCAAATGAAGATCACCTTTTGTGGTATTGACAGGTGTGCCATTTAGTTTTGTGATCTTCCCAAAGCCACTACTCTAAGAAATCAATCCCCTTCTTGCTGCATATTCTGCTGCTTTTTTTCCTCAACAGCCTGTAACTAAACTCCATATTTCATTTAGGATTTGTGTATTTTCCATCTGGGTTTGTCTCAACTTAGCAGTTTAAGAATCCTCTCCTCTCAAACTCCACACATGTCCTTTGTAGCAAATCTGAGTTCATTATGAAGCTTATCTTTCAGCAGACCGAATGTCAATCTCCTAGAAGGCATATTGCTTTGATTTTCTAATTCTTTCTAACTTGGCAGTAAGACTGAAAGCTCTTACAGCACAGGGATTGCATCTACTAACTCCAGTGAACTGCCAAGAACTTAGAACAGGGATCAGCACAAAATGAGTGCCCAATAACTACTTTTGACATACTGATTGATTGACTGGTATAAATGAGCTGTATTGGAGATGGTATTTTCTGAGGAGCCCGATTTGGTGACTGATTTAAACTCTATGTTGTCAAGAAAAATATTTGGCAATAAAGAGAAACCTCAGTTTAGTATGAAATGAGAAGCACTGTGGCCTAGTGGATCGATCACATGCCTGGAAGTCAGAAGGCCCTGGATGCTGGTCTCGGCTCTGCCTCCTACCAGCTATGTGATTTTGGGCAAGTCACTTTACTTCTCTGGGCCTTGGTTACTTCATCTGTACAATGGGGATTAATAATGATAATGAAGGCATTTGTTAAGCGCTTACTATGTGTAAAGCACTGTTCTAAGGGCTGCGGAGGATACAAGGTGATCAAGTTGTCCCACGTGGGGCTCACAGTCTTAATCCCCATTGTACAGATGAGGTAACTGAGGCTCAGAGAGGTTAAATGACTTGCTCAAGGTCACACAGCTGACAAGCGGCGGAGCCGGGATTAGAACCCATGACCTCTGACTCCCCAGCCCGTGCTCTTTCTACTGAGCCATGCTGCTTCTCTAAAACTGCGAGCTCCATGTGGGACATGGACTATGTCCAACCTAATTACCCTGTACCATCCCATTACTTAGAACAGTGCCTAGAATAGTAAGCACTTAAAAATACCATAAAAACATCTTAATGCCAGGATCATTCAAAACAGCAAGACTCAGTGGATAGAGCACTGGTCAAGAGGATCAGAAGGTCCTGGGTTCTAATCCCAATTTCTACCAACTCTTCTGCATTGTACTTTTCCAAGCACTTAATACAGTGCTGCGCACACCAAAAGCACTCAATAAAAATGACAGATGATGATGATGATGGTGACATTGATGATAAGATATGCACCTAACTACTACTGAGGCTGTCCAAGGTATCTCGTGTTTATCGCAGCACTCAGAACAGTGCCTAGCACATACTAAAGCCTTAACAAGTATTATAATTAATTTTAATTAATTGGAGATTTTGAGTGCTTAGGTATCACAGAAGGGCTAACGTGGCATTTCGTGGACATGAGGTGGAGAGAAGGCTTCCTGGAGGAGGTGTGATTTAAGCAAGGCTTTGATTCATTCATTCACTCCATCGTATTTATTGAGCACTTACTGGGTGCAGAGCGCTGTACCGAGTGCTTGTGAGAGTAAAGTATAACAATCAACAGACACATTCCTTTCCTTCAATGAGCTTACAGCCTAGAAGGGGAGACAGGCATTAATATAATAAATAAATTTCAGATATGTACTTGAGTGATGTGGGGCTGGGAGGGGGATGAATAAAGGGAGCAAGTCAGGGTGATACCGAAAGGAGTGGGAGAAGAGGAAAAGGAGGCTTAGGGAAGTCTTCATGGAGGAGATGTGCCTTCAATAAGGCTTTGAAAGGGGGGAGAGTAATTGTTCGTTGGATTTGAAGAGGTAGGACGTTTCAGGAAGCAGCGTGGCTCAGTGGAAAAGAGCCTGGGTTTTGGAGTCAGAGGTCATGAGTTCGACTCCCGGCTCTGCCGCTTGTCAGCTGTGTGACTGTGGGCAAGTCACTTAACTTCTCTGTGCCTCAGTTCCCTCATCTGTAAAATGGGGATAAACTGTGAGCCTCACGTGGGACAACCTGATGACCCTGTATCTCCCCCAGCGCTTAGAACAGTGCTCGGCACATAGTAAGCGCTTAACAAATACCAATATTATTATATTATTATTATTATTCAGGTCAGGGGCAGGACGTGGGTGAGAGGGTGGTGGTGAGATACACAGTAAGAAGGTTAGCATTGGAGGAGCGAAGTGTGCAGGTTGGCTGTAGTAGGAGAGTAGCAAGGTGAGGTAGGCGGGTGCGAGGTGACTGACTGCTTTAAAGCCAGAGCTGAGGAGATTTTGTTTGATTTGAAGATGTATGATGGCGGAGGGGATGTAGTGGTCTGTCAGATGTGAAATTGAAGAGAATTCCAGGCATCCACTGCAACCTGAGTGTCTGAAGACATCTATCTCATGAGCCATCCCTGGGCCAAACACAAAGTGGATATTCAACACAAAACATACAAGAGGCTATGGAAATCCAGAGAACAGTTGTAGTCAGTAATGGGGAGGTGTTAAAAGAGATGAATTATTTCTCTCTAAAAATACAGTACGTCCTTCATAATCCAAGAAATTAATTGGGAAACTCTTACGATATTAATGTGGTGGAGAACATGGCATCATTCTCCTCTGCCCCTGTGCTATAACCTAGTTGCATTATATGCAGTAAAGGTGGGGAAGTTGACAGGGTTCTTTTCCAAAACTGGGGATCATCCCTAGGTGATCTCCTGAAGCCCTCCTCTAATGTCAGAAAACAGCCAAATCCCTCCAGTATTTCAGTAGAAACACTCTTACCTCCAGCATATCTGCTTCCAAACATTCCCCATTTGGTATAGTAGAAATGAGCTGCACTGAATATCCTTTGATTCCTTGCACACATTGCTCATTACCACACAAGACCACTCTTGCTGATCGGTGGCCAGAATGTGGTATGGCGTGTTTTTAAACCTGCACCATAGGAAAAAATGAAGCTTCCTTCACCGGGGTAGTGATTGGATTACTGTGATTTATGTTTTGCTTCTGAGTGGTTTCTTTATTAATCACTAAGCACCTTGTAAACCCAGAGTAAGACTTGGTTAACCTAAGTAAATTCTGTAATCAGCAACCTACTGATTAATGTCAATAGAACAGCAGCTTAGGGTAAAGGAGGCATAGTCAGGGAAGCAGCATGGCCTAGTGGAAAGAGCATGGGACTGGGAGTCAGAGGACCTGGGTTCTAATCCCTGATCTCCCAATTGCCTGCTCTGTGACCTTGGGCAAATCATTTAACTTCTCTCTGCCTCAGTTTCCTCATCTGTAAGATGGGGTTTCTATACCTATTCACTCTCCTACAGAAGCTGTGACTGATCTGATTAAATTGTATCTACCCCATTGCTTAAAACAGTCCTTGGCACATAGTTATTATATTATTATTATTACTAATAGTAATGACTTTTTAGCTGTGACTTGTCCAAGGTCACACAGTAAACAAGTGTGGGTCTGGGAGTCAGAGGAACCTGGGTTCCAATCCCGGTTCCACTGCTTTTCTGCTATGTGACCTTGGGAAAGTCACTTAATTTCTCCTTGCCTCAGTTACAACATCCGTAAAATGGGGATTACGACCGTGAGCCCCATGTGGGACATGGTCTGTGTCCAGCCTGATTAACTTGTATATATCCCAGACCTTAGTACAGTGCCTGGCATAATACTGTCTAAAAGGCAGAGCTGGGATTAGAACCCAGATCCTTCTGACTCCCAGGCCTCTGGTCTATCCACTAGGACACCTCTTAGGGAGTAGAGAAAGAGCTGATCACTGTGGGATCTTATCTGCAAGACCCTAAACCCTGAGTTTTACTTAGAGAATCAAAGGGTTACCCTAACAGGCACAAGCTACGGACCATAAAGCTCATGCCCCTCTATCATTTTGAGTCCTGAAACTCTATGTAGCAACTGAAGTTTCATTTGTACATCCACACAGGGAATATTGAGATTCTGGGATTCAAGCCTGGAAGCTGAGATTCCTTATTCCTGTTTGACCGTGCCGTCTGCTTGGAAGATACAACTGATGAATGAGAAACAGCCAGGCCATACGGAAAAGTCGCTCTTCGTATCTTACTGGCAATTACTCTGCCCACCTTCAAGGCCTCCTCCAAGAGGCCTTCCCTGACTGAGCTCTCCTTTTCTCCCACTGACTTCTGCGTCATTCTTAGTTGCACCCCTTTATTCATCAACCCCCACAACACTTATTTACAAAGTGTTTATTTCTTCATATTAATGTCTGCTTCCCCATCTAGACTGTAAGCTCATTGTGGGCTCACCTCCTCCAAGAGGCCTTCCCAGATTGAGCTCCCCCCTTTTCCCTCTGCTTCCCCTTCACCCTCTGCTCCTCCCTCTTCCCCCTTCACCTCCCCTCAGCTGAGCCCCCTTCCCTTCTGCTCCCCCTCACCTCCCTCCCCTATGCTTCTCCCCCTCCCCCCACCTCTCCCCTCAGTAGTGTCCACATTTGTATATATTATTTATTATCCTATTTATTCTGTTAATGAGATGTACATCCCCTTGATTCTATTTATTGTGACAATGTTGCCTTGTTTTTGTTTTGTTCTCTTTTGCTTTACTATCTCCCCCGATTAGATTGTGAGCCCATCATTAGGCAGGGATTGTCTCTGTTGCCGAATTGTACATTCCAAGTGCTTAGTACAGTGCTCTGAACATAGTAAGCGCTCGATAAATACTACTGAATGAATGAATGTCTGTTAATTGTTGTACCGTATTCTCCCAAGCTCTTATTACAGTGCTCTGCACACAGTAAGAGCTCAATAAATCCAGTTGACTTGACTGACCGACTGGAACATGGCAGGAGAGATGAGCTGGTTAGGACCCAACTGGCCACCTTCCCCTCCTGTTTTCCCAACACCACATTCACGTGCCTGTTGGCCTTACAGTGGTAACTTGCTGCGCAATCTGGGAATGGAAGTAAGGGCAGTTCACGAGAATCTGCAGTCAGAGGTGACAAGAGAGTGCTCAGATGCAGTTCTTCAGGCATATCTTGTCAAGATTAAAACCCACACCTGGGTGCTGAGTTGCCCCTTCCCTGGTCCTATTTGATATGCTGAGTTGCCCCTTCCCTGGTCCTATTTGATAGCAAATGCTAGTACTTTAGAAACAGCATTTCCTAATGGTTAGAGAATGGGACTGCGAGAAAGAAGGACCTGGGTTCTAATCCCAGCTCCTCACTTGTTTGCTCTATCCTTGGAGGAGTCACTTCACTTCTCTGTGCCTCAGTTACCTTATCTGTAAAAGAGAGATTGAGACTATGAGCCCCACATGGGACAGAAACCATGCCCATCTAGATTTGCTTGCATCCACCCCTGTGCTTAGTACAGTGCTGAACTTAACTTAAGCACATAGGAAGTGCTTAACAAATACCATAAAAAAGATAAATTATTTAAACGACTCATACTTGGAAAAACATATATAGGATTGGAATTTTCTAATTTGGGAGGGTTTCATGGCATACTATTAGCAAACTCAAAGCAATCACTCCTGGACAAATGGAATTAGGCCTCCAGCCTCAATCCTGGGGCTGCAGGTTCAAGACATGAGACTGGTATTCACTTTGTTTTTCTTTTCCCTCCCAACTGCAATAATGCAATAGACAGAGAATCAGATAAACAATCCAAAGTGAACATATAAAACCCATGAAGACTAGGTTAAAAATTACATCATTGACAGAGTGGTTGCTATTGGTGGGTGCAGAGAAAACCTAGTGCCTGGCTTACTCTTGACTCCGCCGTGCAAGTATAATTGAGGTCCCTCTCATATGCTGCTTCTGTTACCTTCTGTGGCAGGTGCTGTTTTCATTTCTCCCTCTTCCAGTCACCATCTTCCTGAAGCCTCCATTCTGAGATGGTCACTCCATTCCTTCTTGCTCTTCAGCAGGCTGTTGTATCTGTATTCAATTGTCTCCAAAAGGTTCACTGCCTGTCTCCTTGTTTTGTTTTCTGTCTCCCCCTTCTAGACTGTGAACCTGTTGTTGGGTAGGGATTGTCTCTATCTGTTGCCCAATTGTACTTTCCAAGTGCTTAGTACAGTGCTCTGCACACAGTAAGCGCTTAATAAATATGATTGAATGAATGAATCATTTGATATTTGGCTTCATTTGTGTTTTCAAAGCAATTCTTCTGCCCATCCTGGTTTCTAATAAAATAATATTTTCATCACATAAAGATTAGACTTGCCAGGATAATGATAATAATATTCTGCTTACTATGTGCCAAGATCCATATTAAGAACTGGGGTAGATACGAGAAAATCAGGTTGAACACAAGTTCAAGTAGGAAGTAGAACTGGTTTTGAATCCCTATTTTACAGGTGAGGAAATTGAGTCACAGAGAAGTTATGTAATTTGTCCAAGGTCACAGACCAGGCAAGCGGCAGAACAGAAATTAGAAGCCAAATTAGTCAATTGGTATTTATTGTGCACCTACTGTACACAGAACACCGTATCAGTCGATCAATCTATGGTATTTATTGAATACTTATGGTGCCCAGAGAACTATATTAAGCACTTGGCAGAGTCCAATACTACAGAGTTGATAAATACGTTGCCTGCCCTCAAGGAGCTTATGGTCTATGTCCTACTGACAGTGGGATATATACTTCCCCTCTTAATCACTGTTAGAAGCAAGGTCCCAGAAAAGGGGCACTCCTGTATTTTCATAGCTAAAGTGTGCAAGTGTGCAAGAGATTTTCCTTCTCAGTGATACTCACTCATGGGAATAATATCATCATTAACTTTATCATCTGAAAAACAGCATGGCATATTGGTAGAGTATGGGCCAGGGAGTCAGATGGTCATGGTTTCTATTAATAATAATAATAATGGCATTTGTTATGCACATACTCTACTGTGTCAGCCTTCTCTCTGACCTCCCTTCCTCCTCTCTCACCCCGCTCCAGTCTATTCTTCACTCCGCTGCCCGGCTCATCTTCCTGCAGAAACGATCTGGGCATATCACTCCCCTTCTTAAACAACTCCAGTGGTTGCCTATCAACCTCCGCTCCAAACAAAAACTCCTCACTCTAGGCTTCAAGGCTCTCCATCACCTTGCCCCTTCCTACCTCTCCTCCCTTCTCTCTTTCTACCGCCCACCCCGCACGCTCCGCTCCTCTGCCGCCCACCTCCTCGCCGTCCCTCGGTCTCGCCTATCCCGCCGTCAACCCCTGGGTCACGTCCTCCCGCGGTCCTGGAACGCTCTCCCTCCTCACCTCCGCCAAACTGATTCTCTTTCCCTCTTCAAAACCCTACTTAAAACTCACCTCCTCCAAGAGGCGTTCCCAGACTGAGCTCCTCTTCTCCCTCTACTCCCTCTGCCATCCCCCCTTTACCTCTCCGCAGCTAAAGCCTCATTTTCCCCTTTTCCCTCTGCTCCTCCACCTCTCCCTTCCCATCCCCACAGCACTGTACTCGTCCGCTCAACTGTATATATTTTCGTTACCCTATTTATTTTGTTAATGAATTGTACATCGCCTTGATTCTATTTAGTTGCCATTGTTTTTACGAGATGTTCTTCCCCTTGACTCTGTTTATTGCCATTGTTCTTGTCTGTCCGTCTTCCCCGATTAGACTGTAAGCCCGTCAAACGGCAGGGACTGTCTCTATCTGTTGCCGACTTGTTCATCCCAAGCGCTTAGTACAGTGCTCTGCCCATAGTAAGCGCTCAATAAATACTATTGAATGAATGAATGAAAGACACTGTTCCAAGTGCTGGGGGGATACAAGGTGATCAGGTTGTCCCACATGGGGCTCACAGTCTTAATCCCCATTTTACCGATGAGGTAACTGAGGCACAGAGAAGTTAAGTGACTTGCCCAAAGTCATACAGCTTACAAGTGGTGGAACGGGGATTAGAACCCATGACCTCTGACTCCCAAGCCTTTGCTCTGCCACTTGTCTGCTATGTGGCCTCGGACAAGTCACTTCACTTCTCTGTGTCATCCGTAAAATGAGGCTTGAGATGGTGAGTCCCACATGGGACATGGACTGTGTCCAACTTTATTTGCTTGTATCCACCTCATCACTTAGTACAGTGCCTAGCACATAGTAAGTACTTAATACATACCATTATTTTATTATTATCTGGGAATGGGACAGTTCTGCTACAATATCTTTCTATCTCCTACCCCTTCAGGGATATTAGAGATTATGCATCAGAAGAGACTATGTCAAGAGCAGGGATCCATTGTATTTTCCCAAGGACTTAGTATGGTGAGTCCATGAGTTTAAATTCTGAAGACCACGTGGGATAGACACTGTGTCCATTCTCCCTGTGTTGTATCTGCCCCAGAATTTAGCAGAGTGTTTGGCACAAAGTAAGAGCTTAACCAATACTGCTATTATTACAGTGCTAGGTACACTGTAAGCACTCAGTAATTGCTGTTGATTGATAAGATTCTCTCTCTTTCTGTTCTCCCAGATCTTTATGTATACTGTGCAGAAAATTCACCCAAACCATTCTGTAGAATACAGAGCTCAAACTGCTCAGAAGGATTATGCTTTCTATATAGAACAGAATGAGTGGGTTGCTCTTCTTTGACCTAGGTGGGATGGGGAGCATATCAGATGTTAAGAAGGAGGGCATTCCAGACCGGAGGAAGAATGTAGTCGAGAGGAGGTAGCAAGATAATAGAGACGGAGGTACAGTTAATAGGTTGACATTAGCGGAGCACATGTCTAGGTTGGAGTGTGGTTGGAATTCATGGCGGCAAGATAGGAGGGGGAGAGATAATTGAGTTCTTTAAAACCAATGGTAAGGAGCTTCAGGTCTCCTTCAGTCACAGAGGTGGATGGAAAACCACTGGAGGTTCTTAAAGGATGAGAAAACATCAACTGAACATTTTTGGTAGGAAAATGATCCAGACAATGGAGTGAAGTATGGACCAGAGTGGGGAGAGACAGAAGACTGGGAGGTCAACAAGGAGGCTCATGCAGTAACCAAGGCAGGATAAGTGCTTGGATTAGCATGGTAGCAGTTTGGATGAAGGGGGAAGCACGGATTTTAGTGATTTGTGAAGGTTGAATGGATAGAATTTGGCCACAGATTGAATACATGGGATTCCCAACCATCTCAAGACCATGGAGCCAGTATGAATTTCTTGAAAGATGAACTATGCACTTGGGTCCATATCCATAAATCACTTTGATACTCATCCAATCTCCATCCTCACAGCACTTATTCTTTTATGGTATTTGTTAAGCTCTTACTATGTGCCAGCCACTGTTCTAAGCACCAGAGTAGGTGCAAGATAATCAGGTTGGACACACTCTCTGTCCCACATGGGGCTTGCCGTCTTATACCCCATTTTACAGATGAGAGAACTGAGGCATGGAGAAATGAAGTGACTTTCCCAAGGTTACACAGTAGACAAGTGGCAGAGTTGGGACTAGAACCCAGGTCCTTCCGACTCCCAGACTTATGCCCTATCTACTAGGCCACACTGCTTCCCGCATTTCCACACTGCTTCCCATTTATGTATATATCCCTATACCCTACTGCTTCCCCAATATGTAATTTGTTTTAATATCTATATCTCCCACTACACTGTAAGCACTTTTAAGGCAGCAATTGTGACTACCAGCTTGATCTATTGTACTCTCTCAAGCTTTTAGGAGAGTGATTTGTGCACAATGAGGGCTCAATAAATACCACTGATTGATGGATTAATGGTGCTATTAGGTGTAAAACTAGCTCTTTCAGCCATTTAAAATATAGATGACTGTGATATTTCCCTGGCCACAGCATTGTCCCTATGAATTACATTCAAATGCAAAAAAAATACAGAGTTTTCATTGTCAGATTAAACCAAAGTTGCACAGAAATGCAGAGACCTTATTGTCGGATGAAACCAGAATTGTTCTCCTCTTTCATGTAAATTGGATTCATTAAGAGAATTACTGTTCTGAGCATCAGAAAAATGAGGACAAAAATCACTCTGTCACCATGAACCGATCATTCCATTCAACTTGTGTGTGATCTGTGTGAGGATTAATCTCTCCTGTGTGTAATCCCCTTAAGCTATTGTAGCCCTTTTGCACCAGCAGTAGCTGAAGGAAAGCTCAGAGTATGTTTCTAATTGTTAGGCTTCTTTTTTCCTCTGTGGTTCCCCCTTCCGAAGGAAACACAGGGAGTGATGGAGAAGCCACTAGGGAGACCAAAGGAGACTTTGGGATCAGGGGGGAAAAGCCACACACGAAGGAGGCAGAAGGACTCTCAAATTGGTTAGCAAAGTTAATATTTTCTTCTCACTGTCCAGGAGAGGGAGAGGGAGATAAAGGCAGCTAAAGTGATAGCAGATGTGTGAATAACACTTTGAAGGAATGTGAGATTCTGGAGTGTCAAAAATGGGTAAACAGGGGCTCCCTAGCTCAGACCTCAAGGCTATCTGGAGGGCTTCTGGGGGGATTTTGCACATATCTTTCTCAAGAAGCTGTGATCAAGCAAGGTTAGGACCAAGCACTTAGTACAGGGCTCAGCAAATAGTAAGCGCTCAATGAATATGATCGATGAATGAATGAATGATTCATTGCTTATTAGAAACCAGAAGGATTTGTGAAAACTCTGGCATTTGAAAGTCAAATGGAAATTTTCCTCTTCCTTTCCCTTGTTCATATTCACCCACATATTCCTTCACCTAACCAGTCAATCAATCAATCCATCAGTCTGCCAATAGTATTTATTGAGTGCTTACTCTGTGTGGAGAACTACATTAAGGGCACAGGAGAGTACAATAGAGTAAGCAAACACCCTGCCCTCAAGAGATTTTACAGTGTTGTGGACCACAAAGACAGAAACACAGAGGTAAATTTGGAGACAATGGAAAATTAATTTTCATTGAGCAGTGAAAGACTGTGGTAATTTATTCAAGCTTAAGAAGTTAGTGCAAATGTTTTCCCTTTTAATTTGACTAATTTTTATTCTATAGGCATGCCACATGACACAACAGGGTTATGTTCCTCAAAAATGTGCTTGTATCAGTGGATACATTTTCCCACAGACTTACAAGTTATAAATTAGGATTCATATCTACCCCAGCATGTAGAACAGTTCTTGGCAGATATAGTAAGCACTTCACAAATACCATAATTATTATTATAATTAGCAGATGGCTCAATGGGTGAGAAAGGCTGAGGGCTGAGGAAGCAAAGCTGAGGATCCAGTTTTTTTGCTTAATTTTGGTAGTAACAGAGTGGGAGGAGTGACCGACGGACCATCAGGAAACCATGTGGGGAACGTGTCTGCCAATTCTATTGTACCGTACTTTTCCAAGGGCTTAGAACAGTGCTTTGCTCACAGCATGTCAATAAATACCACTGATCAATCGATTAAAATGTCCTCAGCAATTCTGACTCAGCAACTGTGTTCTGTTTCTTCCCCCTCTCTGAATTTCCCTGTCAAATGTTGAAAGTTCGCTCCCACCTCCTGCATTCCACTCCTCCCCATCATATGCCAAAGGGCCTCAGTCCAGGACAGAGAAAACTGAAATCAAAAAGCATCTTTGAAGCAGCCCACAAATTTTCTGTCTGCCTCCCAGCATCCTGCCGAAGCCGTAGGGTGTTAGCCCGAAGACAGAACCTCAGGGCAGTGACAGCAGTGCTTCCCTCGCAAGCACTGAACATCCATCTGTCAGTCCTTTCTCACGCTGAGTCAAATTCAACCACAGGCTCCACTCCTTGGGGTGCCAAGCCCTCAACCCCCTATTTGGCTTCTGTACTAACGCAGAACCCAAAGACTTAGCTGCCCCATATAGGGCTTCTAGGGACAGTGGCTGGCATGAGGAAGAGAAGCTTGAAAGGAATGTAAGCATTCTGGAAATATTCTGGAAGTTGAGTGGAGAATTAGGGCCAGAGTCTCTGCTAAGATGGCATTAAAGATTCGAATGCTATTAAGGAATTGCTGGAATTAAACCTTTGGTTTTCACTTTTTTTTCCTAGGGAATGGAAAACCTGGGCATCCCAGCCTGCTGGAGGTCTAAACTATTTGGGAGAATTCTTACAAAGAGTCAAGAAAGGGATGGGGGAGAAGGCAAAGACCGTTGTGTAAGTTGTTTAATATTATTAAATTATTTACTTTAGTTAAAATATATAATCACCTTATTGAACAGTTGATTCCATTCACTAGATTCATGCCTTTGGTGTTTGTGGGGAGGGGGTGGAGATTTGCAACACTTAATAAGAGTGGGATGGGTAGTCTGTGAGCTTTCCCTATGGTGGAAAGCACTTAGAGTCTGATTGATTCTCAGTTTTACAGTGTAATTTTAAGCTCTCTGGTCTCCCCATTGTGAAGCATTCTCATTCCTCATTTTGGCTCCTGGGTATCACTCACCTATTGTTAACCAAAGTGGTCTCATTTCTCTTAAGGATGAGAGCAAAGGCTGGTGCTTTAGAAGCAGGCGAAGGGTCACCGCTCGGTCACATAGGCCTCTGGGCTGATTTGGAAGGCCGAGAAGAAGGACAATCTGCTTGGGAACCCACTCTGAAGATGAAAGGCTTCTCCAAAAGGCGATGAACCTGGCACCTGTTACAGTGGGCCTTTTGTGATTGATTAGGTAGCCTACTGTGGCTCAGTGAAAATCATTATGAAAATAATGATGGTATTTGTTGAGCGCTTACTCTGTGCCAAGCACTGTACTAAGTGCTGGTATAGATAGATGATCAGGTTGGACAAATTCCCTTTCTCACAGGGGAGTCCGAGTCTAAGTTAGAGGAAGAATGGGTAATGAAACCCAATTTTATAGATGGGGAAACTGAAGCTCAGAGAAGTTAAGTGACTGGCCCAAGGTCACACAGTGGATACAATGGATCCAGGATGAGAATTTAGGTCTTCCGACTCCCTGGCCCCAAGCTCCTTCCATTAGACCACTCTGTTTCATCATCACCATCTCCATTATTTTGTATATAAACCCATCAGTCATCTCTAGCCCTAATGTATCCACTCATACTCATCCTCAGCCCTTACATACATTATTTATTTTGAAAACTCTGTAAGTACATTTACATTTATTTTTCCCTTTAGAGTTCAAGCTCCCAGTGGACAGGAAAAGTATCGCTTGCTTTGAACTTCCTAAGTGCGTAACACAGAGCACTGCACCTATGGGATATTCAATATTACCCCTGCTCATCCTCATCCTCTTCCTCTTCCTACTATGTACAGAATGCTCTACTAGATGTTTAGAAACATAAAATAGATATAAAAAATTGAGTGGTATAATGTCAACACCAAACCTGACCACTCTGGGGTAATTGTAATTGGCATTAGCAAGTTTCACCCTGATGTTCCAGGACACCACGGTTTTCTTTCTAGTCATTAGTTTTCTGTTTCCTATTGTAATACAAAATTAAAGTTCACTAAATTCATTCAATAGTATTTATTGAGCGCTTACTATGTGCAGAGCACTGTACTAGGCACTTGGGATGAACAAGTCGGCAACAGATAGAGACAGTCCCTGCTGTTTGACGGGCTTACAGTCTAATCGGGGGAGATGGACAGACAAGAACAATGGCAGTAAATAGAGTCAAGGGGAAGAACATCTCGTAAAAACAATGGCAACTAAATAGAATCGAGGCGATGTACAATTCATTAACAAAATAATTAGGGTAACGAAAATATATACAGTTGAGCGGACGAGTACAGTGCTGTGGGGATGGGAAGGGAGAGGGGGAGGAGCAGAGGGAAAAGGGGAAAAAGAGGGTTTAGCTGCGGAGAGGTAAGGGGGGTGGCAGAGGGAGTAGAGGGAGAAGAGGAGCTCAGTCTGGGAACGCCTCTTGAAGGAGGTGAGTTTTAAGTAGGGTTTTGAAGAGGGAAAGAGAATCAGTTTGGCGGAGGTGAGGAGGGAGGGCGTTCCAGGACCGCGGGAGGACGTGGCCCAGGGGTCGACGGCGGAATAGGCGAGACCGAGGGACGGTGAGGAGGTGGGCGGCAGAGGAGCGGAGCGTGCTGGGTGGGTGGTAGAAAGAGAGAAGGGAGGAGAGGTAGGAAGGGGCAAGGTGATGGAGAGCCTTGAAGCCTAGAGTGAGGAGTTTTTGTTTGGAGCGGAGGTCGATAGGCAACCACTGGAGTTGTTTAAGAAGGGGAGTGACATGCCCAGATCGTTTCTGCAGGAAGATGAGCTGGGCAGCGGAGTGAAGAATAGACCGGAGCGGGGCGAGAGAGGAGGAAGGGAGGTCAGAGAGAAGGCTGACACAGTAGTCTAGCCGGGATATAACGAGAGCCCGTAATAGTAAGGTAGCCGTTTGGGTGGAGAGGAAAGGGCGGATCTTGGCGATATCGTAGAGGTGAAACCGGCAGGTCTCGGTAACGGATAGGATGCGTGGGGTGAACAAGAGAGACGAGTCAAGGATGACACCGAGATCGCGGGCCCGAGAGACGGGAAGGATGGTCGTGCCATCCACGGTGATAGAGAAGTCTGGGAGAGGACCGGGTTTGGGAGGGAAGATGAGGAGCTCAGTCTCGCTCATGTTGAGTTTTAGGTGGCGGGCCGACATCCAGGTGGAGACGTCCCGGAGGCGGGAGGAGATGCGAGCCCGAAGGGAGGGGGAGAGGACAAGGGCGGAGATGTAGATCTGCGTGTCATCTGCGTAGAGATGGTAGTCAAAGCCGTGAGAGCGGATGAGTTCACCGAGGGAGTGAGTGTAAATGGAGAACAGAAGAGGGCCAAGAACTGACCCTTGAGGAACTCCAACAGTTAAAGGATGGGAGGGGGAGGAGGCTCCAGCGTAGGAGACCGAGAATGATCGGCCAGAGAGGTAAGAGGAGAACCGGGAGAGGACAGAGTCCGTGAAGCCAAGGTGAGATAAGGTATGGAGGAGGAGGGGATGGTCGACAGTGTCAAAGGCAGCAGAGAGGTCAAGGAGGATCAGAATGGAGTAGGAGCCATTGGATTTGGCAAGAAGGAGGTCATGGGTGACCTTAGAGAGAGCAGTCTCGGTAGAGTGGAGGGGACGGAAGCCAGATTGGAGGGGGTCTAGGAGAGAATGGGAGTTAAGGAATTCTAGGCATCGATTGTAGACGAATCGTTCTAGGATTTTGGAAAGGAAGGGTAGTAGGGAGATAGGACGATAACTGGAGGGGGAAGTGGGGTCAAGAGCGGGTTTTTTTAGGATGGGGGAGACGTGGGCATGTTTGAAGGCAGAGGGGAAGGAGCCATTGGAGATTGAGTGGTTAAAAATAGAAGTTAAGGAAGGGAGGAGGGCAGGGGCAATGGTTTTAAGAAGGTGAGAGGGAATGGGGTCCGAGGCGCAGGTGGAGGGGGTGGCACTTGCGAGGAGGGAGGAGATCTCTGAGGATACTGCAGGGAAGGATGGGAAAGTAGGGGAGAGGGTTGGTGGGGGGGAGGGGAGAGGCGGAGGGGTGACTTTGGGGAGCTCAGACCTGATCGTGTTGATTTTCGTGAGGAAATAGGTGGCCAGATCATTGGGGGTGAGAGATGGGGGAGGGGGAGGAACAGGGGGCCTAAGGAGAGAGTTAAAGGTCCGGAACAATCGGCGGGGGTGACGGGCATGGGTGTCGATGAGGGAGGAGAAGAAGTTTTGCCTGGCAGAGGAGAGGGCAGAGTTAAGGCAGGAAAGGATAAATTTGAAGTGTGTGAGGTCGGCTTGGTGCTTGGACTTTCGCCAGCAGTGCTCAGCAGCTCGAGCATAGGAGCATAGGAGGCGGACAGAGGAGGTGATCCAGGGCTGTGGGTTAGTGGAGCGAGAGCGGCGGAGGGAAAGGGGGGCGAGAGAGTCGAGATGAGTAGAGTGAGTAGAATGGGCAAATGGGTGAGTTGTTCATGACTGGGGAACTAAGTGGCTGAGTCACTTTTGAATTTTGGGTTTCCTCCTTGTGGGCAAGGATTGTGTCTACCAATTTTTTTGTATTATACTTTCCCCAGTGGGGGTGAACAATGAATTCCCTTATAAGGCAGCTTGTAAACCCAGTGTGACTTAGCGGATAGAGTATAGGTCTGGGAAACAGAAGGACCTTGTTCTAATCCCAGATCCACTACATGTTTGCTGTGTGACCTGGGGCAAATCACTTCACTTCACTAAAATGGGGATTAAGAGTGGGAGTCCCATATGGGACAGGGGCTGTGTCCAACCAGATTAACTTGTATCTACCCCAGAGTTTAGAGTAGTGCTTGGCACATAGTGAGCTGAGCTCTTAACCAGGACCATTATTACTATTATTATTATCATTAATATGACAGCTACCTCATCAGCAATGTCAAAATGAATTTATGTATTCAAAGAGCTGATAAGAATTACAGATCAGCCCATGCGTGGCCTCCCAGTCAATCAATTAATCAATCCATCAGTGGCATTTATTGAACATTTACTGTATTCAGAGCACTGTACTATATACTTGGGAGAATACCGCATAGTAGAGCTGGTAGATATAATCCCTGCCCTCCACTAGCTTACAGTCTAGTGATGTCTTACAATAAATTTTACAATAGCTCCTTTGCTTGGCTACGGAACTCATTAACATGGATCATGGGTTAGTCTTGAGGAGTTCATGGTGAATTATCACGCTCACCTGTCCGGAGCTTGAAATATCACCCTGAGACAATTTCAGCAGGGCTGTCATTCATGCCACAGAAAGGCGCAATAGAGCCCTTGCTGTGTTGAGGTTGTTTTTACTGTAGGTAAGTCTATCGAAAGGCTACAAAATGCTCTCCAACCCGTCTAAAATTATTCCGCAAGAAATGTTGACTCTAAATTATAAGGACTTAATTTTTCCAACCACAGCTAGTCAGAAAATGACTCTCTGAAATGATAAATGGAAAGTACAGTTAATATGTTTTTACTCTGGCTTCCATCGACTCGGTTATTTGCCTTTCTCGGTGATGCCTCCAGACGGCAATGATATAGAAGGGCAAGTAAGTCTCCTGCTTCCAGGAAAGCACCACAGGTCTGGAACACAAACAACACCAACCTAGAACCTGAAAAATATTTCCGTTGCAATGAATGGGGCAAAAGAAAGATGCCTGAGGTCTTATTCCAACTTAGCGGCTTTAATTTGGGAAGGAGGCCCAAACTCTGGACTCCCCACCCACTAAACCAACCACTAGGACTCATGCCCCACAGCCAACAGCCTCCTCAGTTCTTCCCAGACTCCTGGAGGGCCTCCGATGAACGGAGCACAGAATTCTTTCGTGGCTCCGATCAACTCGCTGGTTAAACTCAGCTAAGTTATTTTCCATCCCTCTGCCTCAGTTCTCCCAGCTATAAAATGGACATTACATCATTCACATGAGTATTGTGAAGACTAATGAGGCTGAACCCAACTCCTTCAAGCTCCTCAAAGGAGTGGCTATCCACACCCTCAGTGTTATTGCTACAGACTTATATGAGGACCATATGAATCATCTCATAAATTCACTTACACAGTCTTTGGACTTGCTGACATTTGAATGCTATTGGGTTCTATTCTTTACTGCTTAAGAAGTGAATCTACAAAAGAAAAAGAAGGGAGAAGCATTAGGAAAATAAGCCTTCTTACAGACACTTCCACCAAACAAATATTTTGTCCTACACCAAAACTAAAGCCTGGGCCACCTGGACAATGTGACCCATTCATGGCTGGAGAGAAGTATGGGCCAAATTATCAGTAGACTTGGAGCAGTGTTGCCTAATGGCTAGAGCTTGGGCCTGGGAGTCAGAAGGACCTGGATTCTCATCCTGGCTCTGCCCTTGTCTGCTCTGTGACCTTGGGAAAATCACTTCCCTGGGCCTCAGTTACCTCATCTGAAAAATGGGGATTAAGAATGTGAACCCAATATGGGACAGAGAGTGTCCAACCTGATTTGTTTACTTCCACCTCAGGGCTTAGTAAAGTGCCTAATACATAGTAAGCAATGACCAAATAACAAAATAGTTATTATTATTATTACAGGCTTGGGGCTGCAAATGAGGACTTCCCAAATGTGGCACTCTTTAGTGCTTGAGGATCAGAGGAAATATCCTCCATCCCGCCCTAGTTCCCCCAGTTGAGTTGTTCAGATTTATCATTATTACTGTCAGGAGCTCCTTAGACTTATTATTGGTCCAGGGGAAAACACATATATCTGGGAATCAGGAGAACTGGGTCTACCTACTGGGCTTACACAGGTTTAAAATGGGAAGCAGCATGGCACAGAGCACGAGCCTGGGAGTCAGAAGGTTGAGGGTTCTAATCCTGGCTCTGGCACCTGGCTGCTGGTTGACCCTGGGCAAGTCACTTCACTGTGTTTCAGTTCCCTCACCTGTAAAATGGGGATTAATACTGTATACCCTGTATGGAACAGGGACTGTGTCCAACCCGATTTGCCTGTATCCACCTCAGCAGTTAGTACAGTGACTGCCACGTAGTTAGTGCTTAACAAATGCCATAGTTATCATTATTGGTATGTGAAGGTTGGACTGAAGGGTATATTGAGAGGAGAAGTAGCATAGCCACTGATTGACTGATGGTGGAAAGAGTTAGGATCTTGGAATCAGGAGTCCTAAGTTTGAATCGCAGATCTGTCACTTGCCTGATGTGTGACCCTGGGCAAGTCTTCTCACTTCTCTGGTCCTCAGTTCCTTTATTTGTGAAATGGGATTAAATATCTGCTCTCCATCCACTTTGGATTGAGAGCCACATGAGGGACAGGGATAGTGGTGGACCTGATAATCTTGTATCTACAACTCCAGCACTTAGAATAGTTCTTGGCACATGGTAAGCACTTAAGAGCTATTACGATCATTACTGTTATTAATAATAACAATAACAATAATTATTATTTGGACAGGCCCACCAGGAGTCTGGAAAAACATCTGGATGGATAGAAGGATGGATTTGACTGCAACAGCTCTCAGGAGAGGACACCATGGCAAAGTTCTGGCACTATCTTCTGATCACTTTGGCCATAAATGGGTACCGCGTGTGATAAAACCTTGGGGTCACAATAAGCATCACCCCTATCTACTTACTCGCTTACACTCTGCGCAGACCGCTAGCACTATAATCATTTTTCCATCAAGGTTCTTGGTCCCAAAATCTCAGGAATGACTCTGGTCCATCGTTCCTCATTGGAGACTATCATTTCCATGTCTAATTCCCACCTAAGTACCTGATCATCTTGTATCTTGTACCTTCTTCAACATTTAGCCCTTAACAAAACCTACAATTTCTATTATTGTTATCGTTAGTATTATAAACATCATTATTCCTTCCCAGCACTTAGTCCAGTGCTCTACATGCAGTAAGCAATTGATAAATATTATTTCTAATACTAATAATCTACTACTACCATTGATAGTTTTTATCATGACGTCTGCGGGTACTTCACGTTCTCAAAGATAGCCAGTGCCTACGCTCTGCCTCTTCATCTTCGGAAAAGATAAAGACGAAATTGTCTCAAGACAGATCGATTTCAATCTATGTCACAGTAGCTGCAGGAATCTTCATGTTTTGTTGAAAGGCACGGAGGCTCAGCAGGCCTTGACAGACCTTCAAAGGATCACTGCAAGGCTCTTTGACAAAGGAGCCATTGTAAGGTCTTGGGGAAGGACAGATCATCAAAACGTTCATTATTTCTTCTTGGGTGTGACATATCTTAACAGGTTCTCTTTCTTGGAAGGAAGGAATTGTCGTGTGGATTTGTTTCCAAGTGAAAAGTGGCACTTTGACAAGGCCAGACAATGATGTCTGTTCACTGAAAAAATAACGTTAACGTATCTATTCGGCCTAGTGGAAAGGGCACGGGTCTGGGAGTCAGAGGGCTAGGATTCTAGTCCTGACTCTGCCAACTGCCTGTTGTGTGACCTTGGGAATGTCATTTAACTTCTCTGTGCCTCGGTTACCTCATCTGCACAATGGAGATTTAATACCTGTTTGCCTTCCTACTTAGATGATGTGCCCTGTGTGGGACAGGGATGTGTCTGACTTGATCATCTTGTAACTTTCCCAGTGCTTAGCACAGTGCTTGAGATGAAGTAAATGTTTTACAAATACCACAACTATTATTCATTAGTGGCCTAGGTAAAGAAGATGGAGCTTCTTTCCATGGTCTCTCCTTGCATGTATGGATGTGACTGAAGGGGCCAATGAGGGACTATTTAATAATTCTGTGGTATTTATTAAGCATTTACTTTATTCCAAGCACTGTATTAAGTGCTGGAGTAGATAGTAGCTATCAGATAATCAGAACAGGCACAGGCCCTGGCCTCTACGTTGTTTAAGTAGGAAGGGGAACATCTATTTCACCCCTATTTTAGTAATAAGGACACAGACACAGAGAAGTTAAAAGAATCACCCAGCAAGGGGCAGAGACAGGATTAAAAAGAATAATAATAATAGTTATTATTATGGTATTTGGTAAGCGCTTTCAATGTTCTAAGCACTGTGGTAGGTACAAATTAATCAGGTGGAACACAGTCCATGTCCTACATAGGGCTCACAGTCTTGAGCCCCATTTTTCAGGTGAGGGAACTGAGGTAAAGAGAAGTTAAATAGTAATAATAATAGAATATTTATTAAGTACTTACTATGTGCCAGGCACTGTTCTAAGCACTGGGGTGGATACAAGCAAATCAGGTCGGTCACAGTCCTGTCCCACCAGAGGCTCATAGGGTCAATCCCCACTTTACAGATGAGGTAACAGGCACAGAGAAGTGAAATGAAATGTCCAAGGTCACACAGCCGACAAGTGGCAGAACCCAGACTAGAATCCAGGATCTTTTGACTCACAGGTCCAGCTCTGTCCACTAAGCAATGCTGTTTGGGGCTTTGCTCTTTCCACTTGGCCAAACCTCTGCCCAAATAAAGTCCTAGTCATTGGTTTGCAACTTCAGCCTCTATTAGCTGAGAGTGAACAGGGTGTGAATCTATGAGACAGTGATTGTTCTGGTTTTGTCACTCGACCTCCCTACAATTGCACATTGTACAATTCAATTGTCTGTTCAATTGTACATTCAATTACTTTGACTCTCTATTGGTAAATAGAGAGAAGCAGTGTGGGTTAGTGGATAGACCATGGGCCTGGGAGTCAGAATTTCCTGGGTTCTAATCCCAGCTCCTCCACTTGTCTGCTGTGTGACTTTGAGAAAATCACCTAACTTCTCTGGGACTCAGTTACCTCATCTGTAAAATGATGATTCGATGCCTGTTCTCCCTCCTACTTAAATGGTGAGTCCTGTGTGGAACATGGACTGTGTCTGACCTGATCTTTCTGTATTCTCCCCAGTGCTTAGAATGGTGCTTGACACATAGTAAGCACTTAATAAAAACCACAGTTACTAATTATTATTACTAAATACATTTATGTCTGCCTCTCCCCAATACAGTGTAAACTCCTTGTGGACAAGGAAGCATACCACGTCTCAGTTTTGACTTCCTGAGCTCTTAGTACAGTATGTTGCACCAAGGGGGCATTCCATGAATACTAATTGATCAATCACTGGTATTTATTCAGTGAATCATATTTATAGAGCACTTACTGTGTTCAGAGCACTTGGGAGAGTAAAGTATAACAGTCAGTAGACAATACTACTATTATTATTATTTCTGGGACTTCTCTTTTTCATTAGAGTCCTGTTGCTGAAATGCAACATAAATCAATCAGTCATATTTACTGAGTGCTTATTGTGTGCAGTCCACTGTACTAAAAGTTTGAGAGAGTACTATGTAACAGAGTTGGTAGATACTTTCCCTACCTTCAACAAACTTACAGTTTAGAGGGGGATGGAGACATTGATATAAATAAAAAAATTATGAATATGTACAGAAATGCTCTAGGACTGAGGGACGGGTGAATAAAGAATGCAAATCTAAAGGCAGAGGTGACACAGAAGGGAGTGGGAGAAGAGGAAATGAGATAATAAAGTGAAGATTGCCTTCAGAGTCTCACAAATGGATCTCAAATGCTTAAGAAAGGATAAGAGATTCTGGACTCGAAAATTGATCCAGACTCTGGCTTTTGAAAGGACAACAAAGTCATCGTTCAAGCTTACATATTATTATTCATAATAGGTTTGAATCAATGTGTGTGATGATATGTTATAATATAATTATATTAGTAAGCATTGATACATAGGATATATCACATTAATAATAACAACAATAATAGTAATAGTTGTGGTATTTGTTAAGCGCTTTCTATGTGCCAGGCATCTTTTTAAGGGCTGGGGTGGATACAAGTAAATCAGATTGGACAAAGTCGCTGTCCCATATTAGGTTCACAGTCTCAATCCCCGTTTTCCATATGAGGGAACTGAAGCCCAGAGAAGTGAAGTGACTTGCCAAAGTCACACAGAATTCAGTTCAATCCAATCATATTTATTGAGCGCTTACTGTGTGCAGAGCACAGTACTAAGTGCTTGGAAAGTACAATATGGCAACAAAAACTGACCATCCCTGCTCGCAATGAGCTCACCATCTTCAAGACAACTGGCAAAGCTGCGATTAAAATCCATGACCTGAGTCCCAGGCCCTGGCTCTATCCACTACGCAATGCTGCTCCTTTTTACTGACATAGTTGTATTATTATTTTGGTAATTATATCAAAATAATAGTATTCATAATAAAAATATTACTACTAATTGCAATATCTGTTAAGAGGTTGCTACGTGCCAAGTAACTTACTAAATATTGGGTTAGAAGCAGTGTCGGTTTAGTGAAAAGAGCGCGGCTTGGGAGTCAGAAGACGTGGGTTCTAATCCTGGCTCCGCCGCTTATCAGCTGAGTGACTTTGAGCAAGTCACTTAACTTCTCTATGCCTCAGTTACCTCATCTGGAAAATGGGAATTAAGACTGGGAGCCCCATGTGGGACAACCTGATAACCTTGTATCTATCCCAGCACTTAGAACAGTGCTCAGCAATAGTGAGCTCTTAACAAATACCATCATTATTATACAAGATAATCAGGCCATTTATTATTCATTTATTCATATTAATATCTAGCTCCCCCTACACACTGTAAGCTCACTGTGGGCAGGTACAGTGTCTGATATAGTTATATTGCACTCTCCCAAGTACTTAGGACAGTGCTCTCCACACAGTAAGCCCTGAATAAATTCATTCATTCAATTCATTCTATCGTATTCATTGAGTGCTTACTGTGTGCAGGGCACTGTACTAAGCACTTGGAAAGTACATTTCAGTAACAAATAGAGACAATCCCTAGCCCAACAATGGGCTTAGAGTCTAGAATACGACTGATTGACTAATGCCTGTCCCACATGAGATTTACAGTCTAAATAGAAGGGAGATCAGGTATTTTGTCTCTATTTTACAGATGAGAAAACTGAAGCACAGATAAGTGACTTGCCCAATGTCACACATCTCCAAGAGACCTTCCCTGACTAAGCCCTCATTTCTCCTGCTTATCTTCATTCAGTAGTATTTGTTGAGCACTTACTATGTGCAGAGCACTGTACTAAGCACTTGGAATGTACAAATCGGCAACAGATACAGTCCCTGCCCTTTGACGGGCTTACAGTCTAATCTTACAGCTTTATCTTCCTTCCCAGTGGCTTCTGCACTTAGATAGGTACCCTCTAAGCATCTGATAGTCACCTCACCTACAGTCCCACAACCCATATGTACATAATCTGTAATTTATTTTAATGTCCATCTCCCCCTTCAGACTGTAAGCTCCTTATGGGCGGGAAAAGTGGCTACTAATTCTGTTATATAGTACTCTCCCAAGTGCTTACTTAGTACAGTGTTCTCTAAACAATAAGCCCTCAATAAATATGACTAATTGAAAGCAGGCATCTGGCAGAACCAGGATTAGACCTTACATCCTCTGATTGACAAGCCAGTGCTCTTTCCACTAGGTAGACTGTAAATTCATCTCTAGACTGTATGCTCATTGTGGGCAGGGAATGTGTCTGCTTATTGTTGTATTGTACTCTCCCAAGTACTTAGGGCAGTGTTTTGCACACAGTAAGTGCTCAATAAATATGACTAAATGAGTAGATGCTGCTCAGGAAAAGGGTTTGTATAATAATGAGTTACAGTCCCCGCAAAATCCAACCTTCTCCTGATGAGGTGGAGTGGGTGTGACATATTAAAGGAGTTAATAATAATAATAATAATGTTGGTATTTGTTAAGCACTTACTATGTGCAGAGCACTGTTCTATGCGCTGGGGTAGATACAGGCTAATCAGGTTGTCCCTTGTGAGGCTCACAGTCTTAATTCCCATTTTACAGATGAGGGAACTGAGGCACAGAGAAGTTAAGTGACTTGCCCACAGTCACACAGCTGCCAAGTGGCAGAGTCAGGATTCAAACCCATGACCTCTCACTCCCAACCCCATACTCTTTCCACTGAGCCACGCTGCTTCCTACCAGTTCCCACCAGCAGTGATGTTTCTGATGGCAGAATCACAGAGACCATTTTGTCAGTTGGACAGGATCAGTGAGAATCCTGGAAAATATCTGGGAATTCCTAGAAAATCCTGGAAGATCCACAAAGATGACAGTAGCTGCCGGGTCACGGTATCGTGGGCGAGCTTTGGCACTTTGTGGTGATCACTTCCGCCGTAAATGTGTTCTGCATGGAACTTTTACATGTATTTTGAAGCTGGCTGCATTATTGACCACTTACTTGCTTGAGGCAATCTGGACCCCAGTGGAAAGATGATTGTCAGGGATGAGATATGATGAGTGGCATGAATAATAATGTTGGTATTTGTTAAGCACTTACTATGTGCAGAGCACTGTTCTAAGCACTGGGGGAGATACAGGGTAATCAAGTTGTCCCACATGAGGCTCACACTTAATCCCCATTTTCCAGATGAAGTAACTGAGGTACAGAGAAGTTAAGTGACTTGCCCACAGTCACACAGCTGACAGATGGCAGAGTCGGGCTGAAGCAACCACCAACAAGCAGCATATACACAAACACACACGCCCCCACACACAACCATCCTCCATTCTACCCATTTGTGATTAATGATCTTTCATGCTAGAGTTAGTTAATTTTAATGATAGCATTTCTGATGACACTCACTTTGAGAAGAAACTGCAGTTAAACCTTACACCCGTCCCTTCTTCTCCTCTTCACTCTTTGGAGTATTTTGACTGATTCAGTTAGAGTGATTAAAGTTTATTTTCGATTCAATATTAACTAATGGCAGTTCTAATTATCATGGACTATGACACGCTGGTATATCGATTCATTCATTCACTCAATCATAATTTTTGAGCATATACTGTGTGCAGACCACTGTACTACGCGCTTTGGAGAGTACAATATAATAATAAAGACACATCCCTGCCCACAGTGAGCTTAAAGTCTAGTTGAATAGGCTATGAAAGATATAGTACGTGGTAAATTCAATATTATCATCTAAAAAACATACAGTTGATTTAAAATATTATATTGCACATATTACATTATTATTTGAGCATGTAAATGTATTTATTTTATTTTTAATCACATTTATATAGTTTTGTTCCTTTTTGATAGTAATTGCAAACAGCATGGTCTAATGGATAGAACACTGGCATGGGAATGAGAAGGACCTGGTTTCTAATCCCAGCTCCGCCACTTGTCTGCTGTCACCTTGGGCAAGTCACTTCACTTCTCTGGGCTTCAGTTACCTTCTCTGTAAAATGGGGATTAAGACTGTGAGCCTCATGTCGGGCAGGGACTGTGTCCAACCTGAATAGCTTGTACCTAACCCAAACCTTAATACAGTGCCTGGCACATACAAAGTGCTTAACTAATAAAATAAAAACTTGTAATAAGCTCCTATTGAGTGTCATGAACTATGCTAAGTACTTGGAAAAGGACAACAGAAGCATGAGACATGTTCCCTGCCCAGAAGAACCTTACTCTCCAATTGGGGAGCAAGGCATAAGACTATTGGAGAGGAACAGCGGGGCTTAGTGGATAAAGTGGGGACCTGGAAGTCAGACGAACCTGGGTTCTAATCCCGGCTCTACCACATGTCTGCTGTGTGACCTTGGGCTAGTTACTTCATTTCCCTCATCTGTAAAATGCGGATTAAGTGTCAGAGTGGAACAGGCACTATATCCAATCTAAAAATAATTGTTATTATTATTATGCTATTTGTAAAGCACTTACTAGATGCCAAGCACTGTTCTAAGCGCTGGGGGTTGTCCCATGTGGGGCTCACAGTCTTAATCCCTATTTTACAGATGAGGTAACTGAGGCACAAAGAAGTTAAATGGTTTGCCTAAAGTCACACAGCAGACAGTGGAGGAACTGGAATTAGAACCCACGTCCTCTGACTACCAAACCCATACTCTTTCCACTAAGCCATGCTGATTTTCTTGTTTCTCTCTGATTAACTTGTATCTACCTCAGGACTTAAAACAGTGCTTCACACATAGTAATTAATCTGTTGCCGAATCGTACATTCCAAGGGCTTGGTACAGTGCTCCGTACATAGTAGTGCTCAATAAATACGATTGACTGAACAAGTACCCTTATTATTATTATTTATATAAGCAATAATCAAAATGAATAAATCCGTGGTGTATATGAGGTGACGGTGAGGGCATAAATGGATATATATGGAAGTGCTAGAGATGGAAGATGAGTTGGTTTTTTTGGATTTTGGATTTTTTTTGGAAGTGGAGAACACTTTACTAGGACTTGATATTTTAGGAGGGCTGTGAAGGTGGGGAGAGCTGGTGTCTGTCCAATGGAGGAGTGGCATGGCCTAGTGGAAAAAGTATTCATTCATTCATTCACTAGTATTTATTGAGTGCTTACTATGTGCAGAGCACTGTACTAAGCGCTTGGAATGAACAAGTCGGCAACAGATAGAGACAGTCCCTGCCGTTTGACGGGCTTACAGTCTAATCGGGGGAGACGGACAGACAAGAACAATGGCAATGAATAGAGTCAAGGGGAAGAACATCTCGTAAAAAGTACAGGCTTGGGAGCCAGAGGACATGGGTTCTAATCCCGGCTCTGTCCCTTGTCTGCTGTGTGACCTTGGGCAAGTCACTTCACTTCTCTGGGCCTCAGTTCCCTCATCTGCAAAATGGGGATTAAGACTGCGAGCCCCATGTTGGACAACCTAATTACCTTGTATCTACCCCAGCGCTTGCAACAGTGTTTGGCACACACTTAGCGCTTAATGAATACCATCATTATTAACTCTGGGGAAGGGAGTCACAGACTGATGGAACAGTGTGAGCAAGGAGATGGAGACAGGAGATTCCAGAGAGAGAGATGTGAGGCAAGAACAAAGACAGCAAGCTGGAGAGTAGCAAGCTAAGAGGGCTGATATGTCTAGACTCTGAGGTGCTCAAAGCCAGTTGGAGGAGTTTGACCTTGAAGCAAAGAGAAATGGGAAGCCATTGGCAGGAGCTGAATAGAGGGCAGATGAGAGAGGAGAGAAAATAAGCCACGAAACAATGTAGAGTGGAGATTGAAGTGGGGGAAACTCAATTTCACTTAGCACTCTTTCACTTATCCCTCTACTTTCCTGGAATCAATTAAGAGTCTATATAGTATTAAACCTGTCTTGCATTTTCTAAGATGATGGTATCATATGGTGAAGTGTGTGGTTAAAAATTTAGACACATAACCGCCCCACCCTCCTCTACTTTCGACACACAGGGATAGATCCTTTCCCTACTGATATGTCTGCTGCCTCTCTGTTTAGCATTATGCTCAGTACGTAATAAGTGCTCAGGAAATACCATAATCATTAGAAGCAGAATAGCCTAGTAGAAAGATCAGCAGGATACTGGTGAATTTCTCAAGACAGTCACGAATAAACACCGGGCTAAAAGATGACAAACAAGGGCAGGCCATTTGGTGGTGGGTGGAAAAATACAAAAATTGAGGTCCACCAGAAATCAGCTTGATGTTTCATTTAATTGTTTACAAATGGCCAGAGAACAGTAGTACCTAGTGAAATCCGAATTCTTAGTTCTTTTGGATGGTGGAATAACATTCCGTTGAGCAAAAACTGAAGGAGAATCTCAGAAAGCTGAGGGAGGGGGACAAAAAAGAAGCAGATGAACTTCAACTTGACTCTGTGAACTCTAGATCCATGACTTACTTCTACATCTAGAAACTTACTGTAAGCCCCTGGATGGGGAAAAAAAAAAACGTATCTTGACTCTTCTATTATAGAGTAATTGCTCAGTTGGGAAGCAGGTAGGCCTGGTGGAAAGAACACGGGCCTAGGAATCAGAGGGCTGGATTTTTGTTCCCGGCTCTGCTACTTATCTGTTGTGTGACCTAGGGCAAATCACTTAACTTCTTGAACCTCAGTTACCTCATCTGTAAAATGGAGATTGAATCCTCCTCCCTTAGACTTAGATTCGGAAACCTTTATCAATCAGTGGTATTTGTTGAGTACTTAATACAATCAGAGCACTGTTCTAAGCACTTAGAAGAGTACAGTACAAGAGAATAATGAGTTTACAATCCAGAGATTTTTACAGGAACTGCGTCAACCAGATTAACAAGTATCATTAAAAAAATTATAATCTAGTATTACTACGTACTTAAAAAAACTTAACCTGACAAGAAAGGACAATTTGATTTCTATAAGTGAGAAGTCTTGCCTTACTGTCCTAATGGAGTTAATTGGAGGGATTTAGAAGCATTTGGATTTTGTAAATACTAATAATAGTCATGGTATATGTTAAACTCTTACTATGTTCCAAGCTCCACACTAAGCACGGGGGAAGATACAATACAATAAGGAAGCCACAATAAGATGCATGATTGCCGAGGTACAAAGATATTTTATGGGGGAAATTAGGAACTTTAAAGGAAGATTAGCTTTTTCATATCACAAGGAAAACAGCTAGTCCACAGCTGCCTCTATTGACTATTCTTAGAACACGTCACGCATTTCTGTTTGCCACATCATAGTAAGGACATCAATTGACCTAGAAATGGCACACATAATGGGACTGGAGCAGTTTACAACTGAGGAAGGAGTGGAAAAGATTGGGACTTTCAAGTTTGGAAAAATTAAAGCAAAGAGGGGACATGATTAAATATTTACAAGATAATGAAGAGTGTAGACCAGGGAAACCTGGAGTTATTTCTCTCCGCCCTACCGAACAATCAGGCAGCCAATAATCAATCAATTGTCTTTATGTGCACAGCAATGTAGTAAATGCTGAGGAAAATACACTTATAACAGAGTTTGAACATATGTTCCCTGCAACTCTTGAATGTGGGAAGTTTAAGGGAAGCCAGGAGACCCTCCCTTTATTCATAATCTCTCGCTGCTGTTCAGGCAGAAAATATCAGGAGAGTCACGAGAAATTACATACATTCATGAGCAGAAGCTCTACGGATGAATCTGGTAGGGAATGACAGGGTTAACAGTGAGATTTCCCACCTCCACCCCCCATGATGGGGGTTCCCTGTTGCCAGGGAGACCAGCTCCCCAAGATAAAGGCAGGATTGTGTGTATAGAGTGGGGGAGACCTAGACACAATGCAGAGACAGACTTGCTGGCACCAGTTGGAAATTGAAGAGAAACCCCTCCCACTTAGAAAATGACCGATGCCCTCACCATGACTACCGAGCATGTGGCAGAGATGATGAGTTTCATGTAGGGAAGGACTCATTTGAATGGTCATGCCAAGTGGAGGTGACCTGCAAGTACACACTAAGCCCACCCGGTGGAGGGTTTAGGCAGAGAAGAAGTGACCAATATCACTCCCACCTCCAGGAGGTGCTCAAAATAATGATTATTGTGGTATTTGTTAAGCACTTACTATGTCCTAGGCACTGGTCTAAGAGCTGGGGTAGACACAAGACAGTCCAGTTAGACACAGTCCCTGTCCCACAAAGGGCTCCTGCACTTAATCCCCATTTTACAGATGAGGGAGCTGAGGCACAGAGAAGTGAAGTGATTTGCCCAAGGTCACCCAGCAGCAAGTGGCAGAGTGGGGTTATAACCCAGGTACTTAATAATGTTGGTATTTGTTAAGCGCTTACTATGTGCCGAGCACTGTTCTAAGCACTGGGGTAGACACAGGGGAAGCAGGTTGTCCCACGTGGGGCTCACAGTCTTAATCCCCATTTTACAGATGAGGTAAATGAGGCACAGAGACTTGCCCACAGTCACACAGCTGACAAGGGGCAGAGCTGGGATTTGAACTCATGACCCCTGACTCCAAAGCCCGTGCTCTTTCCACTGAGCCACGTTGGTACTTCTGACTCTCAAGCCTGTACTCTGTCCACCAGGCCGAGCTCCTTCTCTGGGAAGAAAACCATGGGGGGCGGGGGGGAAGATGGGCGGCCAGAATGCGGGGCTGGAATCTTGGGTCCTTTTGATCTTTCAGGTTGGGTTGGTGTTTCGCCAGAGGAGGGCCTTGTGTCTTGTGGGGGCGGAGCCAGGCAAAAAACTCAGCTGTACTCCCATAGCACATGTCGCTCGCTGTGGAATTGCTTAAAACTACTCCGCGGAGGTGCCCAAATCCCATCAGTGTCATTTGCAGAGCAAACCATGAGGGGTTCTGGCTGACAGAACCACATAGTCCCTCACTCAACTGAATTGATTGAGTGATCACTCTCTGCAGAGCACTGTACTGAGTGAATGGGAGAGTGCAATATAACAAAATCACAGTCACCTTCCCTCCCCTCAACAAGCTTAAAGTCTGGGGGGGGGGGGGGCGGAGATGGACATTGATGTGAATAAATATATTACTGATGAGTAATTACAGATAAATGTTGTGGTACTGGGAAGGGGAGATGATTACAGGGAGCAAGTCAGCAGTGACATCAGAAGATATAGGAGCCTGTCAGATGAAGGTGCCTCCTGTTCTCCTCCTTCCCACCCCTGCCCCACCTCAGCACCTCAAGCAGGAGATGATGGGATGGACCAAGCAATGGAATATGTAACCCACTGATGTGATTTGGCAGGATGTCAAGCACTTTATATGTAACAATAATAATTGTGTATAATTATTCCACGCACTGTGCTTAGCACTGGGGTGGACACAGTCTTAATCTCCATTTCACAGTTGAAGTAACTGACACACAGAGAAGTTAAGTGACCAGCCCAAGATCGCACAGCAGACAAGTGGCAGAGCTAGGATTAGAACGCATGTCCTTCAGACTCTCAGCCCTGTGCTCAACCCACTAAGGATCTGGGAAGTTGGGCAGTTACCTAGGGGTTTCTAAGTTCCCTGGGCTACATTTTCCAAAGGAAAAGGTTGAGGGTGTTAGAGGGGAGAGTTTGAATGTTAAAAAGACTCAAGCATTTTAGATGGAGATTAGTGGACTGGGAATCATAATGGATCGTGGCCCGGCAGTAGAGGAATTAGGGCTTGGTAGAAGGTTCTAAACATGAGGATGGTTGTCAAGGAAGACAGTTATCACATTGTGCTGCTAAGCAGGCATTGGGGTCATTGTTAGGGAAAGAATGCCAGTTTGGATGGCCACTGTTTGCCACAGTATGATACTTCTTTTCATCTCTAATTCGTAGGACTGGTTTATACCAGAGGAGTATCGGTCAGGAAAATGGTGAAGGCTAATTGGGACTCTTGCAAGTTCTTTAACAAGTACGTGTCTGTTTAGTGTTATATTGTCTGTTTAGTATTATATTGTACTCTCCCAAGGGCTTGGTACAGTGCTTTGCACACAGAAAGGGCTCAGTTAATATGATTGAATGAGTGAAATATCAGAGAATAAAAGGCAGAACTGTAGCCTGATGGTGAAAGCATGATAGAGTCAGGATACCTGGGTTCTAAATTCAACCAATCGATGAACCAGTCACATTTATTGAGTGTTTACTACTTGCAGAGCACTGTACTAAGTGCTGGGGAGAGTACCATATAAACAGGTGATAGACAAGTTCACTGCCCACAATGAGCTTTCAGTCTCACCTCTGGTATTAGTCTTCGGAGTGATGTGGATAAGTAACATAATAAAGTCTGTGAGTGTCAATAACCTCATTGATAAAATGGGGTTAAGATTGCTGTTCTTCCTACCCCTTAGACTGTGAGTCCCATATGGGATGAGAACCGTATCTAGTCAACTAATCAGTGGTGTTTTTTGAGCATTTCTTGGGTGCAGAGCACTGTATTAAGCACTTGGCAGAATACAGTAAAACAGACTTGGTAGACATGAGCAGCATGGTGAATTGGATAGGGCATGGGCCTGGAAGACAAAAGGTCATGTGTTCTAAGCCTGGCTCCCCCACTTGTCTGCCGTATGACCTTGGGTAATCACTTGAATTCTCTGGGCCTCAGTTATCTCATCTGGAAAATGGGGATTGTGACTTTGAGCCCCATGGGGGATAGGGCCTGTATCCAACCCAATTTGTTTGCATCCCCTCACCTCAGTGTTTAGGACAGTACCTGGCACATAGTAATAAACACTTAAGAAATGCCATAATTATTATGCCCCCTGCCCACAAGTAGCTTACAGTCTAGAGGATTATCTTGTATCTACCCCAGAACCAGCACAACAACTGGCATGTGGTAAACATTTAACAAACATCACAGTAGTCAATATTTTTGTAATTATTTGTTACTAGCCCCTAGCTCATACCAATCCAGACTTTCCTGGACTGGGGGAGCGATACCAAGGAGAGTCAAACCACCGATCACTAAGGTTACTGTGGAAAGTTTCTGACTTAGTTTTACCAATATACAAAGGAGTGACAAACACACACACACACTCTCAATCATTCCCCTCCACTAAGGATCCAGTACCAAAGGAGTCCATTCTGCCAATGCTACTGTTTCCTGCTGCTTCTGAGTGGTGCTGCTCTATGAGTGCTTCCTTTAGGTGCCTGTTCCCCTGATACTTCCTAAATGCTTGCTTCTCACCTGTTTCCTCCCTCAGTGCTTACATCTGGATATTTCTACTCACATACCTCTTCTTGCTTCTCCTCTTTGTGTGCTTCCTCACGATTCAAAGCAACCCCCTTTATCTGGCATAAGCATCACAGCTGTGGCTCTGCATGGCAGTCACTGACTGGTCCAGGCCCGTTATGGGTACAGCAGGGAAAGAAGGCCACGTCTCCGTCCATGCTCCTCCCCTACAGGCCGGCAATCACCTGCCTCAGGTAGACCCCATAAGTGCCTTTACCAATCTTTTCCTTGTTGCTCATGGGATCATAAACACTCACTAATGAGGCAGCTTCCTGTGGATTCACCACATTATTGTAAGGGACTTGATATTTCATGAAAATGAGTTACCTAAATAATTACCAATTATTGCTTTAATAAAGGGCTACTCCCTCCGATGATGGCCACGGAGAAACAATATGTCAGTCATAATCATTCAGCATGTACTCTATGCAGAGCACTATACTAAGCACTGGGGAGTGCAATCAATAAATCATACTCACTGAGTGCTCACTGCATGCAGAGCACTGTACTAAGCCTTTGCAATATAAGAGTTGGCAGATGCATTTTCTGCCCACAACAAGCTTTCGGTCTATAGTCTTACAGTGCACAGTGGAATAAGTAATGATAATAATTACAACATTTGTTAAGCACTTACTATGTGCCAGGTATTGTACTAGGCTCTGGAGTGAATACAATCAAATTGGGTTGGACACAGACCCTGTCCCAAGTGGGGCTCACGGTCTCAATCCCTATTTTACAGATGATGGAACGGAGGTCCAGAGAAGTGAAGTGACTTGCCCAAGGTCACACAGCAGACCTGTGGCAGAGCCAGGATTAGAACCTCTGCCCTTCTGACACCCAGGCCCAAGTTCCATCCACTACAACACCACCCTGCCCTCAAGGATTTTACTATTAGGTGGAAGCTATTTTGCAAGTATTTCTGGTTGTGCTAAACTGAGGGAATATAGGATCTGGGAAATAGACAGATATAAGATGATGGTTCAAATAAAGACTTCCCCCATCCCTCTATGATAATAATGACAACAAAAATGATAATAAAAATAATAGTAATAACTACTGTGGCCTTTGCTAAGCATTTACTATACTTTATACTATATGCCAAGCAATTTCACTGGAGTCTTGTCTTGTCTTATGGGAATGCATCTGCTAATTAATCTGTATTGTACTCTCTCAAGTGCTTAGTACAGTGCTCTGCACATAGTAAGCACTACTTAAATACAATTGATTAGTATGGGACTCACATCCTAAGTAGCAGAGAAGCAGCATGGCCCAGTGGAAAGAGCATGGGCCTGGGAGTCAGTCGTCGTGGATTTTAACCCTGGCTCTGCCACATGTCTGTGGGGTGATCTTGGGCAAGTCACTAAACTTCTCTGTGCCTCATTTACCTCATCTGTAAAATGGTGATTAAGACTGCAAGCCCCATGGGGGACAACTTGATTGCCTTGTATCCACCGCGGTGCTTAGAACAGTGCTTGGCACATAGTAAGTGCTTAACAAATACTAGAATAATTATTATTATCATTATTATTATAAGGGTCAGGGATTATGCCCAACATGATTAACTTTTACCTACCCCAATGCTTAGAACAGTTCTTGGCATATAGTAAGTGCTTAATGAATACCATAATTATTAAGACTGTGAGCCCATTGTTGGGCAGGGATTGTCTCTATCTGTTGCTGAATTGTACATTCCAAGCACTTAGTACAGTGCTTTGCACACAGTAAGTGCTCAATAAATACAATTGAATCAATGAATGAATTATTATTATTATTATTACGAGGGTCAGGGACTGTGACCAACGTGATTAACTTGTCCCTACCCCAGTCCTTAGAACGGTGCTTGGCACATAGTAAGCACTTAACAAATATCACAATTATCATTATTTTTATTATTATTATCATGATTAATAATGTTGGTATTTGTTAAGCGCTTAATATGTGCAGAACACTGTTCTAAGCGCTGAGGTAGATACAGAGTAATCAGGTTGTCCCTTGTGAGGCTCACAGTCTTAATCCCCATTTTACAGATGAGGTACCTGAGGCACAGAGAAGTTAAGTGACTTGCCCACAGTCACACAGCTGTTAAGTACGACACTGAACAGGTATTGAATCCCTCTTTGGCAGAAGAGGGAACTGAAGTCCAAAGAAGTTAAATGACTTGTCCAGGGTCACACAAAGGGGTAAGTTAAGTAGAAAACCCAGGGCCCCTGTCTCTGCTAGGTATCACTGTGCATCATCAACCCTCATTACAATCTGGGTGAGTTGTTAAGCCAAGACTGCTGCTCTCATGTGACTCCTCCATGGAAGATGTTCAAAGATCCGGCAACTCTGAATGTCTTTGTGCTGCAATCTCACTATGGGATTTCTGAAATCCCAGGTGCAATAAATATTATTCTTGCATATGGTAGGTGGCTCCATTCAGACCTAGTAAGGTTAAGTGATTTCTCTGAGATCATAGCAAACGTGAGCACAGAATGGAAAACAGAACCCAGACTTCTAAGAGCCTTCCTCCAGCTGCCTTCTATTCAATAACCACAGCTTTATTTACAGCTACTGTTCTTGGTTAAATCAAGCTTAGTGAGGGGCTGAGAGAACCACCTGTGAATTGTTTACAAATTATTCTTCTGCCTTCCTGATGGCCTTGGGGGATTGACTGCTGTTTATGTCTCAGTGGCTAGTACCAAAACAAGAGGTTTCAAATGCATTTCACCTCTCCTGAACACAGATAAGTTTCACTGCCCCTCCCAGACAGCAGGTTAGGAAGGATTGCTGTTGTCTTAAATAAAATCTTTAAGAAGGATTAAGGCCAACCTATCTTTATTCAAGCATATTAGTAATGATGTTGACAGATTGAACAACCCAATGCCAAGGAGCAGGTCCATTCCCTGGCAAAGAAAGAAAACAAGGTGACATTTCCTGGTCCAAAAGAGGAGATGGAAAATCCAAGATTTATTCCTAAAAATTATGAGCACAAAATCTTTGGAATGTGATATAGGTTTTCTGCACCATCCCCCCACATCCTAATCCTCATCATAAAATCAGGCATGATGACACTTGCCACTCCACTTTCCAACTGTGGATTGTGGGAACATTTTCAGAAAAACTATACAGGAAGCAAGCTTCCCAACCACATATATGACTCAGGGAAATACAAGGACTGTGTCTTATTTCCGCCTGCGAATTCATTCCCAGCGCTTAGTACAGTGTTCTACAGCCAGTATGTTTTCAATAAGCATTGTTAAAACCATGCATGATCATGTATACCTACAGACATGTGAACACAATTATGCAAGGTAACAATCACAAACAAGGAAATAGGCAATCAGAGACAGAAAAACACAGACACATACACATAAAAGGTAACCTCCCTAAATAGAGGTAGCCAAATGTAGGCTCTGATTGATAGATGATAGATAAATAGATCTATTTATCTATTTATTGTATTTACTAAGCATTTACTGTGTGCAGAGGATGGTAGTAAGCGCTTGGGACAGTACAACAGAACAATATAACAGACACATTCCATGCCCACAGCAAGTTTACAGTCTAGATTAATCAATCTATCTTTCTGTTAGAGCCTATAATTGACTGTATCTATTATATACATATATGTATACATAACACATACACATGTGTGTGTGTGTGTATACCTCACAGAGAGATACAAGCCCATCAGTGGGCAGGGACTCTCTCTATCTGTTGCCGATTTGTACATTCCAAGTGCTTAGTACAGTGCTCTGCACATAGTAAGCACTCAATATATACTATTGAATGAATACAAGGTAATAGGGCATCCCTTGTATGGTTTACAGCGTTAATCCCTGTATTACAGATAAGGTAATTGAGGCACAGAGAAGTTAAGTGGTTTGCTCAAGTTCACCCAGCAGACAAGTGGTGGTGATGGTTTCAAACCCACATCCTCTGACTTCCAAGCCCATGCTCTTTCTTCTATGCCATGCTGTTTCTGGCATAATGGAAGGAGGGAGTAGGGGAAGAAGTGAGGCATTAAATATTAATAAGTAACATAAATTAAACATTTTTCCAAGATGGTACTTAAACTTAGAGCCTTCTCCGTGAGGCAGAGAGTGGATCTGAACAATCCCTGTAATGGGGAGCATGCAATTTTGTGCAAAATGTCCCCCTTGACAGGGGAAAATCCCTATGGATCAAAAGGACGGTTCTTGATTACAAAGTGTCTAACTCTCAAAAACAATTACAAATTCCTAGCTGTTCCTCTAAAGGTGAGCAATTTCCTTCTTCCTTACTGAAGACACATTGTTTTGCATTATTTAATAGGATAGTCTTATCTGACATAGGGTAATCTTTTCCCTATTGTCACTGTGGTGGAATCTGTGCTATTTGTTAAGCACTTACTCTGTAGGTAATATGTAAGTGACTGTGTAAGCAACCATGTGAGCAACTCATACCTAGTTGCTCACAGTTATTAAGCAATGAGGTATCTGTGGCTTATTGTTATGGCTCCATCTCCCTCCTGTCTTTCCTCTCCAAACTCCTTGAGCCAATTTTCCTCTTTCTTATCTCCAGTTCACTCCTTGACCTCTGCCAACCTGACTTCACTCTCTCCATTCCTTAGAAATGGGCCTCTCTAAGGTCACCAGTGACTTGCTTTTTGCCAAATCCTCTACTCCATCCTAATCCTCCTCGACCTCTCGGCTGCCTTCAAAACTGTTCAAAACCACCCGCTTCAGGAAATTTTATCTGACCTTGGTTTCAACCAATCATTCCATCAACTGTATTTAATGAGCATTTATTGTGTGCAGAGCACTATTCTAAGCACTTGGGAGAGTTGGCAGAGTACAATATTATCAAGTCGGTAGATACATTCCCTGCCTACAAAGATCTTTCAGTCTAGAGGGAGAGACAGACATTAATATAAATAAATAAATTATGAATACGTACCTAAGTGTTGTGGGGCTGAGGGAAGGGTGAATAGGATGCAAATCCAAGTGCATTCTCCAAGAGGGAGAAGAGGAAATGAGGATTTAGTCGGGGAAGGCCTCTTGACTCGATTAAAATTCACTGGATGAACTGACATTGTCTTCTCCTGGTTCTCGTAGCCCTCCAGATGCTCCTTCTCACCCTCTTTCACAGTCTTCTCTTCTACCTAGAGGAGCAGTGTGGCTTAGTGGAAAGACGGAGTCAGAGGTCATGGGTTCTAATCCCCAATCTCCGCTTGTCAGTTGTGTGACCATGGGCAAGTCACTTAACTTCTCTGTGCCTCAGTTACCTCATCTGTAAAATGGGAATGAAGACTGTGAACCCTACCTGGGACAACCTGATTACCTGATAGCTACCCCAGCCTTAGAACAGTGCTTAGCACATAGTAAGCACTTAACAAATACCAACATTATTATTATTACCTCAAGGCTCCCTTTGGTTTCCTTTCTATCCTCCATCTATGCCCTCTCCCTTGGAGAACTCATTTACTCCCACGACCTCAAGTACAATTTCTATGCAGATATTTCTTCCAGCTACCTCTCAAGCCATGTACTCTTTCTTTGTCTGCAATCTCATATTTTCTCCTGCCTTCAGTACATCTCTACTTGGATGTCCCACCAGCACCTCAAACCTAACTTGTCCAGGACTACCCATCTTCCCACCCAAACCCTTTCCTTCCCCATCACTATAGACACCACTACTATGGGCCTCCTCCCCACCTCCTCTCCCCCGCACTAGAACCCCACTTTACCAGCGCCACCCCTCTTCCCCCTCCCCCTACGCTCCTCCCCACCAAACCCCCTCCTCCCGCCCTCCCCCCTTCCCTCTTCCCCACCCACGCCCCATCCCAGTCCTCCTGTCCCACCGCAACCCCTCCTCCCCCTCTCCCCGTCTAAGACCTCGCCACCTCCTTCCCATCCAAACCCTCCCCTCCCCCCGCTCTCCCCCCTCTCCTTTCTTTGCACCCACAGCTACTTTCAAGTGTGGCTTCTGGAACCCCCGCTCCATTACAGGTAAACTACCTTTCATCCTTGACCTTTTCCTTTCCCGCTCTCTCCTCCTCCTTGCCCTTACAGAGACTTGGCTCACTCCTGAAGACACGGTCTCCACCGCTGCTCTCTCCAGCGGAGGCCTCTCCTTCTCCCACTCCCCCAGACCCACCGGAAAGGGAGGAGGCGTCGGCTTCCTCCTCTCACCTTGTTGCCGCTTCCGCACTATCCCTCCTCCCCCTTCCCTTTCCTTCCCCTCCTTTGAAGCCCATATCATTTGCTTCTTCCACCCCCTCCAGATACTTGAAGCCGTCATCTACCGCCCTCCCAGTCCCACCTCTGACTTCTTCAACCACCTAGACCCCTTTCTCACCTTCCTTCTCTCCTTCTCTCTACCCACTCTGAACCTCGGAGACTTCAACATCCACATGGATGTACCCGGTGACTCCTCTGCCACCCACCTGCTATCGCTTCTCGACTCTGCCGACCTCCTGCTCCACCATACTTCGCCCACTCACCGACTCGGTCACACCCTCGATCTCGTCATCTCCTATCGCTGCACTACCTCCTCCCTCACCAACTCTGAAATCCCTCTCTCAGACCTTAATCTTCTCACCTGCCTCATCTCTCACACTCCCTTCCCCTGCAAATCTTTGCTACTCCCCCACAGAGACCTCTGCTCTCTTGATCCCATCCACCTCTCCAAAAGCATCTCTCCCCACCTTACCCCCTCGTCCTCTCTTCCCACTCTCGATGATCAGGTCACTGCTCTCAACTCCACCCTCTCTACTCATCACAACTCTCTCGCTCCCCTTTTCCTCCACCGCTCTCACTCCACTAACCCACAGCCCGGGGTTACTGCCTCTGTCCGCCTCCTACGCTCCTATGCTCGAGCTGCTGAGCACTGCTGGCGGTCCAAGCACCACGCTGACCTTATCCATTTGAACTTTATCCTTTCCTGCCTTAACTCTGCCCTCTCCTCCGCTAGGCAAAACTTCTTTTTCTCCCTCATCGACACCCATGCCCGTTCCCCCCCGCCAAGTGTTCCGGACCTTTAATTCTCTCCTTAGGCTCCCTGTTCCTCCCTCTCCCCCATCCTTCACCCCCAATGATCTGGCCACCTACTTCATCACTAAAATTAACAAAATCAGGTCTGAGCTCCCCAAAGTCACCCCTCCCACTCCTGCCTCCCCCCACCCAACCCTCTCCCCTACTTTCCCATCCTCCCCTGCAGTATCCTCAGAGAAGATCTCCCTCCTTGCAAGTGCCAGCCCCTCCACCTGTGCCTCAATCCCCATTCCCGCTCACCTTATAAAAACCATCACCCCTGCCCTCCTCCCCTCCTTAACGTCTATCTTTAACCACTCACTCTCCAATGGCTTCTTCCCCCTGCCTTCAAACATGCCCATATCTCCCCCATCCTAAAAAAACCCTCTCTCGACCCCACTTCCCCTTCCAGTTATCACCCTATCTCCCTACTACCCTTCCTTTCCAAGATCCTAGAACGAGTCGTCTACACTCACTGCTTAGAATTCTTTAACTCCCATTCTCTCCTGGACCCCCTCCGATCTGGCTTCCGTCCCCTCCACTCTACCGAGACTGCTCTCTCTAAGGTCACCCATGACCTCCTTCTTGCCAAATCCAATGGCTCCTACTCTATTCTAATCCTCCTTGACCTCTCAGCTACCTTTGACACTGTCGACCATCCCCTTCTCCTCCACATCTTATCTCACCTTGGCTTCACGGACTCGGTCCTCTCCCGGTTCTCCTCCTATCTCTCTGGCCGGTCATTCTCGGTCTCCTTCGCAGGCGCCTCCTCCCCCTCCCATCCTCTAACTGTTGGGGTTCCTCAAGGGTCAGTTTTTGGCCCTCTTCTGTTCTCCATTTACACTCACTCCCTCGGTGAACTCATTCACTCTCACAGCTTCAACTATCATCTCTATGCAGATGAAACACAGATCTACATCTCTGCCCCTGTCCTCTCCCCCTCCCTTCAGGCTCGTATCTCCTCCCGCCTCCAAGACGTCTCTACCTGGATGTCTGCCCGCCACCTAAAACTCAACATGATCAAAACTGAGCTCCTCATCTTCCCTCCCTGTCCTCTTCCGGACTTCCCTATTACCGTGGATGGTACGACCATCCTTCCCGTCTCTCAGGTCCGCAACCTCGGTGTCATCTTTGACTCGGCTCTCTCATTCACCCCACACATCCAATCCATCACCAAGACCTGCGGGTCTCACCTTTATAATATCACCAAGATCCCCCCTTTCCTCTCCATCCAAACGGCTATTTTACTGTTACGGGCTCTCTTAATATCCCGGCTAGATAACTGTGTCAGCCTGCTCTCTGATCTCCCTTCCTCCTCTCTCGCCCCGCTCCAGTCTATTCTTCACTCTGCTGCCCAGCTCATCTTGCTGCAGAAATGCTCTGGGCATGTCACTCCCCTTCTTAAAAACCTCCAGTGGCTGCCTATCGACCTCCACACAAAACAAAAACTTCTCACTCTAGGCTTCAAGGCTCTCCATCACCTTGCTCCCTCCTACCTCTCCTCCCTTATCTCTTTCCACTGCCCACCCCACATGGTCCACTCCTCTGCCGCCCACCTCCTCACCGTCCCCCGTTCTCATCTATTCCGCCGTCGACCCCTGGGCCACGTCCTCCTGCTGTCCTAGAATGCCCTCCCTCCTCACCTCCACTAAACTAATTATCTTCCCCTCTTCAAAACCCTACTTAAAGCTCCCCTCTTCCAAGAGGCCTTCCCAGACTGAGCTCCCCTTTTCCCTTTGCTCCCTCTACCCCCCCCTTCACCTCTCCGCAGTTAAACCCTCCTTTCCCCCCCTTTCCCTCTGCTCCTCGCCCTCTCCCTTCCCATCCCCTCAGCACTGTACTCTTCCACTGAACTGTATATATTTTCATTACCCTATTTATTTTGTTAATGAGATGTACATCCCCTTGATTCTATTTATTTGCTATTGTTTTAATGAGATGTTCATCCCCTTGTTTCTATTCATTGCCATTGTTCTTGTCTGTCTGTCTCCCCCGATTAGACTGTAAGCCCATCAAAGGGCAGGGACTGTCTCTATCTGTTACCGATTTGTATATTCTAAGCACTTAGTACAGTGCTTGGCACATAGTAAGCGCTCAATAAATACCATTGAATGAATGAATACTAACCTCCCTTTTTCATAAGCCTTAGAATTATCCTCAACTCATCTCTTATCATTCAGTGAGAAGCAGCATGGCTTAGTGGAAGGAGCCGGGGCTTGTGAGTCAGAGATTGTGGGTTCTAATCCCAGCTCTGCCACATGTCAGCTGTATGACTTTGGGCAAGCCACTTGACTTCTCTGTGTCTCGGTTACCTCATCTGTAAAATGGGGATGAAGACTATGAGTCTCACAAGGGACAACCTGATTACCCTATGTCTCCCCCAGCTATTAGACCAGTGCTTGGCATATAATAGTAAGTCCTTAAATACCATCATTTTTTTTAAAATTGTTATTGTTAACCCATTTGACACCAAATCCTGCCAGTTCTACCTTCACAGCATCGCTAAATTCAACCCTTTCCTCTATATCCAAACTATCACACTGAACCAGGTACTTTCATATCCCACCTTGATGATCACATCAGCTTCCTCATTCACCTCCATACCACCTTTTTCACACTCCAGTTCTTACTCTAATCCATCGGTGGTATTTATCGAGTGTTTATTGTGTGCAGAGGACTGTACTAAGTCCTTTGGAAAGTACAGTACAGTATTGTACGTAGATGTGATCTGTGCCAACAGGGAATTTACAGGGAAGACCAACATTAAAATAAATTTCAGACAGGGGAAATACTGGAGTATAGGAACATGTGTGTCAGGGCTGTAGGGCTGGGTGAGTATCAGAGTGCTTAAAGAGAACATAGTCAAGTCTTTAGTCATTGCAGAGGGGATGACAGATAGGTGAAATATTCAGGGAAGGCTTGTCGGAGGAGATTTGATTTTAGGAGGGCTTTGCAGGAGGGGAGAGTAGCGAACTGTCACATGTGAAATGGATGGGAATTCAAGGCTAACTGACAATGTGGGCTGGGCTTGACAGCAAGGTAGGCACAGTTGAGGTACCCTGAGTAGGATGGGGTTATAGGTGTGAAATCTGAGGGCCTGGGTTGCGGAGGAGATCAGATAGTTAAGGTAGTAGAGATAAAGCTGATAGAATGCCTTAAAGCCAATGGCAAGGTGTTTCTGTATGATACAGAGGTGGATGAGCATTAGTTTTGTTTTGAGGTGTGGGGAGACGGGCTGAATGTTGGGATTTTTTTCAGGAAAAATGTTTCACGCAGTAGAGTGAAATGTGGACTCATGTGTGGAGAGACAGGAACCAGGGATGTCAATGAGGAGGCTGATGCAACAATCAAGGAGAGTTATGATAAATGCTTGGATCAGTGTGATAGAAGCGAGATTTGAGAGAATGGGTGGATTTTTGGCTTAGAGCTAGAATCATTTTATGCTTTCAAATCAGGCCACTTCTTTTTTGCTGATCCATGAAGTTAATCGATTACAAAGAATAGACTTAGAACTGTCAGTGAAACAAATGATTCTGTTTGAACTAATAGGGGAGAAAGATTTAGGGGGCTTTTAATCGAAAGACCTTTGTTCTTGATGCTAAAAAAGGAGAAAAGTACAAGATTGAAGAGATCATACTGTGGATTTCAAAATATCCACCATAGATTTCAAAGGCTAAAGAGATTCACCAGATCCTCACTAGTTAGGTGAAATTCTTACAGGGATCAGGTCTATTTGCTGTTAATTTTTTCAATCAACCATTCAGTCATCTTCTCCCTTTCACAGGAAGTGGTCAGCAGAATATATCCCTATTTGAATCACTATCATATACCCTTCAGCACAGCTTTTAGCAGCAGTTGCTTTCTCCCACTTTAGCTGCAGCTCACCCACCAAGAACACAGAACTGAGAGTCAAGAGACCTGGGTTCAAGCCACAGCTCTGCCACTGGCCTGCTGTGAAACCTTGAGCAAGTCACTCATTCTCTCTGGAACTCACTATGGCATAGTGGATAAAGCAAAGCACGGTCCTGGGAGTCAGAAGGTCATGGGTGCTAATCCTGGCTCTGCCACATCTGCTGTGTGACCTTGGGCAATTCTCTTCACTTCTCTCGACCTTGGTTACCTCATCTGTAAAATGGGGATTGACACTGTGAGCCCCAAGCAGGACAGGGCCTGTGTCCACCCTGATTTGCTTGTATCTACCACAGTGCTTAGTACAGTGCTTCCCATTCATTCATTTATTCATTTAATAGTATTTATTGAGTGCTAATTGTTTGCAAAGCACTACTCTGCCCTTGGAAGAGTACAATAGAGCAACAAATGGACCCATTCCCCTCCCACAAAGAGCTCACAGTCTAGAGGGAGAAACAGACATTAATATGAATAAATATATGAATAAATAAATTACAGCCATATACAATTATATACATACATGCTAAGGGAATGGAAAGGAGGATGAATGAAGGAGCAAGTAAGGTCATTGTCGAAGGGAGTGGGAGAACAGGAGAGGAGGACTTAGTCAGGAAAGCCTTCTTGGAGGAGATGTGTCTTTGATAAGGTTTTGAAGAGGGGGAGAGCAATTATCTGTCCGATAGTCTGATAGTATGTCAGTATGTCAGTATACAGATAGTTTAGTCTGATAGTAAGTGCTTAACAAATACCACAATTATCATTATTGTTGTTGTCTGTAAAATAAGGCTAAGAGGGGATATGAGTCCAATTTGGACAGGGACCGTCACCAACCACATAACCTTGGAATTACTGCAGGGTTTGGTAGATTTCCATGCCCATGCTCTTTCCACCAGGCCACGCCACTTCTTACATAGTGAGAACTTAGCAAATTCCACAGTTATAAATAATAAGAACTTTCACAACAAGCCACACAAGCTAAAAGGTTCCCAGAAGGTGACATCAGATGAGGCTCTGGCCTAGTGTATTTATGATTTGTGTTCAAATGCTTTGGTTTTTTTTATGTGGAACATTCAGTACCTACTACTACCTTCTAAAAATGAATTTAGAAATGACCTGGAATTAAAACCCCTGCATAATCCATCTATTTGGAAAAAAAATGAAAGAGCGTTAATACTCAGTCCTGGCACAGTCACCAGTAGTCCAGCTGAATAAAAGGTGACCATGATTTCAACATCTGGCGTAAAGGGTGGCATTGGAAGGGAGAAGGAATCAGACATGGATCCAGAATGTAGGGTGGGAAGGTTGGTAACTCTATTCCTGGCATTTTACATTTTCTCCTGGTTTATGCTATGGAAAAAATCCCTATACATTCTATGTCTTCTCATTCAAACTTGGGGAGGTTCAGCTGAACCAAATGAAATATTAGCAATTCATTTTATAATTACAACACATGCCATCAGGATTTCACTTTTCTAAGAAGTTCAGAAGGGGAATTTCCACACCAGTTGGCCACTTCTGAATGGTTAATTCTATCATCATTATTAATGGGCACCTCATGAGGAGATTCTTTCATTTGTCTGGCCAGAGGACAATAATTATTATTAACATTATTAACTGTGTGTCAGTACTCTTCTAAGTACTGAGGTAGATGCAAGTTGATCAGGTTGGACACAGTCCCTGACCCCCATTTAACAGTTGAGGAATAGAGAAATTAAGTGACTTGTACAAGATCACACATCTGGCAATTGGAAGAACTGGGAGTAGAACCCACGTTTCTAGATCTGTGCTCTTTCCATTTTGCCATGAATCAGAATCAGTGAAACTGATTTTTCTGAATTCCTCACCATTGGCTTTAAAGCTCTCAATCTCCTTGCCCCCTCCTACCTCACCTTGGTACTCTCCTACTACAACCCAGCCTGCACACTTCTCTCCTCTAATGTCAACCATCTCCATTGTACCTCAATCTTGTCTCTCTTGCTGTTGACCCCTTGCCCAGGTCCTGCCTCTGTCCTGGAATGGCCTCCCTCCTCAAATTCAACAATTGACCTCCCCCCACCAACACACACTCATCACACACGTGTCACACAGATTTCTATGTGGGGGTAGATAGAAATTAATTAGGTTAGACACAGTCCATGTCCCACATGGGGCTCACAGTCTTAATCCTCATTTTACAGATGAGGTAACTGAGGCCCAGAGAAGTTAGGTGAGCTGCCCAAGGTTACCCAACAGACCAGGACTAGTGGCAGAGCTGGGTTTAGAACCCAGGACCTTCTGACTTCCAAGCCCGCTATTTATCCACTAGACCGCAATGCTTCTTTTCCCTGGGGTTTGGAACGAGCCTGGGGTATTTCAGTAATTTATTTATGTTATTGTCTGTCTCCTCCTCTAGAATGGGAGTTTGTTGTGAGCAAGGAATGTGTCTGTTTGTTGTTACGCTGTATTTAGTGCTTAGTACAGTGCTTTGCACACAGTAAGCACTCAATAAATATGATTGAATGAATGAATGAATGAATGAATGAATGAATGAATAAATGAATGTTAAGGTTTCAGGCCGCCCACACACAGACCTTGTATCTCGCTGGTCTTGATTCTCGGCTGAAGAGGCAGTAGGACGGATGACAGTTGATTCCTCCTCAAAATTAAAATTAAAAGTCCACCTCCTCGAGGAAGCCTTCCCCAATTCATTCATTCTTTCAATCATATTTATTGAATGCTTATACTGTGTACAGAGCACTGTACTAAACACTTGGAAAGTACAATTTGGCAACAGAGACAATCCCTACCCAACAAAGGGCTCACAGTCTAGAAGGGGGAAACAGACAAGAAAACAACACAAGTAGACAGGCATCAATAGCATCAAAATAAATTAATAGAATTATAGATATATACATATTAATAAAATAAATAGAATGATAAATACCTACAAATATACACAAGTGCTGTGGGGAGGGGAAGGGGGTAGAGCAGAAGGAGGGAGTTGGGGTGATGGGGAGGGGAGGAGGAGCAGAGGGAAAGGGAGGGCTCAGTCTGGGAAGGCCTCCTGGAGGAGGTGAGCTCTCAGTAGGGCTTTGAAGGGGAGGAATTGAGCTAGTTTGGTTCTCTTAGTTAATTCCCCACCAAATAGTTTCAGTCCACATTCATGCCAACCAACTCTTTGGTATTGTTCTCTCCCAGGTGCCCTGCTTAAAGCAAGCACTCAACATATATTTTTCATTAATTTTATTCTTCTAAGCACTTAGTACAGAGCTTTGCACAAAGTAAGCACTTAATAAATACTACTGCTTGATTGAATGTATTCTCTCAAGCACTTAGTACAGTGCTATGCATATAGTAGGTGCTCAATAAATACTTTTGATTGATGATTGCACTCAAGTGGTGTATTGCATTCTCAGCCTCAACCTTTCAGTGCATATGTACATTTATTTATGAAATAAAAGCCTGTTGTGTAGGGATTATCTCTACCTGTTGCCAAATTGTACTTTCCAAGCGCTTGGTGCAGTGCTCTGCACAAAGTAAGCGCTCAATAAATATGATTGAATGAATGAATCCTGATTTATTTGCACTGCTACCTATTATAAACTTGTTCTTCCCCCTGCTCTATTTGTCATCATCAGTGGTATTCATTGAGTGCTTATTATGTGCAGAACACTGTACTAAGCATTAGGAAGAGTACAGTACAACAGAGTTGATAGTCTTGTTCCCTGTCCGCAACGAGTTTACAGTCTAGAGTGGGAGAAAATAGTAACAACTCCCAGAGTGGTTCAGTGGAAAGAGCACAGGCTTGGGAGTCAGAGGTCATGGGTTCGAATTCCGGCTCTTCCACTTAGCTGTGTGACTGTGGGCAAGTCACTTCACTTCTCTGTGCCTCAGTTACCTCATCTGTAAAAATGGGGATTAAGACTGTGAGCCTCATGTGGGACAACCTGATTACCCTGTATCTACCCCAGTGCTTAGAACAGTGCTCTGCACATAGTAAGCGCTTAACAGATACCAACATTATTTATTTATTTATTTGACTCTAAGAATGGAAGCATCGTAAGAAGCCCGTGTCTTGCTTTTGTCAAACTCTCCATAGCTTTTCGTGTTTTGTCCTCAGCAGAAGCTCAGTGAATATTAGTGATCGAGTCTGGGTGAAGCAGCTCTGCCTTCCCCTCTCACAGACATGACTGTGAGAGGATCCAGAGTGAGTAAGTGGGGGGAAAAGGGAAGCTAGTTTGAACCAGACCCTAATTAATTTTGCAACAATCCCTGTCACAGGCCCCAGTAAGCTTCAAATAAAGTTCTATAGTCATAGCATTTATTTTTGTTTTCTTTAATGGTATTTCTTAAGCCCTTACTATGTGCCAGGCACTGTAGTAAATCCTAGGGTAGATATAAGCTAATCAGGTTGGGCCCAGTCCAGGTCTCATGTGGGGTGCATGGTCTTCATTCCCATTTTACAGATGAGGCAACTGAGGCATGGAGATGTTAAGTGACTTGTCCAAAGTCACACAGCAGACAACTGGTGGAGCTGGGAATAGAACTCAGTTCCTTCTAATTTTAAATTCTACTTAATGTCTGGGAAGTACAAAATAAAGAAGTGGCATATTTCTTGATTACAAGGAACTAATGTCCTAAATAACTTGGAGGAAAGGTATATGATCCTCACTGCCATGACTTCATCCATCCCTGAAAGGCAGCTAGCTGCTAAGAAGGAATTAAGTCATTTTCAGGACCAATATTTTCTTTTTTTTTTTTCCTTGCACTTCAGCTCACCCTCCAGAGTTGATAATCCCTGGGAATGTTAGACAAAACCCCTGAATATAACCTTACATTAAAAAATGTAAACATCAACAAAATGGAGCCCCTTGATCTAAAGAAGTTCATTTAACAGCATAATTATAAAAATAATAAGTGGCATGACCTAGTGGTTAAAGCACGGGCCTGGGAGTTAAAAGAGCCTAGGTTCTAATCCTACCTCTGCCACTTGTCTGCTGTGTGACCTTGGGCAAGTCATTTCATTTCTCTATGTCTCAGTTACCTCATCTGTAGGGGATTAAGAATGTCAGCCCCATCTGGGACGGGACCAAGTCCAACCAGATTACCTGTATCTACCCTATGGTTTAACCAGTGCCTTCATGTAGTAGGGCTAATCAAATACCATTAAAAAATGAGGGTTTTGTTATACCCTTTCTATGTGCTAAGTAATCTATTAAGTGCTGGGGTAGATACAAGTTAACCAGGTCCTACATGGGGCTCAAATTATAAGTAGGAGGTAGCAAAGGTATTGAATACCCATTTTGCAGATGAGAGAACTGAGGCAAAGAGATGTCAAGTCACTTCCCCAAAGTCATACAGCAGACATGTGGCAGAGGTGGGATTTCCGTAGCAGAGTGGAAAGAGCACAGGCTTGAAAGTGAGAGGTCATGGGTTCTAATCCTGACTCCGTCGCTTGTCAGCTTTGTGATCTTGGGCAAATCACTGTGCCTCTGTTACCTCATCTGGAAAATGGGGAAGAAGACTGTGAGCCCTACGTGGAACAATGTGATCACCTTGTATCTACCCCAGCACTTAGAACAGTGCTTGGCCCATAGTAAGTGCTCAACAAATACCAGCATTATTATTATTATTTGAACGCAGGTACTCTGTCTCCCAAGCCCAGGCTCTTTCCTTAGACCATGCTGCTTCTCACTGTTACATTGTTTTATGCCATCAAGTTATCTCTTACCCATAGCAACTTCATGGACACATCTCTCCCAGAACACCCCACCTCTAACTGCAATCGTTCCGGTAGTGGATCTGTAGAGTTTTCTTGGTAAAAATAAAGAAGTGGTTTACCACTGCCTCCTTCTGAGCAGAAAACTGGAGTCTCCACCCTCGACTCTCCCATGCCGCTGCTGCTCAGCACAGGTGAGTTTTGACTTGTAGCAGATTGCCTTCCACTCACTAGCCATTGCCCAAGCTAGGAATGGAATGGACAGGCCTCTGCTTGACTCTCCCTCCCATCGCCGAGACTGGAAGAGTACTGGAAACTCTTCAGGTGAGGTCCTGAGAGGGGCATTATTACGATAGGACAACATTATAATATTACATTAGTACATCTCTTCCATGAGGATTTCCCTAATTATTTTGTCATCTCTCCAGGTCATAGCCCACAGCATTCACATTAGCAATTCTGCCCAATTAAACTCCTATCACACTTCTGGACCTGTTTTTCTGGAATTTATTTATTCATATTAATGTATTTCTTCCCCTCTACACGGTAAGCTCTTTGTAGGCAGGGAATGTTTCTGTTTATTGTTATACTGATCTCTCTAAAGTGTTTATTACAGTGCTCTGCACACAGTAAGTCCTCAATAAATATGATTAACTGACTGACTGAATGACTGCTCCCATCTTGCATAACCTATTCCTTAAGCACTGACTCTACGAATCAAATTTTCCTTCTTTTCTTAGCTATCAAATATTTTAATTCCTGTCTTCCCAACTAAATTGTAAGCAACTTGAAGGCAGGAATCCTGTCTACTAACTTTATTGTACTTTCTGCACCATTTAGTGCTCTGTGCACAGTAGATGCTCTATAAATACTATTGATAAAACACTTCAACAGATATCCCATCCACCAGAAACACTGGGAGCCTGCTTAGCAAGTGATGTCTAATTACATGGGAGATCATGGAAGATCATGAGGCTAGAACACAGCTTTTGTGCCTCCATCTTGTAAAACGCACCCTGAGATCTTTAGATTGGGTCTGCTGAGATGAATAACTTAGTTGATTCTTAACCGATTCATCTTTGGAAGCTAAAAATATGTTTTCTAGATGTCGGTGCAACTCACAGCATTCCAGGAGATGATTTGGGTTGTTTAGTTCCTGCAGCAGCATGGGAGAGAGTCGAGGGCAGAGACTTGTTTACTGAACCAGAATAGGGAATGGTAAACCACTTCCATAATTTTACCAAGATAACTCTCTGGATCCACTACCAGAATGATTGCAGATGGAGAGCGGGGCGTTCTGGAGTCGCTATGTGTCTGTCTTGACTCGACAGCATAATACAACAACAACTCATATTGGGGTTTTGACAGTTTCTATTCTGTTGTGCAAAATTCCAAATGCATTGGGATTCTTGTAAATTGGGACTGCCTGAAGCGGAGGCATTAACTAAGTGACCTATTGAGTAGATGCTGCAGTTCTCTCCAAAATGAATCATCAGCTTGCATGTGCTTTTGAAAATTGAATTTCCTGCCTAGAGAGAGCATGAGGATTTAGTACAATTTTTAGGTTACTGAGCCCAGCTCTTTACTTCCAGAGCCAGAGGGAGAAGTCTACTCTGTGCCAGGTAAACTGCTCAATCCTGTGCTAGCTACAAAATAGAAATCTAGATAGAGTCCCTATCCCATGAGAAGTGCTCAGTATAGTATAGTCTAGGGGTTCGGTATTATAACAGTCAGTAAGTCAATCAGACAATCAAATTTATTGAGTGCTTACTGTCTGCAGAGCACTGTACTAAGTACTTGGGAGAGGACAGTACAACAATAGACACATTTCTTGCCCACAACAAGCTTATGCTATTCAGATCACTGTACTAAACTCTTGGAAGAATACAACAGAACAATATGACAGACACATTTCCTGCCCACAACAAGTTTACAGTCTAGGGGGACCAGTGGGTGGCCATATAAAAGGAGATTGTGTGGAGTTGGAAGTGTGATGGGAATTTATTTGTATTCATGTCTGTCTCCCCCGGCTCCAGAATGTAAGCTTGCTCTGGACAGGAAATGTGTCTGTGTATTGTTGTATTGTATACTCCCAAGCTGTAACACTTAATATGGTGTCTAGCACATAGTAAGTGCTTAACAAACACCATAATTATTAATCATTATTATTATTATTACAGTGCTCTGCACACAGTAAGCTCTCAATAAATACAAATGAATGAATGAATGAATAAATGAATGAATGTGGTATGCTGGGCTTTCTGAGAAGACCAGTCCTGCAATTCTCCCATCCTTGTTCTCTGTTCTTAAACATCGTATGGAAGGAAGGATTAGTGGAAAGAGCACAGAACTGGGAATCAGGAGACAAGAGTCAAATAGTGGTTGTGCACTTACCTTCTGTATGACTTTGGGTAAGTCACTTAACTTCTCAGTTTGCACACGTGTAAAATAGGAATTAAATGCCTCTTCTCAATTTGCCCTTAAATTGTAAAGTCCATAAGGGACAGGTGCTATGATCTGATTATATTCGATTTGCTGTTATATTATAATCTCCCAAGCGCTTAGTACAGTGCTTTCTACACAGTAAGCACTCAATGAATATGATTGAATGAATGAATGATTTATCCCAGTGCTTAATACAACACTTAGTGCATAGTAAATGCTTAACAAATTATTATTTTAGGAACAGTATCCACAACTTAAAAAGTGCATCTTTACCTCTTTTCTGACATCCAATCAGGCTGCCATCAATTCTCCCTCAAATTAGTCAATCGATCATACTTATTGAACAGTTCTTGTGTACAGAGAACTTGGAAAAATAAACAGAATTGATAGACATGTCCTGTGCCTACAAGGAGCTCCTCTCCAGGAGCTGTCATCTTCACCAACAGAAGCAAGGTGGCCTAGTGGATAGAGCATGGGCCTGGCAGTCAGAAGGACCTGAGTTCTAATTCTGCCCCCTCCACTTGCCTTCTGTGACCTTGGGCAAGTCACTTAACTTCTCTGTGCCTGTTACCTCATCTTTCAAATGGGGATGAAGACTGTGAGCCCCATGTGGGACAGGATGGAATCCAACCATATTATTCATTCATTCATTCAATAGTATTTATTAAGAGCTTACTATGTGCAGAGCACTGTACTAAGCATTTGGGATGAACAAGTTGGCAACAGATAGAGACAGTCCCTGCCGTTTGACGGGCTTACAGTCTAATCAACCATATTAGATTGTATGTATCTCTCCCAGCGCTTAGAACAGTGCTTGACATATAGAAAGTGCTCAACAAATACCATCACCATCATTATTATTGAGCACTTACCCTGTGCAGAGCACTGAACTTCTTGGGAGTTGAAGTAGTCATGATCCCTGTCTTCAAAGAGCTTAATCCCAGTTAGAGAATTTATTCATCCATTTATTTATGCATATTAATGTCTGTCTCCCCCTCTAGGCTGTGAGTTCCTTGTGGGCAGGGAATGTGTTTTTTTATTCCTATACTGTACTCTCCCAAGCACTTAGTACAGCACTTTGCACACAGTAAATGCTCAATAAATAGGATTGAATGAATGAATGAATGTTATGAAGAGCCAGCATGGGATGGTTGGACTTCCCATCCCCCCAAAGAGGCACATGGCTAGAAACCCTCCTGTCCATGAAAAAGATCTCCATCCCATTAGCTCCTCTTCTCTTCCAATTCTTGTGAGCTAGCTGTTCTCCTTTTACAGTTAACACGTCTGAGGCAGAGAGAAGCAGCATGGTCTCGTGGAACGAGTTCAGGCTTGGGAGTCAGAGCACTTGTGTTCTAATCCCAGCTCTGCCACTTTTCTGCTCTGTGACCTTGGATAAGTCTCTTAACTTCTCTGAGACTTAGTTACCTCATCTGTAAAATGGAGATTAAGACTGTGAGCCTCATGAGGGACATGGTCTCTGTCCAACCTCATAAGCTTGTATCTACCCCCGGTGCTTAGTACAGGGCCTGGCCCATAGTAAGTAATTAATAAAGGCAATTTTAAATAAAAAGGCAAATGTTTGGAAGAATACCACCCAAGAAAACCACTGGTGCAGCCAAGAACATAATTTTCCCACCTCAATAGGCTTCCTGATACTTTTTACTGAGAGAAGCAGATGTGGGCTCCTCCACTGTGACTAAATCATTCTACCTAATGTATTTTTCTTTGTCACAAACAATATGCAGTGACACAAATGTCCAGGGCAAAGACTTGGTATTTTCCTTTTCCCAAACTCATTCACTCTTCCATGCTAAGGTGTTGAAGTCAAATGGAAAACCTACATTGCTGCCACAGTAGTTTCCTTGTTTCGATGAACTGAATCTTTACATTTCTTTACAAGCGAGGGTATTTTTATTAATTTGTGCCAGACCATTTAATATATTCTTACATTTCTACAAGGTTGTTGTTTTACTTTATTTTCTAAATTCTCAGGAATGTTTCAGTATTAAGCCGGGATAGTCTGAGGAGTGATTAAAAATGGAAAGAAATGAAGGGGGAGAAGATATTTAGTTAAAACTGGGTTTCATATCTCTGTGGAATAATAAAAATAGAATTTTCTAGATGCTTTCATTATTAACAGCACCCACTCTTTCTCATAGTCATATTAAGAGTAACAAGAGAAGAGACAATTACATATTTTTCAGAAAGTTAGAGATAGGGCTTCATGAATTTTGAAAAACTAGTGTCGTCTTACAAGCCTCAGGCAGGGGATCTGAGATGTTTTCAGATGATAATTGAAAACAGAAAGAGTTAGTAATACAAATGATCCACAATGTAGGAGCTGTCAAAGAGAAGACTCTCCTATTAACGGCAGTGGATTGTTCGATCGTCACTTATTTCCCTCCTATCTACCCCAGTTTACTCAATCTAAAAAAGGGACATAATGATGCTGACCAGTAGAACCTTACGTGGTTATCAGCCTCATGAATGACCAGTCATGCTCATCTCAACCAACAGACCACTGCTCTCCCGATCTTCAAGATCCTGTTGAAATCATATTTCCTCCAGGAGGACATCCTTGATTAAATTCTCCTTTCCCCTCCTATTTCCTCTTCGAGTCAATCAATCATATTTACTGAGCACTTTCTACGTGCAAAGCACAATACTAAACACTTGGAAGAGCACGATATTAGAGAAGTGTTGGACAAGATCTGGGCACAGTGATCAAGCTCTTACCTAATGCTGTATTTACCAAGCTCTTACCTAATGCCTAATACTGGTAAGTCCAAAAACTGGGGAAGAATCCATCAGAGCTGTTGGGTTTGCTGCCTCACCAGTGATTAGGGGATTCAGTTTCTCCAAGGAAATAATAACAATAATAATGTTGGTATTTGTTAAGCGCTTACTATGTGCTGAGCACTTTTCTAAGCAGTGGGGTAGATACAGGGTCATCAGATTGTTCCACATGAGGCTCACAGTTAATCCCCATTTTACAGATGAGTTAACTGAGGCACAGAGAAGTGAAGTGACATCCACAGTCACACAGCTGACAAGTGGCAGAGCCAAGATTTGAACTCATGACATCGGACTCCAAAGCCCGGGCTCTTTCCACTGAGCCACACTGCTTCTCTGCAGTTTCTGCAGGAAAGGGTAGAGGTCATTCCTAGGAGGCAGATCTTTGCCCAGATCTTGTCTATCTCACCATTTCCCACATCCTCCCTCCAACCTAGAACTACACCTCTTCCTCCCATAGATGCCAGACAAGTACTCTCTCCACCTTCAAAACATTATTACTGTCACTTCTCCTCCAAGATGCCTTCCCCCAATAAACCCTCTTTTCCCTGGCTCACTCTCCCTTCTGCACAACATCATCATCATCATTATCATTAATGATATTTATTGAGTGCTTACTGAGCTCTCATCAAATAGGAGGGAGAACAGATATTTAATCTCCATTTTACAGTTGAGAAAACAGAGGCACGGGGATTCTCAAGTGATTTGCCTAAGGTCAGACATCAAATAATTAGCAGCACCAAGATTTGAACCCTGGTCCTCAATTAGGCCAAGGGTCCTTTCATTAGGCTCTTCTGCTAAAACCATTTCATCCATGCTGGTAGTAATTTTTTCTTATTCAAAAGATATGGGTGGTGCCATGACCAAACATAGAATTTCACCGCTAAGAGATTTGCGAAATCAGTCCAGTGTCTAGTATTGTGAAAACGTATTACACTGTCTTGTACGATTATTAATTCAGAAAAGAAGCCTGCAACTGAATTGTTATGCTCTATATAGAAGGTCCCCCCCCCACCCACTTACAAAGCAAGTGGTTCAAAGAACAAAAGAAGTGCATTTAAATACAATTCATCAATTAGAGTATTGTAATATGTAATGTGGTCTTCAACTCAAAAGGCCAGGGTTTTCAAAGAATTAGATTTTTATAATCTGCATGAGACTTTCCTTGGAGGATGATAAAACTATTCTTGTCGGGAAGAAATGGAAGGGTCAGCCAATCAAGGCACTGAATCCTGAAGAATTTGTAGGAGAGAACAGAATACGGTCCAGGCAACTGGAACTTCTTATAAGATCGAAATTCCTCAAGGTAGCTGAGCAGCAAAGAATGTGGTCTAATGGATAGGGTTAAGACCCGGCAGTCAGGATACCTGGGATTTAATCCTGGCTCTGTTACCTGTTGTGTGACTTTGGACAAATCACTTATCTTCCCTGTGCCTCAGTTACCTCATTTGTAAAATGGATATGAAATTCCTGTCCTCCCTCTTAAAATGGCATGCCCATGTTGGATGGTGACGGTGTCCATCTGATTAACTTGCATCTATCCCAGTGCTTGGAGAGGGCGTTTAGGAATAACTTAATTCTCTTCAAGAAAACTCACACACACACACACACACACACACACACACACACACACAGAGTGTGGTCTAGTGGAAAGAGCATACGCCTGGGTCCTTCTCTGTGCCTCAGTTGCCTCACCTGTAAAATGGGAATTAAGACGTGAGTCCCACGTGGGACATGGACTGTGTCCAACCTGATTCATTCATTCATTCAATAGTATTTATTGAGTGCTTACTATGTGCAGAGCACTGTATTAAGCGCTTGCAATGTACAAATCGGTAACAGATAGAGACAGTCCCTGCCCTCTGATGGGCTTACAGTCTAATCGGGGGAGACGGACAGACAAGAGCAATGGCAATAAATAGAATCAAGGGGAAGAACATCTCATTAAAACAATCTACACAAGCACTTACTACAATGACTGCCCATAGTAAGCACTTAAAAAATACCATTAAAAAAAGCAAACCAACTGTTAGGACCAATAATGCCTAACAAAATCACTGGAGCATCAAAGAACAGAATTGTCCCTTCTCACTCGTGATATGGTTTCCTCTTTCTCTCTAGCAGAAGCCGTGAAGAGTTGATCCTATTCAAAGATGATATTGTCAGTAGGAAATTACCTAGGCCTAACTAAGATACTTTAGAGGAACTGATATTTACTCCACACTGGAATCACATAGCTTTTTTTTTTGCTTGACACACTGGTGTATTAGTCTTTGATTTCCAAACTGAAACTTTGGGAAGACCAGGAGGGAGTGGTTGATCAGGAGTCCAAAAATCTGCTCAAGGAGTAAAATCACTCTCCTAACTGATGCCTTCCATTAGGTTGCTCAACTCCAGTTGTCTGTGGCTAAACTATTATTCGAAATATTGCTTCACAATGCTTTCATTCATTCATTCATTCAATCGTATTTACTCAGCGCTTACCATGTGCAGAGCACTGTACTAAGTGCTTGGAAAGCTATTTTCCCTTCTGGGCTTCGAATGCTTCCATTTCAGTTCACCATCTAGTAGCTGTCTGAGTATCCTGTTATCATCCACTTTTCCCAGACATTCCTTCAACAAACAACTTCGTGAAAGTACTGCACTCTACGATCTGATTATTAATGATTTTTTTTTACATACAAGTCAAATGCACGTCGTCAAATGTCATGAATGAAACTGCTCGAGAAGTTGAATCCACTTTTTGAGAGAGATTCTGGTCCAGATACACCTCTAGATCTCCGATACAGATACAACTCTAGACTGTCAGCTCGTCCTGGGCCACCTTTCTACTATGTCTACCAAGAGCTTAGTATAATTATCTACATATAGTAAGTGCTCAATAAATACATCTATTGATTGATTGATACAGATTTTTAGACCATCAGTTTACCTTAAAGTTCAATGTCCTGTTATTGCTCTAATGTGTTAACCTCAAAAAGGTCATGTCACTTGTCTTAATCCTGTTTGCTTTTAGATAATATATTTGCTACATTAGTGGTAACACCTTTAGAAACAGCAGGGCCTACTGGAAGGACCATAGGCCTACGAGTCAGGAGTCCTGAATTCTAGACTCAGGTCTCTGACATTCCTGCTGTGTGACCTTAGACAAGTCACTTGACAGCTCTGTGTCTCAGTTTCCTCATCTGAAAAATGGAGAATAATAATAATAATAATGGTATTTGTTACGTGCTTACAATTTGCCAAGCACTGTTCTAAGTGCTAGGGTAGTTACAAGGTAATCATTTTAGCCCATGTGGGTCTCAGAGTCTTAATCCCCATTTTACAGATGAGGTAACTGAGGACCAGAGAAATTAAGTGACTTGCCCAAAGTACACAGCTGACAAGTGGCAGAGTTGAGATTAGAACCCACCACCTCTGACTCTTAAGCCCCTGCTCTTTCCACTAAACCCTGAAGTTTCTCCTAACTCTAACTCTTTTCTCCTCCTCAGGGAGAGCTGAGAGTTCACCTACTCCAGGAGACCTTCCCAGACTGAGCTCTCCCTTTCCTCTACCCCTCTTCTCCTCCCCTTTGCTCCTACTCCCTTCCTCTGCTCTACCCCCTTCCCCTCCCCAGAGCACTTGTGTATATTTGTATATATTATTTATTACTCCATTTTATTAATGATGTGTATATATCTATGATTCTATTTATCTATTTTGATGGTATTGATGCCTGTCTACTTGTTTTGTTTTGCTGTCTCCCCCTTTTAGACTGTGAGCCCAATGTTGGGCAGGGATTGTCTTTACCTATTGTCGCATTGTACATGGCAAGCACTTAGTACAGTGCTCTGCACACAGTAAGCGCTCAATAAATATTATTGAAGGAATGAATGAATGAATGAATGAGATTAAATATCTGTGTTTCCACTCTCTTAGACTGTAAGCCCCTTGTGGGATAGGAATGCAGCACTTAGCACAGTCCTTGGCATTTACTTAACAAAGACCATGGTTAACCTCTGGTTCTGTTTGGATAATGAACACCCGTGTGGGATTTCCTTGCTCTGATGTGTACATCAAAATGTTGTCAATACAGAGGGAAACTGAGAAATAATCACTAGGTCTTTTTTTTTTGAGTGCCTTCCAGGAGCTCAGAGTTGAACAGATGATTGATTGTTCACCATTTCTGCTAAAGACAGGAACAGGAAACCATGACTAGAAGTTTCCAGCGCTTAGAACAGTGCTTGGCACATAGTAAGTGCTTAACAAATACCATTATTATCATTATTATTATTATTATTGTTGGATAGATATAAGGAAGAGTTACTGGACACAGGAATGGATGAACCGTGAAGGCTGTGAAAAATCTTTCTCTGAAAATCATTCCAAACACAGTAGGATAGAATAATGACCACCTGAAGACTCTAAGTTTGTTGTGGGCAAGGAATTTGTTTATTGTTAGATTGTACTCTCGCAAGTGCTTAGTACAGTGCTCTGCACACAGTAAATGCTCAATAAATACAACTGAAGGAATGAAGGAACAGAGCTGGCCTTCTCCATGTTCCTTATCGCCCTAGGATTATATAGTTATTTTGTATAGCATTTGTTAAGTACTTACTATGTGCCAGACACTGTACTAAATTCTAGAGTATATATAAGATAATTGGGTTGGACACAATCCCTATCCCACATAGAACTCACAGACTTAATCCCCATTTTGCAGGTGAGGTGACTGAGGTACAGAGAAGTTAAGTGACTTGCCCGAGGTCACACAGAAGACAAGTGGATGAGTTAGGGATTAGAACCCAGGCCTTCTGACTCCCGGGCCCATTCTCTTTCCAGTAAATCACACTGTTTCTCTGAAATTTTCCAAGTTAACGTCTCTGTGGTTTAAGCCTTAGATACAAACAAACTGTTAGCTGTATTTTGTAAACTTTGTGATGAATAGAAAATATGTTTTCTCTACTCTGGAGAAGCACTTATTGTTCAAGCCTGAGTTCTGTGGAGCTTCTCACTAAGCGTGTGTGACTAAGCTTTTTACATTCCACTGTGCCAAACCTTCAAACAATGATATTCGTAAAGCTGCCTCCAAGGCTCTCATTCTGAATTGAACTTACATCCCCATTTACTCAATGGTTTTGCTGTTTCATTCTAAACTCCTGTAACTTTATGACAATTTCTTAGTGACAAACTGCATGTGTTAAGGACCTATGGTTTGCAGAGCACTGCTGTACGCAATGAGGGAGGTAAAGAGTGGATGCTTCTCAGGAGCTTGCAATTTATTGAAACTAAATGTCTGGGAACTTGCCTTTTTGCAATGGTATTTTTTAAGAACTTACTGTTTGCCAACCAATGTCCTAAGCACTAGGGTGGATACAAGCAAATAGGTTTGGACACAGTCCCTGACCCACATGGGGCTCACAGTCTCAATCCCCATTTTATAGATGAGGGAACTGAGGCCAAGATAAGTGATGTGACTTGCCCAAGGTCACACAGAAAACAGGTGGAGGAGCCAGGATTAGAACGCATGACCTTCTGGCTTCCAGGCCCTATCTACCATGCCATGCTGCTTCTCCAATGAACCTTGCGCTTGTAATCATTTTCCTTAATTTTCCTCGCATGCCCCAGGCTTCATCTTTCGTTTCAGACCGGGAAAAGGAAAAGTACATGGCCTACTCCAGAAAGATATCAATCCATCAATCAATCATATTTATTGAGTGCTTTCTGTGTGCAGACCACTGTCCTAATCACTTGGGAGAGTACAATATAACTGAGTTGGTAGGATTGTAAGATCCTTGTCCAGACTATAAGTTTGTTTGGGAAGAGAATGTGTCTATTGTGGTATTGTACTGCACACAGTAAATGCTCAATAAATATGATTGAATGAATGAATGAAGAGGACGAGTGGAAAATCTGTGGAAGGCACAGCCCAAATATGGAAACAAATTGTAGAATTTTGTTTTAAAAAACAAGAGAAATTTTCATCCCCTTGGTGCTTAAGGAGTAATCCTGCCTCAGGACAGAGGCTGGATGATAAGCTCTTCCCAGGGCTTTCCCAGAGATATGAGTCTAATCAATCAGTCAATCAATGGTTTTTACTGAGCACTTATCATTATTATTATTATTGTCACCAGCATTATTATCATTGTATTTGTTAAGCACTTACCCTGCACCAAGCACTGTTCTAAGCACCAGGGTAGATACAAGTTAATCAGGTTGGACACAGTCCCTGTCCCAGTGGGAGCTCACAGTCTAAGAAGTGGGAGAACTGGGAAAGTACAATAAGACAGCCTAAAATGCCTTTGTCTGGAGCAGTTGATTTCAAAACCATGTCAACCCAGATAAAGTATTACAAACTTTCAACAGGGAACACAAGAAATATAACCAAATGGATTTTCTATGGAGGAAAATTTCACTGACGGTTAAGAAAATTACGGGAAAACTTACTGACTCTTGCTCCATCCCCAAGACTAACATGAGAACATGTTTTTTCTTCTGATGCAGTAATTAGGTTTGCCCAAGAAAACTTTGCTCCATGCCCTAGGGCAGGCACTAAATGAAGCCTTTAACCAACTGATAAATGAGATTATCTTCCATTTATTGCAATCTCACTGGTGAGGCGGGTTTTCTTAAAGGGATTAAAAATAAACAACTCTCGGAGGAAGTCTAGGAAGAAACTCGCTAAGGAATGTCTAATCTCATGACAGGCAGAAGAGGGTCTTCTCTTTCTAACATTCCCCATTTTGTTTCTATGCTATTCACTTTGCTTCTTCAGCTGAGCCCACAAGAGCTCTGACAGAGAATCCCATTACGAATGGCACATTACGAATGTACCCAAATCAATCAATTGATCAATCAATTAATCATATTTATTGAGCACTTACTCTTCACAGAGTACACCCCAAGCCCAGAATAATTCAGAGATTTTTCAAGATTATTTTTCTCAATGAGCAAAAAATCCAAATTATTTCTCAACAGAATGTCCTTTGTTGCTGCTTCTGGAGAGATGGCATTTGTGTGTGTGTATGTTTGTTTGTGTCTTTGAGAGAGTCACTCTGTCATGTTGTCCTGAAAATACCCTTTGAGATTATTGTTTCTATTAATGCTACTAAATAGGCAATGACACTGTTAAGTAGCTTCTGTGCTCACAAGGCTCCTATTAGAAATCTACTTGTAAGAGTACTGTGCCTTCCTCCAGTTGACAAATAATGAATGAATCCCATTTTCCTCCTGTGTTAGGAGCTCTTAAACACACGGAGACTTTCCCTCTCAGGTTTTCAGCAGAGCTAATGGGGGGAAGCGTCATACTGTCACTAAGCTTCCAGCAAGAACATGTGACTGGCCCCTGCACAAAGAGTGATACCAAATGCTCTGACCATGCACAGGGCTATTTAGGAGGGACATCAATGGGGAAGAGGGGTATCTTTCATCTTTTTATCTGTGTAGGATGTTTCCAGTTGTATATTCAACTGTCAGTCAATCAATGGGAAGCAACATGGCCTAGTGGAAAGAGCTCAGGCCTGGGATTCAGAGGACCTGGGTTCTAATCCCGCCTCTGCCAAATGCTTGCTGAGTGACCTCGGGCAAGTCACTTAACTTTCCCATGCCTCAGTTCTCCTGTACTCCCTCCTACTTAGACTGTGAGCCCTTTGCAGGATAGGAAATGTGTCCAACCTAATGAACTGGCATCAACCCCAGCGCTTAGAATGGTGTTTGACACAAGGTAACTGCTTAACAAATACCATGAAAAAATTGAATACTTAACTGTGTGCAGAGAACTGCACTAAGCTCTTCGAAGAGTGCAATTGAGAATGAGACACAGTCCCTACCTAAAAGGAACTTCTACTCTAATAGAGACAGATAGATAGACATGAGCCATTATAAATAAAATCCTGAGCGAACTGTGTCCCTGGTATATCTGGGGCATTCAGGGGAAGGGGGAGAAGGGAAGGGGAGAGGGATGCTCCACTCAACTGCCACTTCTCACCTGGCCCAATTATTCCGTTTCCAACTGGGACAACTGATGAGCAACACATCTATAAATTATTTTGTTAATGAAATGTACATTGCCTTGATTCTATTTAGTTGCCATTGTTTTTACGAGATGTTCTTCCCCTTGACTCTATTTATTGCCATTGTTCTTGTCTGTCTCCCCCGATTAGACTGTAAGCCCGTCAAAGGGCAGGGACTGTCTCTATCTGTTGCCGACTTGTTCATTCCAAGCACTTAGTACAGTGCTCTGCACATAGTAAGCGCTCAATAAATACTACTGAATGAATGAATATGAGCTTCCGCCATGACAGAAATAGGGAAATGTGCCTAGCATTTCTGTTCACCTCTTGATTGCAGGGGTATTATGTTAGCATCATCATCTTAGTAATAATAGTGGTATTTGTTAATATAGATAATGAGGTTGGACATAGTCCCTGTCCTCACAGGGCTCACAATCTTCATCCCCATTTTCAGATGAGGTAACTGAAGCACAGAGAAGTGAAGCTACTCGCCCAAGGTCACATTGCAGACAAGTGCTAAAGTAAGGATTAGAACCCACTCCCTTCTGACTCCCAGACCCATGTTCTTTCCACTAGGCATAATGCTTCTCATCATCATCATCATTATCATCAACAACAATAGTATGTATTGAGCACCTACTATGTGCAGAACACTGTACTAAATGCTTAGAACTGTTCTAAGTGCTGGGGTAGATTCAAGTTCATCAGATCGTATGCAGTCCCTGTCCCACATGGGGCTCACAGTTTAAGTACAAGGGAGAACACATATTGACTCCCCCCTTTATAGTTGAGGAAACTGAGGCACAGAGAAGTTAAGTGAATTGCCCCAGGTCACACAGCAGGCATATGGAAGAGTCAGGGTTAGAACAGGCTTTTTCAACTAGGCCATGCTGCTTCCCATTTACCTTGTCTCTTCATCTTCTTGGGCTTTTTTTTACTGTTTCAGCTTTCTTTACGTGTCTCTTGTCATCTCCCAACCCTTATTCTTAGATGCTGAGTCCCTTGGGATCCAGGGGCCATAGCTAATTCTTATCCTTGTATTTTCCCCAAGCATTTAGTTTACAGCCTGTTAAACTCCATGGGCTGTCCCGCTGTACTGAGTGAAAGGTAAATACAGGAAAATTGAATGGGTAAAATTCAGCTCAGATTCTATTTACCAGAAAATTTCAGGGAAAATCAATCGATCGATCGATCTATCAATGGTATTTATTGAGTGCTTTCTATTGCAGAACAGTATACTAAGTTCTTGAGAGAGTACAATCAATCGATCATATTTATTGAGCTCTTACTCTATGCAGAGCACAGTACTAAGCACTTAGGGGAGTATAAATTGGTAGATACAGAGTTGGTTGATATGTTCCCTGCCCACAGTGAGTTTACAGCCCAAAGGGAGAGAGAGACATTAATATAAATAAATAAATAAATTATGTGTAAGTATAAGTGTTGTGGAGCTGGGGTAGAGGGTTGGGGTGATGATTAAAGGGAGCAAATCCGGACCACATAGAAAGGGGTGGTAGAAGGGGGAAAGGAGGGTTTAGTCAAGGTAGGCCTCTTGGAGGAAATGGGCCTTTAATAAGATTTTGAAGGTGGGGAGAGTAGTTGTCAGTCAGATTTAAAGAAGGAGAGCATTCCAGGCCAGAGGCAAGACTTGAGCAAAAGGTCAGCAGCAAGGTACTTGAGATCAAAGTACAGTTAGTGAGTTGGCACAAAAGGAGAGAAGTGTGCAGGCTGGGTTGTAGTAGGAAATTAGAGAGGTAAGCTAGGAAGAGGCAAAGGGATTGCGTACAACTGAATTAGCAGGAAAAGTGTTTTTTGATCTGAAAAATGAAAGTCATCATAAGATATTTTTTAACCTGAAATTTGTTAGGCCACACCTGACCACATATTCCACATTACTGAAGATAATTCTGCTAGATCTCCCTCCCTATTTCTTATCATAGTTTTAATCACTAGGGCTTTGCTTATTGATTAGAACAGCATTCTGGAGGCCTGAACTTCTGGGGTCTATTTCTTGACCTGTCTCCCCCAGGTTTCAGATTTTTAAATGAAAATTGATCAATCATTCATTCATTCAGTCGTATTTATTGAGCGCTTTCTGTGTTTAAAGCAGCATACTGTTTTAAGCGTTTGGAAAGTACAATTCAACAATAAAGAGAGAAAATCCCTGCCCACACCGGGCTTTCTAGAAATGGGGAGACAAACATCAAAATAAGTAAACAGGCATCAATATAAATAAATAGTATTATGGCTACATACATATATACATAGGTGCTGTGGGATGGGGATGGGGGGAAGAGCAAAGGAAGCGAGCTGAAGTGACACAGAAAGGAAGGGGAACTGAGGAAAAGGGGGGCTTAGACTGGGAGGCCTCTTGGAGGAGGTGTGCCTTCAGTAGGGCTTTGAAGGAGGGAAAAGTGATTATTTGGCAGATTTGTGGAGGGAGGGAATTTCAAGCCAGAGGTAAGATGTGAGCCAGGGATTGATGGCAGGACAGGTGAGAACAAGGCACAGTGAGAAGGTTAGCACTAGAGTAGCAGAGTGTGTGGGCAGGGATGTAGGAGAGAAGGGAGGTGAGGTATGAAGGGGCAAGGTGATGGAGCACTTTGAAGTCAGTAGTGAGTTTTTGTTGGAAACAGAGGTGGATAAGCTACCACTGGAGATTTTTGAGGAGGGGGGTGAAGGGGTGACATGCCCTGAATGTTTCTGTAGAAAGATAATCCGAGCAGCAGAATGTAACATGGACTGAAGTGGGGAGAGATAGGAGGTTGGGAGGTCAGAAAGGATGCTGATGCAGTAATCCAGTCGGGACAGGATTAGTGACTATAGTACCGTGGTAGTGGTTTGGATGGAGAGGAAAGGACAGATCTTGGTGACGTGAAGGTGAGACCGGCAGGCTTTGGTGACGGATTGGAAGTGTGGGGTGAATGAGAGAGAGAAGTCAAGGATGACACCAAGGTTAAGGGCTTATGAGACGGAAAGGATGTTTGGGCCATCCACACTCAATCAATCAGTGGTAACAACCTGATTATCTGTTATCCACCTCAGCACTTAGAACAGTGCCTGGCACATAGTAAGTGCTTAATAATAATTATAATAATAGTGGCATTTGTTAAGTGCATACTACTTGTCAGGCGCTGTACTAAGCACTGGGGTGGGTCCCAGCTGAACTGGTTGGATACAGTCCCTGTTCCATTTGGGGTTCACAGTCTCAGTCCCCATTTTCCAGATGAAGGAACTGAGGAACAAAGAGAAGTGATTTGCCAAATATCAAAATTGTTATTTATTGAGTGGTCAACTGTGTACAAAACACTGTACACTTGGGAAAGGGTACAATTAAAGACTTTTACAATCTAGCTTGGGAGACTGACACTACACATATCCCCCCCCACACACACACACACAAGTAGGGCAAGTAATGAAATGTGAGGGAATGGTCGAGAAGTGGGGAGAGAATTTAAGTGATCAGAGGGTGAGGATTTGAACTGTAAACTCATGGGCAGGGGACGAGTCTACCAACTCTGTTGTAGACTTATGTACAACTCTGTTGTAGACAATATGATTTATTGATTGAAAGGTAATGAGGTAGGTGGGAAAATTGAGGAAGGAGATGAGAAATTAGTCAAGGAAGTCTTCCTGAAGGACATGTGATTTTAGTAAGGTTTCGATAGAGAGTGTGCTGGTTTGCCATATGGTAAAGAGAGAGGGAATTCCAGGCAGGAAGGAGGAAATGGGCAAGGGAACCTAGGTTTTCCCACTTTTCTTCCCTTGGAAATTCTTGAGCTATTGAACCAAGACTTCAAAAGATTGTGAAAGGAAAGGAGTTCTAGGACAGAGATCCTGTGGCTATTACCTAGGGTAAGTGTCCTTCTTGCTCAAAATTGTGGACCACCCATTTTTCTGCACTATGTTGATTCTGGCTAGGGATTTTGTGTTTGTTATTTTTGCTTTTTCTTTATTAATGGCTAGGACCTGGGCTACTGTGAGACAGATTACTCTCTCATGGAGAGGCTTCACTTCCTAAGAAGACTTTGGCTAGAAGAAAATAATTTTGGAAAAGTTGCTTTCTTTCTGAATACTGTCAATTTGCTCTTTCTCCCCATCCTCCATTTCCCTACCCACTTGCCACTGAAACATGACTTTTCAGGGTTAAAACAAATGTTTGATTTTCACTAATTTAAGCTATAAAGCTTAGGTCTTAATCAAATGTCAGAGAGCTGGCATTTATATTTTTGGGTTATTATAGTAATAAAAATTGCTCGCTTATAGTTCTGGGAAATACATTTTTTATTGCAAGACTTATACAAAGAATAAAAAGAAGAATGTTTTTCATTTGAAATGTTGGGTTAAGTTCTAAGAGGGTAACAGAGGAGGGTGTCTAAAGTGCAGAGTAGAGAGCTGGAATGGATATCAGCCTGAATTGATTTCATGGCTCTGTGTCTATGTATTGTACTTTCCCAAGTGCTCATTCCAATGCTTTGCTTACAATAAGTGCTCAGCAAATACTACTGAAAGAATCAATGAATGACGTTGATGGTATTTGTTAAGTGCTTACTATGTGCCAAGCACTGTTCTAAGAGCTGGAGTGGATAGAAGGTAATTGGGTTGTTCCACGTGGGGCTCACAGTCTTGCAACAAGATTTTAACTCTTTACTATTTACAAGGCAGAGATGACCAGTCTTATTTTCCAGAATAAGAATATCATATTTAATCTGCATTAGTAGAACTGTAAATGAATTAAATCCTAGAGGAGCAGCATGGCTTAATGAACAGAGCACAGGATTGGGAGTCAGAAGACCTGAGTTCTAATCCCAGCTCTGTCACTTGCCTGTCGGTGACCTTAGGCAAGTCACTTAACTTATCTGTGTCTCAGTTTCCTCATCTACCACCCCTCCTTCTAAGACTCTGAACCTCACTTGGGACAGGGACAATGCCTGATCTGATTATCTTGATTTTAATCCAGCACTGAGCCCAGTGCTTGGCACATAGTCAAAAACTACAAATACTACAGTTAAATTAATGATCGATCTGTGCTCCATGAATGACAAAAGAACCCCAAAGCACCCAGATTTCCTTCAGAAATCTATATAGAACTAATCCTTAGAGGATCTCTGTTGCATTGTACTTTCTCAAGTGCTTAGTATGTTGCTCTGAACCCAGTAAGCACTCCATAAATAGCTTTGATTAATCAATTGATATAGAACATGGAAGAAATCTCAGAATCTCCTGAAGGTCTTCCCTGATTAATCTCTCCACTGCCCACCTTATATTCCACCTCCAATGACCTCCTCAGCTCTCCAGCGCCATCTAAGCACTTGGGTACTTTGCTCCTTCCCTGCTCCCAGTAGCACTTACATCTTGTCATGCCGTCGAGTCGTCTCCAACCCATAGCGAAGCCATGAACACATCTTTCCCAGAACGCCCTACCTTCCAGCTCTAATTATTCTGGTAGTTATCCAGAGAGTGTTCTTGGTAAGAATACATAAATGATTTACCACTGCCTCCTTCTGCGCAGTAAACCTAAGTCTCAGACCTCGGCTCTGTCTCCCATGTCTCTGCTGCCCAGCTCAGTAAGTTTTGACTTGTAGCAGATTGTCTTCCACTCACTAGGCACTGCCCAAGCTATGAATGGAATGGATAGGCCTCTGCTTGACTCTCTGTCAAGTACTGGAGAATGGTAGAGTACTGGAAACTCTCCAGGTGCGACCCTGAGAGGGTTAGCACGTATGTACATGTTGTTTTATTCTATTGCTTCCTCCTATCTTTCATATAAATTAGTGTCTGTCTCTCCTTGCAGGCTATAAGCTCTCTGAGGGTGGAGATCTTGTCTAGAAATTCTAGGGTCCTATCTGAAGTTTATAGTATACTGCTCTGCCCACAATAGGCACTCAACAAATAAGATCAATTTATTGCTTGGCTAAAGGAATGGTGAGCACTACAGACAGCTGTGTCTTTGCATATTTCTTTTCTTTTTGGCCCTGTTCTAAGCTCCAGGTAGCTACAGTTTGTCAGGTTGGAAACGGTCCATGTCCCGCATGGGGCTCACAATCTTCATTCCCATTTTTCAGATGAGGTAACTGAGGCTCAGAATATTGAAGTGACTTGCCCAAGGTCACACAATGGACGAGTGGCAGAGCAAGGATTAGAACCTAGGTCCTTCTGACTCTGAGGCCCATACTCTATCCACTAGGCCACGCCGTTTCTCACAAAAGCAACATTCAAACTGTGTCCAGTTAATACACCAACACTAATAATACTGTTATAATTGTTGCTGAATTGTACTTTCCAAGCATTTAGTACAGTGCTCTGCATGTAGTAATCACTCAATAATACGATGGAAGGAATGAATACAGACAGAACGGTCGAGCTGAGGGGCTCAGATCAGGAGAAATGAAGAAAGCCCTCCCTAAACCCAACTCTAACTCTCTCTCCCTTCTTTAACTTTACCGTACTGAGCAGAGTTAAATTAGAGCTCAGTCTGTGGGGGAAGTCCTGTCAGCAGAGGAGTGATGTCCATTTGAAACCTACAGGGAGAAAATGCTCAGACACTGGGAGAGATTGTGTTCTCACATCCTTTCCTGGCCAACCTGAAGTTTATTGGACTGCAGAGATTCAGCGCCCTACCACCCCTCGTGGCTCCAGGCTTTGGAAGTTCAGGGAGTTGAAAGAAGTCTAAACTTAGCCATTGTTATCTTAACTCCAAACGTGTGGTTCAGCTCTCACCAGTAGGGTTTACAAATGACTTCTGACTAAAGCCACATGGCTATTTTTGTAAGAAGAAAGTGCATCTGAGAAAGGAGGTATTGTCCGCCTGACCTGGGTTTAACTCTCTTCACCTAGAGACAGGACTTTTTTGTTGCTGACAGTTTGGCAAGAGTTCTACTCTTACCAAGTCCAAATAAAATCAATAAATAAATTATTCCATTTGTTAAGCACTTATTATGTGCCAAGCACTGGACTAAATGGCTGGGGTGGTTGTTGTTGTCTTATGCTGTTGAGTCGTGTCTGACCCATAGCGACACCATAGACACATCTCTCCCAGAACGCCCCACCTCCATCTGCAATCGTTCTGGTCGCCGATCCAGAGAGTTTTCATGGTAAAAAACCAGAAATGGTTTACCCTTGCCTCCTTCCATGCAGTAAACCTGAGTCTCTGCCCTTGACGCTCTCCCATGCCTCTACTGCCCAGCACAGGTGAGTTTTGACATATCAGATTGCCTTCCACTCACTAGCCACTGCCCAAGCTAGCAATGGAATGGACAGGTGTCTGCTTGACTCTCCCTCCTATAGTCATGACTGGTAGAGAACTAGAAACTCTCCAGGTGAGGCCCTGAGAGGAATGGCTAGGGTAGATACGGGATATTCAGGTCCCACATGGGACTCACAGTCTTAATCCCCATTTTACAGATGAGGTAACTGAGGCACAGAGAAGTTAAGTGACTTATCCAAAGTCACACAGTTGTTAAGTGGCATAGTTGGGATTAGAACCCATGACCTCTGACTCCCAAGCCCGGGCTCTCTGTGGCCTAGTGGAAAGAGCCCTAAAAATGCTTATTATGTGCCAAGCACTGTTCTAAATGCTAGGGGAGATGCAAGGTTATCAGGTTGTCCCAGTTGGGGCTCACAGTCTTAATCCCCATTTTACAGATGAGATACCTGAGGCACAGAGAAGTTGACTTGCCCAAAGTCACACAGCTGATATGTGGCAGAGCTGGAATTAGAGTCCACAACCTCTGACTCCCAAGCCCGTACTCTTTCCACTAAACCACACTGCTTCTCAATTTAGCTGCTTCTCAATCTGCCCCAGCACTTAGCACAGTGCCTGGCACATAGTAAGTACTAAACAAATACCATAAGTATTATTAATCATTATTATTATTATTGTCTTGTTTTATGCTGAGTCATCTCCGACCCATAGCGATGCCGTGGAAACATCTCTTCCAGAATGCCTCAACTCCCTCTGCAATCGTTTTGGTAGCACATCCATAGAGTTTTCTTGGTAAAAATATGGAAGTGGTTTACCACTGCCTCCTTCTGTGCAGTAAACTTTAGAATCCACCCTTGACTCTCTCCCATGTAGCTGATGGACAGTTATGAATTGTCTATTTATATTACTGCCTGGATTTTCTTCTGGACTATAAGCTTGTTGTGGTCAGGGAACGTGTCTACCAACTCTGTTGTATCGCACTCTCTGTTGTATCGCTCTGAGAGTGGTGCTAAATGATAACTCCACTTACACTCTCTCATCCCAATCACATCTCCTCCAAAAGGTCTTCCCTGACTATGCCGTCATGTCCCCTACCTTCCCGCTCCTCTGCAGTCACCTATGCACTTGGCTGTGGTGAACCCCTTAAACACTTTCCTACTCTCCTCAGATCCACAGCACTTACGCCCACATCCTTTTACTCTACTATATTTCCCCTATCTGTAATCAATTTTAATGTCCGTCTCCCCCTTAGACTGCACGTTCCTTGTGGGCAAGGAATCCATCCACCTACTCTGTTGTTTTGAACTATCCCAAGCATTTAATACAGTGTTTTGTACAGAGTATGTGCTTGGTGAATAACATTGATATGGGGAGGGAACATGTCCACTCATTCTCTTGTACTGTACTCTCCCACGGGTGTAGTACAGTTCTTTGGACATAGTAAGCACTCAATAAATATGATCAATTGATTGGTGGAGCACAGAGCAGGAGAACAGCGGTGCAGTGCAGATCCTTGTAAAAGTACGAGAGAAGGTAAATTGCCAGCAGGACTCGTTGACAGATAAGTGGCCAAGTTCCCTGAGTCCTGTGTGAAGCAGGGGCTGTATATTAATAATGGTAATTATGTAATGTTACTTATGTAAGTGCTTACTATGGGCCAGGCACTGTACTAAGTGCTGGGTTGAGTACACTGAAGCTGCTTGGCTCAGTGGAAGGAGCCTGAGCTTGGGAGACAGAGGTCATGGATTCTAATTCCGGCTCCACCACTTGTCAGCTGTGTGACCTTGGGGAAGTCACTTAACTTATCTGTGCCTCAGTTACCTCCCTTGTAGAATGGAGATTAAGATTGTGAGCCCCATGTGGGACAACCTTTCATTCAATTCAATAGTATTTATTGAGCGCTTACTATGTGCAGAACACTGTACTAAGCTCTTGGAATGAACAAGTCGGCAACAGATAGAGACAGTCCCTGCCGTTTGACGGGTTTACAGTCTAATCGGGGATTAGACTAATCTAACCTGATTACCTTGTATCTCCCCCAATGCTTAGAACAGTGCTTGGCACATAGTAAGTGCTTAAAAAATACCATTATTATTATTATTATACAAGCAAATCGAGTTGGACATGATCCCTACCCCAAGTAGGGCTCACGGTCTCAATCCCTAGCACAGTGAGCACTTAACAAATACCCTGATTATTATTTTCATTAGCACAGTGCGGATACTGTGCTGAAGCATCCCATCTAAAAGGATGGTCCCCATTTCCAGGGATGGGCCCTTTCATAGAATTAGTGAAAAAAGAAGCATTCATTCATTTGATAGTATTTATTGAGCACTTGCTATGTGCTGAGCACTGTACTAAGCACTTGGAATGTACAATTCGGCAACAGATAGAGACAATCCCTGCCCAATGACAGGCTCACAACTGCCTAGTGGATAGAGCATGGTCCCGAGAGTCAGAAGGACTTGAGTTCTAATCCTGGCTCCACCACTTGTCTGCTGTGTGACATTGGGCACTTCACTTCTCAGGGCCTCAGTTACCTCGTCTAAAAAATGTGGATCAAGACTGTGAGCCCTATTCAGGACAGTGACTGTGTCTAATCTGATTAGCTTCATCTACCCCAGGGCTCAGTACAGTACCTGGCACATAATAAGTGCTTAATAATTACCCTAAAAACAGATCGAGCCCCAGAATTCAAGCACAGAGCAGACCTGACCAAGGGATCGCTTCCAATGTATGCCTAGAATTGGTTTTGAAGGTTGGACTTGGCCATGCTTGCTTTCCCAAATTTTGTCTGAGAAGTCCTGCCAGTTCTTCCCCCAACCCTTACCCTCTTGATTCTCTTAACATCCACCCAATTAACCAACCAATCAATCAGTTGGATTTATTGAGCACTTACTGGATGCAGAGCACTGTACTAAGCACTTGGGGGTACATAGCATAACAAAACAGAACTGCTCATCTTCACGCTCAATCCCTGTCCTCTCCATGACCTTCCCATTACTGTAGACAGCAGCACCGTCCACCCTGACTCACAAGTGCAAAATCTTGAGATTGTCTACAACTCATCTCTCTCATCCAATACACACATTCAATCTGTCACCAAATCTGTCGGTTCTATCTTCACAACATCTCTAGAATTCATCCCATCCTCTCAATCCAAACTGCTACCATGTTGATCCAAGCACCAAGATCAAATAATTTTCTTAAAAAAAGGTGCAGTGATTACTTGGGTTGAAAACACCTCCTGCTAAGTGTGCCACCAGATCTTGTTCCCCCCAAAAAATCACTTCCTTTTAATGGTCATGGTAATGTGCTTACTATATGTCAAACATTGTTCTAAGCAATGGGGTAGATACTTGTCCCACAGTGGGTTAATAATAATGTTGGTATTTGTTAAGCGCTTACTATGTGCCGAGCACTGTTCTAAGCGCTGGGGTAGACACAGGGGAATCAGGTTGTCCCACGTGGGGCTCACAGTCTTAATCCCCATTTTACAGATGAGGTAACTGAGGCACCGAGAAGTTAAGTGACTTGCCCAAAGTCACACAGCTGACAAGTGGTAGAGCCGGGGTTTGAACCCATGACCTCTGACTCCAAAGCCCGTGCTCTTTCCAGTGAGCCACGCTGGGTTCTCAGTCCAAGTAGGAGGGAGATAGGTATTTAATCCCCATTTCCTAGATGAGGAAACTGAGGTACAGAGAAGTGAAGCGACTTGCCCAAGGTCACAGAGCAGGCAATTGGCAGTCAGGATTAGAACCCAGGTCCCCTGACTCCCCAGGCCTGTGCTTTTTCCTCTAGGTCACACTGCATCTCAAGTTTTGTTTTCTGCAAAGTCCACTGGTGCCCCTCACCGGCACAGGGTGGAGAAACTGAGCCCTGAAAAAACAATAAAAAAAAATCCCTTCTCCCCAGAGCACAGGGAAAAATCTATTGTTTTTGGACTTCGGTAGCACAAAAAAAAACAGTATTGATTTTTGTCAGATTTGGCGATCAAATCCATGTTGTGCTCTATTGCCCTAGGCCAAGTTTCAGTTGGCAAAGGGCTTCCTCCCTGCACACACAGCCCCTGAAATGAAGGAGTTTATGGATGGTCTAGCCATGCCTCAGCTTCTGGTCCAGAAGGAACTGGACAAAGGCTATTTAAGATAGGCAACTGGGAGAACTCCAGTTTGTCAATATAGAGAAGAAAGTTTCTCAGCCTCCAGCCCCTCATGCTCCCAGCCTCCAAACTGTGAGGTCTAAATACTTTAGCTTCGACTTTCATCTCCCTCTGGCAAAATCTGCTGCCTTTTTTTTTTTCCTTTTTAATTTGATTCCCCTGCTAGTTCTAGGAGCTGGGGCAAGAACTACTTTCAAACAAGAATCCCTTTTGTTTTTAGAGCCCAGTTTTCTGTTACTTTGGAAAAATAAGGGTCTCCATTCATCAAATTTCCCTCAGAAAACAGGCCTTTAGATGCAGGGGAAAATAGCGGAAGCTCGGTGCCCAACTCATAATATCACCCCTCAAAATAAAAAAAAAATCTAAAGGAAATACCACACCAGGGTGTTTTGTCTCCTGTGGTCCTGGTTCCTCGGCAGTGGAGTACATTCTCATTGCGCTTAGAGAAGCAGGTAGACATATGGATGTTTTACTTTAAGTACTTCACCACCTCCCAAGGAATTGTGGGAGGCAGAGTTGATGGGATTAAACTCCTAAGGAATTGTGGAAAATGCGTGTTTGTCCTTGTATGTGTAGAATGAGATCCAACCTTCAGATTGTAATGTTGCTACTGATGAAGTGAATTAATCAGCATTGGTCATTTAAAAACAACGAGTTTTAGAAGGTAGAAAGTGGTGACTACCAGCTATCCAGCTGATCGTTTACCAATAACTTGGTGGTATTAATGGCAGCAGAGCATTAGCTACAAGAATTCCACATTTGGTGTTAATGTGACCTGTTCACCCACCCAGCGGAATTGTAATAAGGAGTCAAATTGCCCTCACTGACTCTCTCACCTCCTTTGGTGTTGAATTTCCAGGCACATTTTTCCTTTATTTCCCACTCCCCTCCGTTTTGAATGGCACAGCAACCAGAGTGACCACACACACACAAACACACAAGCACACACACACACACACAGTGCTTCTGCTCAATAGTAGCCAGTTGGCAAGCGGAGAATATTTTTCTTGTAGCATCTGGATCTGTGGATGACTGCTCTTGCTGTGTGACTGACTCAGCTGCTAGCAGTAGGCTTTTGGCTTGGGTCAACTGAGTCTGGCATTATTTTAAGCTCCGGCTGCATGATGGGTTAACTGAACTGTTTTGTTCCCATGGGTACCATTTATCTCTGAAGCTCCCTTTGTGAGTAGTGGGTGGTGTTTTCAGTCCCTGGTGTTTCCAACTCTGATGGCCCAGCTTGGAGAGTGCAGACATGTCTATAAAAATAAGGACAGCAGGATACTAATTCTCTTTTTGTACAAGGGATGACCATGGCCTAAGAGTTAGTGCGGAGGCCTTGGCGTCAACGATTCAGGGTTACGCTTCCAGCTTGGGTCTGACTCGTTGTGTGGTCTTGGAAGGAGCCGGAGGGATTCTGAGCCAGTTATCGATGGCAAAATCACAAACTGGGGGACATAACTAAGGATTCTGCAATAATTGGCCCAGGGCCTGGTGATGTCTGGCATTTTCAGCTGGTGACTTAGCTAAAGGAAGTGGAGATTTTTCTCAGAATGTCTGGGGGAGACATGGAATTGAGAAAGCTGGATTTAGCAGAGAAAACCGGGGTCTTGTGTCTTTCATGAGTTGGAAGTACAGGTAGGAACAACAAGAAATTCAGTCTAAATAAATTGCTAAAAAAAGAAAGCCAAGGAGAAAAGTCAAGTTACTAAATTCAAGGTAACACCAACCTACGGCAAAAGCATAACTCAAAAATACCAACAAGTTAGAGACAACCATGATGTCAGTGATTAAGAAGGTGATTATAAGGGAATGTTTCAGAGCAAGCTGACTGATCACTTTATTTGGGTCAGGTCTGCACTTTTGTAGGCTAGCTGGTCCATTTTAGGAAATATTCTAATATTCAGGAGTTTTCAGCTGACACATATTGTTTTGGGGGGAAACCAGATTATTTGGTCACCAACCTAATAACAGAGAGACAATAATGAGGGAGAAAAATGAGTTACTTTGAGACCACAAATCCCTGAAGACTGTAATTTCTCAGGGGGCAGAGATTGTCTACCAACACTATTGTATTTTCCCAAGCACTTAGTACGATGCACACAGTAAGCACTCAAAAAATGTTATTGATTGACTGATTAGCCTGAGTATAAATGCGTATGCTTTAGTTTTGTTTTTGGAAGTCCACTCATTTAAAATGAGCAAGAACACAATTGGGGCAGGACATAGTAAGTATATTTTTCAAAAATTCTCCCAGGGAACCTACAAAATCTGTTTTTTCTCAGTTAAACAATGGTCAGCCTACAGATCTGGGACTGCTTTGTTTAAACAAGTCAGCCTTCTTGTAGTGATTCTCAGGGGCTCATTTGAAATATCTGAGCTTTCATATCTAGACTGGAGGATGTTATATTCCTGTTCCGTCTGGATCCTGCAGCATTTTGAATGGGATTCATCAGAACATTGTCCCAAATTACTGAAAGAACTGTTTCCCACTCTGCTCTCCCAGTTGCTGAAATCAACCAACTGTATTTATTGAGCACTCACAAAATTATTGCTGTGTTCAGAGCACTGTAACTATGCACTTGGGTGAGTGAAATATAACAGTACAACCATATAGTAGACATATTCCCTGCCCACAATGAGCTTACAGTCTAGTGGGACCTCACAGTCTAGAGGAGCAGAGTTGAAGTCAAAAAGGCTGTGAAGAGGGCAATAATGGCATAGAATGACCCATTGCTTTCATACATTCAATTGTATTCATTGAGCACTTACGTGTGCACAACTTATAGCCAAGTGCTCAGTACTTTCACACTTAGGACTGTGCTGTCTGGCTCTTCCCAGACAACACGGTCTCCCCTGCTGCTCTCTCCAGAGGGGGACTCATCTTCTCCTACTCCCTCAGGCTCCCTGATGAAGGAGGAGGTTTTGGCTTCCTTCTTGCACCCGAATGCCACTTTCAAACCATTCCACTACCCCCATACCTTTCTTTCTCTTCCTTTGAATCCCACCTCTACCACCCACTCCAGATTCTAGTAACTGTCATCTACTGCCCCCCAATTCCACCTCCGACTTCTTTAACCACTTTGATCCCTTTCTCACATCCCTTCTCTCATTCTCCCTGCTCACTTTGATACTTGGGGACTTCAATATTCACAGAGATGTTCCTTTTGCTGACCACCTTCTATCACTCCTCAACTCCACTGACCTTCTGCTCCACCCCACCTTGCCCACTCACCAACTTGGACAGACACTCGATCAAATCATCTCTAACCACTGCACATCTCTTCCCTTACCAATGCTGAAATCCCTCTATCTGACCACAACCTACTCACTTGCCTTCTCTCCCACACTCCTCCTCCCCATATATCTGTGCCGTTCCCCATCAGAGACCTCTGATCTCTGGACTCCATCCAACTTTCTCAAGTCATTACACCCCAGTTAGCCTCCATACCAAATGACCAAATGATGCTCTCAACGCCACCCCCTCTACTGAATTCAACTCACTCATTCCCCTATCCCTTCATCAATCTCATATCGCTAACCCAGACCCTGGATCACCTGTACAGTCCGCCTTCTCTGCTCTTGTGTACGAGCCGCAGAGCACCGCTGGCAGAAATGTAAATATCAGGCTGTCTTTGTCCACTTCAAGTTTATCCTTGCATGCTTTAACTCTGCCCTCTCCTCTGCCCAGCAAAACTATTTCTCCACCCTTATTGACACCCACGCCCATCGCCCTCACCAGTTATTCAAGTCATTTAACTCCCTCCTCAGGGCCCCTTTCCCCCCCACTCTCCCCCTCATCCCTTGCCCCCAATGACCTAGTCACCTACTTGAGAATATTGGTATTATCAGGCATGAGCTCCTTAAAATCTCTCCTGTCCCTCCTCAGTCCCTGCCACTTCCATCTCCCTCTTCAACTCTCCCATCCTTCCAAGCAGTATCTCTAGAGGAGATCTCCTGCATCTTCTCAAAATCCACCCCCTCCACCTCACATCAAGTCCCATCCCTTCACACCTTAATAAAACTCTCGTTCCTTCCATTCTTTCCTCCCTAATCACCATCTTCAACAGTTCACTCTCCAAAGGCTTCTTCCCCACTGCTTTCAAACATGTCCATATCTCCCCTATCCTAAAAAAAAAAAACCCTCCCTTGACCCCATGGCTCTCTTCAGTCATCCACCCATCTCCTTCCTACCATTCCTCTCCAAACTCCTTGAGCAAGTTGTCTACACTCGCTATCTCAAATTCCTCTCCTCCAATGCTCTTCGTCCCCTTCACCCCACAGAAACTGCCCTCTCAAAGGTCACCATTGATCTCCTTCTGGGCCAATCCAGTGACCTCCCCTCCACCCTAATCCTCCTCAGACTTTCAGCTGCCTTCATTAGTCTCCACCAACACTTCTCCTGGAAACGTTATCCAAGATTGGCTTCACTGACACTGTCCTCTCCTGGTTCTCCTCTCATCTCTCTGCTCATGCATTCTCAGGCTACTTCTTAGGCTCCTCTTCTGCCACCCACACCCTAACTGTGGGGGTTCCTCAATGTTCCATTCTGGGTCACCTTCCATTCTCCAACTACACCCACCCCTTTCAAGAACTCATTCACTCTCATGGCTTCAACTACCATCTCTATGCTGATGACACCTAAATCTACATCTCAGCCCTGATCTCTCTCCCTCTCTGCCGTCTTACATTTCCTCTTGCCTTCAAGACATCTCTTCTTGGTTGTCCTCCCATCACCTCAAGCTTAACATATTCAAAACGGAACTTCTTATCTTCCCACCCAAATCCTGTCCTCCCCCTGACTTTCCCATTACTGTAGATGGCACTGCCATCCTTCCTGTGCATTATCCTTAACTCCTCTATCTCATTCAACCCACATATTCAATTCATCACTAAATCCTGTCAGTTCCACCTTCACAACATCACTAAAATCTGCCCTTTCCTCTCCATCCAAACTGCTACCATGTTATTACAAGCACTCATCCTATCCTACCTGGATTGCTGCATCAATCTCCTTGCTGACCTCCCAGCCTCCTGTCTCTTCTCATTCTAGTCCATACTTTGCTCTGCTGCCTGGATCATTTTTCTACACAAAAGTTCAGGACATGTCACCCCACTCCTCAAAAGCCTCCAGTGGTTGTCCATCCACCTCTGCACCAAATAAAAACTCTTCACCATTGGCTTTAAAGCACTCTATCACCTTGTCCCCTCCTGCCTCACCTCGTTACACTCCTACTACAACCCAGCCTACACACTTTGCTCCTCTAGTGCTAACCTTCTTCCTGTGCCTCGGTCTTGTCTATCACACTACCAACCCCTCACCAACATCCTGCCTCTAGCCTGAAAGAACCTCCCTCCTCAAATCTGGCAGATGATTACTCTCCCCCCTTTCAAAGTCTGATTGAAGGCACATCTCTTCCAAGAGGCCTTCCCAAACTAAGTCCCCCACCTTTCCTCTTCTCCCAATCTCTTCTGCGTCTCCCTGATTTGCTCCCTTTGTTCTTTCCCCTTCCCAGCCCCACAGCACTTATGTACATACCTGTAATTTATTTATTTCTATTGTTTGTTTCCTCCCCTCTGGACTGTAAACTCACTGTGGGCAGGGAATGTGTCTAACGCTATATTGTTCTTTCCCAAGTACTTAATATAGTGCTCTGCACACAGTAAGCGCTTAAAAATGCCACAATTATTAATTATCATTATTAAACTAAAAGGTCAGCCTACACCCTATAGCATTCACTAGTCAGGCTCTAGCTAGAAAATTGAGTCCAGTTTCAACACATAAATGAACCAGGGAGAGCAATAAAAATGATTAAAAGGTGGGAAAATGAGCTCTAGGAAGAAATGCTACAAGAACTGGGACTATTCATCCAGAAATGGAGAAGGATGAAGAGTGACATAATAACCATTTTGATGTATTTGAAGGAATATTTGAAGGAAGGAGGAGAATAACCAGCTGTTCTTGATTTTTCCTAGAGTCGACAAAAAATGAAAAGAAGCTAAAGTCTAGCAAGATGAATTTGAGTTCAGTGAAAGGAAGATCTTTGCAGTTGAGGGCTGCTAAATAATGTGGCAGGGGACCCCAATAGTGTGGAATGACCTGCTGAAGAGGCCCCCAGGAAGTTTGAAACAGCTCTGCAGTAATTACCCTCCTTAACCATCCCAATCACCAGGGCTGTACCTTATAACTCCCTAGACCTTTCCTTCACAACTTTGACTCTCCTTCTACTAACCCACTTTGTATCTTATTGATAATAATAATAATAATAATTGTGATATATGTTAAGCACTTACTGTGTACCATGAACTATATTAATGCCATGCACTATATTAAGTACTGGAGTAGGTACAGGCAGTTCGGGTTGACACAGACCCTGTCGTAAATTGGGCTCATAGTCTTAATCCTCATTTTCCAGATGAGGTAACTGAGGCACAGAGAAGTAAAGTGACTGGCTCAAGGTCACACAGCAAATAAGTGGTGGAGCTGGCATTAGAACCCATGTCCTTCTGAAGCCCAGGCCCATGCTCTATCCACTAGGCCAACAATTATGGTATTTGTTGAGCACTTACTATGTGTCATGCATTTTACTAAACACTGGGGTGGGTACAGGCAAATCGAGTTGGACATGGTATCTGTCCCATGTGGGGCCCACTCTAATCCTTATTTTACAATGGAGTAACTGAGGCATGCAGAATTTAAGTGACTTGCCTAAGGCCACACAGCAGACAAGGAGTGGAGCCAGGATTAGAACCTGTGATAGAACCTGTGATCTTCTGACTCCCAGGCCCGTGCTCTATCCACTAGGCCATCCACGAACTTCTCCAAATCCATTTTCAAGGTGTTAAAAATTTTCAGCAAGCTCAACTTGTTGGGGTAACACATTTCCATCTGCTTACCATCAGCTGGATGAAGAAGTGTTTCCTTTTGTCAATTCTGAACCCACAATATCTAAGCGTCAATAAGTTCTAATTCTGCCAGTTGCTTGTTGTGTGATGGGCAAGTTACTTAACTTCCCTGTGCTTCAGTTTCCTCAACTGTAAAATGAGGGTTAAATACCTGTTCTTCTTCCTACTTAGAGTGTGAGCCCCATGTAGGGCAGGGACTGTGTCCAACCTGATTAACTTGCATTAACCTCCATACTTAGAAAAGTGTTTGGCACATAGTGTCTAGCAAACATAACAGTAATAATAATTATTATAATAATAATGAGTTCCTTTCATTCTAAGATTATGAGATTTGAGGATCATTAGATTAGGAAATATTAATGGTGAATTTAGTGTGTGCTAAGAACTGGGACAGATTCTATATAATTTAATTAGATACAATCTCTGTCCCTTGAGGAGTTTACAGTGTAAGAGGCAGGAAGAAGGTATTTTGCCCCCATTTTAGAGATGAAGAACAAGAGGTTAAGTGACTTGCTTCAAGTTTACTGAGCAGAGGCATAGCTTCCTCGACCATAAGCTCATCCTCTAGTCTGTAAACTCATCCTCTAAACTGTAAACTTGTCCTCTAGAGAGTAAGCTCAATGAAGGCAGGGAAAATGTCTAACACCTCTGTTATATTGCTATATTGTACTCTCCCAAGTGCTTAATACAGTGCTGTGCATATGGTAGGCACTCAATAAATATGATTTATCAGTAGTTAGGACTACTGACTGGTTTCCTGAATCAAAGAATCAGGAATCATGCTGTAAAGCAGTGAGGCTAAGAGAAGCAGCCTGGCTTAGTGGAAAGAGCCCTGGCTTGGGAGTCGGAGGTCATAGGTTCTAATCCCGTCTCCACCACTTATCAGCTGTGTGACTTTGGGTGAGTCACTTAACTTCTCTGTGCCTCAATTACCTCATCTGTAAAAATGGGGATTAAGACTGTGAGCCCCATGGGGGACAACCTGATTACCTTGTATCTACCCCAGCACTTAGAACAGTGCTTTGCACATAGTAAGCACTTAACAAATACTATAACTACCAATTATTATTATTATTCTCTGGGCCTCAGTTGCCTCACCTGTAAATTGAGGATTAAAAGTGTTAGCCCAACATGGGACAACCTGATTACCCTGCATCTACCCCAATGCTTAGAACAGTGCTTGGCACATAGTAAGCACTTAACAAATACCATAATTATTATTATTATTGTTATTAAAGTCCCAAGTTCTTTCTCCTAGGCCATTCAGTGCTATTATTACCCTGTTCACAGCCATTTTGACTCAAATTATGTCCCCTGTCGGCATTTATTTCTCTAGACTGATAATTCCCTTTCCTTTCAGGCTATCAGACTTTGAACCTATTCTGTGTATTTGTTTGTGTTCATTCATTCATTCAATAGTATTTATTGAGTGCTTACTATGTGCAGAGCACTGTACTAAGTGCTTGGAATGAACAAATTGGTAACAGACAGAGACAGTTCCTGCCCTTTGATGCCCTTTACAGTCTAATCAGGGGAGACGGACAGACAAGAACAATAGCAATAAATAGAATCAAGATAAATAGATCATTCCTGATTATTATGATCATTATTATTATTATTCTGGTATTTGTAATCACTTACTATGCATCAGGCATTGTACTAAGTGCTGGGATTGATATAAGCAAATGAAGTTGGAAACTGTCCCTGTCCAACGTGGGGCTCACAGTCTTAATCCCCATTTTACAGATAAGGTAACTGAGGCCCAGAGAAGTGAAATGACTTGCCCAAGGACACACAGTAGACAGTGAAGGAGTCGGAATTAGAATCCATGACCTTCTGACTCCCAGGCCCGTGCTCTCTCCAATAAGACATGTTGCTTAGGATACTCCCACTTGCCTCATGAGTTATGGCCATGAAAAATGGATACCCACTTCCTATTTGAGAAATGAAGAGATACTCCCTGTCATTCAGGTAACAGGTCAGTAGAACTCAGGGTATCCGATGGAGGGTTAGGGACTGCCCAGGAAGGCTAGCAGCATAACGTAGCAGATAGAGCACGGGTTGGGGAGGCAGAAGGTCAAGGGTTCTAATCCCGGCTCTGGCACTTGTCTGCGATATGGTCTTTGGCAAGTCACTTTATTTCCCTGTGCCTCAGTTACCTCATTTATAAAATGGGAATTGAAAGTGTGAGCCCCAATTGGGACAGGTATTGTGTCTGACATGATTTGCTGTATCCACCCCAGTGCTTACTGTAGTGCCTGGCACATAGTCAGTACTTAACGAAAACCATATTTTTTTCGTATTGTTTTTGGATGCATGAGTTAATCACCACTGACATTAGACTGCTGGAGTATTGCTCAGTCCTTTTAGTTTTGGGGCAAAATCAGTATTTTCTTCTCAAAACCTATTTCCAAAAAATACACCCTCCTAGTGCAGATCTATTCACTGGATGGGTCTAAGCTAAATAAATTATCTGCATAACTTAGGCCCAAAAATACTTTTTCAGGAATTTTTTCTTTGGTGACCTCAATACCTAGATAATTTAATAGTGTAGAACCAAACATAGACAAAAATATTTGACCCCAAATGCTGTATTCTGACCATATTCTCCCAAATATTTTTGTTTAATCATTAGCCCTCTCCAGGTTTGAAAATATATTGGCTATTTATAGAGATATATTTTTTGGCCTAGGAATGATTAAGTAGAAAGCCAAATGTGGTTTTCTAATAATCTTTGAAAGCAGAAACTCATGAGTTACTGAGATTTGATTCTGTATTGACTTCCATTGTGAATCTCTTGTCTTTCCCTTGGGGAAGCAATATTTTCTGAATGGATATAAAAACATACAGCTATTTCCAGTTTAACGGGGGATAGGAGGGGATATTCTGGTCTGATACTTTCTTCCTTTATCAACTAGAAGTTTGATTGGTGGCTGGACTGAGCATAACTGAACATTTGTGTATCTGATGGGTTCTCCTGGGACCAGTCAATGTTGAATTTTAGCCTATTTGTGTTAATGCTGAAGCCAAACCATGGTGGAAAGATCGATGTCAATCTAGCAGGTGAGATAGTAGATGCCCAGAGGACTGGATTGATGAGCTTGAGCCCCAAGAGTAAGTAGGGCCATGGAAGAGAAAGAGCATGCCCCAGAAGAAAGGGCACAGGGCTGACAGAAGACCTAGGTTCAAATTTCAGGTCTATTAGTTGCTTGCAGTGTGTCCTTAGTCAAGTCACTTCTCTGTGCTTCAGTTTCCTCAATTATTAAATGGGGATTAGGGATGATAAATGTGAGATGCAGTGTGGCCTAGCAAAAAGACCACTCTTCTGAGAGTCAGAGGACCAGGATTCTAATCCTATCTCTGCCACATGTTTACTATGTGACCTTGGGAAAGTCACTTAACTTCCCTGTGCCTGAGTTACTTCATCTGTAAATTGAGGATTGAATCCCAGTCCTTTCTTCTTAGACTATGAGCTCCATGTACTACAAGGACTATGTCTAACCTGATTAAACCTGTATCTATCCCAGTGTTTAGAACAGTGTTTGACCCACAGTATGTGCTTAATAAGTACCATAATTACAATAATTATTATTATGTCCTCACTCCCTCTTAGACATTAGCTTCATGTAGGGCTGTCTGAGCTAAATATACAATATCTTCTCCGGAACTTAAAAGGGTACTTGGCTCATAGTAAGTGCTCAATAAATATTATAATCATTGATTTTAGTATTATTATTATCATTATTATTTACAGCCCCATCCCAGAAGGCTGCACGGGCTAATTTCTTAACTAATATGGAAATGCCACAGGGTGTCAAATAAGAACTATTATCATCATGTTCAGAAAGAAATGCAGGGAAACCAACTATGGAAACAATCGTAAGATTTCATTTTTCCACTGCAGGCAAGATCCTAGCCACAAACTTCCTGAACTGGCAATCAAATAATATCATTAAAGAACCATTAGCTCCCAGATTCCCGAGGCAGCTTTAAGCCAGAGCTGGCACCACCAATAAAATCTTTCCTGCATATAAGATGTAGAAGAAACTCAGGAAACAACACCAAGATTTATACATGGAGTTTATAGACCTTCCAAAACATCTGACCCCCTCATCCAACCTAGATTCTGGCAACTGCCCTCAGAACGTTTTATAGATCTTCCAGAAGCATTTGACCCCATCATTCAACCTAGTTTCTGGCAAACACCCTCAGAACATATCAAGAAGGTCCTTGTCTAATCCTTTCCCATCAATGGTAAAGTAAGGTAGGGTTCTATCCAAGGAATATTCTTGCTCAAAGTATTTCTCCCTCCCAGCCCCACTTCCCCCTTCCCAACCTCACAGCATTATATACATATCTGCAATTTTATTTATTTGTACTTATGTCTGTCTCCCCCACTCTAGACTGTAAGTCCACTGTGGGCAGGGAATGTGTCTGTCTATTGTTGTATTGTACTCTCCCAAGTGCATAGTACAGGGCTCCACACATAGTAAGTACTCAATAAGTACGATTGAATGAATGAATGAATAAACCCAATATAGTGCTTAATAAATACCACGGATTGTTTGATTGATTGGATACAGCCAGGCTCCAAGACCCCTGATAGAGCTGGTGTCCAAATTTGATTCCAACTGACCGTGAAACTTAGAGTCAATCAAGAAAGATGATTCCAGAATGACTGTAGCCATATACAAAGACACGATAAAATTATGATACAAATTCATGATACAAATATAGAAGCAATCTAGCATAGTGGGTAGAACATGGGCCTGGGAGTCAGAAGGACCTGGGTTTTAATCTCGGTGCTGGGACTTTTCTGCTGTGGGACATTGGACAAATCACTTCACTTCTCTGTTCCTCAGTTCCCTCATCTGTAAAATGAGGATTAAGACTAGAAGCCCTTTGAGGGGCAGGAACTGAGTCCAGCCCAATTATCTTGTATCTACTCCAGTGCTTAGAACAGTGCCTAGCACATAGTAAGCACTTAAAAAACATTATCCTGAAGTTTGACAACTATCTTGAAGAAGATTAAGGTTATTATTAGAAAATTGATTAAGTGTTCACTATTGCCAAACACTGTACTAAGAACTGGGGTAGATACAAGATACTGTAAACTCAGTGGGGGCAGGGAATATGTCTGTTTATCATCACAGTATAATAATAACAATAATAATTACATTTGTTAAGCACTTGCTATGTGCCAAGCATTGTACTAAGCGCTGGGGTGGATACAAGCAGCTCGGATTGGAAACAGTCCCTGTCCCACATTGGGCTCACAGTCTCAATCTCCATTTTACGGATGAGGGAACTGAGGCCCAGAGAAGTGAAGTGACTTTCCCAAGGTCACAAAGCTGATAGTACTCTCCCAAGTGCTTAGTACAGTATTGTGCACACAGTAAGCTCTCAATAACTGCAATTGACTGACAAGATAAGCTGGTGGGTGACAGTTCCTGTCCCTGCTGGGCTTCCCAGGAGTGAGGGCAGGTATTTAATCCCCATTTTCAGATGAGGAAACTGAAGCAAAGAGAAGTTAAAGTCCCAGAGTGGGCAAGTGCCAGGGCTGGGATTAGAACCCAAATTCACTAGGTCCCAGACTCAGGCTTTTTTCACTAGCCCAAGTCCACACCTATTTCCACCACTTAGGTAGTGTGATGCTCTCTGGTACAAGGTGGAAAATACAGTCCAGAATATCAGAGTGTGCTTTGGTAGAATGACAGGGTGACACAAAGCTGGCATCAATCTTCATCAAAGCAACTAGAATTTCAAGAGAAGAATTTGTGTGTCCAAATTTCTAGATGCCTGTGAGAACCAGAATCTAAGCACACATCTTATTTCTAGAGCAATTCTACCAGTCCTTTCCCTGAGCCAAATGGCAATTTAAGGTCCTAAATCTTGAGGGCCTAGAGCATAGTCAATCTGCCATATGGATGCCATACTGATTTTCTGGGAAGACCATGGGAGAAGGATGAACAATCACTTTATAACAGTAACAATAATTGTGGTATTTGTTAAGACCTTAATTTGTGCCAGACACTGTACTAAGTGCCGGGGTGGGCACAAGTAAATTGGATTGTACACAATCCCTGTCCTATATGGGGCTCACAGTCTCGATCCCCATTTCACAGATGAGGTAACTGAGGGCCAGAGAAGCGAAGTTACTTGCCCAAGGTCACACAACAGACAGGTAGCAGAGCAACAAATAGAACCCATGACACTCTGATTCCCAAGCCCATGCTCTATCCACTACGCCATGCCTAAACAGCAGTATGGCAAGATGAAGTGGGAAACCAGTCAATAATGTGGGTAGAAGAAATAATGTAAGTGTAAATGGTACCTTTACATGATATCGAGGCATAACCTCAGAATCTATGGCACAAATGAGAAGATTACTGCCACATCATATGATGGATCAACATGAAGAACAACTATTAGAGACAGAAAATGTTTTTAGCATAGAGGTTTAGAGAGGATCACAACTTAAATGGGGAGAAATGAAAAATATAATGCTGTGGGAGCAAATGTAGTAGACGTTAATGTCATTTGTCTGCTGTGTCATTTAACTTCTCTATGCCTCAGTTACCTTATCTGTATAATGGGGATTAAGACTGTGAGCCCTCTGTGGTACTGGCACTGTGCCCAGGCTGATTGTCTTGGAGCTACCCTACTACTTAGAACAGTGCCTAGCACATAGTAAGTGCTTAACAAATACCATAAAAAATTAATAATTTCTAGAGGCATTTTAACATGCACACACTGCAGGATGAATTTTCAAACACACATCAATCTTTTCTGGAATAATCACACACTCTAGTGGAATTTCACCTTTGCTCTTTTGCTTCTAACCTCGAAGGACAGCTGAACTGTCTGCCTAAATGTCCAGTGGAAAAGAATATTACAACTTTGATCTAAAATTTTATTTCATCTTTTCAGCACTTATATCTCCCACAAATGATGTGGTCCTTAAGAGTGCAAGAGTGGTATTTGTTAAACACTTAGTGTGAGCCAGGCACTGTACTACACACTGGGATAGATAAAAGATAATATGGTTGGATGCAGTCCTTGTCCCGCATGGGGCTCATAATCTTAATCCCCATTTTACAGATGAGGTAAGTGAAGCACAGAAAAGTTAAGTGACATGCCCAGGGACACATAGCAGACAAGTGGTAGAGCTGGGAGTAGAACCCTAGTGCTTTTCAATGGAACTGGAACATATATATATATATGTATATGTATCAGTATACAATTATTCCTAATCCCTAAAGATCAAACCTTTACCAAAATATCTAACAGTGGAATGTGCTGGAAATCATTTTTTTAGCATCATTATAAATTTTAATATTATTATCACTGTCACTGTTGTTTTCGTTAAACCTGCATTCACATCACAACCAACAATAAGCAGTGACTGAAATCTGCCTCCTGGACTGAGTATTTTCTCTCCCACTTGTACCATAGAGTATCTGAAAAACACCAACTAGAGAAGAACAAAAACTAGTGGGTGAAAATTTTAAATGACATAAAAAATGGATAAAAGATACCTTGTTTGGGAACTTTGCAGATCAATTACCTCTTAAAAATCACAGGAACAAAATTAGCAATCCAAATGGAAAGCACCCCATTGCAATAAAAGATATTATTTACAAATGACCAGGAATTAAAAAAGCTATTTATTTGACACAGTAAGTATAATATACTGAACTCTCTATACATCCTGATGGAATATTTCTAAATGAACTACCCATATTTTGCAGCATGACTGGGCTTTGATTTATGAAGCCAAAGTAAATGATACATGCCGCCAATAAAAATTCCTTGCAAACGCAGCTTTTTCCATTTCATTTTAAAGTGAATGTGAAAAGAAACACATACAGAAGGTTTTTTTTTTTCTTTAGTCACTGCAATATTAAATGTGCAGCCCAGATATGAGAGTATTCTGTTGGGGGAGTAATAATAATAACAATAATAATAATAATAATTGTGGAATTTGTTAAGTGCTCACTCTGCTAAACTCTGAAGTGGATACAAGCAAAGTGGGATGGGATGGCATTGAGTATTTGCTGCAATCAAAAGATTTTCACTCAGGGGTGTTCACGTTGGAAGCTCCGAGACATGAGTTGCCCTTTAGTAGAGTGTCAGCTCCTTGTGGAACATGTTTCTTGTGTGTTTGTATTTCCCATAATATGGCACGCTAACCTCAGTATATAGTCAATAAATGTTATAGCTACAATGATCCAAAAGCACAATAGCAAAAGGAAATGTTTTCCATGTTTTTGTGGCTTTCTCCATCTGATGAGGAATGAGTGTAAGTCAACGGTATTTATTGAGCACCTATTGAGTATGATTCAGCCTACATCATTTCACTAAAAGCTTCTTCTAGCTGAAAGTGTGACAGAATCCAAATTTAATTGGGTATGCTCCTGACTTTTCCACTCATTTACCTTATGACCTTAAATGAACTATGCAACCTATAACATCATAAAATGAACCCTTGCTTGTGTCCTCCATTTAACCTGGAACTCCTCTGCCTTCATGTATGACAGAACACCATTCTCCCCACTTTCCAAGCCTTACTAAAATCTCATCTTCTCCATGAGGCTTTCCCTGATTAAGCACTCATTTCCCCTACTTCTTCTCTTTTCTGTATCATCTGTGCACTTAGATCTGTTCTATTTAGTCACTTGATGCTCACCCCACCCTCATTCCTACAGCCCATATGCACATATCTGTAATTTATTTTAATGCTCAACTCTCCCTCCAGAGTGAAAGCTCTTTGTGGACAGAAGGCATGTCTACCAACTATGTTGTATTGTACTCTCCCAAGTGCTTAGTTCAGATCCCTGTACACAGTTTACAATATTCTTTATGGTATTTGTTAAGCACTCACTATGTGCCAGGCACTGTACTAGGTACTGGGATAGATAAAAGCTAATCAGGTTGGACACAGTCCATTTCCCACATGGGACTCTCAGCAGTAATCCCCATTCATTGATTCATTGATTCATTTGTATTTACTGAGCACTTACTGTATGCAGAACACTGTACTAAGCCCATGGCAATAGAACAATAAGCGGACATATTTTCTGCCCACAACCACTTTACAGTAGAGGGAGAGACAGACTTGAATATAAATGAATAAATTACAGATATGTACACAAGTGCTATGGGACTCGGAGGGGAGATGAATAAGGGGAGCGAGTCAAGATGAAGCAGAAGGTAGTGGGAGAAGACAAAAGGAAGGTTTAATCAGTGCTAAGTGCTTAGTAATAATGTTGGTATTTGTATTTGTTAAGCGCTTACTATGTGCAGAGCACTGTTCTAAGCGCTGGGGGAGATACAGGGTAATCAGGTTGTCCTACATGAGGCTCACAGTCTTGATCCCCATTTTACAGATGAGGTAACTGAGGCCCAGAGAAGTTAAATGACTTGCCCAAAGTCACACAACTGACAAGCGGCGGTGTCAGGATTCGAACCCATGACCTCTGACTCCCAAGCCCGGGCTCTTTCCACTGAGCTACGCTGCTAGTGGTCTGCACATAGTAAGCGCTCAATACATATGATTGAATGAATTGAATGAATGGGAGGGGTGAAGTTTTGAAAGAGGAGAGAATAACTGTCGTATATGAAAAGAGAGTGTTCCAGGCCAGAGGCAGGATGTGGTTAAGAGGTCAGCAGTGAAATAGAAAGGATCGAGGTACAGAGAGAAGGTTACCATTTACCAGATGAGGTAACTGAAAGACAGAGTAGTCAAGTCATTTGCCCCAGGTTGCACGGATACAGTCCATGTCCCACATGGGGCTCACAGTATTAATCCCCATTTAAGGGTGAGGTAACCGAGACACAGAAAAGTTAAGTGACTTGCCCAAGGTCACACAGACAAGTGGTGGAGCCCGAATTAGAATTCAGGTCCAATAAACACCAATTGATTGATAGATTGATTGATGGAGTACTTATTCTGAACCAATTAGTGCTCTAATGTTGGAGTGTATAGAAGATAATCAGATCAGACACAGCCTCTGTCCCCATGGACCTTGCAGTCTAAAAGGGATGAAGAACATTCATCCATTCATATCTTAACCTAATTTTGAAGATGAAACAACTTGCCCAAGGCCACCCAGCAAAATGGATCTATAAACAACGCATCTCTGCTTTCCAGCTAGAAATGGTATGGCTTGAAAAGGAGAACCAAGCAATTACCATGGACAGGTGGAATGAGCAGGAGCCTGGAATCAAGAGATCTGGGTTCTAACCCTGTTCCACCACTTGCTTGCTGTGTGACCTTGGGCAAGTCACTTACATTATCTATGCCTCAATTTCATCTTTTAAATGGGGATAAGATTCCTGGTGTCCCTCCCTCCTAGACTGTAAACTCCATATTTGTTATTTGTTAAGCGCTTGCTATGTGCAAAGCACTGTTCTAAGCGCTGGGGTTGTTACAAGGTAATCAGGTTGTCCCACATGAGGTTCACAGTCTTAATCTCCATTTTACAAATGAGGTAACTGAGGCACAGAGAAGTCAAGTGACTTGCCCAAAGTCATATAGCTATTAAGTGGCAGAACTGGGATTAGAACCCATGACCCCTGACTCCCAAGCCCGGGCTATTTCCACTAAGCCACGCTGCCATATGGGACTGGAACCGTATCTGAATCTATTGTATCTATCCTAGCACTTAGCACAATTTTCGACACAGCAGAGTAAATACTTAAAAATACAGCATTATTATTATGCTAGTAAGTTACATGATCCATCTAAGGTCACAAGGCAAATCAGTGGGAAAACTCAACTAACCTCAGATTCTGTCCCTCTTTTATCCACAGCAAGCTTTTAGTGAAATGATTTAGACTGAAAATATTTGTTCCTCATCAGACTGCTTGCTACACAACATGGAAAATGTTTATTTTTGCATCCTGTACTTTTGAATCATTGTGGTTATAGCATAAACGCTCTGGGCATGTCACTCCCCTCCTCAAAAATCTCCAGTGGTTGCCTACCAACCTTCACATGAAGCAAAAACTCGTCACTATTGGCTTCCAAGCTGTCCATCCCCTGGCCCCCTCCTACCTCACCTCCCTTCTCTCCTACTACGGCACAGCCCACACACTCCGCTCCTTTGCCACTAACCTCCTCACTGGGCCTCATTCTCGCCTGTTACGCTGTCGACCCCTGGCCCACTTCCTACCTCTGGCCTGGAATGCCCTCCCTCCTCACATCTGCCAAACTAACTCTCGTCCCCTCTTCAGAGCCCTACCTAGAGTTCACCTCCTCCAAGAGACCTTCCCAGACTGAGCCCCCTCTTTTCCTCTGCTCCTCCTCCCCTCCCCATCACCCCTACTCCCTCCCTCTGCCTTACCCCCTACCTCTCCCCACAGCACTTGCGTATATTTGTATATATTACACTATTTTATTAATGATGTGTATATATCTATGATTCTATTTACCTATTTTGATGCTAATGATGTCTGTCTACTTGTTTCGTTTTATTGCCGGTCTTCCCCTTCTAGACTGTGAGCCCGATGTTGGGTAGGGATTATCTCTATCTGTTGCTGAATTGTACTTTCCAAGAGCTTAGTACAGTCCTCTGCACACAGTAAGCACTCAATAAATATGATTCAATGAATGAATTATTGAGCTCTTGACACATATCAATCTATTGTAAGCCCGTCAATGAGCAGGGATTGTCTCATCTGTTGCCGAATTGTACATTCCAAGCACTTAGTACAGTGCTCTGCACATAGTAAGCACTCAATAAATACTACTGAATTGTATCTATTAAGTTCTTACTCTGGACAAAACAATGTACTAAGAGCTTGGGAAAGTATAGTACTATTGAGTTGGAAGAAGCAGTCTCTGCCCACAGAGAGCTTACAGTATAGCCGTTTCCCCTTACTAACAACAGGGGAAACAGCATGATGTAGTGAATAGAGACGGGCCTGGGAGTCAGAAGGTCCTGGGTTCTAATTCCAGCTCCGCCACTTGTCTGCTGTATGAGCTTGGGTAAATCACTTCACTTCTCTGTGAATCAGTTACCTCATCTGTAAAATGGGGATTGAGACTGTGAGACTGGGGATATCCCTATGTTGGATAGGGACTCTGTCCATCATGACTATCTTATATCTATTTCAGTGCTTTGAGCAGTGCCTGGCACATAGTAAGTGCTTATTATTATTACTCTGCTTTAGACAAAGCTCCAGGGGAGAGCAACCATGTGTAGAATGCACTAAATCCCACTGTGACAACCAGTGAGCACTTAGAGGGGGAGGAGGAAGCCAAGAGAGTCATTCCTTGGGGCTCCATCCTTTCTGAAGTGTCAGCCAAAACAATCAGCGAGAAGGACTCAGGTGGGGGACAGACAGCTCAGGTTTTAGGGAAGAAGGAAGATCCCTGGCCATTTTAATGGCAGGCAGCGAGCAGTGGGCCCGGAAGAGCAGGAAACATGGAGAGTTCATGATGTCGACCCTGGGTGGACACAGGGCACACGGAAGGATTGGAAAGAATTCCTGGAGGTTCAACGGAGGAGTGAGGCTCCTTTCCTTGAGAGGGAGATGGACATAAGCCCTGGAACACCTACAGGGAAGTCCAGAAGGTCCTGGAGGGGGAATGTAGTAAAGCCAGGGAGGCGAGGATTGAACTGGATTTATTTAGGTTGTTACCTTAAAATCATATTAAATATCGTAGAGATCTCAAACCTCTGTGTCTGCTTATGGTAAGGGCTGGAGGAGAAGTTCTGAATAGCGGTAAGACACAAAACCTGGGGAACCCCTAGACTGGAAGCTCAATGAGGGCAGGGAATGTGTCTGTTATATTGTTGTATTGTACTCTCCCAAGTGCTTAGTAATAATAATAATAATAATGTTGATACTTGTTAAGCGCTTACTATATGCAGAGCACTGTTCTAAGCGCTGGGGTAGATACAGGGTAATCAGGCTGCCCACGTGAGGCTCACAGTTAATCCCCATTTTACAGATGAGGTAACTGAGGCACAGAGAAGTTAAGTGACTTGCCCACAGTCACAGAGCTGACAAGTGGAAGAGCCGGGGTCGAACCCCTGGCCTCTGATTCCGAAGCCCAGGATCTTTTCACTGAGCCATTCTGCTTCCCCTAAAAGTGAAGTCATTGGCCCAATGTCACATAGCAGACAAATGGCATAGTCAGGATTAGAACCCATGACCTTCTGACTTCCAGGCCCAGGCTCTATGCATTAGTACAGTGCTCTGCACAAAGTAAGCACTCAGTAAATACGATTGGCGGGCTGACTGAACAACAGTTGAGAGTGCTTTGTGCATGTGTTTCCTATAGCCAGCTCCGGGACCGTAGCGGTAGTGGATGGTAAGTTACTAATCCCCAGTGACCTCTATACCTTCAGGGAAATACCTGGGATTCAGCAATAGAGTGGTGGCAGCAAGAGGGGTGCATACAGTTGGGGGACAGTAAATAGGATGCCCTAAAACCTGTGGTACAAGAATGAGAAATATGGAAGGTTGAGAAACACCTAGGCCCAGTGGCTAGACCACAGGCCTGAGAATCAGGAGGACCTGGATTCTAATCCCAGCTTCTCCACTTGTCTGCCTTATGACCTTGAGCAAGTCACTTCACTTCTCTGTACCTCAGTTACCTCATCTGTAAAATGGGAATTGAGACTGTGAGTCCCATTAGTGACAAGGACTCTGTCCCACTTAATTTGCTTGTGTCTACCCCAGGGCTTAATATAGTGTCTGGCACATAAAATGGGTTTAACAAAAAACCACAGTTATCATTACTATTATTATTATTATTATCATTATTATCCAGATAGGGAGCATTGCTTGAGGGCTTTAAAGCTGATGGTAAGGATTTCTATTTGATGGGAAGATGGATGGATAATCGCTGGAGCTTTCTGAAGAGTGAGGAGCGATGGACTAAATATAGTTTTAGGAAAATCCAGGCAGCAGGACACAGGGACCTCAGCAGGTGGCTGATGCAGTAGTCAATGTAGTAAATAATAAATGTTTTTTACTTATCAGCATTGGAAGCAGTTTAGATGGAGAGGACAGGACAGATTCTAGGAAGATAGAACTAACAGGATCAGGTAATAGAGTGAATATGCATGCTGAATGGGAGAGATGAATTGAGGATACCAAGGTTACAGGCTTGTGAAAATGGAGGATGGTGGGATTGTCTATATTGAGGGGCAAGTCAGGTGGAAAATAAGATTTGAGTAGGAAGATGAGGAATTCTGTTTTAGGCTTGTGAAGTTGAAGGTGTCTTGCTAATTTTGATCTTACAAAAGCTAACCAATTTGTAATTCCATAAACTTTCAATTCCAAATGCTTAATAAATGACCTTTCCACCTCCCTTCACTCATAGGTGAGTGAACATTTTGCAATCAGATTATTATTACTATTATTATTATATTGTGGAATTTTTAAGCACTGGAGTAGATATTATTGAGACCCCATTATATAGTTGATGAAACTGAAACACAGAGAAGTTAAGTGACTTACCCAGGATCACACAGCAAACAATTGGCAGAATTGAGATTAAAACCCAGGTCCTCTGTCTCCCGTGCCCATGCTCTTTCCTCTAGGCCATGCTGTTTCTCAATTAATCATATTTATTGAGCACCTGCTGTGTGCAAAGCACTGTATGTAGGACTGAGTACAATAGAATTAACCCTTTTAACCCTATTAATTAATAGAATTAAAGAGCTTGCAATGTAGTGAGGAAGAAAGATACTGAAAAATTACAGATAGCAGGAAAAATCAAGTATACAGAGCTATGAGAAGGTTAGGAATTTGAAGTGAGGAGCCTCTATGCTGAAGGGTGAGAGATTAAAAGTTATGAGATAGTCTGATCACATGAAAATCATCTTTCCTATAGTGTGTAGTGTATTTACCACTTACATATTGACAACGATTATGAAATGTATTAAGAGTTCAGTATCAGTTTAAATACTGTTGTGCCTCCTGCAAAAGAGTAGATTTGGACTTCATATTTAAGAAGTGGAGGTTTTGCTTTAGAAAGACCACAAAAGAAATTAGTTACCACTTGTAACTGAGTGTCATAAATCTGAGTTATACTTGGATCAAGCTGTCCTTTACGCTGACAGTTTCCAAAGCATTTAAAAATCGTTGTACCAATTCACTAACACACAGGAATTATTCCCCATGACATTTTCTTATCTTACTGTGGCATCTCTGGATTTGGGATACATGTTAAGAATTTGGAATTGGAGTACAGTCGGACTTTCTCGTGATAATGGCCCATGTCAAAGATATCACCGCACAAGTGCTACCTCTTAAGGTTTGGAAACTAGCTGGTGTGGTGAGTCCACAGTAAGCTCCCTTATTAGTGACTGTTTGTGATCCCGTGAACAACATAAAGGAAGGGAAAAGCAGAAGCACGCAGAAGGCAAGAGGCAACAGTGCAAGCAAGGAGAGGCATAGAAAGAGGCACGTAGGAGGCAACACAGAGTCAAGGACTTCGAGCAGAGAAGCTCGCAAAGGAAAAGTGAGAAGGAAGCAAACTGAGAGCAGCACTTGGAAGCAAAAAGAAGAAGCACTGGCAGAGAAGGTTCCCTAGAGAAGCAGCATGACTCAGTGGAAAGAGCGCGGGCTTGGGAGTCAGAGGTCATGGGTTCAAATCCTGGTTCTGCCACTAGGCAGCTGTGTGACTGTGGGCAAGTCACAACTTTTCTGTGCCTCAGTTACCTCATCTGTAAAATGGGGATTAAGACTGTGAGCCTCACGTGGGACAACCTGATTACCCTGTATCTACCCCAGCGCTTAGAACAGTGCTCTGCACATAGTAAGCACTTAACAAATATCAACATTATTATTATTATTATTATTGTTGACCAGCAGATTGATAGAGTGGAATGAGTGAGGGTGCATATGTGTCACTACCTTGCACGTTGGTAAAACTAAGTAAAAAACCTTTACACAGTAACCTTGTTGATCCGAGGTGTGGTTTGACTTTTCTACATGTCACTGAGGCTTCCCCAGTCCAGGAAGGTCCTGGTTGGCACGAAAAGGGGGCTCATGACAGATGGTTGATCCAACCCTGTTGATGAATAGCTATCATCGGAAGCTTTCCTCATTCTTTCTACTTGTTTTTTGAAGATTACTGTCAACCCCCATCCACTGTCTTTTACTTTGACATTTCCTGTTGCATAAGGGATAAACGAGGTCTTTGCTGTTTTTGTTAATCCCAAAGCAGGACTGATGCACTGGATTGCTACATGTTTCATATTTATAGATGCCACTAGTTTCCTCTGTGCAAACAAGGAAATGAAATGTCATTGAAATGGAAAAATGATCAACCTACTAGATAAAAGCTAAGATGGCCCAAACTCTCCTAGAACTGTGAGATTGGCCCATCCATGGAATCCAGTCATGAACGGGTCTGCAAGGTAACAAAATCAGTCAGTATATTGTATTTATTGAGTATTTACAGTGTGCAGAACACTGTACTAAGAGCTGGGAAAAGTATAAGAATAGGTAGACCCATTCCCTCCTCCCAACAAGTTTAGAGTCTGGAGATGGGATGTTGAAATTAATATAATCCCAACCAGATCGCTTCCGGGGGGGCATCAACCAGACCAGTCTAAAAGGCATGATTCTCATATAGCCCAGGGAATAATGATCGAAACAAAGGGTTAAGAGTCTCTCATCATTCCACAATGTCAAACATCCATACTCTGGGAAAGGTTAGTTGTTGAGGTGCATACAGATCTTGATCTAAGAATGTTTAACCCATGATTGAGGAGCAGCATGGCTCAGTGGAAAGAGCATGGGATTGGGAGTCAGAGGTCATGAGTTCGAATCCCAGCTCTGCCACTTGTCAGCTGTGTGACTGTGGGCAAGTCACTTAACTTCTCTCTGCCTCAGTTCCCTCATCTGTAAAATGGGGATGAAGACTGTGAGCCTCATGTGGGACAACCTAATTACCCTGTATACCCCAGCGCTTAGAACAGTGCTCTGCACATAGTAAGCGCTTAATAAATACCAACATTAAACAGCACCACCACACTATTTTATTAGATGTGGAGCTGAGCAGCAAAGGAAGTGAACAGAGAATAATCCTGAAGGTACATAATGAAACCCCTCTCAGCGTCGCAACTGGAGAGTTTCCAGTACCCTGCCAGCCTCAACTATGCGAGGGAGAATCAAGCAGAGGCATATCCATTCCAATCCTCCCTTGGGCAGTGGCTAGCGAATGGAAGGCAATCTGCTACAAGTCAAAACTCACCTTTACTGGGCAGCATTGGCATGGGAGATAACTGAAGGTGGAGACTCAAGTTTATTGCATGGAAGGAGGCAATGGTAAACCACTTCCATATTTTTAACAGGAAAACTCTATGGATCCACTACCAGAACGATTGCAGATGGAAGTGGAGTGTTTTGGGAGAGATATGTCCATGGCGTTACTATAGGTTGGAGATGACTCGACAGCGTAAGACAAGATATTGAAATCTGGTTAAAATCATGGTATTTGTTCAGCACTTGATATATTTCAAAAACTATTCTTAGCTCTGAGGAAGATGCAAGTTAATCAGACCAGACACATTCCCTGCCCCACATGGGCTCATAGTTAAAGTAGGAAGGAGATCAGATACTGAAAGGTATAGAGAAGGTAGAGAGAGTTAAGTGACTTGCCAAAGGTCACACAGCAGGCAAGAAGTGGAATGGGGATTAGAACCCAGGTCTTCTGACTCCCAAGACAGTGTTCTTTCCACTAGGCCATGCTCCATTTCAAGACGTCAAACAGAGCTGATCGACCGGAAGCAATCCACAGATGGACCTCTTTGGGAGGCAGTATGACCTACTGGAAAGAGCATAGCACTGGGAATCAGGAAACCCAGGCTCTAATCCCAATTCTGCCACTGATCTGCTATGTGATTGGGGGAAAGTCACTTAATCTCTCTGTGCTCCAATGTCCTCATCTGTTAAATGGGAACAAAATACCTGCTCTCCTCACTTCTTAAACTGGGAGCCCTGTTTGCAACAGGGTCTGGGAGAAGTCTGATCTTGAATCCACAACGGTGCTTAACAAAGTGTTTAAGGCCATAATGAGCACTTAATACATTTCATAAATGTTATTATGAAGCCTCAGCATCTATTATAAATCATAAAGACATGGGCAACATTTCTATATGTGCGGTGATGACAAAGTTCTTTTTTTTTATGGAGACAAGTGTAACCGTAAATGATCTCTTGTTGTGCCTTCACGTTTGATGTATGCAATACCTGAGGCTGTTTTTCTTTTTGCCTGGGCTCATGATCTTTTCTAAACGTCTGCTTAAAACGAACTGCTCCTTTCTTGACCGCAAACACATCCAGGCTGGGGCAGTGTTCATCCATCACTCAGATTGAGACCACGCTTCACTAAATAATTAAAGCATTTATTTCCTCTGTCCCCTAGCTTGCAAGTTGTCCTGGATCAGCTCACCATATAGCATCTGTTTGAGATTTCTGCTGTTATTCATCATATACACAAAGTTCACCCAGGGAAGCTGTGCTAAGATGAGCATAACTTCAATGATGTAGGCAGACTTTTTTTCCAAGACTCTGCGGTTTGTGAGCCAACCTGCCACCTGATGTTAAGTCAATGTTAAGTGTAGCGTGTAGCCTGCTCTGCACATGGTAAACGCTCAATAAATACAATTGAGTGACTGACTGACATGTAGGTGATTTGGATGGAACTACTCAAAAGTCAGATGTGTTTTCGGACATGGGACCAGCTCTCAAAACCTTTTAGAAGTTTGGATAACATTTTAACTCCGTACACTTTCGGTGTGGTCTGAAGCTTGAGGCACATTGTCAGCCTCTTGAGAATTGTTTAATGGAAAAGGAAAGGAAAGGAAATGAGTTTTTATGCCTCCATTTTCTACTTCCTTGTCTTTTAGTGCATCATTAGATTGCAGACTGCCTACATTATAGAATTCTGAGGCAACATTCAGCTCTGTAGTGCTGCTAAAGTTCATTGGCTGGTGAATCTGACTCCCAGGCATCTGGTGGTGGTTAGTTCATCTTCTTCAAATGTCGTCGACTCGTTTCTGACCCATAACGACTCCATGAACATACCCCCTTCAGAATGTCCCCCTTCAGAATCCTCTGTTATAAAGTCTTTCTAGTATGTGTAACCCTAGAATTTTCTTGGTAAACATACAAAAATGGTTTATCATTGCCTTCTTCCTCTCAGTAAAAATTTGAGTCTCTGCCTTTGTCTTTGATCGACATTTTGATCACTCGATCATCCTCATTTGATTCTTTCCCATGCCACTGCTGCCCAGCACAGATGAAGAGACTTTATCTGAGACTTTGACTTAGACCTTTCCCATATGGGTAGCCCTAAATGGCATAGCTCTAAGCCTCATCCACGTACACAAACTCTCCTATCACGATAAAGTGTTGATTCATAAGAGACAGTGGCTAGTGCATTTCCTGAATATTCTTCAAGTTTAGTGTCAGTAATAATGGTACTTGCTAAGCGCTTACTATGTGCCAAGCACAGTTCTAAGAGGTGGAGTAGATACAAGATCATCAGGTTGTCCCATGTGGGGCTCACAGTCTTAATCCCCAATTTACAGATGAGATCACTGAAGCCCAGAGACGTTAAATGACTTGCCCCGTGTCACACAGCAGACAAGTAGCAGAGTCAGGATTAGAACCTACATCCTCTGGCTCCCAAGCCTGTACTCTTTCCACTAAGCCACACTGCTTCCCTGCTGCACTGACCACAAAGCTGATAATAATAATAATAATTGAGGCATTTGTTAAGCACTTTCTATGTGCCAGGCAGTGTACTAAGCTCTGGAATGGATACATGCAAATCGGGTTGGACACCATCACTGTCACACATGGGGCTCACAATCTTAATTCCCATTTGACTGATGAGGCACAGAGAAGTTAAGTGATTCACCCAAGGTCACACCACAGCCACTTGGGAGAGCAGGGATTAGAACTCAGAACCTTCTGACTCCCAGGCCCATTCTCTTTCCATTGGGCAATGCTGCAGTCTTTTTGAAGTTTTGCTCCTAGGACAGAGTCATCGGCTTACAGCAACTCCTGGAGAACACAGTAGCAGAGTAACTGTCTACATGAATTCTAAAGGACAGAATTGAGGTAGTCAACTATCTGCTAGCTCTGAATCCTCAATCGGGCTGGCAGACCCCGATTTGGGACCCTGACCAATGAGCAGGGAATGTGTCCACTAATTCTGTTGTATTGTACTCTCCCAAGAGCTTAGTACAGTGCTCTGCACGTAGTAAGCACACAATAAATATCATTGATTGATTGGTAAAGGAACGTCTACTAACTCTTTCAGACTTTCTCAAGCAATTAGTGCTTGGATGCTCTGGGCGCAGTAAGTACTCAATAAATACCATTGATTCATTGATTGAATTTTTAATACTCACAGAACCAGAGGTAGGAGTAGAAATTAAAATCCTGAGGAGAAATTAAAATCCTACTGTCAAACCGTGTTGTCTTGCTTTTCACATCCTTATCTAGTGATCAAGAGCTTGTTATCCGTTTGTCTTTTGAGTCACCATTTCAGAGAAGCAGCTTGGCTCAGTGGAAAGGAGCATGGGCTGGGGAGTTAGAAATCATGGGTTCAAATCTCAGCTCCACCACTTGTCAGCTGTGTGACTTTGGGCAAGTCACTTAACTTCTCTGTGCCTCAGTTACCTCATCTGTAAAATGGGCATTAAGACTGTGAGCCCGCTGTGGGACAACCTGATTACTTTGTATCCTCTCCAGCACTTAGAACAGTGCTTTGTACATAGTAAGCGCTTAGTAAATTGCATTATTATTATTCCACAGATAGCCTCTAGATTGTAAGCTTGTTGTGGGCAGGGAATGAGTCTTTGACGTTGTTAGATTGTAATCTCCCAAACGTTTAGTACAGTGCTCTGCACACCTTGATTGGCTTACTGACAGCTCATTGATAGCTCAGGAATTGCTTTAGTCAATCAGTGGATGGTAGTTATTGAGCATCTACTGAGTACAAAGAAATGTACTGAGCTCTGTGGGAAGGAACAATAAAAACAAGGAATTTACCATGCCAATTTGATTAGGAGCTCCAGTACTGCAGAACACATGTTTGAAATGAACAGTTTGATTAAATGTTTTCCAAAGGCAAATCTGCTTCTCTGATTAAGAAACTGACGGCCACGCCCATGGATGTTTGTTCATTCCTTCCTTCCCAAAAGTGACAGTTTCGATCACGTGGACATGTCTTATGAAGTTGAAAATAAGCTCTGACATGAAACGGGATAGTAGTCCTTCAGATCCACAGTGTTGTGCAAAGATGTGATTTTGCAATCCCTTTCTGTACTTTCAAGTAGTTGTTGTATTTTATTTTGTCTCTCTAGGGATTAAAAAGTTCCAAAGTAATAGATGCAAAATCTTCGCCTGGTCAAACATAAAAGCTATAAATTTAAACACATCCAAATCCGGTAAATAACAGCTTAAACCATCCACAACTACACTAATTCACTCTATTGATTATTACTGAGTTTTATTTCTCCAAATCTGTAAACACTTTGTGGGTTGGAACCCAACCTACCATCTCTGTTTTATTGTACTTTTCGAGGCATTTAGTCCAGTGCTCTGCACACAGCAGGTGCTCAGTAAATACAAGTGATTGATCAATTGATTTATGTGGGCATGGAATATATCTGTTATATTGTTGTTTTGTTCATTCCCAAGCACCTAGTACAGTGCCCTGCACACAGTAAGCGCTCCATAAATATCAATGATTGACTGACATTGATCTGTATATAAGAAACATGGCTTAGTGGAAAGAGCAAGGCCTTGGGAGTCAGAGGACTTGGGTTCTAATCCCAGATCTGCCACTTGTCTGCTTTGTGACCTTGAGCAAGCCACTTAACTTCTCTGTGCCTCAGTTATCTGTAAAATGGGGATTAAGACTATGAGCCCTGCTTGGGACAACCTGATTACGTTTTATCAACCCCAGTGCTTGGCACAAAGTGCTTAATCAATACCATAAGTATTATTTTTATTTTGCCTTATTGTATCTGTTTCTTTTTGTCCATAATTGTTTCTCCTCCAGCTGACACTACCTAATGATAATAACTGTGGAATTTGTTAAGCACTTACTCTGTATCAAGTACAGTACTCTGATACAGTATAATCAGATGGGGCACAGTCCCTGCCTTCTTGGAGCAATTTTAAATAGTTTTTGTCACTTTGTAAATAATTTGTATCTCTTTGTCTCATTAAATTGTAAGTTACTCGAGGACAGGGGACACGTGTCTTGGTGCTGTTGTGTTCCCCCCACGCGCTTTACACAGTGCTTAGCATTCAGTAAATGCTGCATACATATGCCATTTGGTTGTTTGGATGATCTGATACATGATCCAGGGAGAGAAGATGAGGAGAGAAGCCATTGTAAAAATGCAGAGGTCCTGTTAGAAGGTCAACTTGAGAGCGGTGGGGCGTTTAAGGGGGGTTTCAATAGCAGAAAAGAACAGAAATGTAAAACCCAGAAACCTGGGGGAGAGCCCTGAAGTGGGTAGTAAGAATCTTATTTGAAGTGAGGAAATGCAGAAGAAATGAAACACAAGTAATCAATGTTGCCACGTGATAGAGTTTCCAACATAAACAACTTCAATATTCATTTGGGTGTTCCTGACAACCTTCCCACTGCCCGCTTTCTCTCACTCTTCAACTCCAACCGACCTCCTGCACTACACCACCTCACCCACTAACCAGCTTGGACACATGTTCAAACTCATCATCTCTAGTCACCACACAAGCTCCAACCCCACCAACTGAAATTCCACTCTCCAACCACAAACTCCTAACCTGCATTCTCTCCCACCCACTCCCTCCACACAAATCTGCCCTGTTCCCCTACAGCGACCTCCGATCTTTGACCCCCTCCAATTTTGCAAAGACATATATTTTTATGGTTCCTGTTAAGCGCTTATTATGTGCCCAGCACTGTATTAAGTCCTGGGGTCAAGTCCAAGATAGTCTAGTAGGACACAATCTCTATCTTTCATGGGGTTCAAAGTCTTAAGTAGGAAGGAGTAGGATTTAATCCCCATTTTACAGATGAGATAACCGAGGAACAGAGAAGAAGTTAATTAACTTGCTCAAGTTCACACAGCAGATAGGTGGTAGGGCTGAAATTAAATCCCAAGTCCTCTAACTTGTAGGCCTATGTTCTTTTCACTAGACTATGTTGCTTCCCCATTCCTTGACAATATGCTTCTTCTGTTCCTGTACTTGAGTTGCATAGGTCAGATGCTGTAATTTCAGAAATCTTGTCCATCTTAATTTCAACCTCTCCTGCTTTAACTCTTCCCACTCCTCCATCAGCAACAATCCCCAGCAACAATTCTCCATCCTTATGCATTCATTCATTCAGTCAGTCAGTCACTTATTGAACATTTACAGTGTGCAGAGCACTGTAAAAAGCACTTGGGAGAGTACAGTATGACAATAAACAGGCAAATTTCCTGCCCACAACAAGCTTACAGTCTTCCCATACCAGCTATTTCAGATTTTTAACTCACTACTCAAACCTCTTGCCCTCCCACCTTTCCCACTTCTCAACTCCTAATGATCTCACCATGTACTTCATAAATAAAATAAAATCCATCAGACATGATCTCCCTAAAGTCTCTCCTGCTCCTCTCCAGTCCCATTTTCCTCCTCTCTCCTCTTTGACTCTCCCATCCTTCCCAGAAATGTCTCAAGGGAACTCCTGCCTCCTCTCAAAATCTACCACCTCTACCTTCTCTGACCCCATCATTGGTACCTTACCAAAACACTTGCCCTCTTCTTTCTTCCCTCCCAAATTACGATTTTCAGCAGCTAACTTTCTAACGGATTTTCTTTCCACATTTGTAAACATACCCATGTGGCCCCATCCTAAAAAAAAACTCTCCTTTGACCTGATGGCACCCTCCTGCCATCATCACCCCATCCCTTCCTAAGATTATTTTCCAAACATCTTGAGAAAATCTTGCCCAATTCAAAGGACTAGTCTCCATCTTTATCCTCCCTGACCTCTCATCTACCTGTGATCTTGTTGACCACTCCCTTCTGCTGGAAACCCTAACCAACCTTGGCTTCACTGACACTGTCTTCTTCTTTTTCTTCTCCTATCTCTCTCATCACTCCTCAATTTCTTTCATCAGCTTTTCTTCTGCCCACTAACTTCTAACTCTACTTTCTGTTCTCCATCCTCATATATTTCCTTGGGGATCTCATCTGCATCCGAAGCTTCCATTATCATCTCTATGCTGATGATTCCCAAATCTGCCTCTCCAACTCCAGTCTATCTCTTCTCTGCAGTCTGGCATTTCCTCCTGCCTTCAGGACATCTCTACTTATATGTCCCACCGACACCACAAATTTAACATGTCCAAAACAGAACTCTTTATCTTCCCATGCGAATCCTGTCCTCTCCTTGACTTTCCCATCACTGTAGACAATACCACCTTCCTTCCTGTCCCACTATCGGGTAACCTTGGCATTATCCTTGGTTCATCTCTCTCATTCAACCCACATATTCAATCTGTCACCAAATCCTGTTGGTTCTACCTTCAGATTATTGCTAAAATCTGCCCTTTCCTCTCCACCCAAACTGCTTCCGTGTTGATACTAGCACTTATCTGGGACAAGGCAAATTCTTCAGCTTACTCCGAAGGGCCAGAGTCCCTTCAGTACTGGAGAGTTTCCAGTCCTCTACCAGTCTTGGTTATGGGAGGGAGAGTCAAGCAGAGGCCCATCCATTCCATTCCTAGCTTGGGCAGTGACTAGCGAGTGGAAGGCAATCTGCAGCAAGTCAAAACTCACCCGTGCTGGGCGGGAGGGGGGAGGATGGGAGGGAGTTGACGATGGACATTCAGGTTTATTGTGCAGAAGGAGGAAATGGTAAACCATTTATATATCTTTTACCAAGAAAACTCTATGGATACACACCCAGAATGATTGCAGATGGAGGTTGGACATTCTGGGAGAGATGTGTCGATGGTGTCACTATGGGTCAGAGACAACTTGAGAGCATAAAACAAGAAGGGCCAGAAGCTGGGTGACCCAATGAATAGTGCCCAGACCTGAGAGTCAGAGGATCCAGATCCTAATCCTAATCTCTCTGATCTCCATTCCTCCTCTCTCTCCTCACTCTAGTCTATTCTTCACTCCGCTGCCCGGCTCATCTTCCTGCAGAAACGCTCTGGGCATCTCACTCCCCTTCTTAAAAACCTCCAGTGGCTGCCTATCAATCTCCGCTCAAAACAAAAACTCACTCTAGGCTTCAAGGCTCTCCATCATCTTGCCCCTTCCTACCTCTCCTCCCTTCTCTCTTTCTACTGCCCATCCCACACGCTCCGCTCCTCTGCGGCCCACCTCCTCACTGTCCCTCGGTCTCATCTATCCCGCTGTCCACCTCTGGGACACGTCCTCCTGTGTTCCTGAAACGTCCTCCCTCCTCATCTCCACCAAAATAATTCTCTTCCCATCTTCAAAACCCTACTTAAAGTTCACTTCCTCCAAGAAACCTTCCCAGACTGAGCTCCCCTTTTCCCTCTGCTCCCTCTACCCCCCCTTCACCTCTCCACAGCTAAACCCTCTTCTGCCCCCTTTCCCTCTGCTCCTCCCCCCTCCCGTCCCATCCCCTCAGCACTGTACTCGTCCGCTCAACTGTATATATCTTCATTACCTTATTTATTTTGTTAATGAGGTGTACATCACCCTGATTCTCTTTATTTGCTATTGTTTTAATGAGATGTTCATTCATTCAATAGTATTTATTGAGCGCTTACTATGTGCAGAGCACTGTACTAAGCGCTTGGGATGAACAAGTCGGCAACAGATAGAGACAGTCCCTGCCGTTTGACGGGCTTACAGTCTAATCGGGGGAGACGGACAGACAAGAACAATGGCAATAAACAGCGTCAAGGGGAAGAACATCTCGTAAAAACAATGGCAACTAAATAGAATCAAGGTGATGTACAATTCATTAACAAAATAAATAGGGTAAAGAAAATATATACAGTTGAGCGGACGAGTACAGTGCTGTGGAGATGGGAAGGGAGAGGTGGAGGAGCAGAGGGAAAAGGGGAAAATGAGGCTTTAGCTGCGGAGAGGTAAAGGGGGGATGGCAGAGGGAGTAGAGGGGGAAGAGGAGCTCAGTCTGGGAACGCCTCTTGGAGGAGGTGATTTTTAAGTAAGGTTTTGAAGAGGGAAAGAGAATCAGTTTGGCGGAGGTGAGGAGGGAGGGCGTTCCAGGACCGCGGGAGGACGTGACCCAGGGGTCGACGGCGGGATAGGCGAGACCAAGGGACGGCGAGGAGGTGGGCGGCAGAGGAGCGCAGCGTGCGGGGTGGGCGGTAGAAAGAGAGAAGGGAGGAAAGGTAGGAAGGGGCAAGGTGATGGAGAGCCTTGAAGCCTAGAGTGAGGAGTTTTTGTTTGGAGCGGAGGTCGATAGGCAACCACTGGAGTTGTTTAAGAAGGGGAGTGACATGCCCAGATCGTTTCTGCAGGAAGATGAGCCGGGCAGCGGAGTGAAGAATAGACCGGAGCGGGGCGAGAGAGGAGGAAGGGAGGTCAGAGAGAAGGCTGACACAGTAGTCTAGCCGGGATATAACGAGAGCCCGTAATAGTAAGGTAGCCGTTTGGGTAGAGAGAAAAGGGCGGATCTTGGCGATATTGTAGAGGTGAAACCGGCAGGTCTTGGTAACGGATAGGATGTGTGGGGTGAACGAGAGGGACGAGTCAAGGATGACACCGAGATTGCGGGCCTGCGGGACGGGAAGGATGGTCGTGCCATCCACGGTGACGGAGAAGTCTGGGAGCGGACCGGGCTTGGGAGGGAAGATGAGGAGCTCAGTCTTGCTCATGTTGAGTTTTAGGTGGCGGGCCGACATCCAGGTGGAGACGTCCCGGAGGCAGGAGGAGATGCGAGCCTGAAGGGAGGGGGAGAGGACAGGGGCGGAGATCTGCATGTCATCTGCGTAGAGATGGTAGTCAAAGCCGTGAGAGCGGATGAGTTCACCGAGGGAGTGAGTGTAAATGGAGAACAGAAGAGGGCCAAGAACTGACCCTTGAGGAACTCCAACAGTTAAAGGATGGGAGGGGGAGGAGGCTCCAGCGTAGGAGACCGAGAATGATCGGCCAGAGAGGTAAGAGGAGAACCAGGAGAGGACAGAGTCCGTGAAGCCAAGGTGAGATAAAGTATGGAGGAGGAGGGGATGGTCGACAGTGTCAAAGGCAGCAGAGAGGTCAAGGAGGATCAGAATGGAGTAGGAGCCATTGGATTTGGCAAGAAGGGGGTCATGGGTGACCTTAGAGAGAGCAGTCTCGGTAGAGTGGAGGGGACGGAAGCCAGATTGGAGGGGGTCTAGGAGAGAATGGGAGTTAAGGAATTCTAGGCATCGATTGTAGACGACTCGTTCTAAGATTTTGGAAAGGAAGGGTAGTAGGGAGATAGGACGATAACTGGAGGGGGAAGTGGGGTCAAGAGCGGGTTTTTTTAGGATGGGGGAGATGTGGGCGTGTTTGAAGGCAGAGGGGAAGGAGCCCTTGGAGATTGAGTGGTTAAAAATAGAAGTTAAGGAAGGGAGGAGGGCAGGGGCGATGGTTTTAAGAAGGTGAGAGGGAATGGGGTCCGAGGCGCAGGTGGAGGGGGTGGCACTTGCGAGGAGGGAGGAGATCTCCTCTGAGGATACTGCAGGGAAGGATGGGAAAGTAGGGGAGGGGGTTGTTGGGGGGGAGGGGAGAGTCAGAGGGGTGACTTTGGGGAGCTCAGACCTGATCGTGTTGATTTTCATGAGGAAATAGGTGGCCAGATCATTAGGGGTGAGAGATGGGGGAGGGGGAGGAACAGGGGGCCTAAGGAGAGAGTTAAAGGTCCGGAACAATAGGCGGGGGTGACGGGCATGGGTGTCGATGAGGGAGGAGAAGAAGCTTTGCCTGGCGGAGGAGAGGGCAGAGTTAAGGCAGGAAAGGATAAATTTGAAGTGTGTGAGGTCGGCTTGGTGCTTGGACTTTCGCCAGCAGCACTCAGCAGCTCGAGCATAGGAGCGTAGGAGGCGGACGGAGGAGGCGATCCAGGGCTGTGGGTTAGTGGAGCGAGAGCGGCGGAGGGAAAGGGGGGCGAGAGAGTCGAGATGAGTAGAGAGGGTGGAGTTGAGAGCGGAGACCCGCTCGTCGAGAGTGGGAAGAGAGGACAGGGCGGCAAGGTGAGGCGAGATGCTATTGGAAAGACGGATGGGATCGAGAGAGCGGAGGTCTCTGTGGGGCAGTAGCGAAGATTTGCAGGGGGAGGGAGTGTGAGAGATGAGGCAGGTGAGAAGGTTATGGTCAGAGAGAGGGATTTCAGAGTTGGTGAGTGAGGAGATAGTGCAGCAGTAGGAGATGACGAGATCGAGGGTGTGACCGAGTCGGTGAGTGGGCGCGGTATGGTGGAGGAGGAGGTCGGCAGAGTCGAGGAGGGATAGCAGGCGGGCGGCAGAGGAGTCGTCGGGTACATCCGTATGGATGTTGAAGTCTCCAAGGATCAGAGTGGGCAGAGAGAAGGAGAGGAGGAAGGTGAGAAAGGGGTCAAGGTGGTTGAAGAAGTCGGAGGTGGGAGCAGGAGGGCGGTAGATGACGGCGACAAGTAACTGGAGTGGGTGGTAGAGGCGAATGATATGGGCTTCGAAGGAGGGGAAGGAGAGGGAGGGGGGAGGAGGGATAGTGCGGAAGCGGCATCGGGGCGAGAGGAGGAAGCCGACGCCTCCTCCCTTACCGGTGAGTCTGGGGGAGTGGGAGAAGGAGAGGCCTCCGCCGGAGAGAGCGGCGGCGGAAACCATGTCTTCGGGAGAGAGCCACGTTTCCGAAAGGGCGAGGAGGAGGAGAGAGCGGGAGAGGAAAAGGTCATGGATGAAAGGTAGCTTGCCTGTAATAGAGCGGGGGTTTGATTCTATTTATTGCCATTGTTCTTGTCTGTCTCCCCCAATTAGACTGTAAGCCCGTCAAAGGGCAGGGACTGTCTCTAGCTGTTACCAATTTGTACATTCCAAGCGCTTAGTACATTGCTCTGCACATAGTAAGTGCTCAATAAATACTATTAAATGAATGAATGAATAATCCAGGCTCTACCACCTCTCTGCTCCATGACCTTGGGTAAATAATTTATTTAACTTCTCTGTGCCTCATTTTCCCTATCTGTAAAATGGAGAATCAATCCCTGTTCTCCCCCATACTTAGATTGTAGGTCCCATGTGGGACCTTGTTTTAAATCGACCTCAGAGGTTTGTACAGCAGTTGGGACAAAGTGCTTAATAAATGCCATAATAATCATCGTCATAGGAATGATGTTGATTATAAGAATCATAATAATCATCGTAACAATTATGATGATTATTATGATTTTTAAGCTAATTCCACACACAGATAAGCAGGAAAGACCCAGATATTTCGAGAAAAACAAAACAATACCCTAGTCTGGATACCTACAAACGTGGCTCAGTGGAAAGAGCACAGGCTTTGGAGTCAGAGGTCATGGGTTCAAATCCCAACTCGGCCATTTGTCAGCTGTGTGACTTTGGGCAAGTCACTTAACTTCTCGGTGCCTCAGTTACCTCATCTGTAAAATGGGGATTAAGACTGTGAGCCCCACGTGGGACAACCTGATTCCCTTGTGTCTACCCCAGCGCTTAGAACAGTGCTTGGCACATAGTAAGTGCTTAACAAATACCAACATTATTATTATTATTATTACAAACTTCTTGTGGGCAGTGATCATGTCTTCCAATTCCATCATATTTTACATTCCCAAGTGCTTAAGTAACATGCTCTACACAAAGTAAGTGCTCTATAAGTACCATCATTTGATTAATCAACTGATCTCTCCCAAGGCAGCTTTTGGGGTTTTTTCCCATATGGGATGGCAGCACTCACCTCATGACCTTAGTGGAATGCCCCAACTTTGAATTAGGAGAGGAGAAGGAAAGGGTGATGAAATTCCAGAGCCAGAAATTCATGTTAGAGGTCAGAAGGGATTGGGTGTGGGGAGTTGGTGTTTGCTAAGCAGGAGGGATGGGGGTGGGTAGGGTGAACTTCAAGGAAGGCCCTGTATACACTGTGCTCACGGAAAGGCTGTTCAGATAAACAGAGCAGTGGGTTCTGGGTAGAAGGTAACCTCTGGACTTGTTAGGAACAAGAAACGAGCTGCAGATTAGACAGAGGTGGTTATACTTGTATCTAATTTAAAAGGTTATTGTACTTTTGCTACTGAAAACTTTATCTGAATAAGTTTTTGTCTAATGATAATGATAAGAATAATAATGGTACTTGTTAAGTGCTTACTATATGCCAAGTGCTGTTTTTAGCACTGGGGTAGATGATGATGATGATGATGGCATTTGTTAAGTGCTTACTATGTTCCAAGCACTGTTCTAGCACTGGGGGGATACAAATCAATCAGGTTGTCCCACATGGGGCTCTTAATCCCCATATTACAGATGAGGGAACTGAGGCACAGAGATGTTCAGTGACTTGCCCAAAGTCACACAGCTGACAAGTGGCAGAGCCTGCATTAGGGCCCACGACCTCTGTTTCCCAAGCCCATGCTCTTTCCATTGTGCCACACTGCAAGTAAATCAGGTTAGACACAGTCCTTGTCCCAAATGGGGCTCATACTCTTATCCCCATTTTTCATATGAGGTAACTCAGTCTCAAAGAAGTTAAGTGACTTGCCCAAGATCACATGGCAAACAAGTAGCGAAGCCGGCATTAGGACCCAGGCTCTTCTGACTCCCAGGCCCATGCTCTATCACTAAGTCATGCTGCTTCTTAAGAGTATGCCAGATCAATCTGTGTGTAGGAAACCTGAAATGTCAGAGGCTGGTTATCATAGGGATGTGCTTGGGCCTGGTATTGGAAATTCCCCCCAAACCCCAGCAGCCAGTCCTTGGGGTGTCTAACTGGCCAGCCGAACCCCAAATGCTTCCTGTGACTTTCAGGTCTAAATAATTATAGTATTTAAGTGCATACTATGAGACAAACACTGTTCTAAATGCTGGGGTAGGTACAAGGTAATCAGGTTATCCCACGTGGGGGATAACAGTCTTAATCTCCATTTCACAGATGAGGTAACTGAGGCACAGAGAAGTGAAGTGTCTTGACGACTGTCACACGGCAGACAAGTGGCGGAGCTTGGAATAGAACCCATGTCCTCTGACTCCCAAACCCATGCTCTTTCCACTAAGCCACACTGCTTCTCTGTACCCACTTCTCAGTCATGTACCCGCTGCTTGACCAAGCAGTGTGGCCAAGTGGATAGAACATGGGCCTGAGAGTCAGAAGGACCTGGGTTCTCATTTCCACTCTGCCACTTGTCAGCTCTGTGACCTTGGACAAGTCACTTAACTTCTCGGTGCTTCAGTTACCTCATCTATAAAATGGGGATTTAGATTGTGAGTCCCATGTGGGACAGGTACTGGGTTTTACCTGACAAGCTTGTATCTACCCCAGCTCTTAGTACAGCACAAAGTAAGCACTTAACAAATACCATTTAAAAAAAAAAAAAGGATGGTAAGGGCTCCAGATGCTAAACATTTGGAGAGTGCCTGTGAAAATAAAAATGGAATGAACCTTCCTCTTGTTTATCTGCATTTCCCAGACTCTCCCGTTCTCCATACCAAAGGCTGGCTACTGAGAGCGGAAATGAGCCCAACCGGGATTTTAACATGCTTTGTTATGCTTTTATAGTTGGACCCTTTTAAACTAGAAAAACGTAACGATGCACATAAAAAACGCACACTGCCCACTCCCTGCAGGGCCAGGCAGGGTTGCCCTTCCCCAACGAGCCCCCACCCCCTCCCAACGGTTTACTAGACTGGCTGCCTCTGGGCCCTGGGATGTGGCGACAGAGAGACCGGGTCCAGCCGACTCCCCCCGGCAATACCCCAAGAAGGCTGAAGGCCTTTCCTATACCTTTCTAGGCTTTTTCTTTTTCCTTTCACCTTTTATGACCTGCTGCTCATGCCTTGGCCGTTCTTTCTGGTTCCAAACACAATTCACTTTGCTCCCTTTCCCCCTGTCGCCTGCTTCTTCTTGGCTCAGAGGATGGGTGGGATTTTGAATTTTCTACACATGGGCTTCCCCAAATGTTTGACACACAACACAGAGCACACTGCGAACAGTTTTTTGGCCCTCCCTCCCCTCCAGTTTCCCTATTTTCAGCTCTTCTTAGCTTCCTGTTGCCACTCCTGTCATTCTTAGATTGAGAGATCCCCACAAGGGATAGGGCCCATATCTTATTCCCAGTTGTACATCTTTTCCCAGCACTTAGCACAGTGTTCTGCAGACAGTAAGCTCTTAATAAATACTATTACTAATACTATACTACTATCATTACTACTAATGATGATGATGATTATATTTGTTAAGCGCTTACTATGTGTCAAACACTGTTCTAAGTCTTGGGATAGGTACAGGCTAATAAGGTTGTCCCACGTTGGGATCACAGCCTTACTATTACTGCTACTATTATTACTTATATTACTATTACTACTACTTGTCTTATGCCGTCGAGTCATTTCCGAATCACAGCGACACCATGGACACATCTCTCCCAGAACGCCCCACTCTCCATCGGCAGTCGTTCTGGTAGTGGATTGAGAGAGTTTTCTTGGTAAAAATAAAGAAGCGGTTTACCATTGCCTCCTTCTGTCCAGTAACCTCGAGTCTCGGCCCTCGACTCTCTCCCACACCGCTGCTGCCCAGCACGGGTGAGTTTTGACTTGTAGCCAATTGCCTTCCACTCGCTAGCCACTGCCCAAGCTAGGAATAGAATGGGCAGGTCTCTGCTTGACTCTCCCTCCCGTAATCGAGACTGGTAGAGGACTGGAAGCTCTTCGGTTGTGACCAGGAGAGGAAAACTACTACTACTCGACAAACAATATCCCACAAATTACTCTCCCAACTTTCAAAGAGTTATTGGACACATCTCCTCCAAGAGACCTTCTCTAAGCCCTCATTTCCTCTTCTCCCACTTCCTTCTACGTGACCCTGATTTGCTCGCTATATTCACCCTTCCCTCAGGCCCAAAACACTTACGTAAATCATTTATTTGTATTAATGTCTTCCTCCCCCTCTAAACTATAAGCTCGCTGTCGGCAAGGAATGTGTTGACCAACTCTGTTATTTTATACTCTCCCAAGTGCTTAGTAAAGTGCTCTGAAAATAGTAAGCACTTAATAAATACAATTGACTGATTGACTGACATCTATAGCTGAATTTCCTTGCACCAAAAGTTTTTTGTTTTGTTTTGTTTCATTTTTATGATATCTGTTAAATGTTTACTATTTGCCAGGCTCTGTACCAAGTACTGGAGTAGATCCAACCTAATCAGGTTGGACACAGCCCTATCCCACATTGGGATCACAAGATAATTCCCCATTTTACAGATGAGGTAAGTGAGGCACATTGAAATGAAGCGATTTGTTGTGAGTTGTTTTGATGCTGTCACACACTATCTTGGAGATGTCTTCATTCTCTGGAAGTTTGACTTTGAGTCAACTGGAGAATGTTGGTCAGCCAATAGTAGTTAATCCTAATGATGATGGCATTTATTAAGCACTTACTATGTGCCAAGCACTATACTAAGCACTGGAGTAAGGTAATGAGAACAGATGTGATCTCTGTTCCACATAGATATCCCAGTCTAAGAGGGAGGGAGAAGAGATATTTTATACCTGCAGACAAGATAAGGAAACTGAGATCCAGAGAAATCAAGTGACCTGCCAAGTTCACACAACAAGCAAGAGATAGAGCCAGGATGGGAACTCAGTTCTCCTGATTTTGCATCTTGTGCTTTTTCTACTAGGTCAAACACTTGTTATGTTTAAAAACCAGGGTTTTTAAAGGACTCAAAGAGTAGTGAAAGAGATGACAAGAAGAATAAGGCCTTGCCAACAGGATTGCCTTTGATTTAGGAAAGTCCACTCTAGTTCCCAGTGCCTTTCTAATTCCTCTCCTTTCACAACAGTGAACTAGTAGTAGTCATAATAATGGTATTTATTAGCTACTTACTGTGGTCAGAGCATTGAATTCAGCACTGGGAGAGAATATACATGAGGGACTTAGACATCAATCAGTGGATTTGAATAACAATAAAATAATAATGATGGCATTTGTTATGTGCTTACAATGTGCCAGGCACTGTTCTAAGCACTGGGGTAGATATGAGATAATTGGGTTGGACACAGTCCCGGTCCTACATAGGACTCACAGTCTTAATCCCCATTTTATAGATGAGGGAACTGAGGCATGAAGAGGTGAAGTGACTTGTCCAAGGTCACACAGCAGACAAGTGACAGAGCTGCGATTAGAACCCATGACCTTCTGACTCCCAGGCCCGTACTCTAAACATTGGACCATGCTACTTCCCTACTGAGGTCTTTCTGTGTGCAGAGTACTGTACCAAGAGTTTGGGAGAGTACAATAGAATAAAGTGGTACACACATTCCTTGCCCTGTGGCTCGGGACGAGGCCCATTTCCTTGAGGCCATCTACTCTATAATTTACCCATTTTGTCCATAAACTCTCCTCGGATATAAGAGTAAAACATGGGTCAGAATGAAAACTAGGATATCTGAATTAAGAGAATGGGAGTCAAACTCTGAGTCTCTGACTGGGACTCCAAACTCTGAGTTTCTCCTATCCTTTGACTTCCACGAAGATTTTCCTTTCCTTTTTTTCCGGTATTTAATAACAGCTTACTATGTGCCAGAAACGGTACTAAGAGCTAGTGTAGACACAAGCTAAATGGGTTGGACACAGTCCATGTCCTACATGGGGCTCCCAGTCTTTACTCCCATTTTACAGATGCGGTAACTGAGGCACAGTAAAATTAAGTGACTTTCCCAAGGTCACACAGCAGATAAGTGACAGATCTGGAATTAGAACCCAGATCCTTCTGATTCTCAGGCCAGTACTCTATCCGCTAGGCCATTCTGATTCCTATGGATCAGACTGAAATATCTAGGGACACATTGCTTTTTTCCAAATTATAGGAAGGTCAAATTTTGTGTCTCCTATAAATCGCAAAGATGATAATTTGGCCTCAATCTGAGTTATTTATTTATGTAAATAATCTTATACTCTATTGTCATCATCAATGCATTTATCCTATCTGCAGTTAATTTGGATGCCTGTCTCCCCCTGGAAAGTATAAGCTTCTTGTGGGCAGGGATCGTTTCTACCAACTCTATTGCATTTTACTTTACTTTTAGTTCAGTGCTCTGATCACAGTAAGCACTCAATAAACACCACTAATTGATTGATTGACTTAAGTAACCACCAAATGCCTAGGCAACCTTCCCTTCCTCTAAAGGCCATCTCCTCTGCAGAAGCATAAAGAAGAACTCGAGTCGACATAATGGAAAGCAGAAGACAAAGGCACCAGGTCTATCTTTGTACCGCTGAAGTGGAAATCCATGTGTCCTAGTTCATGAAGTTACAAAGCCTCAGGACTTTCCTTCCTATCCCAACTGGGTTCTGATGTGTGCATTGCAGGGCTGGAAATTTTGGGGGGAAAAGGAGTGGGAGGAGTGAGGAGGAAAAGAGCTATAGATTAGGAAACACACACAAAAGAAGATCAGTAAAGTGAGATTAGTTGGAGTCCTGTCTTTCACCTAAACAATGATATTTTAACACCAGTTTCATAATTCTTCATTTCTGAAAGAGATAATTCACAACATAAGTAAGATAGCAGCCAGTTTGTGTGGGCTGGAGTTGAACTTGGACCTCAGAAAATAATTTATGGTCAGTGGCTGGGTTAGAAAGCCGCATGCCCCAGCAGGAAGTTGCTATTCTAGAACATTCATTATGTGCTGAACATTGACAGTGGAAAAAAGCAAACATATATTCCCTGACCTATGGGAGGACAGATCTTTGATATTTTAAATCTGATTCTCTGGCCCCAAGCACTCCTTCTGCTCTCTGAAAGATGCCTTTGTAATTACTGCTAACTTTTGGCCTAGAAGATTTGAAACCAGAGCTCATACACTGGTCCACTTCTAATTTGCCTGACCACGGGCAAATCACTTAATATTCTTCTCTACGTTTTGTCTTTTCTCTCAAAAATGGAATGCCCTAATCCCAGGAACCCACTTTCTTCAAGAAACCCAAACCCTGTTAATCCCACTCTCAGTGGCTGGTCCAACCTTGGAGAATATCCATGGAGGAAGAATCTAGGCAGGGCACCCATAAGAAAAATAAAAAATAAATGGTATTTGTTAAGTACTTACTACGTGTCAAAAACTATACTATGCACTGAGGTAGATATAAGATAACCAGGTCAGACAGTCCCGGGCCCACGTGGGACTCAAAGTCTAAGGAGGAGGGTGAACAAGTATCAAGTTCTCATTTAGTCCCCATAGTACATAGATGAGATAGAGAAAGTAGTGGAAGCCATGGGAGTAAATAAACTCTCAAAGGAAGTGTGTGTAGATGGAGACTAAAAGGAGACACAGAACTAAGCCTTGAGTGACTCCCTCAGTTAGAGGGTGGGATGCAGAGTTCAGTTCTCTGTTCTCCGTAGGCTCTCAATCAATCAAGCAATCAATCAGTGATATTTGTTTCACACTTACTATGTCCAGACCACTGTATTAAGGTCTTGATAAGGTACAATACAGTAATGTTGGAAGATGTGATTCCAGCCTTCAAGAGACTTGGAGTCTACAGTGGGAGACAGACATTGAAATAAATTACATTGAAATAAATTAAAGTATTCATATATATGTTTATATATGTGTGTAGTGAATATAGTGGATATACATATAAAGTGTATATGGATTAGAGAAGTAGCATAGCCTAATGGAGAGAGCATGGGCATGGGAGTGGGAGAATCTGAGTTCTAATCCTCGCTCCACCCTTGTCTTGTGTGTGACCCTGGGCAATTCACTTCACTTCTCTGGGCCTCAGTTCCCCCATCTGCAAAATGGGGATTCAATGCCTTTTCTCCTTCCTACTTAGACTATAAGTCCCATGTCGAACATGGACTGTGTCCAATCTGTCTCTACCCCAGTGCTTAGAACAGGGCTTGGCACATAGTAAGTGCCTACCAAATAACACAATTACTATAATTATTATAGTCAGTCGGTTGGTCAATCATACTTATTGTGTGCTTACCACATGCAGACCAGTGTACTAAGCAGTGGGGAGAGCACAATGCAACAATACACAGATATATTCCCTGCTCACAAGGAGCTTATTACAGTCTAGAGGGGAAGATAGCTGTAGGGCTGGAGTGAGGATCAGAGTGTTTAAAGGCTACACAGACAAGTGCGTAGGTGTTGCAGAGGGAAGGGAAAGTAGGGAAAATGAGGCCTTAGTCAGGGAAGGGTTCTTGGAGGAGTTGTGATTTAGGAGAGTTTTGAATATGGAGTGAGTGGTTGAACTGCTGCATATGAAGGGGTAGAGATTTCCAGGCCCAAGGGAAGACACGATCAAGGAGTCAGTGGTGGGACAGAGAGTAGGTTGACTTTAGAGGAGTAAAGTGTGCATACTGGGTTATAGTAGTCAAGCATCCAGGTAAGGTTAGGCTGGAGAGAGCTGAATGAGTAACTTTAAGCCAATAAAGAGTAAGGCGCCTCTGTTTGATATGAAGATTGAGGGTGCAACCACTGGAGGTTTTTGAGGAGTTGGGAGATATGGACTGATTGTTTTTTCAGAAAAATGTTCTGGGGGCAGACTGTAGTACGGACTGGAGAGGGGAGAGGCAGGAGGCAATGAGGAGGATGATGCAACAGTCAAGGTGGGAAATGATAAGTGCTTGGATCAGCGTGATACCATTTTGAATGGAGAGAAAAAGCCCTTGATAAACACTACTGATCGACTGGTGCAAATTCTTGAAAAACAGCACTGAGCTCTGATTCCGGTCATTACCACTTCAGTTCTGTAGAATTCTAAATATCCAATTTCCCAGGCTCCAAAACTACTACCAAGGGGAAGTATCATCACCTTCCACAGAGCCTTAAGGGCTGCACAAAGCCCTCTGTTTCCAGGTCCCCATGAGGTCCTCTGAGACCAGAAGAGAAGTACTGACGGATAAGGCCTACCCATTTATAAACAATGGGCCCTCCAATGCCTGGAAACAGTGCTAAGCAGGGAGTTCCTGGACGGCATAGCCATCTCCCTTCCCAGCCAAAAGCTTTCCGAGGCATGAAATCCCCTTTGTGAGCCGCAGTCTGAAGGTCCTGGTTTCAGCTGGCCCTTCGAGTCCTCATGTTGTGGAGCTCTTGCTGTGCACTGCAGTCTGACTGAGCGAAGCTGGTTTCCCTCCAATCCCATGAAAAGGGCCAGTGTTTACCGTGGAGCCTTGCTCGGCAACTGTTGACATTGCCTGTTAAGTGAATCGATGACTTTCCGAAGCTCCACAGACTGCTTGGAGAGCTAAAATTGCCCAGGGCTGATTGGGAGGACTGGAAAAGTGGGACTGATACTGAAACATTCAAACCCGGGATTTTAGTGAAGTTAAAAGTCACTCTGAGCACATATGCGCAGGAACACCACACAATGCCAGGTGTGGTCATCTTGGTCTCCACACTGACTTCCTGCTGAAGTCAGGCTTGCTTATCAGGGCAGTTCCCCAGATTCTAGGTTTGGAAGCTGCCAATGAGACCCCAAGCGTGTAGCGGCTTCTTTTGGTTCGAAGATGATGCTGCTAATCGTAAGACTGCATCCATTAATGTGAGTGTCTTTGGGAGAGAATGTGTTTCCCGCTTACATATTTTGTCCATGAAAACACAATAGGGCACCTTTTCTGGTCCTTAGTCATAGAATAATAATAATATTATACTCATCGCTATTATAGTGTTCATTAAGTGCTTGCTATATGCTAAGCACTGGGATAGATACAAAACTATGAGATCAGACACAATCCCTGTCCCCTATGTGTCTCCCAATCCATATTATCCCAATTTATAGATGAGGAAAATGGAACCCAGAGAGTTTAAGTGACTTGCCCCAGCTCGCATAGTAAGGCAGTGGGGGAGAGGGAGTCTAACCCAAATTGATGAATCAATGAATCGATAAATAGTATCTATTGAGCACCTCCTGTATGCAGAACACTGTGCTAAGAATTTGAGAGAATACAATGTAACAGTTGGTAGACGTGTTCCCTGATCTCCTGACCTCCAGTCTGGTGCCCTTTCCACTTGACATTTCTGCCTCTCCATTTGCAGGAGTATTGCTCAGGCAACAATTGTTAAGGGAGGTGGTATATCCTCCTGCCATAAAGATATGCATTTGAGCTATTTGTTTTTTTCAGTGACTGGGATGGTTTCAACTGAGCCATCCACATTCTCTTGCACAGTTCCCTTGTGCCCAGTGGTACCCACTGTGACGTAGCTGGTAAGAAGAACAGGTGCCGTCTCTGGTCACAGAACAGAGTATCTCTGAGACCTCAACTACTGGAGACATCACTGGGCCCTCACCCATTTCATAAGTCATTTTGAAACGTGAATCAACCAGTCAAGTGTATTGACCGAACACCTACTGTGTGCAGACCACTGTACTAAGCACCTGGAAGAGGACAATACAACAGAGTCAACAGACAAGATTCTTGCTCACAAGGAGCTTTCAATCTCAGAGGGAGACAGACATTAATATATATGAACAAATCATGGATATGTACGTAACTGTTGTGGGGAGGAGGGCAGGTGAATTAAGAGTGCAAATCCAAGTGCAAGGGTGAGGCATAAGGGAGTGGGGAAAGAGGAAATGAGGGCTCAGTCAGGGAAGACCTCTTGGAGGAGATGAGCTTTTAATAAGGCTTTGAAGATGTGGAGCGTGGTCATTTGTCAGATATAAAGGGGAAGAGAGTTAATAATAATTAATTATAATTATGGTACTTTTTACACACTATGTGCCAAACATTGTTCTAAGCTCTGGGGTAGATACAAGCTAATCAGGTTGGGCACAATCTCTTTCCCTAATGGGGGTCACCCTCTTAATCCTTATTTTACAGATGAGGTGACTGAGGCCCAGAGAAGTTAAGTGACTTGCCCAAGGTCACACAGAAGACACGTGGAGGAGCGGGAATTAGAGTCCAGGTCCTTTTGACTCCCAGGTCCATGTTCTATCCTGCTTCTCCCAAAGGCAGTATGTGGGTGAAGGATCAGTGGCAAGATAGAGGTCAAGATTGAGGTACAGTTTGGAGGTTGGCATCAGGGGAGATGTGAGCCCGTTGTTGGGCAGGGATTGTCTCTATCTGTTGCTGAATTGCACATTCCAAGTGCTTAGTACAGTGCTCTGCACTCAGTAAGCACTCAATAAATACAATTGAATGAATGAATGAATAAAAAGTGTATGGGTTGGATTATAGTAAAAAAGCAGCAAGGAAAGGTAGGAGGGGCAAGGTGATTGAGGGCTTCAAAGCTTATGGAAAGGAGTTCCTATTTGATACAGAGGTGGATGGACAACCACTGGAGGTTCTCGAGGAGTGGGGAACCACGGACTGAAAGGTTCTGTAGAAAAATGATACGGGCAGCAGATTGAAGTATGGACAGAAGTGAGGAGAGACAGGAGGTAGGGAGGTCTGCAAGGAGACTGATGCAGTAATCAAGGTGAAATAGGATGATGCTCACATTAATGTGGAAGCAGTTTGGAAGGAGAGGGAAAGGCAGATTTTAGTGATGTAGTGAAGTTTGAACTAATAGGAATTGTTCATTCATTCATTTAATTGTACTTATTGAACGCTTACCGTGTGCAGAGCCCTTTATTGAGCACTTATTTGGTAACCGATAGAATGTGCAGGTAGGATGAGAGATGAGTTGAAGCTAAAGCCAAGTTTATGGGCCTAATGAGGCATGGAGGATGGTGACGGTGTCTACAGTGATGGGAAAGTCAGGAGAGAACAAGTTTGTTCTGCTTTGGACATGTAAGGTTGAGTGTCGACGGGACATTTAAGTAGAAAAGATATCTGAGCACAGAACTTAATTCTCTGGCTATTTATAATAATAATAATAATAATGGTATTTTGTTAGGTGCTTACTATGTGCAAAGCACTGTTCTAAGTACTGGGGTAGATACAAGATCATCAGGTTGTCCCACTTGGGGCTCACAGTCTTAATCCCCAATTTACAGATGAGGTAACTGAGACACAGAGAAGGGAAGTGATTTGCCCAAAGTCACGCAGCTGATAAGTGGCAGAGCCAGGATTTGAACCCACAGCCTCTGACTCCCAAGCCCAGGCTCTTGCCACTACGCCACACTGCTTCCTGTTGCTAAACTGATCTGAGCCCTCAGTAGTCACCATTACATAATTGACTGAGAGAAGAAGTTGTGTAGGAGTCACACAGCTGACAAGTGGCGGAGCAGGCAATAGAACCCACAACCCGGCACAGCCGACAAGTGGCAGAGCAGGCAATAGAACCTACGACCCAGCCCCTGTCCCACTTGAGACTCAATGTCTAAGGTAGAGGGAAAACAAGTATTCAGTTCCCATTTTAGCGGTGAGGAAACTGAGGCCAAGAGAAGTTTTGACCTGCCTTCAGTCACATAGCATGGAGGTGGCAGAGTCAGGATTAGAACCCAGGTTACCTAACTCCCAGTTCTATTTCCTTCCATTAGGCCATTCAGTTTCTCTGGACACCAGGGCTCTGCCTCTAGGCTATAAGCTCATCCCTCTAGACCGTAAACTCTTTGTAGGTAGGGAATATATCTGCTTACTGTTGCAGAGTACCCTCCCAATCACTTAGAGCAGTGCTCTGCGCACAGTAAGCACTCAATATATGTTTGAATGAATGAATGAATGAATGAATGAATGAATAATGTTGGTATTTGTTAAGCGCTTACTACGTGCAGAGCACTGTTCTCAGTGCTGGGGTAGATACAGGGAAATGTCTTTGTCCCATGTGAGGCTCACAGTCTTCACCCCCATTTTACAGATGAGGGAACTGAGGCACAGAGAAGTGAAGTGACTTGCCCACAATCACACAGCTGACAAATGCCCTCTGCAGCACAGGATGGTCTCCATGACAGAGAGAGCTCTGTCCTGGCATTTATGGCCATAAGAGCAGCTCACAATTTTCAGCAGTCACCTCAGTTCTTCCTGAATGCTAGGTGTCTGGGAGAGAGTGTGTGTGCCTGAGTGTGCCTGCACGTCTGTTCCTAGACGATGTACCAAGTACCAATTTTTTTTGGCTTCATTTTTCCCATCCCCAAACACCACCCACAGAAGGAGCACGGGAGCTTCTACGGATGCCAAGTCTTGTGGGAACGGCCTGACCACCTAACACTCCATGCTTCCTTCCGCCCAGTCCAGGTCTTCAGGGGCAGGGCCTGTGGACGGCGAGGTTTCCAAGAACCCCAAGGAGAAACATGGTTGGGCTGTCAACTGTGCAAGTTGTTTAGAAATCCCTGGCCCCCCGGGAGGGAAAATACAGCACCTAATATAAATTGGTTCCTTATACTTCCACTTGGGCTAGGGAAAAGCTTACACACACACACACACACACACACACACACAATTGTTTAAATTCCCAACCCTGCTCTCTTGTGTTAGGTCCATAGAGAGAAGGTGAGTCCATTAACCATCCATTAACCAAACAATCTAGAAAAGAAACTTCTAACATTCCCTCGGAAGGACTCATCAGCAGGTTTTCCTTTGCTTGTTCCCTTTTGCATTCCCCTTAATTTCTACTTCTCGAGCCAAACCTGAATGCAACTCTTAACATATCCTCTCCCCAAATGGGAAACATGAATGGCAATAATAATTATAATAACAATGATAATAATATAAGATGGAGAACATTAGTTAAGGGCACACTTTGTGCCAAGCACTGTTCTAAGCACTGGGGTAGATATGTTAGATTGGACACGGTCTTTGTTGCACTGGGGCCAAAGTAGAAAGGAGAACAGGTATTGAAGATAAGGAAACTGCGTCACAGAGAACTTAAGTAAATTCTCCAAGGTCACACAGCAGGCAAGAGCCAGAAGTGAGATTTAAATTCAGGTCTTTTGATTACCAGGCCCATGCTCTTTCCTCCAGACCATTGGAGATATCACTGTCAGGTAGTATGTGAGAGGAGATGGTGAAGAGGTCCTGCCTGGTAAGAGATTCTCCAGCCTATCTCTGGTTCACCTCTGACCCTGATTGCCAGGACTGGTGACTGAGCTGGGGTGGAGGCAATATAAATAATAATAATAATTTTGGTACTTGTTAAGTGCTTACTATGTGCCAAGCACTGTTCTGAGCACCGGGCTAGATACAAATTAATCAGGTAGGATATAGCCCCTGACTCACATGAAGCTAATACTCTTAATCCCCATTTTACAGATGAGGTAACTGAAGCACAGAGAAGTTAAGTGACTATCCCAAGGTCACACAGCAGACAAGTAGCAGAGCAGGATTAAATCCCAGGTCCTCTGACTCCCAGGCCTGTGCTCTATCTACTTAGCCATGCTGGAAGCTAAGGCAGAGCACTGATGTTCATGCCACAGTTAGTGAGTTTGGGCACAGACTAACTCTGGACGTCTGTGGTGATATGACTTCTTCAAAGGGCAGTTTTTTTCTGAAAGGAAAGAAAAAATTATCATGGGAGGGAGAAGGAGGGGAAGTGGAAGAAATTGGCAGCATCACTTCTTTGATGTCCCTTCTCTAGGCTAGGGGTAAATAGGGTCTTCAATCTTTAGGGAAGTCGGCAAACTTACGACTCTTAAGTCTCTCGCATATTACAATAGCCCAGTTGTAAGTTGTCGGGGTTCAGCCTATTACGGAGGAAAATTCTAGAAGATTTTCGAAACAACTGTATGTGCATGTATGGATGTATGTCACTTATGAAATATGAATCCTGCTTATGCCCTGAAAATGAAGTTTGGATTGAATTACTGTAATGAACTCTACAAGGTACTGCCCTTGAAGACCACCCAGAAGTTGCAACCCAAGCAGAAGACGGACCTCTCCACTTTACATGGAAGGGCCGTGTTACACCTGTGCTCTGCAGTTCAGTTTGGCTGCCATTTCTCTTTGGGATTGATCCATCCTGTAGGATCAATTCCTCTCTCTCTCTCTCTCTGTTTCTCTCTGTCTCTCTCTCTTTCTCTCCCCTTATCAGTCAAATAATCAATGGTATTTATTGAGTATTTACTATAAGCAGAGCACTGTACTATACTGTACTGTACTTGGGAGAGTTAATAATAATAATGTTGGTATTTGTTAAGCACTTACTATGTGCAGAACACTGTTCTAAGCGCTGGGGGAGATACAGGGTAATCAGGTTGTCCCACACTGGGCTCACAGTCTTCATCCCCATTTTACAGATGATGTAACTGAGGTACAGAGAAGTTAAGTGACTTGCCCACAGTCACACATCTGACAAGTGGCAGAGCTGGGATTCGAACCCATGACCTCTGACTCCCAAGCCCGGGCTTTTTCCATTGAGCCACGCTGAGGTACAATACAATACAATAGAGTTGATAGGCATGTTCACTGCCCACAAAGAGCTTATAGTCTAAAGGAGGAAAGAGACATTAAAATAAATTACAAATATGTCCATATGTGCTATGGATTGAGGTTGGGTGAATAGAGTAGAGTGAATATCTCCAGATAGAATAGAGTGAATAGTAAGTATTAAGAGGGTGTATATTCAATATATATATGCATTGGTAACAGAGGGAGAGGGAATAGGATAAATGAGTGCTTAGGCAGGGAAGGTTTATTGCAGGATACCAGTCAAATAAATCAATTTTATTTATTAATCATTTACTGTGGGCAGAGCAGCGTGGCTCAGCGGAAAGAGCCCGGGCTTGGGAGTCAGAGATCATGGGTTCTAATCCCAGCTCCGCCGCTTGCCAGCTGTGTGACTTTAAGCAAGTCACTTAACTTCTCTGTGCCTCAGTTACCTCATCTGTAAAATGGGGATTAAAACTGTGAGCCCCACATGGGACAACCTGATCACCTTATATCCCCCACCGCTTAGGACAGGGCTTTGCATATAGTAAGTGCTTAACAAATACCACCATTATTATTATTATTATTACTAAGCTCCTGGGAGAATACACTATAACAGAGTTGGTAGACACATTCCCTGACTAGAGTGAGTTTAACAACTCTGTGAGTTTCACAGATGGGACAACTGAGGCAAACAGAAGTGAAATGATTTGCCCAAAGTCAGAAAGCAGACAAGTGGTGAAGCCGGAATTAGAATCCAGGTCCTTCTGAGTCCCAGGCCCATGCTCTACCCACTAGGACATTGTGTGTCCTCTTCTTTGCCAGCGGTACAATAGAAAAATGTAACTGTCTGGAACAGAGATTGGTCTCATTCCCCACATACCTTCTCAATAATGAAATGTCCACTGAAGAGCCTCATGTGGGTACCCAGATGATTCAATCAAGACCACCGACTGTTCCCGAAATGTTTAAATGAATGTAAGGTGCATAAATACTTATTGGGGACTTCTTTCTTTTCTATTTATTCTTTCACATTTCATCTCCCTCCAACTATTTGGACCACAGGAGCAATTAAGTGCTTATATTATGTTCTAAGAGGTGTTGAAGCAGCATGGCGTAGTGGATAAGGCACGGGCCTGGGAGTCACAAAGTCCCAAGTTCTAATTCCGGCTCTTCTACTTGTCTGTGTTACCTTGGGCAAGTCACTTCCTTTCTCCGTGTATCAGTTACCTCATCTATAAAATGGAGTTTGAGACTGTGTCTAACCTGATTTACTTGTATCCACCCCAGCACTTAATTCAGAGCCTGGTACATAGTAAGCCATCAACAAACAGCACAATTACTGTTATTATTATTGTTATTTTCATTATTACGTCACTCTTCTAATCGAGACTTTTTCCGTTTCCTTATGCCTTCCTCAAAAAAGTTGTTTGTCCTTCACCTCATCTTTAATACATGAGGCAAAAGAAGCTACCTGCTGCCATCAATGGTGCTTGTTGAGCACTGAGTCTCACTATACTAAGCCCTTGGGAGAGTATGATAGAGTAAGCTTGCACGATCACTATCCACAAGGAGCTTACAATTGGTAGGGGAGACAGAAATTAAAATGAATTACAGGTAGAGGAAGCAACAAAGAATAAAGATATGCACATAAATGCCATGAGAGCAGAGTGGAGTGAGTACCTAAGTGCTTAGGGGCTACAAACATAGGAAGGACATAGTGCATACAGAGGTAAAATAGGATGAAGAGATAAAAGGTTAGTCAGGAAAGGCTTCCTGGAGAAAGTGTGATTTTAGCAGTACCTGGCATGGGGAGAGTAGTGGTCTGTCATGAAGGAGGAAGCATTTCGGACAGGAGGGAGGATGTGATCAAGGGGTCGCTGGGGTGGGAGTGGGAGGAGAGTTGAAAGCGAGGCACCGAGAGTAGGTTCTTATTAGAGTGACGTGTGACAGCTAGATTATAGGGGCAGTGGAGTAAGGATGAGTAAGGGAGAGAGAGCTGATTGAGTGCCTTAAAACGGATGGTAAGGAGTTTCTCTTTGATGAGCAGGATGGGCACTCACTGTGGGTTTTTGAGGAATAGGGAGACAAGTCAATCAATTGTTCTTACTGAGTTCTTACTGTGTGCACAGCACTGCACTAAGTGCTAGAGACAGGGCAGATACATTAGAACAGTAGAAGAGACACATTCCCTTCCCACAATGAGCTAACAGTCTAGAGGAGGAGGCAGTCAGTAAAAGAAATACATTACAGATATGGACATAAGTGCTGTAGGGGAGGGATGGGGAATGAATAAAGGAGAGAGTCAGGGTGACGCAAAAGGGAGTGGGAGAAGAGGAAGGGGGTGCTTAATTAGGGAAAGCCTCTTGGAGATGTGCCTTCAGTAAAGCTTTAAGGGTGGGGGGGAGTAATTGTCAGATTTGAGGAGGGTGGGCAGGCCAGGCCAGAGGCAGAACATGGGCAAGATGTCAGTGGTGAGATAGACGAGATTGGCCTGAGATCGAACTAACCTTTCTGGATTCTAGCCGAGTGAGAATCCTGGACCGCTGAACCGGGGGAATGGGGGTTGTGTATTTCAGTCCATCCTTGTGGAACTCATTTCTCCTCTCTCCTCGCGGACTGTGACAGTTACGGTGCTAGCCGAGCACACACCCTGATAACAAAGGTGTCACAGCGAGGGCCACAGCGGCTCCAGAAGCCACTGCCGCTGCAAGACACCTCCAGCTCCTGTCCTATCATGGCTTGGGATTGACCCTCACTCTCTGTTTCCCCAGTGCCTTGGTGTTTGGGGGTGCACCCCTCTCCCTCCGCCAGCCACAAGGCTCTGAAAAAAAATGATGTTTCAGACATTTGTCTATATTAGGAAATCGGCCTCTCCCTGCACCCTTTCCTCCCTCCCAGAGACTTGCCCGTCAATCCTCACAGCTTTCGTTTAAAACAGAGAGCTTTCTTAGGCTGTGAGCTCTAAATGGGACAGGTTTGGTGTCCAACCTAATTACCTTGTGTCCATCCAATTGCTTAGTACAGTGCTCGGCACCCAGCGGCATGGTCTAGTGGATAGAGCATAGGCCAAGGAGTGACATGGTCACGGGCCCTAATCCTAGCTCTGCCACTTGTCTGCTGTGTGGTCTTGGAAAAGTCACTTCACTTCTCTGTGCCTCAGTTAACTCATCTGAAAATGGGCGAATGTGAGGCCTTTGCGGGACAGGAACTGTATCCAACCCGATTTGCTTATATCTATCCCAGCGCTTAGTACAGTGCCCGGCACAAAGTAAACGCTGAACAAATACCACAATTATTATTATTACCTCATTCCACAACTATTGTTATGGCAATATTCGTGAGATATCAGCTGAAGGAGGCCACATAAGGGCTTTCATCTCATTGGCCTGTTCCAGTTGTTGAGTCATGCTGTAATCTTCGGTTGGTGCATTTATTTTGACCACATTAAGCTTCCTCCTTCGAGATATTCCCCATATAGATTGTCACACCCATGCTGCGCTGGTTGACTTTCTTGGACAAACTGCTCAAAAGTTTCACTGTTAGGCTTTAACAGGAAACAATAGTAACTTTAGAGTTTACTCCAAATAAACTGTATTTCATCCAACCGGAGAGCATATCAGGACAAGCTATATTAACAGGCAGTCTTCTGTAATCCTCACTTACTCATTCGCATGTCACTGGATTTCTTATGAAATAAAAATGAATATTGGCACCGCCCTAAGAAGTAAACAAAAATTGGACTCCAGGTCCAATTAACGAGGGATTTATACCATCCCTGAAGGGTCTAATTTTAACTTTTGGCTTCAAAAGGGATATTCACACAGATAAAACAACAGAGTGTGTCAATATTTTACTATTTTTTTCCTTTTAGCCCATAAAAGGTTAAATATAAAGCTGCATTTCACTAACGAATCTGCATTTTATTATAACATTATGTGCGCTTATTATTACTATGATTTATTATACTGTGGTCTAATGGTTAGAGTGGGGAACTAGGGAAAAAAGAATCTTGAATTCTTGGCTTTGCCAATTTACGATCTTGAGCAAGTAACTTGAATGGTATGGCCCCAGGTTTCTTAAGCATAATAACGTCCCTGCTTCTCCCCCCTTATGAAGGGGGTAAAGGCTTGGAGATCTTCAGAGGAAAAGTCATTTAAATAATTATGGACCATTCCGACTCATCGATTGCATCTTGGGTCTATAGGAGATAACAATGACTCTTTTGTATAGATGCCTCGGACTTCAGAATCCAATGAAACAGTTTTTCCTTTTTCAGATACAATCTGTTATTAATGGTGTGTAACACTATTTATATCATAGTAGGGCCATGATGATTTTAACAGGAAACAGTTGGAAACCTTAGATCTGTGGTTTAAAATCTAAGCTACTCAGAATTTCAACTCAATTCTGACTCTCTAAACTGTGACAAGCTATTAAAAAAAAAAGCCTCGCTTGGCAAGAGGTTTAATTAGAAAAAAAAATACCACACTAGGAATATTATTCTGCATGACCAGAAATTGCATAGCTATTGCTTGTAGATGCCTTAGCGATGCTATTGATTGGCCATATTCAAAACAGTGACCCAGTGCTAATTTGAATTCCTTCACCAAACCCATTTTTAGTTCATCAGCTCCGCTGAATAATAGTCAGAGCACTATAGCTTTAAAGACTTTGCAATCCTGCTGTTCTGCAATAAAATACGGCCAGAAATATTAGCCGTCCCAGCCGTCCTGGGGTTGATTCTTTAATTCTTTACGAACAATGTCAAAGTATCAGTGTCCTACAGGTTTTAGTGCAGGTTAAAGACTGATACAAAGTGTAGGCTTGAATAGGAGTTTGGAATGAGTTAAGGAGAGAGAGAGCGTTTTAATGGGACACCGCTCCAGAATAGCCCAGCTTGTTTCTACCTCCTGCAGACTCCTCCTCCTTTTCACAGGACCTTGATTGTATAGAAACAGTGCAGACAAAAACCCAGAAATAACAAAAGGTTGGCTTAGGCCCCCAGTGGAGGTCACAAGCTTGGGGAGGAGAGAAAAAGGGGGCGGGGTGGAGGATGAAGGGAAGCATCAAAAGATGGTCTGGATTATCCATAAGGAAAGATGAATTAGTGGGGCATTTGCTATTTAGCCAATTGAGTTTACCGATTGTCTATGTAATCAGTGGAAGGTACATTTATGAAATTGAAACGTTGGGTCGGCTCATATTCCAGATGAATAAACTGTTACTTTGCAAAATTCCAAAAGCTACAGACTTGTGGTTCGAGGTTTTCAATAGTATCAACTCGAAAGTGACACTCCAAGGTTAGAACGTTACAAAAGGGTTGTGTTAGACACACCAACAGTAGCTTTTTCCAGAAATTTTTCAATTATTGTATTGCATTCCATCCAAGAAAAGTAACTGTTCTGGCCGAACGAGAAAAGGGGCAAAAAGAGTAAGGGGAACAGAATGTACATAAGTTTGCAAATAAACTCATTGAGCATACAGGATTTTGTCTTTCCTACCTTATGGAGGATTTAGGTTTGAAGATGTCCTTGTGTAAATCGGGATGATGTTCAGTCATGTTTCTGCAAAGCAGAAAAGTTTATGGCTACTTATGTTCTGGTACATAACAGTGAACCTGACAAGCAGCAGAGCCAGCGGAGAGAGTACAGGCCAGGGAATCAGAAGGATCTGGGTTCTGATCTCCACTCTGCCACTTGCCTGCTCTGTAACCTTAGGCAAGTAATTTAACTTGGGCCTCAGCTACCTCATCTGTAAAATGGGGATTAAGACCGTGAGCCTCATGTGGGACATGGCCTGTATGCAACCTGATTATCTTGTATCTACCCCAACGGTCAGAACAGTGCCTGAAACACAGTATGTGCTTAATAAATGTCTCAAAGACGATAGCAAACTGCTGTATTTAATTAAAAGACAGGACACACTCACCCCGTTGAACACAATTTCATCACTCCCTCCCTTGTCCCACAACCCCAGTGCCTATCCCCTTAAAAGATCCAGGTGTTTTCTGTTGTGTTTTTTTTTCCTTCAGAAAACCATCCAACTCCTTTTAACTCTGAGAATCAGTTCACACTTTTTTTTTTCCAGTGTTAATGAAAAGCACATCCTTGAAGCTCCGGTTAAATGACCCCAGGATTATTACATGCCTTTGTTTATTTTTGTTATTGTTGTTAAACAATTGGAACTATTGTTTCCAAATAAAGAGTACTCGGTGGTATTGGGTGGCTGTTCATTTGACTTCTGGAAAGCAGGTTCTCCTACTAACACCCGGAGCAGTTGGGCTGCGTTTTGCTGGGCATTTCTGAAAACTCTCCCAAAGTGAGGGGCTCTTCTGATGTTTCCCGAATCACCGTGGCAGTAAAGGACCCCCAAGCCGAAAACTCTCAAAGACTTTATTCATTCAATCGTATTTACTGAGCGCTTTGTGCAGAGCACTGTACTAAGCGCTTGGAAAGTACAATTCAGCAATAAATAGGGACCATCTCTGCCTACAACGGGCTCACCTCAGTCCCTAAGCTACAGCCTGGCAACTAACCACCCCCTCCATCACCAAGGACGTATGCATAGAGCACGGACACAGGGGCTCTACTCTTAACACACAACCACCTCTTATCTCTGCGGTCACACAATTGCTTTCATCTCCAAACCCAGGGCATAACCCGGGAGACACACACACACACACACACGCACACACACACGCAGCAGTCATTTGTATTTACTGAGCATTTACCATGTGCAGAGCATTCATTTAGCACTGTAGTAAGCGCTCTGGAGAGTACAACAAAATCATAGACCCAGCATCCATTCACTCAATCGTATTTATTAAGCGCTTACTGAGTGCGGAGAACTATACTAAGCGCTTGGGAGAATACACTAAAACTAAATCACAGACCCAGCACCCATTCCCTCAATCGTATTTATTGATCCCTTCCTGCGTGCAGAGCACTGTATTAAGCGCTTTGGAAAGTACAACACAGCAATAAAGTGACCGACCCTGCTCAGGAGCTCGAAGTCCGAATGGGGGGCAGGGAGGTCACAAAACAGACATCGCAAAGAAACAGACATCGGTATCAATCAGTAAAATGACAGGTGCCTAAGTGAGAGAGGCTATTCCAGTGTCTTTCTGGGTCCAGGTGACCGTGATGCCCAGAGCTGCGGTCAGCCTGGGCCAGACCGGCCTTCTGGGTGCTATTCCCTCCTTCCCTCCGATGAAGCGGACTAGTGCTCCCCGCTTCGCAGTTGTCCCAAGCCCGTTGGTGGTCCGGGATTCCCTCTATCTGTTGTCCAATTGTCCTTTCCAAGCATTTAGCACAGTTCTCTGCACCCAGTGAGAGCTCAGTAAGTACGATTGCTAAGCATGAATGAATGAATGAATGAGTCCCCAGGGGGATTCCCGCCTCTTGGATCCACTCGACGCCCCAAATCCTTGGTCGAGGCAGGAGGGGAGGAGGGAACTCCTGGGTCCCCCGTCCCTTCTCCCCGTCCCCCGGGATCCGTCCCCAAGTGGCCGGGCTTTCTCAGCCTCCCCGCCCCCGTCCACCTCCGACCCCCAACCTTCCCTGGCACCGTGGCCCGGCGGCAGGCTGCCCTCCTCGCCCCTTCCCCGGAGCTGAAAGGGCAAGAAGCTGGGGGCGGAGGGACACGCAGAGGGTCGCAGCCTGGGACGGGGAGGCGACGGGAGCTGGAGGGGAGGGAGGGAGGGAAAGGAGGACAGGGCAGTGGGGGGTGGGAGGGAGGAGGAGAGGGCAACAGGAGAGGAGGGGAAAAGCAGGAGAGGGCAGCAGGAGAAGTGGGGGAAAGGAGGCGAGGGCAGCAGGAGAGGAGGGGGAAAGGAGGAGAGGGCAGCAGGAAAGGGGGGGGGAGGAAGCGAGGGCAGCAGGGGAGGAGGGGGAAAGGAGGAGAGGGCAGCAAGAGAGGAGGGGAAAAGGAGGACAGGGCAGCAAGAGAAAAGGGGAAAAGGAGGACAGGGCAGCAGGAGAGGAGGGGAAAGGGAGGACAGGGCAGCAGGAGAGGAGGGGAAAGGAGGACGGGGCAGCAGGAGAGGAGGGGGGGAAAGGAGGCGAGGGCAGCAGGAGAGGAGGGGGGAAAGGAGGCGAGGGCAGCAGGAGAGGAGGGGGGAAAGGAGGCGAGGGCAGCAGGAGAGGAGGAAAGGGAGGAGGGCGCAGGGGGGGGGTGGAAACAAGCCCTGGGGGGGGCGCAGGGGGAGAAGGAGGTGAAAGGAGGAGAGCACAGAAGGGGAGAAGGGAGGAGGAGGAGGGCGCAGAGAGGAGGGGGCTGCAACAGGACCTAGAGTTGAGGTGGGGGAGAGGGAGGGAATAGGAGGAGAGGGCAGCAGGGGAGAAGGGAGAAAAGGAGGAAGGCACAGAAGGGGGGAAAGGAGGAGAGGACAGCAGAAGACAAGGGGTAAAGGAGGAGGGTGCAGAAGGGGAAAGGGGGAAAAGAAGGAGAGGACAGCAGGTGAGAAGGGGAATAGGAGGAGAGGGCAGTTGGAGAGAAGAGAGGAATAGGAGGGGGGGCGCAGAAGGTAGAAGGGAGGAAAAGGAAGAGGGAACAGCAGGAGAGAAAGGGGGAAAAGGAGGAGGGTGAAGCAGGAGGGAAGGAAGAGGAGGAGAGAGCAGAAGGGGGGGGAAGGAGGAGAGGACAGAACGGGAGAAGAGGAGGAGAGGGCAGCAGGAGACAAGGGGGGAAGGAGAAGAGGACAGTAGCGGGAGAAAGGGGGAAAAGGAGGAGAGGGCAGCAGGAGAGAAGGGGGGGGGGGAGGAGGGCTCAGAAGTGGGAAGAGGAGGAGAGGGCAGCAGGAGGGAAGGGGGGAAAAGGAGGAGGGCGCAGCAGGAGAAAAGGGGAAAAGGAGGAGAGGGCAGCAGGAGAGAAGGGAGGAAGAGGAGGAGGGCGCAGAAGGGGAGAAGGGAGAAAAAGGACGAGGGCGCAGCAGGAGAGAAAGGGGGTAAGGGGAGGAGGGCGCAGCAGGAGGGAGCTGCAGCAGCGGGGGAAGGTTGCAGTGGGGAGAAGAGCTGCAGCAGCAGCAACAGGAGAAGAGGTTTCAGGGGGACAGAAGATTTGCTGCAGCAGCAGCAGCAGGAGAAGGGGTTGCAAGGGGAGACAAGATTTGCAGCAGCAGCAGCAGGAGAAGGGGTTGTAGGCGGGGGAGAAGAGTTGCAGCAGGGAAAGGTTGCAGGGGAGGAGAAGAGCTGCAGCAGCAGCAGCAGCAGCAGCAGCAGCAGCAGGGGTTGCAGCGGGGGAGGCTCCAGCCCAGCAGCCGTCAGCCCCCCGGGGGGGGACCCAGGCTCCTCTCCCTCCCTGCCCATCCCCTGGCCGTGCCCCTCGGAGCGCCGGGCCGGGCCGGGGGTCTCCCAATGGGCGGCGGCCGCCTCTCCTGGGGTCTGCTGGGGCTGGTGCTGGGGCTGGTGGCCGGGAAGGCGGGCGGCGGGGGCGCGGGGGGCGCGGGGCAGCCCCCCGCCGGGGGCTCGGACCCCTGGGCGTCCGGCCCCCCGGCCCCCGGCCGCCGGCGCCTGGCGCTGGGCGCGGCCGGGCGGGACGTGGTAGCTGTCCACATGCTTCACCTCTACGACCGCTACACCCGCCAGGGAGGGCCGCCCGGACACGGAAACACCGTCCGCAGCTTCAAGCCCAGAGCCGGTAAGCCCGCCCGGACCGGACCCCCACCGGACCGGACCCCCCGCGCTCCCACATCCCGCACACGCTCCGACCCCACCTTGTCACACCCGACCCGGACTCTCTGCACCCCCAGCCTCCCTGCTCCCCTAGTCTCCCTGCTCCCCCAAATTCCCTGCACCCAGACTCTCCCAGCCTCCCTGCACCCCCAGCCTCCCTGAACTCTCAGCTTCCCTGCATCCCCAGTCTCCCTGCATCCCCGGCCTCCCTGCTCCCCTAGTCTTCCAGCTCCCTCAGTCTCCCCCATCCTTCCTGCACCCCAGGATTCCCTGCTCCCCCAGCCTCCCTGCCCCCCTAGTCTCCCTGCTCCCCCAACGTCTCTGCACCTCCAGCCTCCTGGCTCCCTCAGGCTTCCTTCACCCCCAGCCCCTGCACCCCCAGTCTCCCTGCACCCCCAGCCTCCCTGCTCCCTTAGCCTTCCCGCTCCCCCAGCCTCCCTCACCCTTCCTGCACCGCTGGACTCCCTGCTCCCCCAGCCTCCTTCTTCCCTAATCTCCCGGCACCCCCATCCTCCTGGCTCCCTCAGCCTCCCTGCACTCCCAACCTCCCTGCACCCCCAGCCTCCCTGCTCCCCCAGCCCCCCTGTACCCCCAGCCTTCTGGCTCCCTCAGCCTGCCTGCAACCCCAGCCTCCCGGATCCCCAGCCTCCCTGCACCCAGGCTCCCCCAGCCTCCCTGCACTCCCAACCTCCCTGCACCCCCAGCCACCCTGCACCCTGCACTTCCAGCCACCGTGATCCCCCAGCCTCCCTGCACCCAGACTCCTCACCCTCCCTGCACTCCCAGCCTCATTGCACCTTCAGTCTCCCTGCACCGAGGCTTCCCCACCCTCCCTGTACCCCCCAGCCTCAATGCACCCCCAGCCTCCCTGCTCCCCCTCCCTCCCTGCACCCCCAGCCTCCCTGCTCCCCCAGCCTCAATGCACCCCCAGCCTCCCTGCTCCCCCAGCCTCAGTGCACCTCCAGTCTCCCTGCACTCTCATCCTCCCTGCACCCCCAGCCACCCTGTTCCCCCAGCCCCCCAACTTCCCACACTCCTCCAGCTCCAATTCTCCTCTCCCTAGCTCTCCTGATCCCCTTTTCTCCGGGTACCTTTCCCCTCTGCCCCCCCCCCCCAGCTGCCCCCACACCCTCCGGCTGCCCCCCTCTCGGCAGAGAGCTCCTCTCTGCCCCTCTCTCTGCCCCCCCGGACCTGCCCGTCTCCTGGGCCAGGGTCGGGGCAGAGGTCTTGGCGCCCAAAGCCCCCTCACCTTGTCTCTGCAGGCTGCTGCCTTGCAGACCTTGACTTTCTGCATGTTCGCTTGAGAGGGGCACTGCCGTCCTCCCGGCCTCCATGATAACGGTGGGATTTCTTAAGCGCTTACTATATGCCAAACTCTGTGTTCAGTGCTGGGTAGTTACAGTGTAATCAGGTATTTAGGTCGGACCCAGTCCCTGTCCCACATGAAGCTCATAGACTAAGAGGGAGGGAGAACAGAAATTTAATTCAATTTTACAGATAGGTATTAAGCATTTGATATTCACCTCAATCTCAGGCACACAGCAGTTACTTATATATCTGTAATTTCTTTATTTATATTACCGCCTGTCTCCCCCTCCAGAATGTAAGTTCCTGTGGACAGGGAACCTGTCTACTAACTCTGTGGTATTGTCCTCTCTCTGCACCCAGTAAAAGCGGGATAAATACCACTGATTGATTGATGAAGAAACTGAGGCACGGAAAAGTTCGTTGACTGCCGAAAATCATTGTCCAGGGATTATTCATTCATTCATTCAATAGTATTTATTGAGCGCTTACTATGTGCAGAGCACTGTACTAAGCGCTTGGAATGAACGAGTCGGCAGCAGATAGAGACAGTCCCTGTCGTTTGACGGGCTTACCAGGTTGCCTGATTCCCAGGACTTTGGTCTCTCCCCTAGGCCACGTTACTTCTCTCGCCCTCCTTGCCCACACCCCACACCGTTCCTATGGGTCCAGTCCTCACCAGGGCACCGAATGGGCACAGTGGATTCATTCTTGAAGCACCCCTCAAGGGGAAGGAAGCCATCCACGGGATTGTACTTCCATCTATCCCTAGAAGTCCCCGTTCATCCCCATCGCCGTACATGTGCATGTACACACTTTCTCTCTCTCTCTCTCTCTCTCTCTCTCTCTCTCTCTGTGTAACAAGCCACCCACTTCCCAGCCCAGCCCCACAACAGTACATCTTCCAGCCACTGTCTTCATCTGGAGACTTCAGGCTTGCCCTCCATGGGACTACCTCCCAAATGGCCATCAGGAGGAGTGCCACCTTTTAGACTCCCCTACCCCAACACGCTATCACCCTGCCTCACCTCCCACCCCCATGTCCCTTTCCCCCAAGCACTGATTTTCCCAACGTTTAAGACCAAACGATGCTGTGGACCCCCAGTCCGAACGGGACTAGTTTTCAGCAGCCAAGGCTGGCTGGAGCACTCAAAACTCTTTAAAGATCTTAATCTAAAATGCATTAGTTACATCATGATGAATATCAGCTGTTTTTCTTAGAGAAATACTCTTTCCTCCCTGGGGTTTGGCATTAGTGGGGTGAAAGGGCCCTTTCTGAAATCCATCGAAAAGGCACCCTTCCCTCGGAGAGGATTGGCGATTTCGGAGACATCGTGTCATGGGCAGGGAATGTGTCTGTTTATCATCGTCTGTTTATTGTTGTATTGTACTCTCCCAAGCGCTTAGTAGAGTGTTCTGCCCACAGTAATTGCTCCATAAATAGGATTGAATGAATGAATAATAATGTTGGTATTTGTTAAGCGCTTACTATGTGCCGAGCACTGTTCTAAGCGCTGGGGTAGACATAGGGGAATCAGGTTGTCCCACGTGGGGCTCACAGTCTTAATCCCCATTTTACAGATGAGGGAACTGAGGCACAGAGAAGTTAAGTGACTTGCCCACAGTCACACAGCTGACAAGTGGCAGAGCTGGGATTCGAACTCATGAACCCTGACTCCAAAGCCCGCGCTCTTTCCACTGAGCCACGAAATGCCTCCGTGCAAAGCCTCTTGGACGATGCACCCGTTTGACACCAAATAGCTGGATGGCTTCCGGCCAGTGGTATCCCGCTCCTCTCTTAGTCGGTAACTTTGATCCAAGGGTTTGAGTTTATGCTGGCAAACAGTCCTTGGTAGCAAGTATTATTAATGATTGCCACTTAACGAGGTACCGAGTGACTTTTTCAGCCCCAGGGCATATCACTGATGATGCTGGGATAGGAAATAAAGTGTTCCAACTCCTGATCCTCCAGATGCTTTGGGCAAATGGGGAAATTGTGCAACACTGGAGAAATTGGAGGGGGGGAAGGTGGGGACTGATCAAGTGGACCCCTGGGATATTTCTCTTTTGGTACAGATATGCTGCTTATGAGAAGCTTGAATTTTTGTTTTAACATTTCACATTTTGGCAGGGAATGTCTCTGTTATAGTGTTATATTATACTCTTCCAAGTTCTTAGTACAGTGCTCTGCACACGGTAAGCGCTCAGTAAATACGATTGATTCACTGACTGATTTTGGGAACCCACACCTTATAGTCATTTGGTTTCAATTCCCTGGGCAATGAAATCTTGATCTACAAACCATCTTGCACTCAAAAAGAGCCTAAGCACAATATAGGTCTGTACACATACCCCCACACACATGCAAACACACCCAAACATTTGAATACAAACATATATATGCACACACACACAAAAACAAGTGGCTTAGGTTTCCATAGTAGTGGTTTAATAGTTTTGGTGTGTATCCCGTGGCTTGTGGAGTTACTTGGATTAGTGTTTCATCCATATTTCTCTTGGAATTGTTTAGGAAAAATCACTCCTGGAACTTCTTTTTTATAGTATCTTTTAGGTGCTTACTGTGTCCCAGCCACTGGACTAAGCACTGGGGTAGATAAAAGCTAAACAGGTTGGACATAGTCTATGACCCATATGGCACTCGCTGTCTTAATCCCCATTTTGCCGATGAGGAAACTGAAGCATACAGAATCGAAGTGACTTTCCCAAGGTCACACAGAAGACAAGTGGGTGAGCCAGGATTAAAACCCAGGTCCTTCTGACTCCCATGTCTATACTCTGTCTGCTAGGTCATGCTGCTTTTCATTGAAATATAAAGCACACAGGTGTGAACACACAGAAACAGATACACCCATTTTTTTCTCTCTCTCTTTCTTCCTCTCTCTCTCCGTCCCTCTCTATCTCCCTCTCTCTCAGGATCCCATTACAGTAATTCTCACTGTCGGGTAGGCAGGCAGCAAATACTATCCTCACTGATGGAAAACAAAGCATGATGTGGTTTCTTTGTCAGAAATACCTGAGTCAGTATCTGAGTAAAAAACTTGTGAACCTAATTCAGAGACTGTGTCTCTGCTCCTAGCAGCCTGCAAATAAAAATTACTATTTTAGCCTAATGCAGTTAATAAGTTAGGAAAATGATTAAAATCAGAGGACTATTGGAGTAGGGAAAAGCAGGGCTAGATCTTTTAAGTTGTTCCCTTATGTTCAAGGCAATCACCCTCCAAACTCCCTCATAGTGACATGGGGCATTTATAGAGTACTTGACATGTGTGACATGCTTTGCCAGGGGTTTTTACAAGCTGTTCTTCACTACAGTCCTGGAAAGGAGGCCTCAGGGAATATTCCCTATTTCCCAAATAAGGAAATTGATTTGCAGGGAAGGAAAATGGCTTGTTTGGGATCTTTCACTGGAGAACTCAATTCCCACAAATCCCAGGCTGTTTCGTGCTCTGCTGTGCTGGGCTGATGCCGAAGTAGAAGCTCTTGGCAATCACTTCTTCAGTGTTAAAAAAAACAAAACAAGCGTCTTACAGAGCCACGAGTAGACATGGGAGGTTCCCAGGGGTCCACGTAGACTTCATGGCACATAGCAGTTTTAATAGTGTCAATGGACCTTTGCTTCCCCTCCAGCTCATTTTTAGTACATGTTACGCTCTACTTCAAGTCCACTGGGAGGAGACCAGTCCTAGAACATGCGGATAAGCAGACTGCTGTATAGACTTAGTTACCTGAGATTGAGATTTAACTTGTGGACACTTTCTCATGGAGCCATTTGGTCCCCTTTACGGTCTGGTCCACTCGTTGTTCCATTTCCAGGAAGAATTTCATGTCCCAACATGGTTTTCTCGCATCCCAGACATATTTTCCAACTTCGTTTTCCATCATTTGCTAACAGCTGTTTTGAGGGTAATGGGATGGAGGAACAAACATCTCCTTAGTGGTTTAACTCTGTTTATCTGGGGTGATAACACTGTAAAGAGTAGCACTCGGATCTAAGTTTGGCATGTGGAGAGCCCAAACATCACATAATTAGCACATGCAACCTCTCAAAGCCAGAGTAAACTCACATGATAAACACACACACACACACACACACACACACAGGCCAGGGAGCTGAGCAGTGTGACCTGGGATGGAAACAATATGAAATTTGTTTTTACAAATCAAGCAAGGAGCTCTACTGTGCCCAAAACATTCCTATCTTTTCTGAGGATGCTCAGTTTCTTACCGGGTCAGTGGGTTTCCATATTAATGTAGCACATGCCCGAGTGAGGAATATCTTTCAAAGAGCCAAAAAAACAAGTCTTGCTGGCCTCCCTGTCAGCGTGAACCTAGGGGACAAAGTGAAACCCCAAGGGCCTCTTACTTATCTCCTGTAGCAATCCATTAACCAATAATATTTAATGATCCTTTACTGCATGCAGAGCACTGTACTAAGTACTTGAGAAAGCTCAAAAGAATTCTGATATGATCTCCACAATAACTGTGGTGTTTGTTAAGTGCTTGCGATTTGTCTTGCACTCTGCTAAACACAGGGATAGATAAAAAAAGATTAACCGGATGGACAGAGTCCTTGTCCCACATGGGACTCGCAGTCTAAATAGGAGGGAAAACAGGCACTGAATCCCCATTATACGGATGAGGAAGCTGAGGCACAAAGAAGTAAAGTGGCATGACCAAGGTCACACAACAATCATTTGTAGAGCCAATATTAGAACCCAGGTCCTTGTTCTCCCAGGCCCATGCCCTTCCCCACTAGGCCATGCTGCTTCCTGAGGTCTTGGAAATTTCAGAAATGTCCAGACAAGGATCAATATGATGGGCCTGAAGCAATGTGAGAAAGGGACTTGTAGTTCAGGGTCACCGATGTGTAAAGACTGAAATTTGTTCCAATTTCTGTTAAATAATCCTAACATTCCAGGGCAATGGTACATAATGATCTCCCCCAATATTCATAATGCAGGAAGCATGAAAAAGCAAGTCTATATGTGGTAACTGTGCTCAGTCACCCGTGTACAGTTTTAGCTAACAATTCTCCTTTTTCCATGAAATGTCTCCAGTTCCTTTTCTCCAGTTCTCTCTTTGAACCCCTCCAATCTGGCTTCTGCCTTCTTCACGCCACAGAAACCGCCCTCTCAAAGGTCACCAATTATCTTCTTGCCAAATCCAGTGGCTTCTACTCCATTCTAATCCTCCTCAACCTCCCAGTTACCTTCATCATTGTCAACCACCTCCTTCTCCTGGAAACATCCAAACTTGGCTTCACTGACACCATACTCTCCTGGTCCTCCTCCTATCTCTCTGGGAGCTCATCCTCAGTCTCTTCTGTGGGCTTCTCCTTTGCCTCCTAGCTCCTAAATGGGAGTTCCTCAATGTTCAGTTTTGAGTCACCTTCTCTTCTCCATCTACTCCCACTCACTTGGGGAACTCATTCGCTCCCATGGCTTCAAACTACCATCTCTTTGCAGATGATTCCCAAATCTATATCTCCAGCCCTGATCTCTTTTCTTTCTGCAGACTGGCATTTTCTCTGGCCTTCAGGACATCTCTACTGGGATGTCCCACCGACCCCTCAAACTTAACATGTCCAAAACAACTTCTTATCATCCCACTCAAACCTTGTTCTTCCCCTGACTTTTCTGTCACTGTAGACAGCACCAATATCACAAGCCCATAACCTTGGAAAGCAGAGTGGCCTGGTGGATCGAGCACAGGGCTGGGAGTCAGAGGATCTGGGTTCTAATTCTGGCTCTGCCACTTGTTTGCTCCGTGACCTTGGGCAAGTCACTTAATTTCCCTTTGCCTCAGTAACCTGTAACTTGTAACGTGTAATCAGTAACAGTAATCTGTGAAATGGGGATTAAGACCTTGAGCCCCATAGGGGGCGGGGACTGTGTCCACCCAATTTGCCTTTATCCACACCAATGCTTAGTAAAGTGCCTGGCACATAGTAAGTACATAATAATAATGCCATTTCTTTTATATTATTATTCTATCATTATCCTAGACTCATCTCTCTCATTCAACACACTTATCCAGTCTGTCACCAAATCCCATACTTTCAGTCTTCACATCACTAAAATCGGGCCTTTCCTCTTTATTCAAACTGCTACCACATTAGTCTAAGCCCTTTTCCTATCCTGCCTTGATTACTACATCAGCCTTCTCACTGACCTCCCTGCCTCCTGTCTTTCCCCACTCCAGTTCATGCTTCACTGTATTGCCTAGATCATTTTTCTACAGCAGTGGTCAGTCCATATTTCCCCGCTCCTCAGGAACCTCCAGTGGTTGACCTCTGCAGCAAACAGAATCTATTTACCATCAGCTTTAAAGCATTCAGCCACCTTGCCCTCTCTTACCTTATAACCCTGATTTCCTTCTACAACCCAACCCACATACTTTTCTCCTCTAATGTCAACCTATTCACTGTACCTCGATCTCATCTATCTCTCTGCCGACCTCACGCCCATGTCCTGCCTCTGGCCTGGAACGCCCTCCCTCTTCATATCCAACAGACAATTACTTGTCTCACTTTCAAGGCCTTACTGAAGCCTTCCAAGAGGCCTTCCCCGACTAAAGCCCTCATTTCCTCTTCTCCCATTACCTTCTGCTTCACCCTTTCATGTGGATTTTCCCCCTTTATTCACCCCCTCTCAGCATCCCCGGTACTTATGTACCTATCTGTAATTCATTTATTTATATTACTGTCTCTCCCCTCCCTTGACTGTAAGCTTGTTATGGGCAGGGAACATGTCTACCAACTCTGCTATATCGTCCTCTCCCAAGTTTTTAGTACAGCACTCTGCACACAGTAAAGTGGTCCATAAATATAATTTGATTGATTGATGAAGTTTCTTGGAGCCATCCCCACATTCAGGGACTAACACACTCTTCCGGGGCAGTGCAGTCTTCATGACCCAACCACTTCACCATTTGAGTCTGCCCAATCATTAACCAACAGAGATGTCAGGCTTGCCCACACCCGCATCCCGGTCTCCCATCCTACTTGCTGTTAATTAAGGCAGGTGTGAGATAATCCTAAGGGCCAGGTTGATTCTAAACAATACTTAGGGTATGAAAAAAACCAAAAAATCAAAAGTGACATCTGGTGAATCCCTTAGGAAGTAGTAAAGGAACCTCCATCACACAGTGTCTAATTCAGATTTTTTTTCCCTCAACGATTTCAAATTCCCCAAGAGCAACAGCTCTCCCCATTTCCTTAGGAAAGTTAAGGTGATCACAGGCTCCATATTTATCCATGACCTTTTTTCCTATCTCCCTTTATTCCTACATGCCACTCTACGGCTATGCTAGATTGCACTTAACTTTAGGCAGATTTTTTTGTTTCAACATGAAGAATTCATTTAAATTCTGGAAAATGGACAAATAAGAAGTGAGGAAGGGCTCTTCAGTCTGCCATTGTGCACTCACAGAGGAGGGGGCTGGCTCTATGTGAATTGGTTTCTGGATGAGCTGAGTCCTTTAAATCATCCATGGGGCAGTTAATCATCCCACTTGATCAGGTGCAAATAGATGTTGGGTCTGAGAACTCTGGCATCAAGAGTTCTCCGGCTAAAGGATCTGTTTAGGAGCATTTCTTCTGTGTAAATTGTTGAATGGGTCAGAGAGACAACATATTATTCTGAGTTGCTTGTCTGGGCCTGCTCGCTAGATTATAAACTTGTCCTCTAGTCTGTAAACTCACTGTGGGCAGGGAATGTGTCTACTACACTGTTATATTATACTCTTCCAAGCACTTTGTACAAAGCTCTGCACACAGTAAGCACCCAAGAAATATGTTTGATTGATTCCTTTGAGGCTGATTTTTCAAGTTTTCTTTGTGATTCGTGATGGGGTACTTCCTCTACTGCAAAGTACACAGGGATCCAGGCTGAGATACACGTCAAGTCCCTTGGAACAATTGTTCTTCCTTCTGGGAGAATTCTGGACAAAGTTCCTAAAGAATTGTCTCTACGTTTATAAACTCAAGGCTCTCAAACACAGGCTTAACTCAGTGGGTTTGGCCAATTTTCCTTCCTACTTAATACAAAAATAAATATTCCAGAACAAGAAAACTCCAGTTCCTTAGACGTCTTTCCAAACCTTCAGATCAGCATACAGTAAGCGCTCAGTAAATATGAATGAATGAATGCATGAATGAATGAATGAATGAATATATGAATAAATGAGCACCATCACTCAGCTCATCTAGGTGGCCTGGTTAGGTTCTCATAATGGTGTGACATTTAGTTAATTTAAGAAGAAGTGTGGGAGCATTGTGGGAGTTGATCTGAAGAGCTGCGTTCTTTCTCAGAGACAAAGCACCACTGTGCCTCAGTTTTCCAAACCCCAAAAGAGGAATAAGAATAGGATATTAAGATTTGTGTGACAGGAAATAGATTGATTTTCCATGGTCCTCTGTGTGAACTGATCCAGGCTGCATCTTGAGGCCAAGAACTGAACAGAATTTGGGGATCACCCCATGGTTCCCCATTTTTTAAAAAAACTTTTCTGACTTGACAGAGCTGTCACCTTACAGGGGACTCAGCTAAGAGGGCATTTGACCATGGCCAAACTCAATAAATGTTCTCCTTTGTGTCAGGTTTATCCCCCCACACCCCGGGTACGAGATAAAGTCAAAACAAAGAGGAACATTGAAATATGCATTGATTCTGTCCAATCCCAGGGGAGGAAGAGTGCTACCTGAGCCCTGCCTGGATTTAAATGAGCCAGGCTGATATTTGGCTTGAGTCCTCAGATAAATGACAACGTGCGCCTAAGTATGGGTCTCTTGAAATGGATAAAAGCAGCATGGCTCAGTGGAAAGAGCACAGGCTTGGGATTCAGAAGTCATGGGTTCTAATCCCAGTTCTGCCACTTGTCAGCTGTGTGACTCTGGGCAAGTCACTTCACTTCTCTGTGTCTCAGTTCCCTCATCTGTAAAAGATGTGAGCCCCATGAGGGACAAACTGATTATTTTGTATCCCTCCCAGCACTTAGAACAGTGCTTGGGCACATAGTAAGCACTTAACAAATCCATCATCATCATAAAAGACCTTCTGTCACTCTGCCGGGTCCTCACACTAGCATCCACTATAGTTAATTGCTTCCTGGTTAATGAAAGATCCTGGCTTTCCAGTTACATCTCTGAAGTTCGCAAAACATTTTACAGATATATATGCCGTTTATCTCTCCAGTACCTTTGGGATCCAAAATAATGGCCTCGACTCATGGAGAAACTGGGGCCTGGAAAGTCAGGACCCGGCATGAGCCTGTCGAGGTAGAGTTGAGAATTTAATCTTTGTAGCTTTACCTTCTCAAACACTTAGTAAAATCACTAATCCCCAGGAAAAATAGTCCCTCTTAGATTTGCTACTTCCTCACACTCCTGCTGTGTCTAAATAGAAGGCCACAAACTCTGTTTTAATGAGATGATTTCTGCTTCCCAGTCTTGGCTCTGTAGGAGAACAATTATCTCCTCACTTAAACTCGCCTTTATGAGGAGAAGAATTTAATGTTGCAAAGTGTTGTATATTGTTTGGGTGACCTCTATAAAAGCAGCCTGACTTAAAGACACATTGCCATTAAAAAGACCGCGTGATTCCTCAATATGATATTGTAACATTTAGTCAAAGCTGTTAAAAGGCTGAGGGTTTTGAACATGCATCTTGAGCTGATAATTCTAATGCCTTTTGACAGATCAACAGTATCAGCATGCTTTGTACCCAGTGGGCATTCAATAAATCCTGCAGAATGAAATCTTGTCGAATGAATCTTTCAAAGAACCAGGTCTAAATAGTTGCTTCTGAGGTGTTGTCCCTCTTATCTGTGATCTTTAAACTTGATTCAAGTTTCCTTTAGACCCAACACATGAAAACACTCAGAACCCAGTTACACCTTTAACCCCAAAGGAACCAAATATAGACTTTTTAAAAAAATCAATAAAATCTTTAACCTTGATCCAGTAGTTAATGAGTGCAAGAGAAACAAGAAACACCTTTTGGGAAGACTGGCAAAAAAACAATACAGAGGCTCTGTTTCCTTTGCTTTCCCTCCACTGACTCCCCCTGTTTTCATTGTTTTGGGCATTATACGAAAGGGACTTTAAGGGTTTGTCGGCTCCTGCTGCTTATTCTCCAACTTGAAGTCACGGTCTTCTATTGGTGACTTCAAACTTCGTTTCTGAGGAGGGGATTATGGTGCAACAGATTTAGAATTATGACTTCTGGTGGGGGAATAAAGCAGCGGGAGCAGATGAAAGCTTAGACAAAACTGCTCCTGTTTTCATGTAAATGTTCCTAGTACGATAAAAAAAAAAAAAAGAAAATAAAAACCTGCCCCCTCCTTCCCCAAGAGGAAAGGAATATGAGATTGCTGAGGATTTATTTTTTTAAGTTTCCAGGAGACCTCAAGTAGCTGTTGAAAGGATATTGAATTTTTCAGTATGTGGGGGATTGCATGTAGAACAAATCAAAAGGAGTAATAGAATTGGCCTAATGAAATGTGGGGAGGAGAAATATTTGTCCAGGAACAAGGAGAGTTTAAAGTTATCAGAGCTGGGTCCATTCTCACAGGATGCCTATGTCCTTTTTCTGATACAATCTCTTTGTAGAAGCCCTAGACAAGGGATTTTTTGACTAAAGGCTCCTGATATCTGCCCTTCATATGTGCATGGAGGACTGATGTCCTGTTCTCAGCTTTGAAATCCTTCTGCAAAATGGGCGACAGATGTATAGACTTAGTATTTTTCAGTGTAGACATAGTTCTATTGAAATGTGTTAGTCATAAACATACTGGCTTGTTTTAACTGCAGTTGGCAATCTGAATGTGTTCAATGGATGTTAAATATATTGCATTACATAGAAATGCAAAATTGATGTAAAGGCAAGCCTAGACCCCACCAGTAATATTCTGAAAAGTTTTGTTTCTTTTCATTTGCACAATTATATTTTAACATTAAAAATAACAACAGTAACAAGGTCACTCAGCAGGCAAAAGGTGGAGCTAGGATTAGAATTTAGGTCCTTCTCACTCCCAGGCCCATGCTCTGTCCACTAAGCCACACTGCTTCTCTCTGTGCCACTTTGCCTAGCACTGGAATATTAATAATAATGATAATAATGGTAATAATGCTTATTATTAAGTGTTTATGCCAAGCTCTCTGCCAGATAAGTAATCCGATAAGGCACATGTCCTGTCTCACACGGGGCTCACCAGGCTAGAGGAACGGAAATATTATCTGTCAAAATAAGGTGGAAAGCTGGGAGGTGTTGACTCGAAAGCCGGATCGATTTATATTCAGAGCAATGGGACTTTGGAGATATTCTGCTCAAGTACTAATTGCTGGGTGTTTTTTATTGCCAATTGCCTCACAGAAATAGTTGGCCAGAAGACCGTGTATCATTTCAACTTGACCTCCATGCAGGACTCAGAAATGGTTCTCGCTGCCACATTCCACTTCTACTCCGATCAACGCCTGCGGTCTCGAGAGGCGTTCTGCAAGCGGTCCAAGAACTCCTCCTGTCGCCTCCTCCACCCGGCCCAGCTCTCCCGGGCCAACCTGGTGTTCCGCAGTGCACCCCAGAATGCTGCTTTCGGGGTGGTCAAGGGCAATGTGACAGTTTACCCCCACCGGCGGGGAGCCTGGCAGGCCAGGGATATTTCCCCCATCATCAAGGAAGCCAAATGGGATGGGGAGCTCCTTCTCTTGGCCGAGTTCGATTGGGGGGAGAGAGAGCGAGTCTTCCATGAGCCGGACTCCAGCGACCTGCCCTACATCCTGGTCTACGCCAATGACCTGGCCATCTCTGAGCCCAACAGCGTGGCAGTGACCCTCCAGAGGTACGACCCCTTCCCGGCCGGCGACCCGGACCCCAGCCGCTCGCCCAACGCATCCAGCGACACCCGGGTGAGGAGGGACACGTACGTGCCTGGATCCATCCAGGACAATGAACTGCCGGAGGACGACTACAACCCCCACCATCCTCACGGCCCCCACCACCCCCTCGGCCCCCACGGCCCCCATCACCACCACTATCACAAACATGACCTGTGGGAGAGTGCTTACAAGGCCCTCAAACCCAAATCTCCCCGGAAGGACAGGAGAAAAAAGGGACAAGACAACCATGAGATGCTGACTAAATCTCAGATGTTGAATTTCGATGAAAAAACGATGAAAAAGGCCAGGAGAAAACAGTGGAACGAGCCCAGAATCTGCTCCCGCCGATACCTGAAAGTTGATTTTGCCGACATCGGGTGGAATGAATGGATCATATCCCCAAAATCCTTCGATGCCTATTACTGTGCGGGGGCTTGTGAGTTCCCGATGCCCAAGGTACTGTGGGTCATTATTGCTACTTCAATCTTTCTGCCCCTCTCTTTAGCTGAGTGTGAATGGATGTAGATGCAGTTTAGATTAATTCGACACAGCCGAAAAAGACTGGTCCTTTCAGTACATTCCTTCTGAGTTCCCGATGCCCAAGGTACTGTGGGTCATTACTGCTACTTCAGTCTTTCTGCCCCTCTCTTTAGCTGAGTGTGAATGGATGTAGATGCAGTTTAGATTAATTCGACACAGCCGAAAAAGACTGGTCCTTTCAGTACATTCTTGGGCGCCTCCCTGCCCACAGACTAATTCTAAATGTAATCGGAAATCATACTCCCTCAGTAATTGTCAGAAATCTCCGAGTCTGGGCTGACCGTTTCTGCCTGTCTCTTCAGTGACTGTCCCAAAAGGATTTTTAGCCTTGGTAAAAGAACCTGCTGTGTTTTCTCACTTCTCCTATATCCTTTCCTGTGCCCGTTTCAGACCAGTGATCCCTGACCTTTAGAACGTATCACTGTATAAATCCCATGAAAGAACGAATGAATGAACAAGAAAATAAATACTCCCTCTTGAAAATTCTGACATCATGCCCGTAAAATGCACTCATATTTTGGAAACGTCCCATCTTCTCCCAAGGGCTATCTAATGATAGAGGCAATCGTAGGCTGGAATGCTTTGTTGGCTTCTGGATGGTGCTGAAAAAGAAAGCTCAGTGACAATAGGCAGTGGCAGGATATCCATTCCACCTGCGTTCTGACCCATTCTACAAGCGGCTCCAACTCATTCTAAGACCATTTGCCCTGTCAACTTCTCTCTAAACTGTAAGCTCTTAACGGGCAGGGAACCTGTCCACTAATTCTGATGTATTGTGTTCTCCCAAGCACTTAATACAGAGGAGCAGCATGGCAAAGTGGATAGAGCATAGGCCAGGGAATCAGAAGGTCGTGGGTTCTTCTCCTTGGCCAAGTCACTTCAGTTCAATTCAATAGTATTTATTGAGCACTTACTATGTGCAGAGCACTGTACTAAGCACTTGGAATGGACAAATCTGTAACAGATAGAGACACTCCCTGCCCTTTGACGGGCTTACAGTCACTTCACTTCTCTGTGCCTCAGTGAGTCTTGAGTCTCAATGGGGATTGAGACTGTGAGTCCCAAATGGGACAGGGACTGTGTTCAACCTGTTTAACTTGTATCTACCCCAGAGATTAGTTCAGTGCCTGGCACACAATAAGCACTTTAGAAATACCACAATTTGTTAGTGACGTATTGCTCTTCACATAGTAAGTGTTCAGTAAATATCATTGATTGATTCCTGTGACTTTCACCTTGTCCGACGATTCTCCTGACAACGGGCAGACACCCAACAAAGAATAAGCATTTCCCTTTTTCTCCTCGACAATAACTCAGTTGTATTTATTGAGCATTTACTTTGTACAGAAGAAAACTGTATTAAGCACTTGGGAGAGTACAATATAATAGAGTTTGGTAAGCATTTTCCCTGCCCACAAGGAGCTTCTAAAGGATTCATCAGCTGAGTTATTTTTAAATCAGACACTAGACAAATAAGGATTTCAAACTTTCATTTGCTCGAGGTAATCCGGATTTTATGGCTTGTTTATTCTTAGTCTAATCTGGGATTTAGAAATCATTAGAAATTGAGAAAAGTCACTTGTGCTATTGCTGTTGTGCATAATTGTTTGTGGCAAGGAAATCCGAATACTCGAAACACCGTGTTAAAGACTTTTCTGTCAGGCCTCCCACTACGCAGCCAGGAATTTGCTGAGAAAAACAAATACAGCTTGTACTACCTAAATAGTAGTAAACATGTTTAGGACTCTCCTCCGTATGCCCTGGGCCCAGATTCTTGGGCTGGTCTATACGATGCATAATGATAAAAAGGACAAGGCCCATTTTCCAATCTGAGTTTCCAAGGCATTAGAAATCTATTCCCAAATGACAGTGAATTGAGCAACATACTAGAGGTCAGAGGACTGGGGTTCTAATTCTAACTCTGCCACTTGCCTGCTTATGACCTCGAGCAAGTCACTTAATAATAATAATAATAATAATGAGTTCTAACTCTGACTCTGTCACTTGCATGCTTATGACCTCGAGCAAGTCACTTAATAATAATGATAATAATAATAATAATGATGATGGCATTTGTTAAGCGTTTATGTGCCCAACGCTGGGGTAGATACAAGGTAATCATGTTGTCCCATGTGAGGCTCACAGTCTTGATGCCCATTTTACAGATGAGGTAAATGAGGCACAGAGAAGTTAAGCGGCTTGCCCAAGGTCACATATCAGATAAGCAATGGAGCCAGGATTAGAATCCATGGCCTCTGACTCCCAAGCCTGTGCTCTTTCCACTAAGCCATGCTGCTTCCCAATGCCTCAGTTTCCTCATCTGTAAAATGGGGATTAATCCCCTGTTCTCTCACCCCTTTGGCTTGAGAGCTCCCTGTGACACAAGGACTACGTTTCTGCCATGATTATCTTGTATCTACCCCAATGCTTATTACAGTGCTTGGAACAAAGTGCTTAACAGATACTGCAGTTCTTCCTGATTATTAATTAGGGAACACTAATCCCCCCAGGAGAACCCTAATCCCTCCCCCTGTGGAGGATTGGTTCCCAGGTATCTGAACTGCTGTTTACTTCACTGTTCCTCAAAATACTTAACAATAATGATAATAATAATAAAAATAATAATAGCATTTAAGCATTTACTGTGTACCAGGCACTGAACCAAGCACTGGGATGAATACAAGCAAATTGGGTTGGACACAGTCCCTGAGCCACAAGGGGCTCGGAACCTCAATCCCCATCTCACAGTTGAGGTAATTGAGGCACAGAAAAGTAAAGTATCTTGCCCAAGGTCACAGAACAGACAAGTGGCAGAGCTGGGATCAGACCCGTGACCTTCTGACTCACAGACCCATGCTCTATCCACTAAGCCATGGAGCAAGAGTGAAAGGAGGAGGAGAGGAAGGTAGTATATGGTGAAACTCAAGGAGAGCAAACATGCACCTCTGCATTCATTCCTCCCGCAACAGCCTGGCTTCCAGGAGGCCTTATGCATCTTCCCACCCATGCAGCGGCATGCGGGTGAGCAAGTAAGCAGATCGTATGACCCGTCTGTCATATACCTGCTTGGATATACCACCTCTACATTCCCCTACCCTCTCTGCACTCGGCGACAAAATGGGGCCCAATAAGAGCCACATGGGACATGTGGAGTGGGAGCAAAGACCCCGAGTTTGGTATTGAAAGTCGATTCTAAAAGAGCCAGGGAACACTGGCAGTCCCATAAATGGTAATCTGAACCCCCACTTGTAAGATTTAAACGATTCCCAAAAACAGGACTGTGCCTTCTGGACAGTGCTGATGGTGGCATTCCAATCACAGAGGGAAATGAAAGAATCTGATTGTCTCCAGAGGAAGTGTGATGTGAATCTTGGGACCTCCTACTGGGGCAAGCCATTTCCAATGACAAAATTCAGTGCTTTCTCCATCCCATAGGCAGTGTGAGATGTTTTCTTCCTAAAGGTCAAATATCAGAGAAACTATGGATAAACTGAAACATCCTCACTTGTGAACATGTATGGAGAATAAATCAACCGATCATATTTATTGTGAACTGACTGTGTGCAGAGCACTGTACTAAGCTCTTGGGAGAGTACAATACAGCAGAGTTGTTAGGCACGTTCCCTGCCCACAAGAATTTTATAGTCTCCAGGAAAGGGAATGATTTTTTGGATTGGGACCAAAATTCACAGACATCAGAAAAAGAGAAGTAGCATGGCCTAGGGATAAAGCACAAACCTGGGAGTCAGAAAGACCTGAATTCTAATGCAGGCTCCTCTTGCCTGCTGTGTGACCTTGGGCAAGTCACTTAACTTCTCTGTGTCTCAGTTACCTAATCTATAAAATGGGGATTAGGACTTTGAGCCTCATGTGGGGAAAGAAAGAAGGAAAGAGGGAAGGAAGGAGGGAGGGAGGGAGGGAAGGCAGGAAGGCAGGAAGGGAGGAAGGGCGGGAGGGGGGAGGCGGGGACAGGAGGGGACGGGAGGGAAAGGGAGGGGAGGGGAGAAGGACTAAAAATCCCTGCCTTGCAGTGTGGCTCAGTGGAAAGAGCCCAAGCTTCGGAGTCAAGGGTTATGGGTTCGACTCCCAGCTCTGCCACTTGTCAGCTGTGTGACTGTGAGCAAGTCACTTCACTTCTCTGTGCCTCAGTTACCTCATCTGTAAAATGGGGATTAAGACTGTGAGCCTCACGTGGGACAACCTGATCACCCTGTATCTACCCTAGCGCTTAGAACAGTGCTCTGCACATAGTAAGCGCTTAACAAATACCAACATTATTATTTAATGCACCAACATTTTAGCTCCTCTCCATCTTACAAATTCATTCTGTTTTTAACCTAATAAACTTGAATCTACCCCTAGTGCTTAGAACTATGTGCTCAACACATAGTAAGCACTAAACAAATACCATTAGAAAAAAAGAGATGGACAATCTAGATGATTTGGAGAACAAATATTTTTTTTTTCTTGCCTGAATGATCCTACTAATGTGTGCCACCCACTGCCCACCACATCCCCCACAGCTGATATTACCTGAATAACCACCAGACCTTCCCCTTCAAACTGGGCTACATAGCTCCAGTTACCAGGTTGTGAATCAGAAATTTGATCAGGCGGGGTCTCTCTCCCTGACCATCTTCCGCCCCTGGGCCTACTTCCTAGGGATGTGCACACCACCAAATGAACTGCTCTGAGCAGTGATAGAGAGTCAAACATGGAAAACAGCAACAATAATAATAATACTAATAATAATTGGGGTATTGGTTAAGCACTTACGGTGGGCCAGACACTGTGCTAAGCCCTGGGGTAGATTCAAGGTAATTGGGCTGAATGCAGACCCTGTCCCACACAGGGCTCACAGTCTTAATCCCCGTTTTTCATATGAGGTAACTGAGGCCCAGAGAAGTGAAGTGACTCACCCACGGTCCCATAGCAGACAAGTGGTGGAGCCAGGGGTCAAACCCAGATCCTTCTGACTCCCAGGCCTGTGCTCTATCCACTAGGCCACGCTGCTTCACGGAGCGGGTTCTCCCACATCCCCCCATCAGAGGAAGTGAGATCAATCAGATGACATGTTGGGGACCTTTGCGGTTAGATTATTCAGCAATAGCAACCGAGACGGGGGCTGAATGGGACTCCATGGTTGCCTGAAAAGGCTGCCCCATGCCTCGGTTTGCCCAACTATAAAAGAGGAATGTTTACGTTGGCCAGTAGCTAGTTTGTGCAGAGCACTTGGAGATGGAAAATTCAACTTATAATCAAGAAGCTTTCCCTCACCCACCATTCATAGGCATCCGCACACATGCTGTGCTGGAGGAGTTCCTAGAAAGTACCTCCTGAGATGTGATATGTGCATACTTTCCTCCCTTTCAGGACTGTAACTATAGATAGCATTTACAAAGTTGAGTTTTGAAGTTGAGACAAAGCATGGCCTAGAGGATAAAGCATGGGCCTGGGAGTCAGAAGGACCTGGGTTCTAGTCTCAGCTCTGCCACTTGTCTGCCATGTGACCTTGGGCAAGTCACTTCCCCTGTCTGGGCCTCAGTTACCTCATCTATAAAATGGGAATTAAGACTGTGAGCCCCATGTGGGACATGAACTGTGTCCAACTTGAATTGCTTGCATCTATTCCAGCGCTTAGTAGAGTGCCTTAGCAAATACTATTCAAAAATGTTGCATGCTCTCCTCCCTACTTAAACCATCTCAAGGAAACAGGACCCAGACATGCCTGCTTTAATGGCAGATTGTGTTCCAGGTTTTCCAGTCCTCTATCCTTGATCCTGTTCCTTCACCTCGTTCCAGTCTTGAAAAGTCACAGGGCCATTGCCATTATCCACTCAGAGTGAGCCAAAGAGATCTAAAACCCAGAATTCCCCGGGAAATGGTGTCCTTAAAGCAGATTCCTGGGCCAATCACACAAAAAAAAGTCACATGGCCCAGAATTCCACATCTGCATTGGTTCAAATTCACATAGGCTTCCAACCAGTCTGGAAATATTACAACAAAGAGACCCCCAAGCCCCTTTGCTTGGTTTGTGGTTGGGAGGAGTATCCACATTAATAAAAAACATGTGGACTTGGGACTTTTTTTCAAATAATCTTGGTTTTGCCTGGGCAAATGGATTCCACTGTTCCACTTCAGTGACACATGGAGCCTCCTCCATCCTTGCAGTAAACCACCCAGCTACCTACGTAGGTTTAATAACACAATATGTGGTATCATTGACAAGGATTTAGTTGCTTTGCTACTCTTCAGTTCAAGGTATTGAGTCTGACAAAGACTGTATTGGTGAATCTATATAGGCTGATAAACTTTTTCGTATTATTCACCTGTTCCATGACAGAATTATTTGAAAGGACAATATTACCAATCCATCTTGAGTTTGTAAGATATTTGACATTTTTTGAGAGGAAGAATAGGCAAAGGTACTTTACTGCTGTTATCTTTAACTTGACTATCATCTCCATTTGCAAGAAGTGAATCTACTTATACCTGTTTCGCAAATGTAACGAAAACCCAAGGCAGTTGATGGCGATGGAATATTTTTAAATGCAAATTTATGACTTTCCCCGTCTCCCTTTCATTTGACTTCCTCTTCTCACCCCCTTGTGGATGCATACAGAATGTGTTATAAATGAATGGGAATAGTAATTCTGTTTCTCCTCCTTTTCTAGATTGTTCGACCATCAAATCACGCCACAATCCAGAGTATAGTAAAAGCAGTGGGAATAATTCCAGGAATTCCAGAACCCTGCTGTGTTCCTGATAAAATGAACTCCCTCAGCGTGCTTTTCTTGGACGAGAACAGAAATGTGGTTTTAAAGGTGTATCCCAATATGTCAGTGGAGACTTGTGCGTGTCGATAAGTGTAAGGGACTGTACCTTTTACGAGATCAAAGGGTTGCGGAGGGGCGGGGGGAGGGAGAGGGAGAGAGCAGGAAAATCCCTAACTTGGCTACAGTACATTATTTTACACTGGGAAAGTTGTGCATGAGAAATGAATTTGACTGTATTTATGAATGCAGGTCCAAAGTGAAATGAAGAAAGACTTTAAACAGACCAACACTTTTTAGAGGGAATTCTCTTCTACTGTAGTGATCATTTTGGGGGTATATGAGAACTTATGATTTAGCTTCCTCTGGAGATTTCAAATGCAGGTAAATCCCATTTTACTCTTTTTAGGAAAGGACTCGAATATTTGGCTCGTTTTTATGGTTTAACATCATTTCTCTTATGCTGAGTCTGCCACAAACTTTAGATTGAAAAGGGAAATTGGAATTGCTTGACATATTCTAGAGCTATTTTATCCTTTCATCTCATAAACTGGGAAATGGACTATGTAAAACCATAGGATATCAATTCTGTGCAAATGAAAAGTTTTTTGTGTTTTTTTATTAAATACTCACGTTTTATTTTAATCCACATATTTATACTGAAAAAGAAGGCTGTAATAAAGGGCTTAAATGTATATTTTCCTTGGAGTTCAAATGTAGTGCACTGTATAAGCTTTTATATATATATATATATATATATACAGTATGTTAATATAACCAATTTGTGGTTACCTTTTCCTAATATATATTTTGTTTTACAAAATGAGGGTATGTACCCCAAAGAGTTGTCTGTTGCTGAATAATTTTGAGTTGTTAAACCTATGTATTCTTGGAATAACACATATAGTAATATGTTTAAATACTAAAATAAAATAACCAAGATTTATATTTTTGTAAATTAAACTTTCTATACTGTAGATGGATTATGTAATGTGCTCTTACAAAAGTTAATAAATGAAAGGTACAGAAGTATCTTTAAAACCTGAATAAGTACCTATCTCCAAGAAATTTCCTCTAGAGAGCTGCGATGTTGCCTTCACTGCTGAGAAAAAAAACAGGAATTTGATGAGGTCATTATTGGAGCCCTGGGCAGGTGACCCCTTGGCTCTTCACTTCAGCGGCATATTGGGTCATGTAGATGACTTCTTAGTGCGAAATGTGAATGGTGTTGTAGAAAAGTAAATTCAGAGAGAGTTCAGGTCCTGAAAAGCCTCGAATAGACACTGACAACCCCATCACCTCATCTTAATCCCCTCCCTTTCACCAGCATATACTTTTATTTTTGGAACTTGAGAGTTCCTGCTCCTTTCACAGTCACGTCAAATCAAACCATTAAAATCTGTGGTATTTGTGAAGCATTTACTGCACGCCGATCATTGTACTAAACGATGTGGTAGATTCATAATAACCATGTTGGGCACAACCCTTGTCCCACACCGGGGTCATAATCTAAAGGGAAGGGAGAACATGTATTTCATTCTATTTTTACAGATGAGGAAACTGAGGTACTGAGAGTGATGTGGTTTGCCCAAGGTCAACTGTGGTTTCCTTAATATCCAAAATTGCAGATTTGGAATTTAGGATTTTCTGGGAGGAATGTGTATGATCATCTACATTCATTCTGATCCAGTTTCTTCTTTTCTGAGGGGAACTGTCAAGCAGGAAACACAGAAAGATACTCGATCTTCCTTTACAGACACAACTTTAAGTGAGGCCAGGGTCTTGAGAAGAGGGCAACATATACCCAGAGACAAATCAGGCTGACGCACTAGTTTCAGAGCAGGCAGAAGCCATGGGTTATTGCTTATTATGCAGACAGGAGAGTGTTACCTTCCAAGAGACTCCAGCTCTCACAATGTGAGGGAAGAGGGAATCTTTGGATCCATGTCTACAGCTCCTAGGTTTCTCCATGGAAGATGAAGAAATATCACATTGTGTTGTCTAAAAACTATTCACTTCGGCCCTAGAACTGAAGATTGGAAGGGTTGAAGAGTTATGATTCGCATGTGGGGTGACAACCATTTCCAGTGATATACATTTAGGAGAGGAAAGAAGAATCTAGGAGAGTCACTCAATGGTGCCCCTTCCTGAATTCAGCAGCGGTGCCTAGTGGAAAGTGCATGGGCCTGGGAGTCAGAGGACATGGGTTCTTATCCCAACTCTGCCACCAGTCTGCTATGTGACCTTGGGCAAATCATTTAATTTCTCTGTGCCTCAGTAACCTCATCATTAAAATGGGGACGAAGACAGTGAGCCCCATGTGGAACATGGACTGTGTTCAACTTGATTTTCTTGTATCTATCTCAGTGCTTAGTATAGTGACTATAACTCAGTCCACCCATTTAGCTCCTCTCAAAGTAGTCTGCTCATTTTACCTTGATCTCATCTATTTCTCTGCCAAACTTTAACCCTCATCCTGTTTCTAACCAGTAACTCCCTCCCTCTTTATATGTGAAAGACCATCACTCTCCCTACCTTCAAAGCAAGCATCTGCAAGAGGTCTTCCCCCACTAAGTCCTCATTTCCTCTTTTCCGACTCCCTTCAGTGTTATCTTTGCACTTTTAATAATAATGATGATATTTATTAAGGACTTACTATGTGCCAAGCACTGTTCTAAGCGCTGTTCTAATCAGGTTGTCCCACATGGGGCTCACGGTCTTAATCCCAGAGAAGCAGCGTGGCTCAGTGGAAAGAGCACGGGCTTTGGAGTCAGAGGTCATGGGTTCAAATCCCGGCTCGGCCATTTGTCAGCTGTGTGACTTTGGGCAAGTCACTTAACTTCTCGGTGCCTCAGTTACCTCATCTGTAAAATGGGGATGAAGACTGTGAGCCCCACGTGGGACAACCTGATTCCCCTGTGTCTACCCCAGCGCTTAGAACAGTGCTCGGCACATAGTAAGCGCTTAACAAATACCAACATTATTAATCCCCATTTTACAGATAAGGTAACTGGGGCACGGAGAAGTTTAGTGACTTGCACAAAGTCACACAGCTGACTAGTGGCAGAGCTGGGATTAGAACCCATGACCTCTACTACCAAGCCTGTGTTCTTTCCACTAAGCCATTCTAATAAAAAAAAGGAAAATTAAAAATTAAAAATGTATATATAAAGAATTATGGCATTTGTTAAGCACTTACTATGCAGCAGACACTGTACTAAGTGCTGGGGTAGATACCAACTCAACAGGTTGGACATAGGCCATGTCTCACATAGGGCTCACAGTTTTAATCTCCATTTTAGGGATGAGGTAGCTGAAGCACAGAGGAGTAAAGCGATATGTCCAAGGTCACACAGCAGGCAAGTGGCAGAGCCTGGATTAGAACACAGCTCCTTCTGACTCCCAGGCCCAAACTCTATCTATGAGGACACATTACTTCTCCAAGTGTGCATTTGGATTTGTACTCTTTATTCTCTCTGCTCACACTGCACAAAGTTAGGACAATTGATTGATTGACTGACTGATCAGTAGAGGAGGTAGGTTGAGGGGGAAGTAGTCTCTCAGCCGTCATGAAGGCGGGATGTTAGTGAGCTGTGTGCCTGGGAAAGCAGGGTAGTGGGAGAGCTCATGTTGTGGACCCTGGATGGACAATGGACTCAAGGAGGGATGAGAGAGGATCCTGGAGGTTCAGTGTCCAGAGATGAGCTGCTTGTGGACAGGAAACATGTCTACCAACTTTTGGTATTGCGTTGTGGCCTAGTGGATAGAGGACAGGCCTGGGAGGGAGAAGGACTGTGTTCTAATCCTGCTCTGCCACTTGTCTGCTGCGTGACCTTGGGCAAGTTACTTCAATTCTCATTGTCTCAATTACCTCGTCTGTGAAATGGTGATTATGACTATGATTATGTAGCACATGATAATAATAATAATAACAATAATGCTACTTGTTAAATGTTTACTATGTGCCAAGCACTGTTCTAAAAGCTGGGGTAGATTCATTCATTCATTCACTCGTATTTATTGAGCGCTTACTATGTGCAGAGCACTGTACTAAGTGCTTGGAAAGTACAATACAACAATAGAGACAATCCTAAATTAATTAGTTTGAGCCCTGTCCTACATGGGGCTCACACTCTTAATCCCCATTTTACAGATAAGGTAATTGAGGCCCAGAGAAGTGAAGTCACTTGCCCAGTGTCCCAGAGCTGCCTAGTGGCAGAGCCAGGATAAGAACCCAGGTCCTTCTGACTCCCAGGCCTGTGATTCATCCACTCAACCAAACTGCTTTTCATGGGCCATGTCCAACCTGACTACTTGTATCTTCCCCAGTGCTTAAAAGCCTGGAACATCTTAAGTGCCTAACAAATACCTTAAAAAAATCCACCAAGCACAGTGCTCTTGCACACAGTAAGTGCCAAATAAATAATTTTGATTGATAGCCCTTGATGACCTCTTTGCCTTCAGGAAGGCTGCTGAGCCTCAGATATAGAGCAGTGAGGAATACAAGAACTTGGGGAGCAGTGAGGATGCCCACGAACCTACAAAAGGAGGAGAGGAGAGGCAGAGGGCTTTAAGATCCAGTGGAGGTTGACCAGGTCCAGGTCCTTCTAAAGTGACTCCTGGGCTCTTTGGGTCTGGGTTTAGCACTGCAAACCCCTGATTATGGCACACGTGGCCATACTAAGATAAATCTTTTCCTCTTCTTCCCTCACATAGGACTTGGATAATCGCTTTGTTAGCAGTTATCCAGGGAAATGCTTTGACACGTCATCAAGTCAATCCAGTTTTCTTTGGGGAGATGCATACATTTAAAAATATTGACAGAACTTTAGCTGAGGGAAAATTTAACACCATCGCACATGGGGTGTTCTGTAATTGGAAAGCAAAATTAAAAAAAAAGGAAAGGCAGATAATTTATCTAAAGATTTCTGAAAGATGAAAATGGTAAAGACAGGGAGGGCTATTGTCTAGAGATTTACCCTGGGGATATTTACACAGTAGATCAGGGAGCTTCTACCAGAGCTAATATGATCGAATTGAGAGTTGGCCATCTTTTGCTGCTCTAGGAATCTTAGGCCACTTTCCTGTTCAGTTACATAGAACTAGCCACCCTCCCCCCACGTACATACAGCAGCTTAGCTGCAGCCTGGCTGGATCCCAATGGGGAACTCGCCGTTGCTACTCCTGAAGCTCCCATTACCCCAGGACATGGCTGAACCCCCACCTTCCTGGGGTCCACAGAGTTGGGAGACTGGAGTAGGGAGAGAAAGCTGGATCTGTGGAGGAGAAGAAAGAGGAAGAGAAGGAGGGGAGGTGGCAAGAGCCTCAGATTTTCTCTTATCTGACTCCTTTTCCTCCTCTTCTTCCTTCTTGTGGGGGAAGAATGGGGAGTTGTCTCTCCCACACCCCCATCCTGCCTTCATTTTGTTCCAGCTTTTGGCTGTATTATTCCTGTCTTTTCGTCTCCCACGATTAGACTATAAGCCCGTCAAAGGGCAGGGACTGTCTCTATCTGTTACCGATTTGTACATTCCAAGCGCTTAATACAGTGCTCTACACATAGTAAGTGCTCAATAAATACGAATGAATGAATGAATGAATGAATGAATGAATGAATGAATGAATGAATGAATGAATGGCCCAAAAGGTGAAGCTGCTAGCTAAAGAGACACAGTGAGGGGAAGAGCCAAAAGAACTGAAGATGGGGAAGCTCTAGAGCTGTGGAAAAGTAAATAAAACTTACAAGATGAGCTATATCAAGCTCCTCTGCCAGATTGAAAACTCCCTGAGGGAATGAATGACTACTCACTTCATTGTACTCTTCCAAATGCTTAGTACATACTCTGTACTGTACTGTTTAGTAATAAATAACATTTACTGAGTGGAGGATGGACTGATGTGAGTGGAGGGGTTAGTATGAGGTACAGACTCTAAGATCCTTGTGAACAGGGATCGTGTCTAGTGACTTTGTTATACTCTCTCAAGTGCTTAGTAAAATGCTTGGCACAGAGTAAGTCCTCAATGAATTTGACTGATTGATCGAATGCTTGAGGGGGGGCAGGAAAACTGAGAATCCCATGAAAATAGAGGGTAAACACTATGCTGACTGGTAACCATATCTGACTATATCCACCATATGTTAGTTCCATTTTGTAGTCAGTTAGAAGTATTATTAACTGAGGGTCTACTATATGTGGAGCACTGTACTAAGCAGGCTAAAAAGTACACCACAAGCCAATGAGAAAGCCGCATCTCTTTTTAAAAAATTGTTTTTAATTTTATATTTTAATTTTTTAATTTAATCTCATTTCAATTCCTTCAAATTAAAAAAAAGGCAGATACAGCTTTCTCATATATACATATAATCTATTCAGGAAGAACAAATCCGTAACAAGTTCAGGATTCCTCCCTCATTTCCTCCATCAATCCACAGTTTTAATGAGCATATATTCTATACAGAGTATCATACTCAGTGATGTAGAAATTACAATAGATGATAAAATAGTAATTTATCATTATTATCATAGCATTTGTTGTTTAACTATATACCTGGCACTTTACTAAACGCTGGGGTGGATACAAGTAGGCATGATCCTTGGCCTCAAGGTCAGGCACTCAGTCGTATTTATTGAGTGCTTACTATGCTCAGAATACTGTACTGAGTGCTTGGGAGAATACAATATAACAATAAAAGGACACATTTCCTGCCCACAATGAACTTACAGTCTAGAATGGGAGACAAATATTAATAGAAATAAATGAATTAGAGATATGTACACAAGTGTTGTAGGGCTGGGGGGGGGGGGTGATGAATAAAGGTAGCAAGTCAGGGCGACACAGGAAGGGAGAGGGAGAAGAAGAAAAGAGGGTGTAGTACCATTCAAAATACCTGCATTATCACAAGAGTTTTCCTTAGCCCACTGTTCACTACGGAATGGCACCCATGTGTTACTGGAAAAGAGAGTATAAATCGAAGAGGAAACAGGACCCAACTCCTAGAGTTTGGAAGTTACACAGGGTACCTTGAGAAGCAGTGAGCAGACCCCAAGAAAGAAATAACTTCCCATTCCACATGTTTTAATTTATAATCCAAGATAGGAAAAGAGTCACTAGATTCTTATTCTTCAGGGTGAGAATTATCCCATTTGAGGATTATCTAGCCTCTCCTTCATCCATATATACTCAGACATTGACAGTTTCCTGCTCTTGACCAGAGGGCAAGCCGAGGAAGGAAGAAGAGCTATAACAACTCCAGCCATTTCAAGTTTGAATTCCGGAATCTCCAGACAACCGCATTCTATTAACTACAGGCTAAGGGGCAATCCTCCCAAAGCCAGAGTCACGGAGCAGAGGAAACCAGTTTGGGTGTCTCAGAGAGAGGAGGAAGATAAGATATCTGTCACTCTTAATCCTTTTGAAGAGATGGACATTCTTAGTATCCTGGCTACAGGCTCTTCAAGTATCTCACGAGATGAATATACGGATTCTATTTTCATTGCTTTAAACTCTTTAGGAAAAGACTAAAAATTCAAAATGACTTTCATAAGAATTTTTCCAGTTCAGTTTTCAGAAACATTTTAATTTCCCAATTTAGGTTTATTTCTCTAAAGAAACAGTGGTCAACACGCTTAGGCTAAAATTATTGAAGCATTCTTCAGGTGGTGGATAATTGTAAGAAATGATCTGCAACACTTGTACCATGCAAATGAGTGTCATATTTCCAGAAAATTCTCTTATTCCATAGTTTTATCCTAATTTTTACACATTATTGGATTTCAAATACAAAACCAACAATATTTTGAACTCACCAAGCATAGCTAATTTTAATATCTGTTGCTGAATTGTACATTCCAAGCGCTTAGTACAGTGCTCTGCACATAGTAAGCGCTCAATGGATACTATTGAATGAATAAGGCAATTAACTGTTTATCAAGACTTGTGTTCCGGTTATGCAGATTTAAAATATGAACTAAATGTTAAACCCATGAAAATACCAAGTTAGTTTTTTAAATACTTCCATAATACACTGTAGGATCACATTTAAACACTCTTCATATCCTCTAGAGAACAAACTGTTGGGGAATAGGAATGCACTGAATATAGGAGTGGTAGTAATAATGTGGTATTTGTTAAGCAGCACTTACTGTGTGACTAGCACTGTTCTAAGCACTGGGGTAGATACAAGGTAATCAGTTTGTCCTGCGTGGGGCTCACAGTATTAATCCCCATTTTACAGATGAGGTAACTGAGGTACAGAGAAGTGGCTTGCCCAAGATCACACAGCAGACAAGCGGCAGGGCTGGGATTAGAACCCACGTCCTCTGACTCCTAAACCTAGTACAGTAGCAGTAGGAGTAGAGATAGTAGCGAAGCAGCGTGGCTCAGGGGAAAGAGCCCAGTCCTGGGAGTCAGAGGTCATGGTTCCGATCCTGGCTCTGCCACTTGTTAGGTGTGTGACTTTGGGCAAGTCACTTCACTTCTCTGGGCCTCAGTTACCTCATCTGTAAAATGGGGATTAAGATTGTGAGCCCCACTTGGGACAACCTGATCACCTTGTATCCCTTCAGCGCTTATATCAGTGCTTCGCACAAAGTAAGCACTTAACAAATACCATTACTATTATTAGTAGTAGGAGATATAATAATAATAATAATAATGTTGGTATTTGTTAAGTGCTTACTATGTGCCGAGCACTGTTCTAAGCGCTGGGGTAGACATAGGGGAATCAGGTTGTCCCACGTGGGGCTCACAGTCTTAATCCCCATTTTAGAGATGAGGGAACTGAGGCACAGAGAAGTTAAGTGACTTGCCCACAGTCACAAAGCCGACAAGTGGCAGAGCTGGGATTCGAACTCATGAGCCCTGACTCCAAAGCCCGTGCTCTTTCCACTGAGCCACGCTGCTTCTCCAGATATGCTAGTGGTACCCACCTGGTGGGTTTCAAAATTTAAAAATTGAATTAAGGTAAAACCATTCACCATTTAGGGCGGCTGTGTCCACTTTTCCAATCACAGCTCTGTCACTTGTCTGCCATGTGTCCTTGGGCAGGTCGTTTAACTTTTCTGTACCTCAGTTTTCTCCTCTATAAAACTGAGGCTAGATATCTGATCTACCTCCTATTTAAACTGGGAGTTCCATGTGCATTAGGAACTGTATCTCATTCTGTTACTTTGAATCAACCTCAGCACTTAATACAAATTCCATTATTATTACTATGATGATTATTATACCTAGTCCAATAACTTATACATTATAATTTATTTACCCTTGAAATCGATGGCACAATTGTATTTCTCTTTTCAGTGAAGAAATGAGTAGAGTTGGGCAAGTAATGTATCTACCAACTCTGTTGTATTGTATTCTCCCAGTGCTTAGTACAGTGTTCTGCTTACAGTAAGCACTTAATAAATAACACTGACTGATTCTGCTAGCTACTGTGCAGAATCCCACGAGATTCTGTAGGATTCTGTAAGCTTCCTGAGTAAGGGTTGAGATGCAAGGCTGAAATGTTGGTTTTAGCCTTGTATCTCAACCCAACAACCTCTCAAGAGAAGTAGTATGGCTTAGTGGATAGAGCACAAGCCTAGGAGTCAAAGGTCATGGGTTCTACTCCTGGTTCCGCCTCTTGTCTGCTGTGTGACGTTGGGTTGGGAAGCAGTATGGCATAGTAAATAGAACACGAGCCTGGGAGCCTGGGTTCTAATACCAGCTCACCACTTATCTGCTGTGTGGCCTTGGGCAAGTCACTTAACTTCTCTGAGCCTCAGTTACCTCTTCTGGAAAATTGGGATCAAGACTGAGAGCCCCCTGTGAGACATGGACTGTGTCCAACCTGATTTGCTTGTGTCCACCCCAATACTTAGTACAGTGCTTTGCACATAGTAAGCACTTAACAAATACTATAATTATAATTATTTTCTAAGCCTTAGTTACCTCATCTGTAAAATGAGGATTGAGACTGTGAGACCCACATGGGATAGGGACCGTGTCCAACCTAATTTGTTTGTATCCATCCCAGTGCTTAGTACAGTATCTAGCACATAGTAACCCCTTCACAAATATCATAATTATTATTTCCCTGAAGAAACAGTTGTTTGTTCTTGTTTCTGCAGTTTGTTCACATGCTACTTGTTATAAGTCGCTCTGAGTTAATTGGGGATTTGGTTCAATTTGCTTTGTTCCACGCGGGGTCAGTGTTTGTGAACCTGAGATAGGAAAAGCTGTCATTTAATCTGTCAATCAATCATTACTGTTTATTCAGTTCCTACTTGGTGGCAGAGAACAGAACTAAGAATCTGAGAGTACATAAGCTCTAGACTGAAGGCTCGTCATAGGAAGGGAACATTTCTGTTAATTCTGTTTTACTGTACTCACCAAAGCAGTGTTCTTCACATTGTAAGTGCTCAATAAATATGATTGATAGATTGATTAGAAAAAGGAGAGCCCTGACATCAAGTATGTTTTGTTCTAAAGGATCCAAAATGCCTCTCCGTAGAGCACTGAGAAATTTTTACATGAAACTACATTTCCCAGTACAGTCCTAGCCCTGTCCTACTGGTGTAACTAAGATCCAAATGTTCTTGGACCTCCATGTTATTTCCACCAGAGATAATTCTCCCTTTATTGATCAATCAATCAATGATATTTATTTTTATGCTTATTATATGCAGAGCACCATACTAAGCCCTGGGAAGAGTCCAATAAAATAGAGTTGCCCCTACCCACAAGGAGCTTCCAGGCTAGAGGAGGAGTCAGCCAGCCAGTGATTGACAGAGTAATATGACCATTTTGCAATGGCCTCCCAAGGTTGTCCTGGGCAATGGGCTATGGTGTAGAGTCAATTCTGGGCTGGGTCTGTCCATGCCAGGACTTTACCCCCATCATGGGATTTGGAGGACTCAAATTCGAGTCTCATTGGATGAATATAAGGGATAATCAACCCCCTGCATAACTTGGATTGCTGGCCAAAAATTCTAGGAAATTCTGAAATTGAGTCCCTGGGACATACTTGAGAAGCCGGTTGGATAGGTCAGTTGTAATTCCTCTCAGTTTCAGATGTGAAAATGTAGAAAGCAAGAGATGCTAGGTGACATGTCTTGCCCACACAGGGAGATTCATTGGTACAAAAATAAACCAAGCTGAGTCTGACAGCAGAGCCCTCAGCTCAGACGACTAAGCAGAATCAGAACATAGCATGAGACATATTGTCCTCATAATATTTGAAAGCTGTAGAAAACTCTGCTTCACCCCATGGGTGAACATCAAATGTATGGCCTAATGAATGAATGAGGCAGATTTTCTTCTCTTGTAATTTAATAGCCTCTTTCTCACATGAGTCTTCATTGTGAACATAGAGGAATAAATTAATAAATCATGTGAGGGATAATGATGAATAGGATTCCCCCAAACCATTATGAATAGAACACTTCTCCAAATAATAGTTACCCATCTGAAAAGCAAACCAAGAAATCAAAGAAACTCCCACCATTCAGCCCACAAAGTGAGGGTGGGTGAGTTCATTCCAGTATCTGAATCTGCAAGTCATTCTATAAACCATCCCAGCAAAGACTCTCAGTAATAATAATAATAGTAATTGATAAGCACTTACTGTGTGCCAAGCACTGGAGTAAAGATAATTATATCAACCACAGTCCCCATCTCACTTGGAGCTCATAGTCTAAGGAGTAGAGAGACCAGGAATTTAAACATTTTACAAATGAGGAAACTGAGACAGAGCAGAGTTAATTGATTTGCTCAAGGTCACACAAGTTGCTTCACTTCTGGGTGGCTCAGTTTCCCCATCTGTTGAATGGGAATTCAGGACTTGTTCTATCTCCCGCTTAGACTGTGGGACAGGGATGGTGTTCAGCCTGATTATCTTGTATCTATTCCACTTGTCAAATTCTCCACTTGTCAGCTGTGTGACTTTGGGCAAGTCACTTAACTTCTCTGTGCCTCAGTTACCTCATCCATAAAATGGGGATCAAGACTGTGAACCCCATGTGGGACAACCTGATTACCTTGTATCGCCCTCAGTGCTTAGAACAGTGCTTGGCATATAGTAAGCACTTAACGAATGCCATTATTATTACTCCAACACTAAGTAATAATAGTAATAGTAATTCTGGTATTTGTTAAGCACTTACTATGTGCTGAGCACAGTTGTAAGTGCTGGGGTAGCTACAGGGTAGTCAGGATGTCCCACTTGAGGCTCACAGTCTTAGTCCCAATTTTACAGATAAGATAACGAACTGAGAAATTAAGAGACTTGCCCAAAGTCAACCAGCTGACAGAGCCAGGATTAGAACCCACAACCCCGACTCCTAAGCCCTTGCTCTTTCCATTAGTGTTTGGTATACAGTAAGCCCTTCACAGACACCACAATTATTGCTATTTTACATGTAGGTGGTTTTGCCTGTAGTGTATCTATTCTACACTGTTGGCCTCTTGTCTTCTCTATTAAATTCTCCACTTCTTGAGGACAAGGACTAAGTGAGCATCTTGCTTAGTAATTCTCACCCAAATATTACGAAGCTCTCCACACTCAAGGGACTTAATGTTTCTTTTTAACTGACGACAGTGTCCTGTGCAAAGTTTCCTTGGAATAAACCAACACCCACAAGTGTATTTTTAGAAGGAATCTCCTCTTTGTCTTGGTCAATATCCACATGTGTCATCCTAAAATAAACCCTGTTCCCTGAAGGGTTAGGCAACATGGGTCTTGGGTTTATCATCAATTTGAGGTCACTGAAAAAGTGGGTATTCGTGAGCATTAGATTTAACCAGGACCTTATGTTCATACCCAGTAGAAACGCATTACACTATACTCCCTAAGAAAGCGGGTTATTTTCTCTCCCCACACCAAAGAATACAATCTTCTGAAAGTTGCGGGCTGCAAGCAATTTGAGACACATTTGACACAAAACAGATACCTCTCTGTGTACAAATAATAGCTCATGGCTGATAAACGGAAGAACGTGTCTAAAGTTTCTGTGAACGGTCCCAAAAGCTCATCAAGTTGGAGCAGAGCGTATTCCTCGAATGATTGGATCTGATTCGATTTTCGGAGAACATCGAGCGTCACCTGTGGTATCTAGATTTGAAGGAGACCGACTCCCCTCATTTTTACTGAGCCCAAACAGCCTGGAAAAGTCGGAGTTGTGAGGTCCAAAGGCCCACAACTCTTATGGTGGGGACTGGAAAGGAAATGAGGAAAAGAATATAATTAAGCAACAATGACCCCAAACTGAAATGTGCATTCTTAACCGTATACAGTGTTCTTCCCACAAGCCATATGTGTTTGTCAGATGTTTATAGAATCTTCATTAACTAAGAGCTTTGGTAGATAAGGAGAACCAGAGCATGGCATCAACGACTTAGATAAGTGCAAGTGTATGACCAATCTGGTTGACAACTGATGAGAGACTGTAGCTTGCGACAGACTGCAAAGGAACTTTAGAAAGTAGCTGGGAAAGGATGAGTTAGGGTGGCTCGCTCATTTTTAAGTCTTCTTTCTTCCGATTCTTCGACGATCTTAACCCGTTTCTCCCCCCACCTGGGGGGCATTCTGGGCACCCCCGCCAAAAATGTGCTATTTTGGATTATTGGCGGTCTTGCCAGCTTTGTTTTTCCTGGTGGGTTGCGGGAAATGCAAACCTCTAGAGGACTGGGACCAAGTGGCTGCCATGGGAAGGGCCAATTCGGTTTTTGGAGACAGCAGAAACGAGGAAGATGACCTGAGCTTTGACTTTAAAACTTTTCTGGAGAACATGAAGGTGGATTTTTTGCGGAGTCTGAACCTCTCGGGGGTCCCGACCCAAGACAGAACCAAAGTGGAGCCACCGCAGTTCATGATCGATCTGTACAACAGATACACCACCGATAAATCCACCACCCCTGCGTCCAACATAGTGAGGAGCTTCAGTATCGAAGGTATGGCACTTGTAAAAGTCTGTTGAAGGAGTTAACTTCCAAGCTGCACTGTGGCCCCTTAAGTCTTCCGAAGGTGTCCCTTAACACTAGATTATGTCCCTCCAGAACAATAAATGCCATGGGCCTGGGATGTTGCATTTCTTTTTTTATCGTCTGTTCTCATGATAAACAAACTTAATAGAATTGACCGCTACCTGACCACACCTCAAAATATATTTTTCATAATTTGCAAAAGTCTTTGTATTTAGAGAATTGTTATGTTGACTTTTGTTTTTTGTTTTTTTCCCCAGTAATGATAAACCTAATTGAGCCATTGAGAAATCATGCTTAGGGAGTGGGCTAAGTCCTTTTTAGGCAAATCACTTCATATGGGTCACCACCTGTCAATGATTTCTGGTCATTAGCTGGCTGCAAACCATGACCTTAAAAGAATCATATGGCTAACTGTCCTAAGCCATACCACCTCTTTGGGCAAGGGATTCACCGACCCAAACTGGTCACTTTCATGGCCCATTCTTCATCTCTCTTCAAGCTTTAGCGATACAACATCTGGTACTGCCACTTTGTGAAACTTATTAAAACTTAGATGGATTTTCATAAATTTAGATTTTCATCCCTCATTCCCCAGTCTCCTGGTAGCTTCTTATGTACTTCTGACAAGGCAGTGATATGAAATGTAACTCCTCTTAAATTTTCCCTAATAAAGAGAAGAGATTTAGTTTGAAATATGCTCAGCATCTTTAAACCAAAACATAAACTTTCTCCAAGATGAATTTATTGAATTGGTAGTGTCTTTAACTTGAGATTTCCAAATGTTTTCCAAATACCAAATGTATAAAACTATATAATGAGCTGGAATCAGGAATAGGACTCAGAAAATTGCTTTGGTAAGGGACAAGCCTTCTTTTCTTTCTTTTTATGGTATTTGTTAAACACTTATTATGTGCCGGGCACTGTACTAAGCACCGGGGTAGATAGAAGCAAATCATGTCAGGCACAGTCCTTGCCCCACATGGGGTTCACAATCTAAGTAGGGGGGAAATTAGGTATTGAATCCCCCTTTTTTTTTTAACAGATGAGGAAACTGAGACACAGAGAAGTTAAGTGACTTGCCTAAAGTCTCACAGCTGACAAGTGGCAAAGCTGGGATTAGAATGCAGGACCTTCCGACTCCCATGGCCATGCTCTATCCACTGGTGATGGCTGCCCCATCTTCTCTTATAGGGAAGCAGCATGGCTCAGTGGAAAGAGCCTGGGCTTAGGAGTCAGAGGTCATGGGTTCGACTCCCGGCTCTGCCACTTGTCAGCTGGCTGTGGGCAAGTCACTTAACTTCTCTGTGCCTCAGTTACTTCATCTGTAAAATGGGGATTAACTGTGAGCCTCATGTGGGATGACCTGATTATCCTGCATCTCCCCCAGCGCTTAGCACAGTGCTCTGCACATAGTAAGCTCTTAACAAATACCAATATTATTATTATTATTGTTTGGATGTCCTCTGGCTCTGTTTGCTCTTCACAACAGTGATGTAAATGTCGCTCTGTATGAGGTAACTGTGTTCTTCACTTCCCTTGCAGATGCGGTGTCTATAACATCTCTAGAAGGATATCCATTTCAGAAACATGTCTTGCTCTTTAACCTCTCTATCCCACGGCACGAGCAGATCACCAGAGCTGAGCTAAGGCTCTATGTCTCCTGCCAGGATGACGTTGAGTTCTATCACGAACTGAAAGGCAACATATCGATCTATGACATCCAAGATGGAGGCGACTCCTGGGACGGCCCAGAAGGGACAAAATCATTCCTCATGACCCAGCCCATCCGGGAAAGCGGTTGGAAAATGTTTGAGGTGTCCAGTGCGGTGAAACGCTGGGTGAGAACGGACCAATCAAAGAACAAAAACCAACTGGAAGTGGTAGTGGAGAGCCAAACGGTGGGAGATTTTCAGTGCGGAAAGCTAGATGTCAGCGTCCCTCCGGATTCCAAGAACCTTCCGTTTTTCGTAGTGTTCTCAGACGACCGTAGCAATGGGACAAAGGAAACCAGAATGGAACTCCGCGAGATGATAGGTCACGAGCAAGACAGCATGCTCAGAAAGCTGTCCAGGAATGGCCCGGTGAGGGAACGTGAGAGAGAGGAGGAAGAAATGGATGACAAATTTGTCTTCGTCACCGGGCCCTCTTTGGGAAGGAGCAAACGAAGCACTGGCCCCAACAGCCACTGTCAGAGGACCTCCCTCCGGGTGAACTTCAAAGACATCGGCTGGGACAGCTGGATTATTGCCCCCACGGAGTATGACGCTTACGAATGCAAAGGAGGCTGCTACTTCCCTCTGGCCGACGACGTGACGCCGACTAAACATGCCATCGTCCAGACTTTGGTGCATCTAAAAAACCCCATGAAAGCCGGAAAGGCCTGCTGTGTCCCTACCAAACTGAATGCCATTTCCATCCTTTATAAAGATGATGTTGGAGTCCCCACATTAAAGTATCAGTATGAGGGAATGAGTGTAGCGGAATGTGGTTGCAGGTAGTACGAATGCATCTTGAAGGTCTAAAGGAGGGAGAAGTCGGGTTGGATTGTGGCTTTGGGGGTGGTCAAAATTAAGGCCCTTGTATAAATCTGTATATTAATGGTATGAATGTAAATAAGCAACCAAGGTGTGAAAAGAAAGAGGAAAACTTAGGATGCTTCATCTGGAATTCTCAGTCTATTGAAGGAATGCACGTCAAAGAGCAAATTGTTGAGAAAAGTGATCAGGGAGAGAATGGCAAGTGTTAAGTCAAAACCTAAGAGGGGAATGAGAAGAAAGAGGAAAACACTGAACAAAAGCAACTCTGAAGATAGAAGAATATTTTCAGAATAAATTAAATGAAAGAACACAGGTTGATTCGTTATCTCTAACTTTCAATTAGAATAACGGATTTCCTTGGGGGGGAGAAATGGGAGCAATTACCAGGTTTTTGTTGGGGTTTATTTTTCTGGTAAATATTAGGTATATATTTCCCAAATTTCATAAGCTTCTGGATTTTTTATTTTAGCTTTAATTTTTTCTGACTCACATGTTACAATATTGGCAGAGCAGGTACTTCTCTAGAAATATTACTCTTTTGTGACATTTGCAAATGATGCAAATGACTAAATGAATGCTCGAGGTTCAAACATCGGATGGCACACAGAGGACCATTAAAGCATTCATGCTGAAATTAGAGCTGTGGAACTCAGTGAGTATTCAACATTTAACTTAATCTGAATCTTGGTTTTGAGATGAGGGTTCTCTATTGGAGTGAGAAGAAAGATGTGATACCCACAAGAGATAAGTTTTCAGCTACCATTTACCCAGGGAATCTCTGGACAGCTTAGAGAGTTTGGGGAGAAAGGAAATATCTCAGAAAAGTAATTCTCTGTGATGTGCTTAAAAGTGATCCAAGTTTCCAGATGTCACATTCTAAAACACATATTGCTCCTACTGATGACTATAAATACACACCATTCATCACACAGATGTACTAAATCAAGGTAAATGCATAGGACAGAATTAGGATGAACTTATGAATTTACAAGTCTCTTCTTACAGTGACTGTATTGAGGGGGAAAAAATTTAAGGAAATACCCGAGGAGATCTTCCACCCTACTTTAAAAAAAAAACAGGTGTTTGAAACCAGATTGAACTGAAAAATTCCTAAAGGTTCATGTGCTTCTGGGGATCTATGCATATCTGAATAGTAAATTGGGGTTTTAGGGGTGGAAAGAGATGAGGGGATCTTTCAAATGATAATGCCCCTAGTGTCCTCTCCTTCCTGCTTAGTGTCCATCTAGGAAAGAGATGTGGGAATGTTGCTTCATAACATGACTCCTATTTTAAGTCATTTAAAATTTTTCTGTTGCCATAGATGTTGGATTAAAATGAAACAGTGCTCAAAGTCTAATACATCAGTCGATCACAAATAACAACAGTTTTGCTAGCCATATCATCATAGTTTGAAATAGAATATGAGTACTGTGGTTTATTGGTCAGGAGGTGTCAGTTGGGTATAATAGAGAATAGAGATGTCAGTGGAGAAACTTAAATTTTCTTGGGTCATTTCAACATCGTAGTCAGCTGTGCATTCTGTTTGCTTTTCTTTTTCAGAGTTTCTTACCAGAACTCGTCGGGTTAGGAATGCATTAGATTTTACTTCATTTGCAACGAAATTTCAGTAAATTCATGCATGTCTTGCTTATGAACACAGTTATTTGCAATGCCCTGTATTTTTCCTTCTTTTTTATGGTATTTGTTAAGTGCTTACTATGTGCAAGTTACTGTTCTAAGCCCAGGGGTTGGACACAGTCCCCTTCGCATGTGGGGTTCCAAGTCTTAATCCTCATTTTACAAATGAGGTAACTGTGCCCCAGAGAATAAAGTGACTTGCCCAAGTTACACAGCAGACAGGTGGCAGATCTGGGATTAGAACCCAGGTCTTCCTGACTCCCAGGCCTGTGCTCTATCCACTAGGCCATGCTGCTTCTTTACATCACATTCTTGAATGATAAGAAGCTCAACTCTCTGACAGTTTAGGCTCACTTTCCTCTGAGGAACTGCATTCCTTCTCTTCACCCTGATAAAAAGTTACTTCTTTCACTGTACAGGCCCAGCTAGTTTTTCAAGGGATACTCAGGCAAACGAATGCCTGCATTCAGTCCATTTCCTCTCTACATTTTCAAGAGTAGACAGGAGCTGTCCTCTCATCCTTTATCTAAGAGAAGGTGAAATTGATTGGGAAGCACTATTCAAAAGTCAAACAAGTTCATAATAATAATAATTACAGTAATAGCGCTTAATATGTGCCAAGCACTGTTCTAAGCACAGGGGTAGATACAAGGTAATCAGGTTGTCCTACATGAAGCTCACAGTCTTAATCCCCAATTTACAAATGAGGTAACTGAGGCACAGAGAAATTGAGTGTCTTGCCCAAGACCACACAGCAGACTAGTGGTGGAGCCGGGGTTAGAACCCACGTCTTCTGACTCCCATGCCTGTGCTCTTTCCACTAAGCCAAGCTGCTTCTCTGTTCTTCGCTGTTCATAAAGAAGCTCTAGCAATGGGTAGGGTCTAACCAGAAATACCCATCAGATGGTCTCTGTTTTTAAATGTTGTTTTGGACTCAATTGTTAGTTTGATGACGGATGGTTTTAAGTATATAAAGGTAAATCTTGGTTTTACACTTGTCACTGAAGAATCCAGACAAAGGGCTTCCTTCAGCTTCTTTAGGAAGACCATGAAGCAAAGGGTTGGAATTGTATCATAAATTGATCCTCACTCTCCCACATCCTCCAAGGGAAGCAGGGAAAGATGGTTTGGGAAATAATAATAATAATGATAATAATGACAGTGTTAAGCTTTTACTATGTGCCAAGTACTGTTCTAAGCGCCAGGTTAGATTCAAGGGTAACAGGTTGTCCCAGGTGGGGTTCACAGTCTTAATCCCCATTTTACAGATGAGGTAACTGAGGCACAGAGAAGTAAAGTGACTTGCCCAAAGTCATTCAGCTGACAAGTGGCGAGGCGGCATTAGAACCCAAGACCTCTGACTCCAAAGCCTGTGCTCTTTCCACTAAGGCACACTTCTTCTGGGATACCAGTAGGCCCAATCAAACCTCGGATCCAGGCAGAATTTGTTGTTCCAACCAGAATCGACCTGAGCAGGGATTTTCAGCAGTTGTAGACACCTAAAAGGAGTGTCCCACTCAGACAAAATGGAACAGAGGCCTGAATGATCCCTATCTACTGCTGACTGTTAATTGAACTCACCAGATAGGGCTCAAGTATTCATTTCCCCTTTCTCTAGTAGACCTGGACCTCTGTGGGAGGCAGTCATGGGCATATGCAAAGCTTGAATTTGTCTCACAAAATCTGTAGTTGGATTTAACAGTTTAACAGACTCAGATTTTTATGTGCGTATGAATTAGTATTATATTTATTAACCATTTCTATTTTTAAATACACACTGATGGATTCTGGGAAGAGAGAGGCAGGATTCTCAGAGCCTAGGGCCGTGGGCCTAAAATGAAATGCATCATTAGGATTGCTGTTATTCCTTATTAGCTTTACATTTTTCCAAGCGGTCCTCTAGGGTTCAGCTAAGCCCCTCCTGACATTAAGCCTGTTTTTCAGAGTGGTCTCCGGCCTCCAGTCAGCACAAAGGGGCAAGAAAGAAGGCAGCAGATGGCTAGTACCCGCACTCTGCCAAGGGTTTGGGTACAGGAAGTGAAGGGGTATTTGAGGACATCCCATCAACGACCCAGCTGAAGCGTAGGAGATCTCATGAGACTGGATTGGGGTTTTTCACTGAGTCCAAAAGACAACCTGGAGAGGCTACTCTAGGCCGCAGGACTCCCATTTGATCCTTGCGACACTTAAAAGGTTTCCTTTGCCACCTGGGTTTCAGCTGCATGACGATGGAAACACCAGGATATTTGCCACTGGGGAAAGATGGAGTCTCAAGAATGCTAAACTCCAAAGGAGAAAATTTTAGTTGGAGTTTTTTCCTCCACCCTCCTTGTGGCCTCTGGTGCCATGCTGAGGAAACCCCAGTAGCTCCTTGTATTTACGAGGCAAATACCACAAAACCATTTATTTTGGAAAGACCCAAGCTCTCACACCCACATGGCATGGCTCCTCCCTTATTTGTCTCCTCCTTCCAGGCCTGTGAGTAATGTTATAAGGGATTTTTACTGGAAAAGGGATCAAAGAGGAGAGGAATGCGAAAGAAGCAAGACCTGATGGTGTGGAAAGACTTTTGTCTGTTAACAACCTTTAAAAAAAAAAGAAAAACCTGTACGTTTTCCATCAGTACTGGGTCTTTGGAAGTGAAAAGCCAAAATGTTTCGGGATCTAATGAGAACAACGGGCTCTTTGCCACATTTCTGCATTCTTGGGCCATTCTTCATCATTATTATTTAGTATTTATTATACACCCAAATATGCATATAGCAGTATTGGACACTACGTAGAATAATTGTCCCAGACATGTTCCCTCTACTTTAAGAATTTGTGACTTGAAACACGCAGGCACCAAGCGGGACAGGCAAATGCAAAACCTAGGAAGGTGATCATACACCAAGACGAGAAGGAAACGGCACAGAATGAAATAAAATTGATTCACACTGGGTTCAGAATTGAGTGTCTGTGGATTTTGTGTCAGAGTTCATTCATTCAATAGTATTTATTGAGCGCTTACTATGTGCAGAGCACTGTACTAAGCGCTTGGGATGAACAAGTCGGCAACAGAAAGAGTTGAGACAGGAGGGTAGGAGTGGGTGGAAAATTGTTACCTTCACGTCCTCTCTTGCAGAAAAACAATCTTCCTGGAGGAGATGGGATAGTAGGGGGTGTTTGGAGGAGGGAAGAGAGAGGTCTTGAACAGGCATTTGAGTAGGTGCCAAGTCAGAAATGAGAAAACCAGGAAAAGCGGCAGACAAGAAAGTAGGGGCAAAGCTGGACTCCATCTGGGGGAGCAAGGAAGAGAGTCTGCTGCGTGATCTTGGGCAAGTCACTTAAACCTTCTCTGTCCCTCAGTTCCCTCATCTGCAAAATAGAGATTCAATATCTGTTCTCCCTCCTACTCAGACTGTGAGACCCACGTGGGACCTGACTATTTTGTATCTACCCCAACGCTTATACAGTGCTTGGTATATAATAAATGCTGAACAAATATTAAAGAAAATCTTGGAAGTGTGGGAAGTTGAGGCTAGGGGATGGATTGTAATAGGAAGCCAGGGGCTTTGTCTTGACCTAACGGGTGAAGAGGCCCTCTGTAGTTTATATGGAGGGAGGGAAGTGTGTCAGCCAAACCATTTTGTAGAACTGAGTGTATGGGAGTGGAGCTGGTGCAGAGAGTCCACCGACAGGGTTTGTTCTCCATAGACTGTGAGCCCATTGCTGGGTAGGGATTGTCTCTATCTGTTGCCAAATTGTACTTTCCAAGTGCTTAGTACAGTGCTCTGCACACAGTAAGCGCTCAATAAATACAATTGAATGAATGAATATTCTGCCATTTCCTTCTTTGGCTCTGATACCTCTTCTCCCTTACTATAGTGGAAGTCCTAGCTCATGCCCTGGTCATTCTCTCCTTAGACTGCTATGGGCAGTAGATTGATTTGCAACAGCACAGTCATCATGGGACTGTAGGTGTCCCAGGGTTCATGTTTTTCTCCTTCTGGGGAACAAGCGCCTCACTCTACCCAAGTCCTGGCTGCAGGAGTCTAAACCTCCAAGGGTCTTCTGTGTCCATCAAGGGTCCACAGCTACCAAGCTCTCCCTGGCTTACAGTTCACTTCCTCTTGTCTCAAGATGGTCAAGGTTCACTTATTTTTCCCAACCCGACCCTCCGTTTTCTCCCTAATCCTTCTCTCTGATTCAGTTTACACTTCAGAGAGCAGTACCAAGGAGTGATTTTGGTTTTCTCCTCCCTTTCCCTAGTTTGGAGGCCGGTGAAACCAATTGTCTAGACTGTAAATTCCTTTTAAAGTGTAAGCCCTTTGTGGGCAGGGTGTCTTGTTACCTCGTTAACTTGTATCATCCCCAGCACTTACAACGTTTGGCACATATTAAGCACTTAAGTACCATCATTAGTATCATTATCATTGTTATACTGTTCTCTCTCAAGCACTTAGTACAGTGCTTTGCCCACAACAGGTGCTCAGTAAATGTGATTGAATAAATGAATGAATCATAATAGGTCATTCGGGGCCCTGGAATGCACTCAGCTTCCATGGAGCTTCCCATATAGAGGAATCCCAGTACCTGGCGGTATGGCTCACTTGGTCATTTCCTTCACAATGATTCTAGGGTCTACTAAGCTGCTGCCTAACCACCAGTGTGATCTGCTTCCTAGGGGCTTGGGGTCAGAGTCCACAGATGATTCTTCAGAGTGACTTAGAAAACAAGAAGGTTCCTAGTTCTCCCTTTCAGGAGATTTTAGAGGAGGCAGGAGGCCAAACCTTGGGACTATCCCCATATCGACACAATTGGAGCTAGACAAAGAATCACCGGTTTTAAGATTGTCTCGACGGTGGCTTTCAGCCTTAGATTTGCTTGCAGACCAAATTTAACTAGACTGCAAGAATGGAATTGACTCCAATCTTAGACTTCTTCCACTGCTCCCTTTGAGTAATTCTGTGTGTCCATCGGTCAGCATCTGGTGGTGGACTCAATTTCCCCCAGAAGAAGTTCTCCAAATGAATCTTGAAGGACTCTCCCAACAGTAATGGCGCCCAAGTCCAGGTCTTACGCCTTCAGGGCTGAGACCCCACCCAGAGGAATCGACTAATAATAATAATGATATTTGTGAAGGCTTTACTACGTGCCAAGCACTGTTCTGAGCACTGGGGTAGATACAAGGTCATCGGGTCATCCAGCGTGGGGCTCACAGTCTTAATCCCCATTTTACAGATGAGGCAACTGAGGCCCCAAAAAGTGAAGTAATTTGCCTCAGGTCACACAGCAGACAAGCGGTGGAGCCAGGAGTAGAACCCAAGTCCTCTGACTCCCAAGCCTGTGCTCTTGCCATTAGTGGTTTACATAGCACAAATCATACTCTCTCATACCTTCCAGGCCCTCTAGAGCCTGAGTAATAATAATTAATAACAAAAACTTTGGCAGACGGGAACCAGTGGGGATGCTTATTTTGGACTTCTGGCACAATTTTATCAATGAATCATATTTATTGAACCTATGTGCAGAGCAATGTACTACATGCTTGGTGAGTACAGTGTAAGAGTGGGGTAGACTTGGTAGGTACTGTAATCTTGGTATTATCTTCAACTCATCTCTCTCATTGACCCTATATATTCAATCGGTCACCTAATCCTGTTGGTTCAACTGTCAAGACATCCCTAAAATCTGCCTGCCCTTTCTTCGCCATCTAAACTGTTACTGTGTTAATCCTATGCCACCTTGATTACTGCATCAGACTCCTTGCTGACCTCCCTGCCTCTTGTCTCTTCCCATTGTGGTGAGCCCACAAGGTGCCTTGTTAGTGACTGTTTGTGATCCCATGAACAACAACAACAAGGAAGAGACTGGGGAAGGCACTGATGGGCTCTACCTGAGACAGGTGATTACTGGCCTGTGAGGGCAGAACAAGGAGGTGGGGATTTCTCTCCCTGTTTTACAGAAAAACAGGCCTGGACCAATCAGTGACTGCAACATCTGAGGCAGATAAAAGGCGCTCGTTCTGAAACGTGAGGAGGCACACCGACGCAGACACAGGCACGCAGAAAGCACCTACCTGAGATGCAAGAAGAAGAGAAGCAGCACGGAGCCACGCAAAGGGAACACAGAGAAGCAGAGGGGACAAGCAATGGAGCAGCAGAAGCAGCAGGAGAGAAGCACTCTAAACCAGCACATGGAAGTAGCACTTGGAAGCAGAAAGAAGCAGCATTGGCAGAATGGGCTCTTGACCAGCAGACCGGTATTGGACCTTTGGTGGAGTGAGTGTGTGTATGTGTCACTCCCTTGCAAGCTGATAAAACTAGTTAAAAAACTTTCCACATTAACTTTGGTGATCAGAGGTGTGATTTGACTTCTACTGTATATCACCGTGGCTTCCCCGATCCAGGAAGGTCCTGGTTGGTATGAACTGGGGGCTCGCAACACCCATTCCAGTCCATACTTCACTTTGCTGCCAGGATCATTTTTCAGTGCATGTTTCTCCACTCTTCAAGAACCTCCACTGTGGTTCTCCATCAACCTCCTCATCCCACAAACTACTTACCTTAGGCTTTAAAGCACTCAGTGACCTTGTCTCCTCCTACCTTACCTCACTGCTTTCCTACTACAATGCAGACCACACACTTCACTACTCTACTACCAACCTACTCAATGAACCACAGTCTCATTTATCTCACCATGGACTTCTGGCCCACATCCTGGCTCTGGCCTGGAACACCCTCCCTTTTCACATCCAACATACAGTCACTCTCCCACCTTCAAAGTCTTGTTAAAATCCCATCTTCACCAAGAGGCCTTTCCTGACTAAGATCTCATTTCCTCTTCTTCCACTCCCTTCTGCATCGCGCTTGTACTTGGATTTGAACCCTTTATTCACCTCTCCCTAAGCCCCACAGAACTTAGATTTATTAATTTATGTTGTCTGCCTCCCCCTCTAGACTGTAAGCTCCTTCTGGGCAGGGAATGGGTCTGCCAACTCTCTCATATTGTACTCTCCCAAGTACATAGTACAGCGCCCTTCACACAGTCATTAAATCATATTTATTGAGTGTTTACTGTGTGCAGAGCACTGTACTAACTGCTTGGAAGGTACAATTCGGCAACAGATAGAGACAATCCCTGCCCAACATCGGGATCACAGCCGATGCTCAGTAAGTACAATTGATCGATTGATAGATTTCATATTGTCTCATATCTAATCTTACAGGATGTCACTCAAACAGCTTGCCAAGCTCCTTCCTTCAAACACCCATGGCAAGACAGTATTCCCCGTCTGCCCTCTATTCTACTCAATACCCACTGTATTCCGCTTTTCCCGGAAGCAGGGTTAGTCTGAGCTGAGTCCCACTGACTCAGGACCCAGGCTTCCAGTGTCCGGAAAATTGGGTTTAAATGGGTGGTGTCCAGAAAGGGGGCCTTAGGCAGAGGGGGCAGGATGCCAGTCCATCTTGCCCCCTCCCACCTCCCCAAATTGAGCTCGGAATGCCAAAACTGGGCCTTAGGAGACTTGAGAAAGGGAATAATCGCTTTGTAAAGCGGTCAATCTTGGGGAATTCGCCAAACAGGAGTATCTCTGTCCACGGAGTTGGATCGGGTTCACGGTTCCTTTCCACTAGGCGGATAAGGATGTGGCCCATTGCGAAGTGCCAGCTAAGTTTTGTTTTGTTTTTAACTCAGACATAAAGAGGAGAGAAAGGAGAGGCAGGCTCTATTAGATTTCTTACTTGGCTGGCTTCTTAATTCTTATTAGACCAGCCCGGATTTTCGGGATTTTGTTGAGAACAAGGGCTTGTTTTCATGGTTGATATAAGGTTTTGAAAAAAGACCCAAACTGGTTACAGAAGAATGGCTTACACAAAAGGGATCAGTGCCTAGGGATTTGCTAAAGGTACCCAGAGGCATAAACCACAGCCGCCCAATACAAAACAGAGGAAGTGGTTGTGGAACTGCAATCTTTTCTTCCTCGAACTGCTGTGTACGGAACGCATGGAAATGGGAGCCTGATTCCAACTTTGGGGATTTGACACTTTAGCTCTTGAGAAGAATCAAATCCAGAATCAGAAAGGTAATAATAATGATAATAAATGATAACTTTTGAATTTGGCAAGGGCTTACTATGCGCCGAGTACTGTACTAAACCCTGGGGTAGAGATGAGATTATCGAGTCCCACATGGAGTTTACAGTCTAAGTAGGAGGGAGAACAGGTTTTGAATCCCCATTTTGCAGCTAAGGGAACTGAGGCACAGAGAAGTCAAATAAAAGAAGCAGCATGGCCTAGTCGATGGAGCACGGACCCGGGATTCAGAAGGTGATGGGTTCTAATCCCCAGATCCATCAATGTTGTGAGGCAATTAAGTGCAAGTCACTTAATTTCATCTATATCTCAGTTCGTTTATCTATAAAATGGGGATCAAGACTGTGAGCCCCAAGTGGGACAGGGACTGTGTCCAACCCAATTATCTTTTATCTACCCCAACACTTAGAACAGTGCCTGGCACATAGTAAGCACTCAAGAAACACCATAATCATTGTTATTATTATTATTATTACTTGGCCAAGATCGCACAGCAAATAAGGGTCAAATCGGGATTAAACCTGGGTCCTCTGATTCCTGGCTGGGTACGTGCTCTTTCCACTGGACAGGCCAAGAAATTTATCCATATAGAAGGTGTCCTTTAATTTGACAATGAAGAGACCAGACTGATGAAATGAAGGTCGGGGGACTAAGGAGGGTTGGGGAACCAATGAGGGGTGAGGGAGAACAGGGAGGAAAGTCTCCCCCAGACCCAAGACTTTCAGTTTCCCCATATGACCTTTGATCTACCTGCCTCAGACCCCTTCCCTCTTCAGTCCATCCTGACTACAGCTTCCCATATCAGTCAATCAATTAATCATATTTACTGAGCACTTACTGTATGCAGAATACTGTATTAAGAGCTTGGAGAAGTAATCTATAACGGAATTGGTAGACACGTTCACTGCAAGCGATGAACTTACAGTCTAGAGGGAGAAACAGACATTAATATAAATCCGTAAATTATGTATCTGTACATAAGTGCTGTGGGACTAAGGAAGAGGTGAAGCAACATGGCCTAATCACAAGAGCATGGGCCTGGGAGTCAGAAGTCGCCAGTTCTAATTCTGGCTTTGCCACATGTCTGTTGTGTGACCTTAGAAAAGTCACATAACTTCTCTGTGCCTCAGTTACCTCATCTGTAAAATGGGGATTGAGACTGTGATCCCCAAGTGGGACAGTGTGTCCAACCCCATTTGCTTTTATCCACCCAGTGCTCAGTACAATTCTTGGTACATAGAAAGTGCTTAACAAATGCCCACTGTTGGGCAGGGATTGTCTCTGTTGCTGAATTGTATTTTCCTTGCGCTTAGTGCAGTGCTCTGCACGCAAGAGGTGCTCAATAAATACAATTGAATGAATGAATGAAATGCCACAATTATTATTACTAAGAGACAGGTTAATAAAAGTCTTGAATTCAATGGATGTTTAGATAAAGAAAGAAAGGTAACCACTGGACAGGAGTGATGGTGCTTGTAAGAAGATAAAGCACCGAATCACCTTGGCCCCTCCTACCTTATCTTTCTGATTTCCTACTACAGTCCATCCTACAAACTTTGCTCTTCCAATGTTAACCTTGTTCCTCAATCTCATCTATCTCACCACCGACCTCTCACTCACATCCCTACTCTGGCCTGAAATGCCCTTCTTCTGTTGTTGAAATGTACTCTCAAGCACTTAATACAGTGCTCTGCAACCAGCAAGTACTCAATACAACTGAATGAATATCCGACAGATGATTAGAGAAGCAGCGTGGCTTAGTGGAAAGACCACGGGTTTGGGAGTCAGAGGTTGTGGGTTCTAATCCCGGCTCTGCCACTTGTCAGTTGTGTGACTTTGGGCTAGTCACTTCACTTCTCTGTGCCTCAGTTCCCTCATCTGTAAAAGGGGGATTAAAACTGTGAGCCCCACATGGGACAACCTGATTACCCTGTATCTACCCCAGCGCTGAGAACAGTGCTCTGCACATAGTAAGCGCTTAACAAATACCAACATTATTATTATTATTACTCTCCCAAACTTTCAAAACCTTATTAAAAGCATATCTTCTCCAAGAGGCCTACCCTGAATAAGCCCTCGTTTCCAGTTCTCTAAGTCCTTTCATTCACTTGTTCATTCAATCATATTTATTGCCCAGCGAAGTGATTCGCCCAAGATCACATAGCAGACAAATGGCAGAGTCAGGATTAGAACCTATGACTTCCTTACTCCCAGGCCCATGCTTCATCCCATGCAGAAGCAGTGTGGCCTAATGGAAAGAGCCCAGGCTTGGGAGTCAGAGGACATAGGTTCTAATCCCAGGTCAGCCACTTGTCTGCTATGGGGACTTGGGCAAGTCACTTTACTTCTCCATGCCTCATTTCCCTTATCTGTAAAATGGGGATTAAGACTGTGAGCCCCATGTGGGTCAGGGACTGTGTCCAACCTGTATCTACCCCAGCATTTGACACATAGTTAAGCCTTAACAAATATCATAATTTTTATTATTTTGAGATATGAGAAGCTGCATATAGGATGGACTCAAGAGGGAAGAGGCCTCTGGCAGGGAGACAGAGACACTCAATAAAAACAATTGCTTGATGGATAACAAACATCATGATAATAATAACAATATGCCAAAACACACTGTCAGCTGTGTGACCTTGGGCAAGGCACTTAACTTCTCTGTGCCTCAGTTTCCTCATCTGGAAAATGGAGATTAAATACCTGTTCTCCCCTCAATTTAGACTATGGTCCCCTTGTGGGACAGGGACTTTTTCCAATCTGATTAATTTGTATCTACTCCAGCATTCCCCTCTCACAATGGCACCTGGATAGTTTCTAGTACTCTACCAGTCTCAGTTACGGGAGGGAGAGTCAAGCAGAGGCCTACCCATTCAATTCTTAGCTTGGGCGGTGGCTAGCAAGTGGCAAGCAGTCTCCTTCAAGTCAAAACTCACCTGTGCTGGGCGGAAGCAGCGTGAGAGAGAGAGTCAAGGGCAGAGACTCAAGTTACTGTGCGGGAGAAGACATTTGTAATCTATTTCTGTATTTTTACCAAGAAAACCTTCTGGATCCATTACCAGAACAAATGCAGATGGAGGTGGGGCGGTCTGGGAGAGATGTGTCCACGGAGACTTTACGGGTCGGACACCACTGGACAGCCTAAGACGAGACCCCATCAATCAGAACCGTGCTTGGCACATAGTATGTGCTTACCAAATACCATAATCAATTATTATATCAAAATAGACTTATCATTGTAAGAGGAAAGGTAAGTTTTCTTAATTCCTTTGTCAATAGCCTTGGCCTTAATTTCTGCTAATAATTCGAACAAATTCAGTACTTTTATTCGTACAGTTACAGCCCCTCCTAGAGGACTAATAAGGTATTGTGACTTCACTTTCGGGAATTGCTTTTCACTGAAACATTACAGTTCTGGAGCCTCTTGGGAAAACTGGTCGCATCATGTCTGATTTTGCACCTGAACTATTTTGCTTCGTAAAAATGAAGATTCACAATTATCAAGAAAAATTCACTCTTCACTTTTTTCTGAAACCATTTGGGAAGAATGAGAAGCACGAATGCATCGCAACAAGGTGTGGAATTGTGCTGAAAAATCAACCAACCAGTGGTATATATTGAGTGATTATTATATGCAGTCCACTGTACTAAGCACTTGAGAGAGTACAATTGAACAGAATTTCAATTCTTACACTCTTGAAGGGGAGACAGACATTGTTATAAATAATACATAATTAAAGCTATGTACATAAGTGCTGGTGGGTTGGGGGTGGGACAAAGATCAAGTGTCTGAAAGTGCATATATGATGCCAAAAGAAGAATGCGCTGGGAAAAAGGCTTAACTGGGGAAGGCCTCTTGGAGGAAATGTGACCTTAATAATGCTCTGAAGGTGGAGAGAGTGGTGGTCTGGCCTATATGGAGGGGGAGGGAGTTCCAGGCTGGGGGAGGATGTGGGAGAGGGTTTGGCGGCATGATAGGTGAGACCGGGGCACAGTGAGTAAGCTGGACCTAGAGGAGCGCAGTGTGCAGCCTGATCTGGAGGATGAGGTCATTTAGAGGTGGATGGGCAGCCATTGGAGGTTCTTGAGGATAGGGGAAGAGAAGGACTAAACAAATTTGTTGATAAATGAGCCATTCAACAGAATGAAATATCAATCGTATGTATGGAGTGTTCATTGTGTGCAGAGCACTGTACTAAGCGCTCAGGAGAGTACAATATAACAAACGACACATTCCCTGCCCACAGTTCATTCAATAGTATTTATTGAGCGCTTACTATGTGCAGAGCACTGTACTAAGCACTTGGGATGAACAAGTCGGCAACAGATAGAGACAGTCCCTGCCGTTTGACGGGCTTACAGTCTAATCGAGGGAGATGGACAGACAAGAACAATGGCAATAAATAGAGTCAAGGCGAAGAACATCTCGTAAAAACAATGGCAACTAAATAGAATCAAGGCGATGTACAATTCATTAACAAAATAAAAGTGCATACACAAGTACATGGGCCAGGCTATTATTTCCAGCCACATGCTAATCAAAGTTACTAGTACTAATAATAAAAATTTAAATTATGGTATTTGTTCAGCGCTTAGTATGTGCCAAGCACTGCTTTAAATGCTGGGGTAGATACAAGCTAATCAGGTTGGACGTGGTCCCTGTCCCACATGGGGCTCACAGTCTTCATCCCCATCTTACAGATAAGTTAACTGCAGCACAGAGCAGTTCAGTGACCTGCCCAAGGTCACACAGCAGACAAGTGGTGGAGCCGGGATTAGAACCCACATCCTCTGGCTCCCAAACCCGTGCTCTTGCCACTAGGCCATGCTGCTTCTAAATGAATAAATAATAAAGCGATGAAGCAATGAAATGCTATGTATTTCCTTTCTGGTCAACCTAAGAATTATTTCAATGGGAATCCAGCGTGATTTTAAGTGGGACTGCAAGTTCCCAGGAGGCTGTGTCCTTTCAAACTAAATTTAAGATGGATTACAGAGGCAATCCCAAGCCATGCTCCTGTAACATCATGCTTGAGCTTCAGACTTATCAGCAAGCAGGATTCCACCACCTTTCCTTTGTAGCACCTTCCTAATGAAGGTGGAAAAATTTTGTTGGGGACCAATTCCTACCCTATGAAATTGTGGACTGCGCAATCCTCTATGTTTTGTGCGGGAGAGGTTTCCGTTGTAAATGTTATGTCAACGTAAAACGCATGAGCATTCAGGTACGAGGAAAGGATTACACAGTGAGCTACTGACTTGGGGAGTGGGGAATCAGAGTTGCCTAATGGATAGGCATGGGCCTGATTCAGAAGTACCCGGGTTCTTGCCACCTGTCTGCTGTGTGACCTTGGGCCAGTTATTTCACTTCTTTGTGCCTCAGTTACCTTATCAGAAAAATGGGAGTTGAGACTGTAAAGCCCAGTGTGGGACAGGAACTGTGACCAACCTGATTAATTTGTATCCTCTGTTGTACCTAGTACAGTACCTGGCACATAGTAAGCATGTAACAAATCTCTCATTCAACCCACATATTCAATCCATCACCAAATCCCGTCTATCCCACCTTCACAATATCTCCAAAATCCACTCTTTGCTCTCCATCCAAACTGCTACCACAATGATACAATCACACATTCTATCCTGACTAGATTGCTGCATCAGTCTTCTTGCTGACCTCCCAACTTCCTGTGAATCCCCACACTAGTCCATACTTCACCCCGCTGCCCAGGTCATCTTTCTACAAAAACAATGAGGATATGTCACCCCCCTCCTCAAAAAGTCCCAGTGGTTGCCCATCCACCTCTGTATCAAATAAAAACTCCTCACCATTGGCTTTATAGGTCTCCATCATCTTGCCTCATCCTACTTCACCTCGCTTCTCTCCTTCTACAGCCCAGCCCACATACATCGCTCCTCTGGTGCTAACCTTTTCACTGTACCTCCATCTTCCCTCCGACTCCTAGCCTAAGTCCCACCTCTGGCCTGGAAGGCCCTCCCTCCTCAAATCTGACAGACAATTATTATTACTCTCCCCTCCTTCAAAGCCTTACTGAAGGCCCATCTCCTCTAAGAGGCCTTCCCAGATTAAACCTCACTTTCATTCATTCAATAGTATTTATTGAGTGCTTACTATGTGCAAAGCACTGTACTAAGCGCTTGGAATGTACAATTCGGCAATAGATATTCATTCATTCATTCGATAGTATCTACAGTAAGCACTCAATAAATACGATTGAATGTTGAATGAATTTGCAACATTGGCTTCGAATCCTTCGAGACTTCTACAAGCGTCTGGAGAAATAGTAGTTCATCAGGCGGGCGGAGCTGGTGGTGTCAAAGAGTAGTTCCCCGACCTCTTTCCATGGGCACTAATGGTGTCCGTTTGATGGCAGGATGACGTGATGCTGCCTCAGAGAGTCAGATTACAGCACGAAGCTGCCATCCAGCACCCAAACAGCTCAGTGGAAAGAGCACGGGTTTGGGAATCAGAGGTCATGAGTTCGAATCCCAGCTCTGGCACTTGTCAGCTGTGTGACTGTGGGCGAGTCACTTAACTTCTCTGGGCCTCAGTTCCCTCATCTGTAAAATGGGGATGAAGACTGTGAGCCCCACGTGGGACAACCTGATTCCCCTGTGTCTACCCCAGCGCTTAGAACAGTGCTCTGCACATAGTAAGCGCTTAACAAATACCAATATTATTACTATGTGCAGAGCACTGTACTAAGCACTTGGAGTCTACAATTTGGCAAAACATAGAGACCATCCCTGCCCCTTGACGGGCTTACAGTCTAGTCGGGGGAGACAGACAAAAACAATAGCAAGAAATAGAATCAAGGGGAAGTACACCTCATTAACAAAATAAATAGGGTAATAAAAACATATACAAATGAGCAGATTAGCACAGTGCTGAGGGGAGGGGAAGGGAGAGGGGGAGGAGCAGAGGGAAAGGGGGAAAAAGGGGGCTTAGCTGAGGGGAGGTAAAGTGGGGGGGGGCAGAGAGGCAGCAGAGGGAAAATGGGAGGCTCAGTCACTTTTCCTCATCTCACTTTTCCTCATCTCCACTCTCTTTTGCATCACCCTGATATGATCCCTTCACTCTCCCCCACAAATTCCATCTGCCACCAAATCCTGTCAGTTCAACCTTCACAACATGGTGAAATCTGTCCTTTCCTCTTCATCCAAACTGCTACCCACTTAATTCAAGAACCTATCCTATCCTGCCTTGACTATAGTATCATCGTCCTTCCTGACCTCTTTACCTCCTGTCTCTCCCCATTCCACTCCACACTTCACTCTTTTCCTCAAATCATTTTTCTAAAAAAAAGTTCAGTGTGCAATTGCCCACTGGAACCTCCAATCGTTACCCATCCACCACCACATCAAACAGAAACTCCTTATCTTTGGCTTTAAATAATTCAATCACCTTCTTGCTCCTCTCTAGCATTACTGATTTCCTGTTACTCAATATATTCACTTCGTTCCCCTAACGCCAACCTACTCACTGTACTTTGAGTATCTCAAGGATTTAGAATAGTGGATGTCCTTCAGTCTCTGCCCAATATTCAAGCAGTACACCTGCATGTGGCAAAACTTCAGTAAAGTCTGGCCCCTTTCTGTCTTTTCCTTCCATCCCCTGGGTTTAGCCCAGCAGACTGAATCTTCTGTTTTCCCTCTATAAATCCTTCCCCCTACCCGTCTGGCAGACCTCTGCTCTCCCTCTCTACAGAGCTCTTCTTGAAATCACATTTCCTCCAGGAGGTCTTCTCTGGTTTATCTATAAACCATATACAAAATGATTTTCCAAAATTGTCTCATGATACATATTTATATACTGCATATAGATACTTTATTAATTATGCAAATACACTGTAATCTCCCAAACACTTCTGATGGTGATCTGCAGTCCATCAAACAGCTGTATTTATTGAGCATTTACCGTGAGTTAGAAGCAGTGTGGTTTAGTGAATAGAGCACAGGCCTGAGAGTCAGAAGGACCTGGGTTCTCATCTGGGCTTCGCAACATATTTGCTGTGTGACCTTGGGCAAGTTACTTCACTTCTCTGGACCTCAGTTATCTCATCTGTAAAATGGGGGTGAAGACTGTGAGCCCCATGTAGGACAGGGAATATGTCCAACCAGATTAACTTGAATCCACCCCTGTGCTTAGAAGAATGCTCAACATATAGTAAGCGCTTAACAAATACCTTAATGATTATAATTATTATTCACATCACTCTAACATCAACCTTCACACTCCACCGCTATCTGGTCTATCTTGCCCCTATCCTGCCCCTGACCTGAAATTCCCTCCCCCTTCGTATATGAAAAATGATCACTCTCCCCACCATGAAAGCCTTATTCATTCATTTATTCATTAGTATTTATGGAGCTCTTACTATGTGCAGAGCACTTTACTAAGCGCTTAGAATGTACAATTCGGCAACAGAAAGAGACAATCCCTGCCCAATGATGGGCTCACTGTCTAAATGGGGGAGACAGACAGCAAAACAAAACAAAACAAAAACAAGACAACATCATCAAGATAAATAGAATGAAGAGGATATACAAAATAAATAGGGTAATAAATAATATATACAAATGAGCACAGTGCTGAGGGGAGGGGAAGGGGGAAGGGGGGAGGAGAGGGTAGTGGGGAGAGAAGGGGAGGGAGAGCAGAAGGAAAGGGAGGGCTCAATCTGGGAAGGCCTCTTGGAGGAGGTGAGCTCTCAGTAGGGCAAAATCTATTAAAGGTATTAAAATCACCTCTCCCCCATGAAACCTTCCCCTACTAAATCCTCATTTTTGCTATTCCCTCTTCCTTCTGCACCACCCTTGCACTTGGATTTATTCCCGTTATTTACCCCACCCTCAGCCCCCTGGCACTTATGTCCATATCTGCAATTTAATCTCTATCTCCCCCTCTAGAGTGTAAACTCACTGTGGGCTGGAAACGTGTCTACCAACTCTGCTATACTGAACTCTCTCAAGCTCTTATTAGGTTGCCCGGCACGTAGTAAACTCTCAATAAATATGGTTGATTGATTGCTTGACTAGATTACCAGAATCCTGAGGTCAGAGATCACACATATAAACTACACTGGATATACTCAAGTGTTTAGCACACTACTCTGCACACAGTAAGTCCTCAAATACCCATTCACTGATTGATAATCCTAATCACACATTAAATCATCTTCAAAGAGTTCAATATTATTGAGAACCTACTGTGTGCAAAGCACTGTACTGAGAAGCAGCATGGCCTAATGGCAATAGTGTGGGCTTGGGAGTCAGAAGATGTGGGTTCTAATTCCGGCTCTGCCACTTATCTGCGGTGTGACCTTGGGCAAGTCACTTAGCTTCTCTATGCCTCAGTTATCTGTAAAACGGGGATTAAGACTGTGAGCCCCACAACCTGGGGACAACCTGACTACCTTGCATCTCCTCCAGCACTTAGAACAGTGCTAAGCACATAGTAATTGTTTAACAGTACCATTATTATTATTAAGCACTTAGTGAACTACAATGGAATTAGTAGACAAGATCCCTGTCCCAAGGGGCTTACAGTCTAACAAGGGGAGACAGACGCTAAAGCAGGGGACTCTCCAGGTACCTTCCCCCCACACTCCTTTTACTCATCGTAGGTGAGTCCCCAGACTGAGCTCCTCTTCTCCCTCTACTCCCTCTACCACCTCCCCTTCACCTCTCCGCAGCTAAACCCTCTTTTCCCCCTTTCCCTCTGCTCCTCCCCCTCTCCCTTCCCATCCCCTCAGCACTGTACTCGTCCGCTCAACTGTATATATTTCCATTACCCTATTTATTTTGTTAATGAAATGTACATCGCCTCTATTCTATTTAGTTGCCATTGTTTTTACGAGATGTTCTTCCCCTTGACTATTTATCGCCATTGTTCTTGTCTGTCCATCTCCCCCGATTAGACTGTAAGCCCGTCAAACGGCAGGGACTGTCTCTATCTGTTGCCGACTTGTTCACTCCAAGCGCTTAGTACAGTGCTCTGCACATAGTAAGCGCTCAAAAAATACTATTGAATGAATGAATAGGTGGAGAATGTGTCTGTTTATTGTGCTTAGTACAGTAATCTTCACACAGTAAGCGCTCAATAAATACAATCAACTGACTAAATCACCCACCTGAACCAAGAGAAAAATCAGCACTTTGCCCGGACAGCAGACATGCAGGTTTCACAGCAGCTGGCAGCAATTTGAGTCAGGAGTCCGGAGACTGGGCACGCAGGCCAGCGGCCATGGCAGCAGCAACAGCAGGGTCGGCACACAGAGAGAGCACGCCCGGAAAATCCTTAGGTGACGTGCTCTCTGGCCCTCCCTGGCAGACAGCTGCTGGTTCCATTCCAAGAACATCCCAAGGTTTCCACCTTGGGGTGCATCGGATTTGTTGGTGAGCTGGATCAGCTGCCTGCCCCCAGGGGCTGATGAAAGTACTCTAATCAGCTGTCCTCTCCTCTGTTGCCTTTTTGTTGCCTCAGGCCAGGAGTTTGCTTTGGGGGCACTATTCTTCAAGGACCTAATCCTCAAAAAGTGAAACTAATGCCAGGGATAGTAAGAGTGTTCTGCCCACCAGGCCAAGGGTGACCACAGGCCAGCCATTTAACCACTCTGTGCTTCAGTTTCTCAACTTTAAAATGGGGAGAAGATATCTCCCTACCTCTTAGGTTACAAGCCCCATTTAGGGCAGGAACTATGTCTAAAGTGATTATCTGGTGTGTACCCCATAGATACCTTTTCCTCCTAGCCCCTAGTAAAATCTTATTAAGTACCTTAATGACTATGCCAGGACAGATGCTGGCAGAAGACTTATCTGTGTAGTTAACACCTCCCCAGTTGGGCTGGTGGAGAGAATCAGGTGGTACTTTGCTCTTCTGGCCTCTGGACTACCTCAGGGCACCCCAAAGTATTATTATTAGCATCATTAGTATTTGTTAAGCACTTACTAGGGGTCAAGCACTGCTCTAAGCACTGAAGTAGACAATCAGGTTGGACATAGTCTTCAATCCCACATAGGTGCAGAGAGTGAAAAGTCAAGCACGGAGAAGTAGTTTAGCAGGGAGGAGAGGGGGATTTCTTCAGGATTAGTGACTGTTGATAATAATGATGGTATTTGTTAAGTGTTTACTATGTGTCAAACACTGTTCTAAACACTGGGGTAGATACAAGCTAATCCAGTTGAACACGGTCCCTGCCCTACATGGAGCTTGCAGCCTTAGTCTCCATTTTACCCATGATGGAATTGAGGCACAGAGAAGTGAAGAGAGAAGCCCAAGTTTACACAGCAGATACGTGGCAGAGCTGGGATTAGAACCCAGCTCCTTCTGACTCTCAAGCCCATGCTCTATCCACTAGGCCATGCTGCTTCTCTTAGACCACATTGCTTCTCTTATGGGAAGCTGTGTTTGTGACTGAGCTTCGTGAGAGCAGGGAGCAGGGATTGTGTCTACCAACCCTATTGTCCTCTCCCCAAACATAATAATAATGATGGCATTTGTTAAGTGTTTTCTATGTACAAAGCACTGTTCTAAGCCCTGGGGAGGATATAAGGTGATCACGTTGTCCCACGTGGGGCTCACAGTCTTCATCCCCATTTTCCAGATGAGATAATTGAGGCACAGAGAAGTTAAGTGATTTGCCCAAAGTCACACAGCTGGACAAGCGACGGAGCCGGGATTTGAACCTATGACCTCTGACTCCCAGGGCCAGGCTCTTTCCACTGAGCCACGCTGCTTCTTAAACATGTAATACAGTGCTTTACACACAGTAAGCATTCCAATAAATTGAGATGGAGCATGGCTTAGTGGAAAGAGCACAGGCCTGGGAGTTAGAGGACCTGGGTTGCTAATTCCACCTCTGCCCCATGTTTGCTAGTGTGATCTTGGGCAAGTCACTTCACTTCTCTTTGCCTCAGTTACTTCACTGGTAAAATGGGGATTAAGACTATGAGCCTCATGTGGGACAGGGACTGTGACCAACCTGATTATCTTGTATCTACCCCCATGCTTAGTACAGTGACTGGCACATAGTATAAACTTAACGAATACCAGTAAAAATGAATGCCATTGATTGATTCCCAGACTGAGCTTCCCCTTTTCCCTCTGCTCCCTAAACCCCCCCTTCACCTCTCCACAGCTAAACCCTCTTCTCCCCCCTTTCCCTCTGCTCCTCCCCCTCTCCCATCCCACCCCCTCGGCACCGTACTCGTCCGCTCAACTGTATATATCTTCATCACCCTATTTATTTTGTTTAATGAGATGTACATCACCCTGATTCTATTTATTTGTTACTGTTTTAATGAGATGTTTTTCCCCTTGACTCTATTTATTGCCATTCTTCTTGTCTGTCTCCCCCGATTAGACCGTTAAGCCCACCAAAGGGCAGGGACTGTCTCTATCTGTTGACGATTTGTACATTCCAAGCCCTTAATACAGTGCTCTGCACATAGTAAGTGCTCAATATTGAATGAAATACTATTGAATAAATTGATTGATTGATTGTGTAACACAAAGGGTGAAAATGCACATCTCAAAAAAAAAAACCCTCTAAAACACCAATCATCATCCACCCATTTTCTCCAGTCTGCCTGCAGAGGAATCAGTGAGCTAATCCTTCATCCTATGACTTCTTAGAAAGCAGATTCACAAAGGGAAAAAAGGACCATGGAAAGTGTGAAGACTAGACTAATTAAGATAACTGGATCACGATAAAGAATTCAAGACTTAGTTGCACAGAACTCACAACAACCCCATCCAAATCTAGTTCCCTCTTTGAATTGAGCACTCAAAGGAATCTCACATTTGAATTGTTTTTTGGCTGTGGTTTCTCAGCTGCAATTAAAGAACACTTCAGGCTGGATTATCATGGAATTTTGATTCTGCCTTCTTTATTCCCAAACCCATTTAAAAGTGTGCCACTAGAGAAGATTTCCAGACTTTTCTCTGGAGCAGCATTAGGCTGGCCTTTAGGGAACAGCCTTCCTAAACTCCCTAGAAACCCTTTTTTCTAATTTGCATAATCACCTTCAAATCTGCATACTGGTTACCTCTGCAAAGTTCCCCATTTAAGTGGTAATGTTTTTGCTCTTTTCATAGTTATTATTTCCCAAGTTGTTTTTTTCTCTTCAACACTCCATCGTCCACCAATTCTCGGACCAGCCACTCTTCCCCACCTTTCCTTTTCCCTAGGGATTTTCTCTCTTTGTTTGGGATATCATTCTTCCTAAACTGTTGTTTTATGTTTCTACCAGCAAAAGGTTGAAAATGCATTTTGTATATCGTTAAGCTTCTCATTCTATAAATTCAAAACGTACTTACAAACATACATTTACCCTATTAGAGCAATTTAGTTTATTTTGTTTTTTAAAATTTTTATGATATTTGTTATACATTTACTATGTGCCAGGCATCCTACTAAGCGCTGGGGTAGGTACAAGCTAATCAGATTGGACAAAGTCATTTTTCACACAGATGAGGTAACTGAGGCACAAAGAAGTGAAGTGACTTTGCCCAAGGACACAGCAGACAAGTGACAGTGGATACCATGTCCTTCTGACTGCCAAGGCTAAGCTTTATCCAATAGGTCACACAGGACTCTAGACTGTAAGCTCACTGGGGTCCGGGGATGGGTCTGTTATATTGTTGTGTTTTACTCTCCCAAGTGCTTAGTAAGTGCCCTGAACAGAGCAAGTGCTTAATAAATATGTTTGATTGATTGACAAGAGTTCACACAACCACCCACCCCCAGAACCATAAAAACAGATTCTTCCTGCTTCAAGCCACAATCCAGACACTGTCTGCACCTTCATGCCTCCTTGAGCAAATCGGCGAAGATTTCTTTGTAATATTTCCCACCATCCCCCAAACTTTTACAGGCTAAGGATATGAGCGGATTCAGATTGATGAGGACACAGCAGGGAATATCAGAATTTCCGGCATTGTTTGTATGCAGTTTGCTGTTGAAGAAAGCTTAGGCGGTAAAATTTATGCCATTTATGGAGCATGGCAAAATGGATAGAGCACAGGCTTGGTAGTCATAGTCATGGGTTCTGATCCCAGCTCCTCCACTTATCTGCTGTGTGACCTTTGGCATGTTGATTCACTTCTCTGTGCCTCGGTTATTTCATCTGTAAAATGGGAGTTGAGACTATGAGCCCTACTTGGGAGAGGGACTGTGTCCAACTCAATTTGCTCATATCCACCCCAGCACTTAGTACAGTGCCTGGCACATAGTAAGTGCTTAACAAATGCCACAGTAATGATGATTGTATTTGTTGAGCACTTACTATGTGTCAGGCACTGCTGTAAACACAGGAGCAGATACAAGAAAATCCAGCTGGGCACAGTCCCTATCCCACATGGGACTCACAGTCTTCATCCCCATTTTACAGATGAAGTAACTAAGGCACAGAGAAGTAAAGTGACAGAGAACTGAAGTGACTTGTCCAAGGTCACACAGCAGACAAGAGTTAGAACTGAGATTAGAAATCAGAGCCTCTGACTTCCAGGCCTGTGGTCTCTCCATTACACCACACTGCTTCTAAGTACATGCTCCTTTGCACTGATATGAATTGAAATTTACTGCTGACAGATCTCTTTTATCCCAGGGACCCTGAAATTCTTCATAATGTCTGCTCAGTGACGATAGGCTTTAGCCTTGGCATCTCTTTCGCTCCTGGATGAAATGGATCTAGAGCAGAAAGAAAACTTGCCTTCCATTTACTCTTCTTGTTTTCACACTATGACATTCTTGGAGACCTTCTGGATCAACACTCTGAGCGCGTCCTCAGTTTCCTCATTTGTGCTACTACTGTCATAAGAGAGCACTGTAAGAAGCAGCACAAGATGAGTGTGCTGCCTTCAGTTTTCATGGGTTCTCCCAACACTGGGCTTTCCCTTGACTTCTAGAGAAACGTGGCCTAGGGGAAAGGGTATGTGCCTGGGAGTTAGAGGACTTGGGTTCTAAACCCAGCTCCATCACATCTGCTGTGTGACCTTGGGCAAGCCACTTAACTTCTCTGGACTTCACTTCCTCCTCTAAAAACCTGTAAAATGGGGATTAAATTCTTCTACTCCCTCCTACTTAGACTGTAAATCTCTTGTGGGACAGGGACTATGTCCCATCTCAATATCTTATATCTACCAGAGTATGGCCCACAGTAAGTACTTAACAAATACTATGATAATTATTGTCCTGGTCCTTTGTTTTGAACAATCTCACCCACTAAGTCACTGTGCTAAAGACTCAGGTATTTTCTAATCATTTTCCTGGTTTGCTGTATTGTTTGTTTTATGGGATTTGCTCTAAGCACTGGGGTGGGTACAAGTTAATTAGGTCTGACAGTTCCAGTTCCACATGGAGCTCACAGTCTAAGTAGGAGGGAGACAGGTATTTAATCCCTATTTTACAATTGAGGAAGCTGAAGCACAGAGAAGTTTAGTTGTCCAAGGTCACACAGCAAGCAATTGGCAGAGCTGGGATTAGAACACAGGTCCTCTGACTCCGAAGCCTGGGCTCTTTCCACTAGACCACACTGCCCAGGTGGAACACTCAGACCCAGGACACTCTGGGGGCAGGATGGGAAGAGGTGGAGAGAATCAGACCCATTCAACCTTCCTGGCACCCTGCAGCTTCCTGCACCCCATATCTTGCTACCCGGAACCAAATCATCTGAGCCTGGTGGAAATAACTTATTTGTGAAATGGTGATTGACAAAATCTGTAAGATAGCCCATCCTAGACCAGCTCCCTTCTGCCCCCCTCCCCATAACACCCCAAACGAATTCCCTTCCATTCTAATTCTATTTTTGTAATTTTTCCTTTTCCCTCCACCCAAAAGCACCAGTGCAACCTGGGGTTGCAGGTCAGTCAGTCAGTCATATTTGTTGGGCACTTACTGTGTGTAGAGCACTGTACTAAGTGCTTGGGAGAAAACAATTCAACAAAAAACAGTCATATTCTTTGCCTGCAATAACCTTATTGTCTAGAGGAGGAGGAGAGGGAGGAGAAGAAAGTGGAAGAAAAATGGTGGGTGAAAAGTCAAAATCTCACCCTCAGTAGTGGTATCTATTGCACGCTTATTGTGTGCAAAGCAGTGGACTAAGCACTTGGAAGAGTACAACTGAGTTGGTGTATTCAGCCCACCCTCAGCCCCATGGCATTTGCGTACATATCCACAGGTTATTTTAATTGTCTGTCTACTAACTCTGTTGTACTCTCCCAAGCACATAGAACAGTTATCTGCACATAGTCGGCCCTTAATTAATACCACTGATTGGAGTTATCAGCTTCCATATTTTCTTGGGGTTTTTTAAAATGGTATTTATTAAGCACTTACTCTGTGCCAGTCACTATACTAAGTTCTGGGGTAGAAGCAAAGTAATCAGGTTGGACACAGTCCCTATTTCACCTGGGGCTTCACAGTCTTAATCCCAGTTTTACAGATAAAGTAACTGAGGCACAGAGAATTTAAGTGACTTGGCCAAGGTCACACAGCAGAGCCAGGATTACAACCCAGGTCTTTCTGACTCCCAAGCCTGTGCTCTATCCAATAGGCTACATTGCTTCTCAAGAGACAAAAGGTATGTTTCCTTCAGGAACCACCACTTAACCACTTAATGACACTTAACAAGCATTTAGCATGTGCAGAACACTGCACTGAGGGCTATATTCATTCATTCATTCAAACACATTTATTGAGCACTTACTATGTGCAGAGCACTGTAGTAAGCACTTGGGAGAATACAATATACCAATAAACAGATACATTCCCTGCCCGCAAGGAACTTACACTCTAGAGGGGGAGACGGAGCAGCGTGGCTCAGTGGAAAGAGCACAGAATTGGGAGTCAGAGGTCATGGGTTCGAATCCCAGCTCTGCCACTTGTCAGCTGTGTGACTGTGGGCAAGTCACTTAACTTCTCTCTGACTCAGTTCCCACATCTGTAAAATGGGGATGAAGACTGAGCCTCCTGTGGGACAACCTAATTACCCTGTATACCCCAGCGCTTAGAACAGTGCTCTGCACATAGTAAGCGCTTAATAAATACCAACATTAAATAAATAAATACCAACATTACAAATTACAAAGAGCTCCCAAGAGTACAACAGGTTAGTAGACCCAATCTGTGCCCGAGGAGCTTAGAGTCTAGTGAAGTGGAAGCTGAGCAGGCTCAGAACTCCACAATCTGATTTGCTTACCTCTTCATTCCTCAGTTCCCACAACAGTCCTACTTAAACCTCCAGAGATCTAAACAGTACAAGCCAATTTAGCAGTCTCCCCACGCCTTTCTTGGCCCATTTGATTAGAATCTCAGTGATGTCTCACTGGGACTAACAAGCAAAGGGGTCTCAGCTGAGAACACTGAGTTCTTTGCTATATGTCTGTTTCAGGAGACTTGGGTCTGTAGGATAAGGTGTCTTCCATCTTACTGCCAGGATTGCTGGGAGAGTCTGAATTTTCTTGACAAAAAGGTGGTCCATCAGATATAAATACAACATTCATTAGCCAGTACCTGGCACCCATCCAGTCACACACAGCAGAGAACCTGGGACACATACGTTGCATGGTCACAGAGAAGCAACATGGTCTAAGGGAAAGAGCATGGGACAGAGAGTGAAGAGATCTAGGTAGTAATAATAATAATTATAATTATGGTATTTTTTAAGCACTTCCTATGTTCCAGGCATTGTTCTAAGCACTGGGATGGATACAATCAAAGCCGGGTGGACACTGTCCCCGTCCCATGCTGGGCTCACAATCTTAATCCCCACTTTACAGGTGAGGTAAGTGAGACCCAGAGAAAGTAAGCACTTGAGAAATACCGTTAAAAAAACTTCTCTGTGTCTCAGTTTCCTAATCTGCAAAACAGGGATGAAATACCTGTTCTCCCTCCTGTTTAGATTTTGACCCCTTTGTGGGACAGGCACTTGGTTTAATCTGGCTGAAGTGCATCTACCCAAGAGCTTGGCAGATAGAGCTTAACAAATACATGCCATTATAATTATTATCATCATTATTATTATCCATAATTAGCAACCGAAGGCAGAGACTGAAGAGATAGTTTCTTGGAAAAAGTAAATTGGCTTCTGTGCTCATGAAAATGAGGGTCTGGGCTGGGCCTGAAGGTAGGATGGGGCAGTGGGGATGCAGCTTGGACTGTCTGTCCTGGTTTCAATCTTGCCACCTGGCTTGCCTATTTGAGCTGGGCCTCACTCTCCAAGCCGTATCCACGCAGGGCTTTGGACAGATGTGATAAATTCAGGAGACTTTGGGATTTGTGGCCCCAGCAGCTCCCGGAAACGTGGAGAGAAAAGCCATGCAGAAAGAGCGATGGCCCTGCAGTTGGATCACTGGGGTCTTCCGGGCCCTGGAATAGTCCTGGGCAAGGAGCTGGTTGCGGTCGGGGCACGGGAGGAGAGCAAAGCGGAGTTTGGTTTTTGTTCTGGAATTTGCCAGCCCTCTCGGCCCTGCAGCCACTCAAGACTGTAAGCTCGCTGTGGGCAGGGAATGAGTCTGTTATACTATTATACTATATTATCCCAAGCACTTAGCATAGTGCTCTGCACACAGTAATGGCTTAAGAAGTACTACTGATTGACTTTCCAGGATTTCCATGACCTGGGCAGAAAATAATAATAATAATAATAATAATGTTGGTATTTGTTAGTGCTTACTATGTGCCAAGCACTGTTCTAAGCATTGGGATGGGTACAAGGTAATCAGGATGTCCCCTGTTGGGCTCACAGTCTTCATCCTGATTTTACAGATGAGGTAATTGAGGCACAGAGAGGTTAAGTGACTTGCCCAATGTCACACAGCTGACAAGTGAAGGTGTCAGGATTAGAACCCATGACCTCAGGGTCATGGGTCAGAGAAGTAGTGTGACCTAGTGGAAAAAGCCGGGCCTGGGAGTCAGGGGACCAGGATTCTAATCTAAGCTCTGTAAATTGCTTCCTGTGTGACTGCACTTCTCTGTGCCTCCATTTCCCCAACTGTAAATGGGAATTCAATACATGTTCTCTCTCCTTCTTGTGAACCATCATGGTTTAGGGCATAAGAACACAGGCCTGGGAGTCAGAGGGTCATGGTTTCTAATCTCATCTCTGCCACTCGTCTGCTGTATGACCTTGGACAAGTCACTTCACTTCTCTGGGCTTCAGTTACCTCATCTCTAAAACAAGAATTGAGGTTGTGAGCCCCACATAGGACAGTGACTGTATCCAACTCATTGTGCTTGTATCCACCCCAGCGCTTAGTATAGTGCCTGGCACATAGTAAGCATTTAACAAATACCATCATTGTGTGGCTCAGTGGAAAGAGCCTGGGCTTCGGAGTCAGAGGTCATGGGTTCGACTCCTGGCTCTGCCACTTGTCAGCTGTGTGACCATGGGCAAGTCACTTCACTTCTCGGTGCCTCAGTTACCTCATCTGTAAAATGCTGCCTGCCCCCCGTTTCCAGCCTAGCTCTTTAGCAGCCTTTTGGCCACCGACCGCCGACCTTAGCGGCTTTTTGGCCGCCGACCGCCGACTCATCCACGCCGAGACCACCCCCCCTCTCCCGGGAAGCTGAGCCTTGTCATCGCCTGGACCCTTGGAGCCATTACCTCGTGGGCTCGGGATCTCTGCTCCCCTGCGGCGCAGCCTCGGCCCACCCGGCCCCGATTCCCGACAAGCCCCCCTTCGCCTGCCGCTCGCTGACTCATCTGCGCTTCCTCCGCCTCCACCGGGGAGCTGAGCCTCGGACCGTCCGGACCCGCGCCCGCCTCAGCCTTTCACAACCTGGATCTCCGCACCCCCGCTCGGGAACTCCGACACTACGGATCTTCGCCCCCACAGACCCCCAGCCACCAGCTTCCAGTCCACCCCCCCCCCCCCCGCTCGGGCCCGGGGACATTCCGCTCCCCTTCTCGATCCTGGGGACATTGTGCTCCCCTTCTCGGCCCCAAGGACATTGTGTCCTCGGGGGACATTGTGTCCCCCTGCTCGGGCCCGGGGACATTGTGCTCCCCAACCGCTCCCCCACTCCGCCCGAGGCGGCCATTTTAGGAAGCCCCCACTCTGCCTGAGGCGGCCATTTTGGGAAGGCCTCACTCCCTCTTCCCTCTTGAGGTGATTCATCCCTCCCGCCCCCGCCCCGGGCGACGACGTCCTTGTTCTCACCATGTTACCTTACCTTAGCCGCCGCCTACGGCCGCCACCCACCCCGGACAACCTCAGGGCCCCCCCGCCGCCACAGGGCTATTTGGTCATGAGCTCTGGGACACTCTCGGCCGCTGGCCGCTTGACTTTGAGTCTGATCGGGTAGGGTCGGCTCGTCCCCCGACCCTGGTCATCGCCTGCTTATTAACACTATTGTAGTGTGCCTTACTGTAGCATGTTGCTATATTTGCGATCTCGCTTTTTATTGTTTATTGTCGTCAGATTTTGAATTTGATCAGGTCGCCCCTTAATCGAGTCTACCCCTGACCCTGGTCATCACCCCTTTTATTAACACGACGATATTGTATCATACTGTATCATGTTGCTATATTAGCACCACTGTACTGTATCATATTGTATCATGTTGCTATATTACCGATTTCGTTTATTACTGTTTATTGTCAGTGCTGCCACCCACCTCTCTGGCCTCTCCATGTCCCTCCTCCCGCCCCTTCCTATCCTCCCGCCCCTTCCTATCCTCCCCTTCCCCTTCCCCTTCCCCTCTCTCGCTCAGCTCTTTCCCGCTCTCTCCTCTGTCTCCTCCCCCCCTCCTCTCTCCCGCCCTAGAACCCCACTTTACCAGCGCTACCCCTCTTCCCCCTCCCCCTACTCTTCCCCCCACCTAACCCCCTCTTCACCCCCTCCCCCCTTCTCTCTTCCCCACCCACGCCCCATCCCAGTCCTCTTGTCCCACCGCCACCCCTCATCCCCCTCTCCTCGTCCAGGGCCCCGCCACCTCCTTCCCATCCAAACCCTCCCCTCCCCCCGCCCCTCCCCCCCTCCTCCCCTTGCACCCACAGATACTTTCAAGTGTGGTCTCTGGAACCCCCGCTCTGTTACAGGCAAGCTACCTTTCATCCATGACCTTTTCCTCTCCCGCTCTCTCCTCCTCCTCGCCCTTTCGGAAACGTGGCTCTCTCCCGAAGACACGGTCTCCGCCGCCGCTCTCTCCGGCGGAGGCCTCTCCTTCTCCCACTCCCCCAGACTCACCGGTAAGGGAGGAGGCGTCGGCTTCCTCCTCTCGCCCCGATGCCGCTTCCGCACTATCCCTCCTCCCCCCTCCCTCTCCTTCCCCTCCTTCGAAGCCCATATCATTCGCCTCTACCACCCACTCCAGTTACTTGTCGCCGTCATCTACCGCCCTCCCGGTCCCACCTCCGACTTCTTCAACCACCTTGACCCCTTTCTCACCTTCCTTCTCTCCTTCTCTCTGCCCACTCTGATCCTCGGAGACTTCGACATCCATACGGATGTACCCGACGACTCCTCTGCCGCCCGCCTGCTATCCCTCCTCGACTCTGCCGACCTCCTCCTCCACCATACCGCGCCCACTCACCGACTCGGTCACACCCTCGATCTCGTCATCTCCTACCGCTGCACTATCTCCTCACTCACCAACTCTGAAATCCCTCTCTCGGACCATAACCTTCTCACCTGCCTCATCTCTCACACTCCCTCCCCCTGCAGATCTTCGCTACTGCCCCACAGAGACCTCCGCTCTCTCGATCCCATCCGTCTTTCCAATAGCATCTCGCCTCACCTTGCCGCCCTGTCCTCTCTTCCCACTCTCGACGATCAGGTCTCCACTCTCAACTCCACCCTCACTACTCATCTCGACTCTCTCGCCCCCCTTTCCCTCCGCCGCTCTCGCGCCACTAACCCACAGCCCTGGATCACCTCCTCCGTCTGCCTCCTACGCTCCTATGCTCGAGCTGCTGAGCGCCGCTGGCGAAAGTCCAAGCACCAAGCCGACCTCACACACTTCAAATTTATCCTTTCCTGCCTTAACTCTGCCCTCTCCTCCGCCAGGCAAAGCTTCTTCTCCTCCCTCATCGACACCCATGCCCGTCACCCCCGCCGATTGTTCCGGACCTTTAACTCTCTCCTTAGGCCCCCTGTTCCTCCCCCTCCCCCATCTCTCACCCCTAATGATCTGGCCACCTATTTCCTCACGAAAATCAACACGATCAGGTCTGAGCTCCCCAAAGTCACCCCTCCGCCTCTCCCCTCCCCCCCCAACAACCCCCTCCCCTACTTTCCCATCCTTCCCTGCAGTATCCTCAGAGGAGATCTCCTCCCTCCTCGCAAGTGCCACCCCCTCCACCTGCGCCTCGGACCCCATTCCCTCTCACCTTCTTAAAACCATCGCCCCTGCCCTCCTCCCTTCCTTAACTTCTATTTTTAACCACTCAGTCTCCAAGGGCTCCTTCCCCTCTGCCTTCAAACACGCCCACGTCTCCCCCATCCTAAAAAAACCCGCTCTTGACCCCACTTCCCCCTCCAGTTATCGTCCTATCTCCCTACTACCCTTCCTTTCCAAAATCTTAGAACGAGTCGTCTACAATCGATGCCTAGAATTCCTTAACTCCCATTCTCTCCTAGACCCCCTCCAATCTGGCTTCCGTCCCCTCCACTCTACCGAGACTGCTCTCTCTAAGGTCACCCATGACCTCCTTCTTGCCAAATCCAATGGCTCCTACTCCATTCTGATCCTCCTTGACCTCTCTGCTGCCTTTGACACTGTCGACCATCCCCTCCTCCTCCGTACCTTATCTCACCTTGGCTTCACGGACTCTGTCCTCTCCTGGTTCTCCTCTTACCTCTCTGGCCGATCATTCTCGGTCTCCTACGCTGGAGCCTCCTCCCCCTCCCATCCTTTAACTGTTGGAGTTCCTCAAGGGTCAGTTCTTGGCCCTCTTCTGTTCTCCATTTACACTCACTCCCTCGGTGAACTCATTCGCTCTCACGGCTTTGACTACCATCTCTACGCAGATGACACGCAGATCTACATCTCCGCCCCTGTCCTCTCCCCCTCCCTTCAGGCTCGCATCTCCTCCTGCCTCCGGGACGTCTCCACCTGGATGTCTGCCCGCCACCTAAAACTCAACATGAGCAAGACTGAGCTCCTCATCTTCCCTCCCAAGCCCGGTCCGCTCCCAGACTTCTCCATCACCGTGGATGGCACGACCATCCTTCCCGTCCCGCAGGCCCGCAATCTCGGTGTCATCCTTGACTCGTCCCTCTCGTTCACCCCACACATCCTATCCGTTACCAAGACCTGCCGGTTTCACCTCTACAATATCGCCAAGATCCGCCCTTTCCTCTCCACCCAAACGGCTACCTTACTATTACGGGCTCTCGTTATATCCCGGCTAGACTACTGTGTCAGCCTTCTCTCTGACCTCCCTTCCTCCTCTCTCGCCCCCCTCCGGTCTATTCTTCACTCCGCTGCCCGGCTCATCTTCCTGCAGAAACGATCTGGGCATGTCACTCCCCTTCTTAAACAACTCCAGTGGTTGCCTATCGACCTCCGCTCCAAACAAAAACTCCTCACTCTAGGCTTCAAGGCTCTCCATCACCTTGCCCCTTCCTACCTCTCCTCCCTTCTCTCTTTCTACCGCCCACCCCGCACGCTCCGCTCTTCTGCCGCCCACCTCCTCGCCGTCCCTCGGTCTCGCCTATCCCGCCGTCGACCCCTGGGCCACGTCCTCCCGCGGTCCTGGAACGCCCTCCCTCCTCACCTCCGCCAAACTGATTCTCTTTCCCTCTTCAAAACCTTACTTAAAAATCACCTCCTCCAAGAGGCCTTCCCAGACTGAGCTCCTCTTCCCCCTCTACTCCCTCTGCCATCCCCCCTTTACCTCTCCGCAGCTAAAGCCTCATTTTCCCCTTTTCCCTCTGCTCCTCCACCTCTCCCTTCCCATCCCCACAGCACTGTACCCGTCCGCTCAACTGTATATATTTTCGTTACCCTATTTATTTTGTTAATGAATTGTACATCGCCTTGATTCTATTTAGTTGCCATTGTTTTTTACGAGATGTTCTTCCCCTTGACGCTGTTTAGTGCCATTGTTCTTGTCTGTCCGTCTCCCCCGATTAGACTGTAAGCCCGTCAAACGGCAGGGACTGTCTCTATCTGTTGCCGACTTGTTCATCCCAAGCGCTTAGTACAGTGCTCTGCACATAGTAAGCGCTCAATAAATACTATTGAATGAATAAAATGGGGATTAACTGTGAGCCTCACGTGGGACAACTTGATTACCCTGTATCTTCCCCAGCGCTTAGAACAGTGCTCTGCACATAGTAAGCGCTTAACAAATACCAACATTATTATTATTATTACACTGAGCTCCTTGTGGGGCAGGGACTGTGTCCGGCCTAATTAGCTTATACCTCCCCCAGTGCTTAGAACAGTGTTTGACACATAGTAAGCACTTAAAAAATACCATAAAAAATTAAAAAGTTAAAAAAAACCCAAGACAGCCCCTGGCTCCCTGGCTCCCTAGCTCTCTAGCTGTGACTTTGAGCCAGTTGGGGGCATCGGTGGCTTGATTTGCAACTTTCTGCTCTCCGGCTTTCTCTGGCTCTTCCCCTCCTCTGTCCCACTAGCTTCCTTTCTCTTCACTCTCTTCTGTATCTCATTCTCATTCTGTGCCCCTTTTCTCCTTACCAGATGGCCAAGCCAAGCAACCAGTAGCCCTGTGGCGTCCCCATCCCGTCATGCCCGTGAACTGTCCTCTTCTCCCCTGTTTCCAGGCCTTTAAGGCTCAGCCACACAAGAGGGTCCCCATCTCACCCCCATGACACCAGAGCTCTAATCATCCCCTGTTCCAGCCCTGAAAAGCCTCCTTTTATATTATGGTATTTGTGAAGCTCTTCCTATGTGTCCCACACTGCTCTAAACGCTGGTGTAGGTACAAGTTCATCAGGTCGAACCCAATCTCTGTTCTACACAGGGATCATGGTCTAAATGGGAGGGAGAACAGGTTTTTAATTCCATTTTACAGTTGAGGAAATTGAGGCACAGAGACATGAAGTGATTTGCCCAAGGTCACACCCAGCAAGGATTTGGCAGAGAGCCCAGGTCCTCTGACAACCAGGCCCGAGGTCTTTCCACTAGGCCATGTTGCTTCTCACTTTGTCCACAAACAGCATGAGGTCTGCTCAACTTGTAGAACATTGAGAAGGTCACCACCCTTACTGCAACTCTGACTCCCAGGACTGATGGTGTGTGCTGGAGAGAGTCCAGAATCCTTCCCCAATTTTCATGTTTCTTGGAAGTGAAGCAGCATTTCCTAAGTGGACAGAGAACGAGCCTGGGAGTCAGAAAGACCTAGGTAGGTTCTAATACCAACTCTAATACTCAACTAAGTCAGTTGTGTGACCCTGGGCAAGTCACTTAATTTCTCTGTGCCTCAGTTCCCCCATCTGTAAAATGGAGATTAAGATTGTGAGCCCCATGTGGGACAGGGATTGTATTCAACTCAATTTGCTTGTCTCCACCCCATCACTTAATACAGTGCCTGGCACATAGAAAGCACTTAAGAAATGCCATAATTCTAATGTTTGTCATCATCTTTGTCCTTTGTATTGTTGTTCACCATTCCTTATAACTCTGTCACCAGTTGTGTCTGTTTACTGTTGTACTGTATTCTCCAAAGCGCTCAGTACAGTGCTCTGCACACGGTAAATGCTTGAACTATATGATTGAATGAAGGAACGAGTGAATAAACTCATTCAGCGATGGTGAACCATTTAGGGGGTCAGCGGCCAAGCCTCTACCTCACCTGTGTATTTCTTTCCTAATGCTTAGTACAGTGCTCTGCCCATAGTAAGCACTTAATAAAGTGCTTGGAGAAACAGTGAGTCTCAGTGGAAAGAGCACGGGCTTGGGAGTCAGCGGTCATGGGTTTGACTCCTGACACTGCCACTTGGCAGCTGTGTGACTGTGGTCAAGTCACTTCACTTCCCTGTGCCCCAGTTACCTCATCTGTAAAATGGGGATTAACTGTGGAGCCTCACGTGGGACGACCTGATTACCCTGTATCTACCCCAGCGCTTAGAACAGTGCTCTGCACATAGTAAGCACTTAACAAATACCAACATTATTATTAATAAATACTACCACTGCTACTGTACTGGCTGCTTTTTCAATCCCACCCCCTTGGGACTTCCCCTGCCCTCCCCCGTGTCTCCTGTCCCCTGAAATTCTGGCCACCTTAGTTGAGCCAGGCTGCAACTGAAAACTCCATCAGCCTCATGCCTGCAAAACCCGCAGCTCCCCAAAATATTTCTTGCTGAAATCACACTCTCGATTTCATCTATGAGGACAGATGGCTGAAGTGGAGGGATGACATTGGGGAGCCCTGCAAATTTCATAAGCAAAAAGGAATCTCCCTCAACCTCGTCCCACGTTCTTTTTCTCAGGGCTGTGGCTAAATTCTGATTGGTTACAAGCAGTGGAGAGACCAGAACATATGTTCCTCAGGGATATTACAAGTAAATCCTAATGAACTGCAAATTATGAAGATTAAAGTCACCTCGGATTTAGTCTCTGAGATGAGGAAGGACCGAAGCTGCCCCGCTCGGTCTCCCAGGGCTGGTCGTAAACAGACCAGTATCGAGTTGGATGCACAAGACTATTTCTTCAGCCAAGTTAGTATTTCACACAGTCTGCAGACAAGAGCCAAAACGTTGCCCTATATGGGTTGTGAAAAGAATCCCGATCATTCTAAGCGATTACCCAGGTAGTAACAAGACAAGATGGGGGAGCAATGCAATAATTAGAGAGCACCAATCAATCAATCACTGGTATTTATTAAGTACTTATTATGTGCAGACCACTTTACTAAACACTTGAGAGAATAAACTGTAACAGGGTTGGTAGACACATTCCCCACCCGCAATGAGTTTGCAGTCTAGAGAGCACTCCAGTTGAATCCACTTGGTCTTGAACCACTCTGGAACATATTGGAGATTGTTATATCGTACTCTCCCAAGTGCTTAGTACAGTGCTCTGCACATAGGAAACTCCCAGTACATACGATTGACTGACTGAATGACAGACAAAAAAGAGTAGAATGGAGTATCTCCCGGAGGGGCAGAGAGGATTACCGTGAAGACCTTCTTACAATCCTATTTACCTGTCTCCTTATTTACCAATCCTTTTATAATATCACCAACAAGCTCTCTTTTCCAGTGTTAAGTGCCAAAAGTGGGAGATAGAAAACTTTTCCTCAGAAAACCTTCAGCCGGTTCACTCCAATTTAAGGCGATTACAGGTTGATCGGGATAAAAGCCTCCTCCCAGCTCAGCGATCACAGATGTGGAAGCAGATGGGCAGACGAGGCAGGCCCAGGGCCAGGCTGAGCGATTCTGCGGAGACTCACCATTGCTCTCCGGCTGCCGACTGTTTCCGGACAGTCACGATGATGGGGGTTTGCCTCCCGCTGCTGTTGGTAGCCCAGTTCTCCCTCACCGGCCACGTGGAGCCCGTCTCCCAGCCCTCGATGGTTCTGGATGTGGCAAAGATCCTCCTGGACAACTACTGCTACCCAGAAAACCTGATGGGAATGCAAGAAGCCATCGAAGAGGCGATTCAGAGGGGCGAGATCCTGGACATCGCCGATCCCAAGAGGCTGGCCAGCGTCTTGACGGCGGGCGTTCAGGGTTCTCTGAACGACCCCCGCCTTGTCATCTCCTACGAGCCCGCCCCCGTGGCCGTCTCCCAGCAGCCCCCGGAGCCGGCCTCCCTCCCCGCCGAACAGCCCCTGGAGCGGCTCCGCCCGGCGGTCGGCTCCGAGGTGTTGGAGGGCAACGTGGGCTACCTGAGGGTGGATCGCCTCCCCGGCCGGGATGAGATCGAGCGGGTCGGGGCCGTCCTGGTGAGGGACATCTGGGAGAAGCTGCTGGGGACTTCGGCCCTGGTACTGGACCTGCGCCACAGCACGGGGGGCCATGTCTCGGGAATCCCCTTCTTCATCTCCTACTTCTACCCGGAAGGCCCGGCCCTGCACGTGGACACGGTGTACGACCGCCCATCCAACGCCACCCTCCAGCTCTGGACCCTGCCCCGGGTCCTGGGGGCGAGGTACGCGGCGGACAAGGACGTGGTGGTCCTCACCAGCCGGCTCACGGCCGGCGTGGCCGAGGACGTGGCCTACATCCTGCAGCAGATGCGCCGGGCCATCGTGGTGGGCGAGCGCACGGCCGGGGGCCCCCTGGTCTTCCGCAAGCTGCGCGTCGGTCTCTCGGACTTCTTCATCACGGTGCCCGTGGCGTGCTCCCTGGGCCCTCTGGGAGGGGGCGGCCGGTCCTGGGAAGGCAGCGGGGTGCTGCCCTGCGTGGCGGTCCCGGCCGACTGGGCCCTGGACGAAGCTCTGGACATCCTGGCCTTGCGCGGGGCCGTGCCCGGGGCCGTCGCCCACCTGGCGGACCTCCTGCGGGACTACTACGCCCTGGTGGACCGGGTACCAGCCCTGCTCCGCCACCTGGCTGCTCTGGACCTCTCCTCGGTGCTCTCGGAGGAGGACCTGACCTCCAGGCTCAACGCCGGCCTGCAGGCCGCCTCAGAGGACCCCAGGCTCCTGGTGCGCAGGCTGGAGCCTGAGGAGGCTGAACGTGGACCCCCGCGGAAGGAAGAGGAGCAGAAAGAGGAGGAGGAGGAGGACCAGCCCAGCCCGGGAGCCTCCATCTTGCCCGGCGACGGGTCCTCCCGGGAGGCTCCGCTCTTCCGGGTGTCAGTCCTGCCGGGCAACGTGGGCTACCTGTGTTTCGACGAGTTTCCCGAAGCCTCCGCGCTGGAGCGATTGGGGCCCCTTTTGGGCCGCCGGGTGTGGGAGCCCCTGGAGGCCACCGACCACCTGATGGTGGACCTGCGCAACAACCCCGGAGGCCCCTCCTCCGCCGTGCCCCTGCTGCTCTCCTACTTCCAGGACCCGGCCGCCGGGCCCATCCGGCTCTTCACCACTTACAACCGGCCGGCCGACGTCACCCGAGAGTACGCCAGCCGGGCCGGGGCCCTGGAGAAGCCCTATGGGGCCCGACGCGGCGTCTACCTGCTGACCAGTCACCGCACGGCTACCGCCGCAGAGGAGTTCGCCTACCTCATGCAGGCCCTGGGCCGTGCCACGCTGGTTGGCGAGATCACGGCCGGCCGCCTCCTGCACAGCCGGACCTTCCCTCTCCTGCGGCCCCCCTGGGAGGGCCTGGTCCTCACCGTGCCCTTCCTGACCCTCTTCGACCCGCACGGGGAGGGCTGGCTGGGTGGTGGGGTGGTGCCCGACGCCATTGTGCTGGCGGAGGAGGCCCTGGAGAAGGCCGGGGAGGTGCTGGCCTTCCACCAGACGCTGGAGGCCCTGGTGGAGACCACCGGCCACCTTTTGGAGGCCCACTACTGCTTCCCCGCGGGTGCCAGGCGGGCCGGGGCCCTGCTGAGCGCCAAGCTGGACCGAGGTGCCTACCGCATGGTGGTGGACCTGGAATCCCTGGCCTCCCAGCTCACGGGGGACCTACAGGAGGCCACGGGAGACCCCAGGCTGCTGGTGTTCCACAGCCCGGGGGGGCCGGGCTCCGAGGAGCCTGCCCCACCCCGGCCGGCCGGCCCATCCCCCGAGGAGCCTGCCTACCTGGTGGAGGCCCTTTTCAAGACTGAGCTGCTGCCCGGCCAGCTGGGCTACCTGCGCTTTGACACGATGGCCGATGGCGAGGCGGTGCGGGCCTTGGGGCCCCAGCTGGTGCGGCTCGTGTGGGAGGAGCTGGTGGACACGGCGGCCCTGGTGGTGGACCTGCGCTACAACCCCGCCGGCTACTCAGACGCCCTGCCCCTCCTCTGCTCATACTTTTTCGCAGCTGAGCCCCCACGGCACCTCTACACGCTCTCCGACCGCTCCGCCGGGCGGACCGTCGAGGTGCGGACGGTCCCGCGGGTGGCCGGCCGGCGCTACGGCCCGCACAAGGACCTCTACGTCCTGACCGGCCACGCCAGCGGCGCGGCCGCCGAAGCCTTCGCCCACACCATGCAGGGCCTCCGGAGGGCCACGGTGATCGGGGAACCCACCGCTGGCGCCGCCCTCGCCGTCGGCGTCTTCCAAGTGGGCGACGGCTCCCTCTACGCTTCCATCCCTACCCTGGTGGCCCTGAGCCCCGTCACGGGCCAACCCTGGCCGGTGGCCGGGGTGGAGCCGGACGTGATGGCGCAGGCCGCAGAGGCCCTGGCGGTGGCCCAGGGCATCGCGGCCCTGAGGTCCAAAGTGCCCACCGTTCTGCGGACCGCCGCGAAGCTGGTGGCCGACAATTACGCCTTCCGCGAGACGGGGGCCGGGGTGGCCGCCCAGATGGGAGGCCTCCAGGCCCGGTGTGGGCGGGTCACCTCAGAAGGGGCGCTGGCCGAGGTGTTGGGGGCCCACCTTCGGGCTCTGTCGGGGGACCCGCACCTCCAGATGGTGTACATCCCCGAGGACGCCAAGGACCGCATCCCAGGCGTCGTGCCCATGCAGGTGAGGCTCAGGCTGGACCGTGCAGTCGGTCGTTCATTCTCTCAGTCGTATTTATTGAGCGCTTACCATGTGCAGGGCATTGAACCGAGTGCTTGGGAAAGTACAGTACAACGATAAGTGGACACGGTCCCTGCCCACAACAAGCTGACAGTCTAGAGGGACCTGCTGGAGAAACCCGCTCATCTCCTCACTTCTGACGTTGGGCTACCAAGCTCTCAGAGTTCCGGCCAAGAATTCCCCAGCGTCGGACTGCATCAGTCAGTCAGCCTACTGTATTTATTGAGTGCTTCCTGTGTGCGGAGGACTGTATTAAGTGCTTGGGGGAGTACACTGCAATAATAAACAGACGCATTCCCTGCCCACAGAGCGCTTACACTCTAAAGGGGGAGAGGAGACAGACATTATGCATCCGTGGGAAGCAGCGAGGGGAGAAGGTGGGACGGAGAGTCAGGAGGCTGGTTTTTAATCTTGGCTCTGCCACTTTTGCCTCCTACATGACCCTGGGCAAGTCGATCAATGGTATTTATTGAGCATTTACTGGGTGCAGAGCACTGTATTAAGAGTCACTGTATTAAGAGTTCGGGAGAAAACGATAACTTCTCTGAACCTCAATTTTCTCATCTGTAAAATGGGGGTAAATACCCATTCTCTAACTCCATGAACTTCACGAGGTTCAAGGTCTGATCTTATTGCATCAAATTTATCCCAGTGCTTAGGACGGTACAGTATCTTTAGGCTGTGAAGTCATTATGGACAGGGGATGCGTCTGCTAATTCTGTTGTACTGTACTCTCCCAACTGCTTAGTACAGTGGTCTGCTGCCAAATTGTACAATCCAAGCGCTTAGTACAGTGCTCTGCACACAGTAAGAGCTCAATAATACAACTGAATGACCTGCCCATAGTAGGTTCTCAGTAAATACCACTGATGTATATAATATGCATTTAACAAATACAGTGGTTGCTTACTATTATCAGTTTCAGTATGGATTGGAGCGAAGCGGGCCAGGTGAAATTTCTTTATCCCAAATGCTTCTTACTCTTCGAGGCGGAAACAATAATTGACTCTCTGGCAGAAAGCAATGGGGAGATAAGTTACTATCAGAGGAGCAGCGTGGCTCAGTGGAAAGAGCCCGGGCTTTGGAGTCAGAGGTCATGGGTTCGAATCCCGGCTCGGCCACTTGTCAGCTGTGTGACTTTGGGCAAGTCACTTAACTTCTCGGTGCCTCAGTTCCCTCATCTGTAAAATGGGGATTAAGACTGTGAGCCCCACGTGGGACAACCTGATTCCCCTCTGTCTACCCCAGCGCTTAGAACAGTGCTCGGCACATAGTAAGCGCTTAACAAATACCAACATTATTATTATTATTATTACTAGGGTTGTGTACTGGTGCCCAGCAGAGAAAACTAAAAATCTTTGGGTGGGATGAGGTAGCCAGGATTTTTCTCTGCAGGAGTGAGTCCCCACATCTGAACATTTTTCAGATTGGTTGGGTGACAGTCTGAATGACAGCTACTTCCAAAAGATCTGAAGGCTCTGTCCTGCTCTTCCTCACCTTGTGTCAGACTGCCTGGTCTCTATAGGCTTTCCCAGGGTCTTTCAAAGCCTTTCCCTCCTTTCCCAACATAATAAGTGCTTACTGTGTGTTCACTTTATTGCATCAAATTTATCCCAGTGCTTAGGACGGTACAGTATTGTGAACAGGGAACAGATCTGCTAATTCTGTTATGTTGTACATTACGCTGAACGCTAGGATAAATGCAAGATAATCAGATCAGATTGATCACACGGGGCTCACAGAATGAGAGGTAGGGAAATGGGCTATCTTAGCCTCCCTTTGCAGATTAAGATACTGAACCCCAGAGAAGTTAAATGACTTGAACAAGGTCATACAGCAGGTAAGTGGCAGAAGAAGGAGTAATCTCCAGGTGGCGCGGCCATGCTCCACCTAACACATAATAATGATGATGATGGTATTTGTTAAGCGCTTACTATGTGCCAAGCGCTGTTCTAACTGCTGGGGTAGATACAAGGTTATTAGGGTGTCCCACGTGGGGCTTATAGTCTTAGTCCCCATTTTACAGATGAGGTAACTGAGGCACAGAGAAGTTAGGCGACTTCCCCAAAGTCACACAGTTGACAAGTGGCAGAGTCAGGATTCGAACCCATGATCTATGACTCCCAAGCCCATGCTCTTTCCACTAAGCCACACTGCTTCTCATACCACATCACATCCTCATCCAACCATCTTCCCTCTCTCCTCGCCCTCTCTCTTATTTACCCTACCCTCAGCCTCACAACCTTTGTATACATAGCTGAAATGTGTTTATTTATATTAATGTCTGCCTCTCTGTGGATGGGGAATGTGTCTACCAATGCTGTTTTATGGTACTCTCCCAAGTGCTTAGTACAGTGCTCTGCCCACAGTAAGTACTCAGTAAATAGCGTTGATTGATTGGCAAAGGGAAATGGAGCCCACTCCTGTCACCCAGTATCCCTTAGGCAGAGACTGCTGAGGCTCATCCTTCTCCAGCTCTGGCCAACCGGCACCACCGGCTCTTGATGATGTTGGTATTTGTTAAGCGCTTACTATGTGCACAGCACTGTTCTAAGCGCTGGGGCAGATACAGGGTAATCAGTTTGTCCCACGTGAGGCTCACAGATAATCCCCATTTTACAGATGAGGTAACTGAGGCACAGAGAAGTTAAGTGACTTGCCCACAGTCACACAGCTGACAAGTGGCAGAGCCGGGAGTCGAACCCATGACCTCTGATTCCGAAGCCCACGCTCTTTTCACTGAGTCACCCTGAACTCTTTCAGATTCCTTCCGCCGAAACCTTTGAGGATCTCATCAAGTTTTCCTTCCACACCAGCGTGATGGAGGGCAACATCGGCTACCTGAGATTCGACATGTTTGGAGACTGTGAGCTGCTGACGCAGGTGTCTGAGCTGATGGTGGAGCACGTGTGGAAGAAGATCGTGCACACGGACGGCCTCATTATCGACATGAGGTGAACGTGGGAGGGAAGGGCTGTTCCCTGGGCTTTGGGGTAAAAGCCCTTTCCATGTCTGGAAATATCCGTGTCCGTGCAAGGTTGCATCAGGGCTGTGGCTTTTACCGATGTTTTCAGGAGGCCATGGAGATGAGCAGGAAGAGGAGACTAAATCTGCAGCACAGTTCTAAGGTCGAAGAGACATGTGAAAATCAGACAGCCCATGAGCAAGAAGGTCTTTAAAAGGCAAGCATGAACTAGTGGAAAAAACAGTGGCCTGGAAATCAGAGAACTTGGGTTCTAATAATAATAATGATTATAATAATTATGACAGTTGTTAAACACTGACTATATGTCAAGCAACTACTCCAGCACTTAGTACAGTCCTGGCACATAATAAGCACTTAAAAAATGATGACGATGATGGCATTTGTTAAGTCGACTAATCCATCAATTAATCAGAGGTATTTATTTTATGCAGTGGTATTTATTAAATCCTTCCTCTGTACTAAGCCTTTAGGAAAGGACAATATAAGAGAGTTGCTAAAACCCAATCCGTGCCCACAAGGAACTAATAATCTTGAGTACATGGGTTGATGTGCAAACCTTCACTGTAGAGTCCTTATTTGGTTCATCCGATCTTTTGGGATGGAAATGACTCGCCATTGTTTGGATTGGCTAATTGATCACTAAGTATAATATCCGCATACTGACCTTCAACCTTCAACCCACGAGTCCTGGGTTGGTACTGATGCATCCTAGGAGGGAGGAAGGAAGGAGGAAGGGGACCTAGGAGAACCTTGTTTGGCCCTGAGGCTCCTGGATCCTGTCCATGCTCATTGTAATTTGATGGAATCCCAGAAGCGTCCTAGGCTTTCGAAGGGTCTTTGTTAGGATAGGTGTTAAGTGCTTAAGTGTAAAATGAGTATGCACTAAATGCATTCGCAGCAAACTCCCATCAAGGATTAAAACATTCTTTTTAGAGAAACAAAAATGATGATCAGACCGCTGAATTCTCACTAGATGGCACTACACTCCACGAGGAGACAGCTAGACCCCAGTATGAAGTTCACTTAGAAATGATACCAAAAAAAGTTTATTTCTTCAACCGTTTTTTTCAGGAGTCCCACAAAGGTAAAAATGTGTGATTTTCTTTGCAAAGTAGCCCAAGGCTGTACGTCCCAATTTTCAGATGCAATTTGGTTTCATGATCTGTATTTCGTCTCCGTCTAAAACCCTACGTGTTGGTGGCCAGTGTAAAATGGAACCGTTCTTTGTGCCGTCTTGTGAGGTATCCGGCCCAACAGAGGCACCTCTGTATTCAGAATTCACTTCCTTCCTCGCCCATCTAGCAATTTGCTGGGTTTTTGTGGGTGGGATGAGGGAAGAAAAAAAGAGATTCAGCCTGAGCGGTTTGGGAGTTCAAATAGGGATCAATGCTGTTCTATTTTCATCTGGAAATTCTTCACTAGTGCCATTGAGACTTGCTTAGAAGAGACTGACCCTAAATCCATGCAGAAGGGTAAGGAAAAGGGACTCAAACCTAAGATGGCAGTGGTAGGGAGAGTAGGGTGGGTGGGACTAAAATCTCAGCCCAGCCCTCGTTGGGCCTTCCATTCGATCCATGATAGACGGCACAACCTCCTGTCTGTCAGATTTCAACATCTTACATGGTTTGGTTACCATGAAGTTAATCAGACTGTAAGGACGGAGATCCTCCTGGTCTTGTGAATTCCCCAAGACTGACCGTTTCAGAGGTGACTCTACAAAGCAACTACCCCCTTTCTCAACTTCACTAAAGTTTGATTTCAGAATTTCTAATTCCTATGAAAAGAGGGCACCATGGAGGGAGGTGAATAATAATGTTGGTATTTGTTAAGCGCTTACTATGTGCAGAGCACTGTTCTAAGCGCTGGGGTAGATACAGGGTAATCAGGTTGTCCCACGTGAGGCTCACGGTTAATCCCCATTTTACAGATGAGGTAACTGAGGCACCAAGAAGTTAAGTGACTTGCCCACAGTCACACAGCTGACAAGTGACAGATCTGGGATTTGAACCCATGACCTCTGACTCCCAAGCCCGGGCTCTTTCCACTGAGCCACGAATGGTAGAACTCCCTCCACCCAAAGGCTACCTCCCCAGAGACCACCCATTTTCCCCCAATTTTTGTGGGAAGAAGGTCCATTCAATTACACCCAATTTTCCTGGGCTGGAAAGTTGTACTGAAGTCTGCTCACCTCCTCCCACCTCCCCTATACTGCTCCCAGAAAGATAGGAATCCACAGAAGCCTCAGCCAGTTAGCCCAGTATTTTGCAGGGGATTTGTGGGGAAGAAGGGCATAAAAATCCCAGGAGGGCTCCCCTAGGTAACCCTGGTTTGGGGGTAAGGTCCAGTCACTTTTTTGGAGATAACTCATTTACCTATAGTTTTCCTTGAGCTGGAAGCCTGGATCCTGAGCTAGTGTGGCATGGCTCAGACTCACTCTGCTGCCAGGAAAAGTGGGATACAGTTCGTGCTCAGTTGACAGAGTACAGACTGGGAATACAGTCCTGGCATGTGTGTTTAAGGGAGAGAGCCTGGCAGGAGGTGTGGGGGACACTCTCAGAGAGCAGATACAGGTCATGAGAAATGGGGGTGTCGAGAACTTCTGAAGGTCCAAAGTAAGCATCCCCACTGCTTGCTTCCTCCACTGCTGCTCCTTGGCCACTAAGCCAGAGGGGTTTGTGTCATCGGTAGGGAGGACTCAGGGGTTAGATTTTCCCACCAATCAGATCCAGCAAACACTCGATAGGCAGATTTTCCCACCTGTTTTCCAGAATTCAGTACAATGCTCTCCACGATTTTCAGTGCTTCCACTGTCTCTGTTTTGTCTATTTGGGTCCAAACTGTGCTTTGTCTTCCAACAGGTTTAACATAGGAGGCCCCACTTCCTCCATCTCTGCTCTCTGCTCCTACTTCTTTGATGAAGACCACCCGGTCCTTCTGGATAAAATCTACAACAGACCTAATGACTCCATCAGTGAGATCTGGACTCATTCTCACATAGCAGGTGATAGTTTGCTCCAGGGATGGGCCCTTTCCATCTGGATTTTTAGTCTAGTATGAAATACTGTGAAATAGAAATATTCATTACTACCAAATCATTTCAATTGCCCAGGAAAAAAGATTTAATGTTACATAGCAAAGATGATACAGTGTCTCAAGGCGGAGTTGCTGTAATGTCGCACTCCCTGATACCAGCAAGCATATTGCCAAAGCCTAATTCTCCCCAAAATGCTTACTAACAACAGGGTCACAAAATGCCAGTGTATCTTAGAGTTTAGAGTGGCCTGGAACAACCTCAAGGACTACTTTCTCTAGGCCACAAAAAGATTTTTTAGGCCGAATCTCTGGCCAAGGACCCAGAGAGAAGAATCATGACCTAGTGGATAGAGCAGGGGCCTGGGAGTCAGAAGGATCTGGGTTCTAACCCCAGTTCTGCCACTTTTCTTCTCTATGACCTCGGGCAAGTCACCGCTTTTCTGTGGCTCAGTTGCTTCAACTGTAAAATGGGGATTAATACTGTGAGCCTATGTGGGACAGGGACTGTGTCCAACAGATTATCTTGTAATGACCCCAGTGGTCAGTACAGTGACTGGCATATAGTAAGCACTTAACACCTATCCTAACAAAGACCCTTCGAAAGCCTAGGACACTCTGGGATTCCATCAAATTACGATGAGCATGGATGGGATCCAGGAGCCTCAGGGCCAAACAAGTTTCTCCTAGGTCCCTTTCCTCCTTCCTTTCTCCCTCCTAGGATGCATCAGAACCAACCCAGGACTCGTCTGTTGAAGGTTGAAGGTTAGTATGTGGACATGTAGGGAGCAAAAGTGCCCTAAACCAGGAGAGAAGGTCTTTATAACACCGTTGGAGAAGCAGCGTAGTGCAGTGGGAAGAGCACAGTCTCTTTTTTTTGTGTGATATTTGTTAAGCGCTTACTATGTGAAAAGCACTGTTCTAAATGCTGGGGGGATACAAGGTGATCAGGTTGTCCCATGTGGGTCTCACAGTCTTCATTCCCATTTTACAGATGAGGTAACTGAGGCACAGAGAAGTTAAGTGACTTGCCCAAAGTCACACAGCTGACAAGCGGCAGAGCCGGGATTAGAACCCATGATCTCTGACTCCCAAGCCCGCGCTCTTTCCACTGAGCCATGCTGAGCTTGGTTGGCAGAGGTCATGGGTTCTAATCCTGGCCCCGCCACTTATAAACTGTGTGACTTTGGGCAAGTCACTTAACTTATCTGTGCCTCAGTTCCCTTATCTGTAAAATGGTGATTAAGAATGTGCACCCCTTGTGGGACAATCTGATTACCCTGTATTCCCCTCAGGGCTTAGAACAGTGCTTGGTATATAGCAAGCGCTTAACAAATGCCATCATTATTATTATTACCTATGCCCCACAGAACTCACATGTCTGGATCTACCCAGATTTTCAGAGAAAGTATTACTGAGAGCATGCAGCAAGTATCACTTCTCTTCTTTGTATCCATCAGCATTTATCAAAAGCTACCGCTTCAGAGCACTGTAGAAGTAGATGTTATGGTCTCTGCCTTCCATAATAACTGTGGAATTCATCACATACTTACTACGTGCCAATTACTGTACTAAATGCTGGGAAGGATGCAAGATAATTCGGTTGACTACGGTCCCTGTCCCATATGGGGCTGACAGTGTAAAGGGGAGGGAGAACAGCTACTGAATCCCCATTTTCAGATGAGAAAGCTGAGGCACAAAGAAGTTAAGCGACTTACCCAAAGACACAGAGTGGGTAAGTAGTGGGGAGAGGAACCCAGGTCACCTGACTCCCAGGCCTGTGGTCTTTCAGTGAGGTCACAGTGCTTCCAATAAACTGATAATTTCATTGAGGGAGCATTGAAGAATATTGAGCGACAGTGTGACCTAATGGAAAGAGCACAGGACTGGAAGTCAGAAGATCCAAGTTCTAGTCCCAGCTCTGCCACTTGCCTACTCTGGGCAAACCACTAAAACTCTCTGAGACATTTCTTCATCTGTAAAATGGGAATAAAATGCCTGTCTTCCACCCTTTTAGTCTGTGAGCCCTATGTGGACAGAGATTGTATCCATACCCCTAGAAGTCACACAATCTGGTATACTGTTCTTCAGATAATCGCTCTAAGGAGATGGAACTCCTAGGAACCCCCTCTGTAACCTCAGTGTACTTCTGCCGTAAAGAAGAATGAGAACTAGACAGAGGAACTGATTTTGATTTTGCTCTTGGATTTATAAACCTCTATCCTAACACACCTTGAAAGGCAGTAGTAGTAATGATAATTGTGGTATTTGTGAGGCCCTCACTATGTGCCAAACACTGTTCTAAGCTCTGGGGTAAATATAAGGCAATCACATGGGGCTCATGGTCTTAATCCCCATTTTACAGATGAGGTAACTGAGGCCCAGAGAAGTGAAGTGACTTGCCCAAGGTCACACAGATGACAAGTAGCCGAGTCGGGTTTAGAGCCCACAACCTCTGACTTCCAGCCCGGTGATCCTTCTACTGGGATCCATCCATTCCAGCATATCTGAAAACTTGACATATAGTAAACACTGATGAATAAATTAATCAGTCAATGGACTTGATTGAGAGCTTACTGTGTGCAGAGCACTATACTAAGCCCTTGGGAGGGTACAATATCACAGAGTTAATAGACAAATTCCCTGCCTTCAGAAGCAGCGTGCCCTAGTGGGAAGCTGTGTGGATAAAGCTCGGACCTGGGAATGAGAAGGACCTGGGGTCTAATCCCAGCTCCAACATTTATCTGTTGTGAGACCTTAGGAAAGTTGCTTCACTTCTCTGTGCCTCATCTGTAAAATGAATATGAAGACTCTGAGCCTCATGTGGGACATAAACTGTGTCCAACCCGATTAGCTTGTAACTACCCCAGTGTTTAATACAGAGCCTGGGACAGAGTAAGTGCTTAACAAATGCTGTAAATAAATTTTAAAAAGGAGCTTACCCTTTAGAAGAGGAGTCAAACATTAAAATATACACTGTAAGTAAAATATACTTACAGATATGTAAGTGTTGTGAGACTCAGGGTGGTGAATATCAAGTGTTTAAAGAGTACTTGACAAATATTATAATTAGTTTTAGTTTAAGTGTTTATTAAGTGCTTGCCATGTGCTGGACTAGAATACAAGGTCACCAGATCAGGCACAGTGAACTCAGTGACTAGGCAATAATTTTGTGTAAGCCCCTCAGTGTGATGGTGAAAACTTAGTGGGGAAAATGTCCCCGACCCTGTGTCTTAGCCCCCAATCCAGACATCTGCCTCTGGCCTCCAACTTGTCGTCTCTCTAAAAGGTGAAAGATACGGTTCCAGAAAGAGTGTCGTCATCCTGACCAGTAACATGACCGCGGGAGCGGCGGAAGAGTTCGTGTCCATCATGAAAAGGCTGGGAAGAGCTTTGGTGGTCGGCGAAGTGACCGGGGGCGGGTGTCACCCCCCGCAGACGTACCACGTGGATGACACCCACCTCTACATCACCATCCCCACCTCCAGGTCCGTCGGCTCCGAGGACGGCAGCTCCTGGGAGGGGGTGGGTGTCACGCCACACCTGGTGGTGCCGGCCGACGTGGCCCTGAGCAGAGCGAAGGACTTGTTCCGAGCTCATTTGGAACACAGAGACTAAACCCACTGGCCTGGAATCGCCCCCCAGTAGTCACGTGATCTGGTAAACTGTGCTTCAGATAATCGCTCTAAGGAGATGAAACTCCTAGTAACCTCCTGTGTAATCTCAGTGTACTTATGCCGTAAAGAAGAATGAGAACTAGACAAAGGAACTGATTTTGATTTTGCTCTCGGGTCCATAAACCTCATGGGGATTTCTAGACTGTGAGCCCGTTATTGGGTAGGGATTGTCTCTTTGTTGCTAAACTGTACTTTCCAATCACTTAGTATAGTGCTCTGCACACAGTAAGCACTCACTAAATATGATCGAATGAATGAATCACAGTCTGAATTTCCATTTTTACAGATGATTCTAACTGAGGCCCAGAGTAGTGACTTGCCAAAGGTCACACAGCAGACTAGCGATAGAATCGGAATTAAAATCAGGTCCTCTGTCTCCCAGACCTCTGTTCTTGCCACGAGGCCATGCTGCTTCTCTGTGTCCATACTTGCTCTCCAAGGTCTCAGAAATTCTGACAGGAGGAAATGGGCTTACAGTTGATTTGCACTTGAATTTGCACCCTTTATTCACCCCTCCCTCACCTCCACAGCACTTATGTAGAGAAGCTTAAAGGCTAGAGCATGGGCCTGGGAGTCAGAAACACCTGAGTTCTAATCCTAGCTCCAAGAAGTACCTGCCATGTGACCTTGGGCAAATCACTTAAATTCTCTGGGCCTCATTTGCCTCGTCTGTAAAGAGGTGATTAAGAGCATGAGCCCCATGTGGGATTGGAACTGTGTTTGACCTGAATAACTTGTATCTACCCAAGAGCTTAGAACAGTGTTTGGCATATAGTAAACACTCAAGTATCATTATTCTTATTACATATATATAATTTATATTAATGTCTGTCAGCCCCTCTAGGCTGAAAGTTCGCTGTGGGCAGGGAAAGTATCTATCAATTCTGTTATATTGTACTCCCCAGAAAGTAATAATAATTATGGTATTTGTTAAGTGCTTACTATGTGCCAGACACTGTACTAAGTACTAACTACAGTACTTTGCACACAGTAAGTACTCAATAAATACAATTGCTTGCTTGATTTATTGATTACAGTCAACCAGGAAAGATTTCAGATGACTCATGAAGGAGGCAAAATTCTGACATGGATGTAGCGCTTAAAACAGTGCTTAAAACAGTGTTCAGCTTTTAGAACAATGCCCAGCACTTAAAACATTGCTTGGCACATAATAAGTGCTTAACAAATACCATGATTATTATTATTATTATTATTAACAAAGAAGATTGTGACTACTCTACCTTTCTAAGCGCTGGAAAATATGCAAGGTAATCAGGTTATCCCACTTGGGGCCCACACTTTTAATCCCCATTTTGCAGATGAGGCAACTGAGATGGAGAAAAGTTAAGTGACTTGCCCAAGGTCTTACAGCAGACAAGTGGCAGAGCCAGGGTTAGAACCCACATCCTCTGACTCCCAAGCCCCGGTTCTTTCCATTAAAGCCATGCAGCTTCTATGCCCCTTGAGGGTAGGGATTCTGTCTCCCAACTCTATTGAACTCTCCCAAAAGCTTAGTACAGTGCTCTGCACAGAATAAATGCTCCATAATACCAATCAATTGGTGATCTCTAAGAAAAGAATAGGCTTCCATCTGGATGCCTGGAGGCAGGGGGTTGGACCAGGTGATCTCTTGATATCTTTTCCGATATTTGATTCTCCAAGTCTATTATTCTAGTCACAGGAGTATAGTATTCTGTTTAGCTTTCTCCCTCTGGAAAATGTTAAAGTGTAGCGATAGTAGCATTTTCGCAACCCTGCACATTCTTTCCCTCTTTTTGATACATCTGATCTCTGAAAGCGGAAACCACAAAATACCCACTGTGGCCCTGTTCCCCTACACTCTGGAAGAGTGGTCTATTCTGGGATGTTTATCTCAGTTCTATTCAGTGGACCACAGGCACCTTTTTCTCAATTACAAGAAAAGCTAGGTTCATCTTTTCAGTTCCTTAAGGCTTAAAAGGAGAAACACTGGGAGCGTGGGGAATTTTCTGTCTCAATGTTGGTTCCGTCTTAGCATCCGTTAGCAGCCGACATCTCCATGGCAATTGAACCCCGTCCAGCCTCAGTGTCCTTAATCAAGGTTGGAGACTCCACCAGTGGAAAACTCTCCAGCAGCTCCACTGCATTCCCTCCAGCTGTGCAGAGTTTCTGATGGGACGATTTGGTATATTGTTGATTCTCAAAGCATCTGCAGGGGCATCGACCCTCAAGGCCCTGTACATCATGATGAGTTGGTATTTGTTAAGCGTTTACTGCATGCCAGGCACTGTAGTAAGCTCTGGAGTAAATACAAGCTTATCAGGTTGGACCCAGTTCCTGTCCCACATGGAGCTCTTCTAGATTGTAAGCTTGTTGTGGGCAGGGAAGGTGTCTGTTATATTGGTATATTGTATGCTCCCAAGTGCTTAGTACAGTGCTCTGCAAACAGTAAGTGCTCAATAATTATGGTTGACTCTCTAACTGATTCATAATTGTATTCCTAGTTTTACAGATGAGGTCATTAAGGCACAGAGAAGTGAAGTGACTTGCCCAAAGTTACACGGCAGACAAGTAGCAGAGCTGGGGTTAGAACCCAGGTCTTTCTGACTCAGAGGCCTGTGCTCTATACACTAGGCAGTGCTGTTTTTTCCATGCCGATCTTGAAGAGGAGGAGCGAGGGAAAGATGAATCTCGAAAAACCTTTTGGCCTTCTCTACCACATGATTGGCAACTGTTAAATGCACAGTCAATCAATCAGTGATATTTACTGATATATACTATGTGAAGAGCACTAGCAGCATGGCTCAGTGGTAAGAGCCTGGGCTTCGGAGTCAGAGGTCATGGGTTCGACTCCCGGCTCTGCCACTTGTCAGCTGTGTGACTGTGGGCAAGTCACTTAACTTCTCTATGCCTCAGTCACCTCATCTGTAAAATGGGGATTAACTGTGAGCCTCACCTGTGACGACCTGATTACCCTGTATCTCCCCCAGTGCTTAGAACAGTGCTCTGCACACAGTAAGCGCTTAACAAATACCAACATTATTATTATTATTATTACTAAAGACTTAGGAGAGTACAATACCACAGAATTAACAGACATGTTCCCTGCCCATCCTGAACCTAATGCCTAGTACAGTGCACAACACCTTTTTCAGTGCTTCACAGGAAGAAGACCACCAGCATAGTGTAACAGTGATGTTTACAATATTACAGATCCTACAGGGGTATGCATAATTAAGCCAGGTCACCAACATTCAACCTGAGCTATTTAGCAATTTAAATTGGGTATATTCTTGTCAATATGTCCCTCTCCTCTTTGAATTATCATCCCGAGCTATGGACTAAATCAGTCAATCATAGTTATTGAGCACTTACCTTGTGCAGGGCACTGTACTAAATGCTAGACAGTAAGCTCGTTGTGTGCAGGAATGTGTTTGTTGTTATATTGTATTCTCCCAAGCACTTATTACAGTGCTTTGCACATGGTAAGTGCTCAATAAATACGATTGAATGGATGAATGAGAGCTTAATCCAACAAGAAACAGACCCATTCCCTGCCCACAGTGACCAAATATGTTAATGAACCAAGATCATGCCTACTGGGACTTTAAAAGAGAGAATGACTTTGTCCGAAAAATAATGCCTTCAAATCTCAGCTAAAAATCTCCATTTCCCAGATTCTCTTTGCTTGAGGAAGGTAACAGGCAAATTACATTCCTTGGGGAAAGCAGTCTTCTGCTTCTCTCCCCTGCTCTGTGCCACTGGGGTCTCAGTTCTAGGGGAAATCCTGCCTCAGAACTCTCCAAGCAACACAGGGGCCTTATGTCACCTCAGATCCTCCGTTGGTTGTGGTTGGAGCCCAGCACCCTGTTAAGCCTTGGGGTAGAGACAAGATCCTCAGCTTGAACATCATCTCTGTCCCACCCAGGGCTCACAATCTAAGTAGGAGGAAGAACAGTTACTTTATCCTGATTTTACCGATGAGGAATCTGTAGCACAGAGAAGTTTAGTGACTTTACCAAAGTCACACAGTAGGCAAGATATGGAGCCAGGCTTAGAACGTAGGTACTCTGACTCCCAGGTCCATGGTGTTAGGCCATGCTGCTTCTCTTCATCCCCTCCTGCCCCTGTATTGATTGTAAACTCAATGTGGCCAGGGAATGTGTCTGTTTACTGTTATGCTGTCCTCTCCCAAGCATTTAGTAAAGTGCTCTGTATACAATAAGTACTAAATAAATATGATTGCCTGATTGACTGACTCCTCTCCTTCTTGCTTTTCTCTCCTCCTTCTGTTTCCCACTGCTGCTGCTGCTCTGCCAATTTGAGGTCATGATGTGGGGGGGAGGGGAGAGGGCAGGGCGAGGAATATTTGCTCCAGGGAGGACAGCACAGGACAGAGCACACTTTGATTTCATTGACCCCTCTAAAGTACCTCTCTCCTTAGTCCATCAGAGCCTCAATTCAACTGTTGGGATGGGTACATGATACCGATATGAACAACCTAAACTACATCTGATTGGATTAAGGCTGACCCTCGTTGCCCCTATCTGATCTTTCTTCACCCAGTTGAAGGGGTTAACTTACAACATGGTTATGGGCGGCATCCTCCAATTGGTTCCTGCTGACAGGATATGAAATTTGATCAAAACCACCCCGACAGATGGAGAGAATGTTTCTGAAAAATCAAAATGAATATCCTCCTCCCTTCTGGCCTTATTCATTCAATAGTATTTATTGAGCCCTTACTATGTGCAGAGCACTGTACTAAGCGCTTGGAATGTACAAATCAGTAACAGATACAGTCCCTGCCCTTTGACGGGCTTACAGTCTAATGGATCACCCCTGCTGGAGAGTGGGAGCTAGGATTGTCACATAATAATAATAATTATGGTACTTGTTAAGTGCTTACTATGTGCCAAGCACTGTTCTAAGGTCTGGAGTAGATTGAAGTTAATCTTAAACAGGATGAACACAGCTGAATTTTGCATTTCCACGAAGGAGCAGCATCGTTTTGAACTATGACCAGTTTGCCTGACCAACCCCTCTAAGATGATCTATCATTTAAGCTTCTCAGTTTCTCTGGAAATGGAGAGATCAGCTGTGATCATCCTTAGATACACAGTCCCTGTCCCACAAGGGCCTCATTCTCTTAATCCCCATTTTACAGAGGAGGTAACTGAGGCCCAGAGAAGTGAAGTGACTTGCAAGTGACTTCACAGATACCATAATTATTACTGGCCCAAGGTCACACAGCAGATTAGAGATGGAGCTGGGATTAGAGCCCAGGTCCTTCTGACTCCCAGGCCTGTGCTCTATCCACTAAACCACACTGCTTCTGCACCCACAGATACCCCAGCTCCTCGGGGTGCAGAGCCATCATGGAGAACAGAGAAGAGGATGGGTGGGAGATGGTCGGAAGGGCTCACCAAAAAATCCCACCTCTCTCTTCCCTGCCTCAACTGTCTTGTCACTAGACTGGTGACTATGGAGTTTAAACAAGTTAGGAAATGGACGAGGCCATGAGAAACTACGAAGCTTAAACGATGGATCGTTTTAGAGGGGTCGGCCACGTAAGCGGGTCAGAGTTCAAAATGATGCTGCAACTTGATGGAAATGCAGAGATCAACTGTGTTCATCCTTCTCCCTTCCTCCAAGAGGAACCAAATGCCACTGAATCTGATCTCATTACCGAGGCCTATCTCAATACTTGACACAAAATAAGTATTTAATAACTCCATAAATACATCTCAAAGAATAAGGAGATCCAAGCTGACCTGCCACACCAGTCCATCTAAATACAGGTGAATCGCACTCAATGGGTCTATTGGCAAGTACACACACACATATGCATACATACACACAAATACTCATGGACATTTATAGTGGGCAATGATGAATTTCAATGATAAGGAAAGTCCTTTGGAAATTTTAGCTTCTAAACGAGCTTCCAGTATGTAGGTCATTATGGTATTTCATTATCATTATGGTACTTCATTCATTCAATCATATTTATTGAGCGCTTACTGTGTGCAGAGCACTGGACTAAGAGTTTGGAACGTACAATTCAGCAACAAAGAGAGATAATCCCTGCCTACAACGGGTTTATTTGTTAATCATTTACCATATGTCAAGCATATAAATCATGTGTCTAAGCTTTGGGTAGATACAGGTTAATCAGGTTGGAGACAGTCCTTGTCCCACCTAGGGCTCACAATCGAAGTAGGAGGGAGAACTGTTATTGAATCCCATTTTACAGATGAGAAAACTCTGAGTCCCTGAGATTTAAGTGACTTGCGTAAGGCCACACAGCTGGCAAGTGGTGAAGCTGTGTATAGAACCCAGACCCTCTGATTCCCAGGCTGGTATTCTTTCCTGCTTAAAGAAGCAGCATGGCCTAGTGGATAAGAACACGGGCCTGGGAGACAGAGAAGGTCTTGGGTTCTAATTCCGGATCCACCACTTGTCTGCTGTGTGACTTTGGGCAAGTCACTTTACTTCTCTGTGCCTCAATTACCTCATCTGTAAAATGGGGATTGAGGCTGTGAGCCCCACAAGGGGCAGGGACAATATCCAACCCAATTTGCTTGTATCCACACCAGCGCTTAGTAGAGTACCTGGAACATGGTGCTTAACAAATAATTAATTCATTATGGTATTTAAGTGCTTACTATGTGCAAAGCACTATTCTAATTGCTGGGTTTGATACCAGGTAATCAGTTTGTCCCCCGTGGGGCTCACAGTCTTCATCCCCATTTTCCAGATGAGGTAACTGAGGCACAGAGAAGGTAAGTGACTTGCCCAAAGTCACACCGCTGAGAAATGGCGGAACCGGGATTAGAACTCACAACTTCTGACTCCCAAGCCCGGGATCTTTCCACTAAGCCACGCTGCTTCTCTAATACCACAGTTATTATCAATATTTCCACTAGGTCCTTCTTGCTGCTACTTCTTTCAAAGTGAGGGTCCAACAGAAGTTATTTTTTCTTTCAATCTCATTGCAGCAGACATTTCTGGTAAACTTGGATCAAAGGACTTGACCAGTTTCATTAACTGATGTTTATTTGAATGCTAGTGATTCATTCATTCCATCATAATTATTGAGAGTTTACTTTGTGCAGAGCACTGTAATAAGCACTGGGGAGAGTACGAAATAACAATGAACAGATACATTCCTTGCCTGCCACAAGCTTAATGATCTGCAGTCTATGTTATCAGATCAACTCAAGCAAACAGGTAACCTCACTTGAAGATACATCTGGACCTTAGAAAGTACAGTTCATTCTCGAGCTGAAATATATTTTGGGCTCAAATCACCTACAGTGGAAACTCACGATGTGAAATCATTCAAGTTGCAAACTTACTTAAACTTTAAAGTTTAGGTTTAAATGGGAGCCATTCCCAAGACAACCTGCACAAGTATTGTACTGAGAATAGCAGTTTATCGTTCCCTGATGGATAAGAAGACCACAGCTTGGAAGGCTTTTTTCTCCCTAAATACAGAGCTAATAATAATGGTGGTTCTTAAACTCCTACTATGCGTCAAAATCTGGGATAGATACAATCAAGCAAGATTCAGTTTCACCATCTAAAAGAGGCAGCTTGGCCTCATGGAAAGAGTTTAGGCCTGGTACTCAGAGGATCTGGTTCTAATCCTAGCTCTGCCAATTAGTTGCTATATGACTTTGGGCAAGACACTTAACTTCTCTATATCTCAGTTTCCTCAACTGTAGAATGGTGATTAAATACTAGTTCTCCCTCCTTCTTTAACTGTAAGCCCTGTGTGGGACAGGGACAGTATCCAACCTGATTAACTTGTACCTACACTAGCACTTAGAACAGTGCTTGACATGAAATGCCTAACAAATACCATGATAATAATAATGAAGATAACTATAACTCTAATAATAAATTCACTTCTCTAAATTTAAAGTTTCTTCTCAAAGACTTCTCCCCACTAAGCAGCAGTTCCAGGAAGAAAATTTCCAAGGAACAGAAAATAAAAACTACTGAGTCCCTGGTTCCCATGCCCCAAGGTTGCTCTTCGCTTCTCTGCTCCATCCTCTCTCTGGATCAGTAATAATGATAATGGGATTTGATTAGCACTTATGATGAGCCAAAATCTAAGGTAGTTGTATTTCAAAGACTGACTCAATCTCCCAGGCTGAAAGAGAAACAGCATGATTTAGTGAAAGAGCACAACCCTGGGAGTCAGAGAACCTGGGTTCCAAGCACAGCTCTGCCAACTGCTTGCTGTGCAACCTTGAGTAAGTCGCTTAACATCTCTGTGCCTCTGTTTGCTCAACTGTAGAAGAAGGATTAAATACCAGTTTTCTCTCCTAAGGGAAATGGCAGGCCCATGCGGGACAGGGACTGTGTCTGACTTGAAGTTGTACTTACCCCAGCGGTTAGAACAGTGTTTGAAAGATAGTAAGTGTTTAAAAAATACCATAAAAAATAGATTGGTTACAGTCCCTACCACACACAGGTCTCACAGCCTACAAGGAAATAAGAACAGGTATTTAAACCCCATTTTACTGATGAAGTGACTGAGGCACAGAAAAGTTAAATGACTCACCCAAGAGTAATAATGTTGGTATTTGTTAAGCGCTTACTATGTGCCGAGCACTGTTCTAAGCACTGGGGTAGACATAGGGGAATCAGGTTGTCCCACGTGGGGCTCACAGTCTTAATCCCCATTTTACAGATGAGGGAACTGAGGCACAGAGAAGTGAAGTGACTTGCCCACAGTCACACAGCCGACAAGTGGCAGAGCTGGGATTCGAACTCATGAGCCCTGACTCCAAAGCCCGTGCTCTTTCCACTGAGCCACGCTGCTACAGCAGGAGAGTATTGGAACTGGGATTAGAACCCAGACCTGAAGCAGCATGACCTAGTGGATAGAGCAAGGGCCTGGGGGTCAGGGGCACCTGGGTTCTACTCCCAACTCTGCCATTTGTCTGCTGTGTGACCTTGGGCAAGTCACTTACTTTTGGTTCCTCAGTTACCTCATCTGTAAAATGGGGATTAAGACTGTGAGTCCCATGGGGAACAGGGACTGTGTCCAACCTGGTTAGCTTGTATCTACCCCAGAGCTTAGAACAGTGCTTGACATACGATAAGCACTTCACAGATACCATCATCATCATCACCATCCTGACTTCTAGCACTGTGCTCGGTCCACTAAGTCACGCTGCTTTCCTGATCACGCTGCTTCTCCTCAGGAGAAAGCAACCAGTTAATCCTGAGAAACAATTGTTATGACCCTCTCGTTTCAGGGGAATCAACAAAGCTCCCATTTCAGCCTTCAGCCCCATAACTGTAACTGCAACCATATGATTGAGGGATTTCACCATTCAGTCTGGCTAAAACGCATTCTTATTCTTTCAAAGAAAACCTATGGGATAAATAGGAGAAAATTTCAAGGGCAGAGATATGCAGTCCTGGCACATAAGACACAAAGTGTGGACCAATCTAGAATTTTAAAATGTGACCATAAAACAATACAATAGAGAGGTATAGCTATATTGATTATATTATAATGTGGTTCATCTGAGTACCTTCTTTGGGTCAAACAGAAACTCCTTACCATCAACTTTAAAGCTCTAAATCACCTTATCCTCTCCTTCCTCACCTTGCTGCTTTCCCACTACAACCCAGCATGCACCCTTCGTTCCCCTAATGCCAACCTCCTCACTACTCCTCCAACTCACCTATCTTGCTGCCAACTTCTCACCTGGGTCCTGCTGCTGGCTTAGAATGGCCCTCCCTCTTTTTATCTGACAGATAATTACACTTCTCACTTTCAAAGCCTTATTGAAGGCACATCTCCTCCAAGAGGCCTTCCCTGACTAAGCCCTCATTCCATCTTCTCCCACTCTCTTCTACATCACCTTTGCATTTGAATTTATTCCTTTTCTTCACCCTTCCCTCATCCCCACATTGCTTATGAACATATCCATAATTTATTCATATTAATGTCTGTCTCCCCTCTGAGGGTCGCTCCTGGAGAGTTTCCAGTACTCTACCAGTCTCTGCTAGGGGAGGGAGAATCAAACAGAGGCCTTCCCATTCCATTCCTAGCTTGGCCAATAGCTAGCGAGGGGAAGGCAATCTGCTGAAGTCTAAACTCACCTGCATTGGGCAGCAGCGGCATGGGAGAGAATCAAGGGCGGAGATTCGAGTTGACTGTGAGGAAGGAGGCAATTGCAAACCACTTCTGTATTTTTACCAAGAAAACTCTGTGGATACACTACCAGAAGAATCACAGACGGAGGTGTGACGTTCTGGGAGAGATGTGTCTATGGAGTCACTATGGATCGGAGACGACTGGAGGGCATAAGACAACAACGTCTGACTCCCCTCTGAACTTTTAGCTTGTTGTGGCCAGGGAACATCTCTATCAACTTTGTTATTTTGTACTTTCCCTCGTGCTTAGTACAGTGCTCTGCATGCAGAAAGCGCTTACCAAATGAATGATTGGCCAAGGAAGCACAGTAACACTGTCTGATCTCATGATGTGCAAGGGTTCCAGGGGCTGCAGTCTCAAGGCTTTGGTCTCAAGTGGCTTCCCTGGGAATCATTCAGTGGAACTACCACGGGCACTTCCTGTCCCCCTGCCCCTCACTGAGGCCCGGAGCCCTGGTGACATTGATGCCACCACCCACCATGGCCCAGACATTCTGTCCCTCCATCATCCAGGGCCCCCGAACTTCACGCCCCTTTCGACACTCCTGAAATGCCAGGAGCCATGGAGGAGCAGGTTTGTTTTCAGATGCTGGGAGAGTTATGGTCTAAGAGATCTAATAAAAATAATAATAATTATAATGACATTTGATAAGTGCTTACTATATGTCCGGCACAGTACTAAGCACTGGAGTGGACACAAGTCAATCTGGTTGAACACAATCCCTGTCCCACTTAGGGTTGACAGTCTGAATTCCCATTTTACAGATGAGGTAACTGAGGCACAGAGAAGGGAAGTGACTTGCCCAAGGTCACACAGCAGACAAGTGGTGGAGCCAGATTTAGTACCCATGACCTTCTGACTCCTAGGCGCGTGCTCCATCAACTATGCCACGCTGCTTCGAAAAAGGGAGAGGGTTATAGTTAGAGGGGAAAATCAGGAGCAAGGAGTAGTAGGAGGGAAAGGTGAAAGTGAGGGTCAATGAAAAAGAAAGTTCATTCATTGATTCAGTCATGTTTATTGGGGGTTTATTGTGTGCAAAGCACTGTACTTAGCACTTGGGAGATTACAGTTTAGCAATAGACACATTCCCTGCCCACAACAAGCTTACAGTCTAGAGGCTTGTTCGGAAGACCTGTTGGATGGGGAACATGTCTATGAACTCTGTTGTACTTTCCCAAGCACTTAGAATGCTCTGCATACAGTAACTGCTCAATCAATATTGTTGATTGATTGATATGTTGAGAAACAGAAGGCTTTCCTCTAAACCCAGTGCTGCAAGGTGGTTTTTTTCCCCTATGATATTTGTTAAGCACTTACTACGTGCAAGGTAATGTATTAAGCGCTGGGGTAGATACAAGATAATCAGGTTGGACAAAGTCCCTGTCCCACAAGGGGCTCACGGTCTTAATCCCCATTTTACAGATGAGGTAACTGAGGCCCAGAGAAGTGAAGTGACTTGCCCGAGGTCACCCAGCAGAGAAGTGGCGGAGCCGTGATTAGAACCCCGATCCTTCTGGCTCGCACCCCACACTCTATCTACTACGCCATGCTGCTTCTCATTCTCTTCACCCGGCCAGAGCAGGCAGGGGGATATGTATGATTCTGAATCTGAGTGGGAGAAGGCGGGTGGTGATGAGCATGAATGAGGCGGGAGGGAGGGAACCCTAATGGCAAAAACATGAACCCAGCAAACATTCCCACCATGGATACCCAGGTTCCCCACGGGAGAGGGAGGACCAGCCCCAGGAGACAGATAAGCTCTCTGTTTGACTGTAAGCTCCTTGTAGCCAGGCAACATGTCACTTCTTTACTGTATTCTTCCCAACCACCTAGTACAGTACAACAAATTAAGTGAGTGCTCACTAGAGGCTACTACTACAGCTGCTAGTATTTAGGAGGGAAGGCACCATGATGTAGTTGACGAGAGCTAGTACAGAAGCCAGAGGACCCGGGTTCGAGTTTCAGCTCTGCCACCAGCCTGCGATGTTACCTTGGACAACTCACTGAACCTCTCTGTACTTCAGTTTCCTCATCTGCAAAATGGGGATAATAAGATCTGTAGAGAATTGTTGGGAGAGCAAATATGAGATAAGTAACGTAAGAGCACTACTACTACTAATATTAATGGTACTCCTTAAGGTCTACTTGCCAAGCACTGTTCTAAGCACTGGGGTAGATACAAGTTAATCTGGTTGGACACAGTCCCTGACCCATATGGGACTCATGTTCCTAATTCCCATTTTACAGATGAGGTAACCGAGGCCCAGAAAAGTGAAGCAACGTCCCCAAGGTCACACAGCAGACATGTGGCACACATCCACCAAACTAACTCTCTTCCCCTCTTCAAAACCCTACTGAGAGCTCACCTCCTCTAGGAGGCCTTCCCACATTGAGCCCTCCCTTTCCCTCTGCCCCTCCTCCTCTCCTCATTCCCCCTACTCCCTCCCTCTGCTCTTTCCCCTTCCCCTCCCTATAGCACTTGTGCATATTTGTATATAGTATTTATTACTCTACTTATTTTATTAATGATGTGTATATATCTATGATTCTATCTTGATGGTAATGATGCCTGACTACTTTCTTTGTTTTGTTGTCTGTCTCCCCCATTTAGACTGTGAGCCCGTTGTTGAGCAGGAATTGGCTCTACCTGTTGCCAAATTGTACATTCCAAGTGCTTAGTCCAGTGCTCTCCAGTCCAGTCCAGTGCTCTCCAGTCCAGAGAAGCAGCGTGGCTCAGTGGAAAGAGCACGGGCTTGGGAGTCAGAGGTCATGAGTTCGACTCCCGGCTCTGCCACTTGTCAGCTGTGTGACTGTGGGCAAGTCACTTAACTTCTCTGGGCCTCAGTTACCTCATCTGTAAAATGGGGATTAACTGTGAGCCTCACGTGGGACAACCTGATTACCCTGTATCTACCCCAGCGCTTAGAACAGTGCTCGGCACATAGTAAGCACTTAACAAATACCAACGTTATTATTATTATTATTGCTCTGCACACAGGAAGCGCTCAATGAATGAATGAATGCGGTGGAGCTGGGATTAGAACCTTGACACCGGACCTGAGTTCCGGTCCTGGTTCTCCCAACTGTCCTTCTGGATGACCTTGGGCAATTCCCCTTTAGACTTTAAGCTCTATGTGGGCAGGGAATGTGCTTATTGTAATTCTGTACTCATTCAAGTGCTTAGGACAGTTAATATGATAGAATAAATGAAACCAGGACCATCTGACTCCCAGGCCCTCGCTCTATCCACTAAGCTGCACTGCTGCTCTGGCTACTTCTACTGCGGCAACCTCTGCTTCAACATCCCCTTCAGTCACCACTGCCTCTTCATCCTTTTGTTTCTCACATAGCTCTTCCTGCTAATCCAGTTCCCAAGAAGTACTAGGTAAACTGGACAGCATTTTGAATTGCTTGTCTGTGTCCACCTCAGTGCTCAGTACAGTGTCTGGCACACAGTAAGCACTTAACAAATACCACAGTTATTATTATTATTATGATTATTATTATTAATGTCCCAGAGGGCCTGGGACTGGGGAAGAGAAAAAGGCCCGCTGGAATGATTAGTCAGGAAAGAAAACAGGGCATCAGCACTAATAGACATTATTTTAGATCAGCAACAAAGACGACAGCTGTTGCTTCTGCCGGTGCCCTGTTTTCAGGGCAGCCAGGTAGAGAGCAATAATAAAAATAGCAACTGTGGTATTTGGTAAGTGTTTCCTAGAAGTCCAGAACTGTATGAAGGACTGGGGTGGATGCAAGATAATCAGGTGGGACACAGTCTCTGTCCCACATGGGACTGAGAATTTAAGTAGGAGGGAGAACAAGAATCAAATCCTCATTTTACATATGAGGCGAGAAGAAGCTAAGTCACTTACCCAAGGTCACACAGCAGGTGATTGGAAGATCTGGGATTAGAACCCACGTCTTCTGCCTCCCTGGCTCAGTCCCTCTCCACTAGGCCACCCTGCTCCTCGCTGAAGCAGTTGCATTTAAAGTTCCAACACAGTACTGGCAGTTATAGAAGTGTTCTAGAAATACCAATGATTGATTGATGAATCGAGAAGCTGATAACTGAATAAAACTTGGCACAAAGGCCTAGACTAGAACTGCACTAACGAGTCATCTGAGCCAGGGAAGATTTCCCCCCAGATTTTGCAATTGCCTCCACCCCCAGTTTTGCAATTAGCTCCCCTCAGTGGATTTCCTTTATAATGATAATAAAAACTGTGGTATTTATTAAGTGCTTACTATGTGCTTACTAGGATAGAAGGGGGTAAGGTGGTGGAGCGCTTTAAAGCCAAAGATGAGGAGTTTTTGCTTGATGCGGAGGTGAAGAAGCATCATGGCCTAGTGGATAGAGCACAGGCCTGGGAGTCAGACGGTCATGGGTTCTAATCCCGACTCTGCCACTTCTCCGCTTTGTCTCAGTTCCCTCATCTGTAAAACAGGGATTGAGACTGTGAGCCCCACGTGGGACAGGGATTGTGTCCAACCCAATTACCATGTATCTACCCTAGCGCTTAGAACAGTGCCTGGCACATAGTACGTGCTTAACGAATATCGTAATTATCATTATTATTATAAGCAAAATAGCCAGGATTGGGTGATGCCCATGGAATTTTTTTTTTTTTGACATCTAGGGTGCATTCTGAGGAGAAGTCTCTCAATATGGAGCCACGTCATCCCAGGGTGAGGGAATATTCCTTTGGATTAGGGTGGGATAGGAGTAGCTGTTTCAGAAGGTGATGTGACTCTGTGAAATGATATAATGTAGGATCCTGGGTGAGTGACAGAGCTCAGAGGGAGAGGGCTAAGAGATACCGCTTGACCTAGTGGACTGAGCACAGGCCTGGAACTCAGACGACCTGAATTCTAACCCTGGCTCTCTTACTTGCATGCTACGGGACCTTGGGCAAGTTGCTTAACTTCTCTAAGGACTCGGTTTCCTCAACTGTAAAATAGGGACTCATTAGCTTCTTCTCCCTCCCTCAGCCTGTGAAATGGGGAATGGGGACTGTGTCCTACCTGATTATCTTGTATCTACCCTAGAACTCAGTGCAGTGTTTGGCACATAGAAAATGCTAAGCAACTCCAATTCATTACTGTTTAATATGAGAGCTTGTCTTCGAGTAGGGGAATAATCAGAAAGAGAGAAGGGGAAAAAGAGGGAAGAGGGAAGAAAAGTAAGACACAAAAGTGGGGAAGATACTCATGGGGGAGAGCTCCTGGGGCAGAGAGGAAATTTAGATTTAGTGGGTTCCCTAGGTAGGGGAATCAAAGAAGAGTAGTGTGGCAAAATGGAAAGAACACGGACCTGGGAGTCAAAGGACCTGGGCTCATTCATTCATTCATTCAATCGTATTTATTGAGTGATTACTGCATGCAGAGAACTGTACTAAGCACTAGGGAAAGTACACTACAACAATAAAAAGACAGATTCCCTGCCCACAACAAGCTTACAGTCTAGTAGTGGGGAGACAGACATGAATAGAAATAAATAAAATTACAGATATGTACATAAGTCCTCTGGAGCTGGGAGGCAAGAAAAGCAAAGGGAATAATAAGTCAGGGCAATGCAGAAGGGATTGGGAGATGAGGAAAGGCTGGTCTTAGTCTGGGAAGGCCTCTTGGAGGAGATGTGCCTTCAATAAGGCTTTGAAGGGAGAGTAATTGTCACATTTGAGGAGGGAGGGAGTTCCAGGCTAGAGTCAGGACATGGGCTAAGGGTTGATGGTGAGATATGTGAGATCGAGGCACAGTGAGAAGGTTAGCACTAGAGAAGTGAAATGTGAGGCCTGGGTTGTAGAAGGAGAGATGTGAAGTGAAGTATAAGGGGGTAAGGTGGTGGAGCGGTTTAAAGCCAATGGTGAGGAGTTTTTTTTTGACGCGGAGGTGGATGGGCAACCACTGGATTTAATTGAGGAGTGGAGTGACATGCCCTGAACGTTTTTCTGTAGAAAAACGATCCAGTCAGCGGAGCGAAGTATGGACTGGAATGAGGAGAGACACGAGGCTGGGAGGTCAGCAAGGAGAGGGATGCCAGTAATCCAGGCGGGGTAGGATGAGTGATTGTATTAACACCGTTAACAGTTTGGATGCAGAGGAAACGGCAAATTTTAGCTATGTTGTGAAGGTGGGACCAACAGGATTTAGTGATGGACCAAATGATGGATCAGTGATGGATTTAGTGATTTATTGATGGATTGGGTTCTAATCCTGACTCTGCCAATTATCTGCTGTGTGACTTTGGGCAAGTCACCTCATTTCTTTGTGCCTCAGGTACTTCAGCTGTAAAATGGGGATTGAGAATGTGAGCCCAGTGAGAAACTGGAACTTGTCCCACCAGATTTGCTTATAACCACTCCAGAGCTTAGTACAATGCCTGGCACGTGGTAACACTTAAGAAATGCCATAATTATTATTATTTTTATTCTTTGTGCCTCAGTTACCTTATCTGTAAAATGGGGATTCAGTGATTCAATACCTGCCCTCCTTCACATTTAAACATGAGCCCCATGAGTCTTATAGACTGCATTGAACCCAATTTTTTTGTCACTGCCTCAGCATTTAGTACAGATCCTGGAACATAGAGGTACTTAACAAGCACTATTTGATAAAAAAAAAAAAGGAGTCTGTGTTCCTATCCCAAGGTCTGCGTGTGCATGCATGGTCAGGAAACTTAGAGAGGTTTCCTGAGTCTCAGAGTGTGGCCGAAACCCATCCTTCCCACTTTTTTCCCAAAAAACCCAACCCCAGCCTTCTTCTGAGTTTACAGTTTTTTAAAATTGAATAAACCTCAGAAAGTCCAGAACCCACTGCTCTCATTTTTCTCCTTGCTGGACCCTGACCACTTAGCCGCCACATACCTCCACATAATAATAATAATACTAATGCTATTTGTTAAGGGTTTACTTTGTGCCAAGTAGTGTTCTAAGCACTGGGGAGGATACAAGGTAATCAGGTTGTCCCATGTGGGGCTCACAGTCTCAATCCCCATTTTACAGATGAAGGAATTGAAGCACGGGGAAGTTAAGTGACTTGCCCAAAGTCACAAAGCTGACAAGTGGCGGAGTGGGGATTAGAATCCCTGACCTCTAACTCCCAAGCCCTTGCTCTTTCCACTGAGCCACAATCTTGGTAGCCCTCCTAAGTCACCTCCCCATGCCCTAACAAATCCCCCCGTCTTCATGGCCCTTCCCTCCCAACAGCTCCTTTAGGACTCAGAGGTAGATCAACTTCTTCACTGATTTTGGCTTATATCATTTGAATCTATTTTCTTCTGTTGCATCTATGTCAACATGCAAAGCATGGTTTTGTCCTGTTTAGACTGTGAAACCTGAGGGGGACAGGGACTATGTCTGATCTGATGATTTGGCATCTACCCTCAGTGTTTACTTCAGTGTTTGGCACATAGTAAGCACTATGCTTAATATATACCATAATTATTGATATTATTATTATATGGGGGAAACACAAAATCCATTAGATCTGGGCAACTAAAGGTGTTAACACAACTCTGGGAAGAGGTATCTCTTGATGAATCTTGTTAAGTACCTACTATGTGCCGGGCACTGCTCTAAAGCATTGGGGTAGTCGCAAGATAATCAGGTGGGACACAGCATTTTCTTTGACCCAACTCTCTCGTTCAACCCGCCTATTCAATCTGTCACCAAATCTTGTCACTTCCACCTTCACAACATTGCTAAAATCCAACCTCTCCTCTCCATCCAAACTGCTACCCCGCTGAGCCAAACACTTATATTCTGTATTGACTAGTGCATCAGCCTCCTTGCTGACCTCAAAGGAATTCTTTCCAGTCTTTTCTTCACTCCGCTACCCAGATCATTAAAAAAAAAATCCTTCCGTCCATCACTTCATACTCCTCAGAAACCAACGATTGCTCATCCACCTCCACATTAAACAGAAAGGTCTTACCATCAGCTTAAAGGCACTCAATCACCTTGTTCCCTTCTACCTTCCCTCTCTGATCTACTTCAACCCAACCCTCACACTTCACTCTTCCTATGTGAACCTACTCAGTGTACCTCAAACTTATTTATCTGACCGCCAACCCTTACCTACCTTCTCCCATTAGCCTGGAACTCCCTCCATTACAGACCACCACTCTCCCCATCTTCAAAACCCTTCTAAAATCTCATCTCCTCCAAGAGTCATTCTCTGAGAAACCTCTCATTTCTCCTATTCAGCCCCCTCTCTGTCTTGCTTAAGTACTTGTATCCGAACCCTTTAAGCTCTTGTTTTTCACTCCACTCACAATCCCATAGTATTTACATATGCCATTCTCCCATCTGTAATTTATTTGAATGCTTTTCTCCTCCCGTAAACTGTAAACTGCTTCTTTGTAAGGTTCATGTCTACCAACTCTATGGTCCTGTGCCCTTCCAGCTCTTAGTATAGTTCTTTGTACTCAGCAAGTGCTCGATATATACCACTTGTCGTTGGCAGGGAAGGCATCTGTTTATTATGTTGTACTCTCCCAAGCTCTTAGCACAGTGCTTTGCATGGTAAGCACTCGATAAATATAACCGAATGAATGAATTGATCGTTCTCCTTATTGCTACTGTTGTCCATTATTGTTCTTGTCAGCTGTGTGACTTTGAGCAAGTCACTGTGCCTCAGTTACCTCATCTGTAAAATGGGGATTAAGACTGTGAGCCCCATCTGGGACAACCTGATAACCTTGTATCGCCCCCCAATGCTTAGAACAGTGCTTGGCACATAGTAAGTGCTTAACAGATAGCATTATTATTATCTTTATCGTTGTTATTATTCTCGCTGGATTTACCCCATTATTTCTTTCCACATGTGTGGCCTCCACCATCCTTTCTAAGCTTCATTCTCTGTGATGCAGGGGTCATATCTGAATCAATGTCCAGGAGCCTTGCTCATTGTAAATGCCTGAACAATCAATCAGCTGTATTTACTGTGTACTTACTCTGTGCAGAGCACTGTACTAAGGCTTTGGGATAATTCACTAGAACAGGTAGACACAGCCCCTGCCCTCAAATACCTTACAATCAGTGACATGACTAATCTGGTCCATTTGGAAGGGATTTGTGAAGTTTTGTTGCTTCCTTTCACATGCTCAGAAAGAATCAAGAACAATGATACTGCTTCTTGCAGAGAAGAGGAAATGAAGAAGAAAATGGGAAAAAAACCCACAATTTTCCTGGTGGCAGAGTTTGGAGATCCCTACTTCTCAGGAAGGTATTAAGTCTGGGAATTGGATGTACATAGATACTCTCACTACTTCTTATAAAACAACCTGGAGAAGCCCAGTGACCCACAATTACCAACTGCCTGTCATTTGATCCCACTGTTTTATTTCCTGAAAAATAAAACAAGAACTGGATTAGACTTTCTAAATCATAGCCTGTTGGTTCTCCTGTAAACTATCTTTTCAGGAGGGAATACCACTGTTAATTAGGGTAAATATCTGCTTCCCAAAAGAAAATAAATTAAGCAACGTCCCTCTTCTGCTTGCGGTCGTGTCTTTAATTGTGAGAAGTCATGTGCCGGGACAAGTGGTGACGCTCACGGAAATACTCATGGCAAATTGGACAAGCCAATTTCTCTTCTCTTTTCCTCTTGGATTGAGACTCGGGGGATGAATGTTCCTTCTTATGGTGGGATCGCATGTGGAAAACCAAGTCGGAGGTCATCCGGAAGGAGAGGTTGCATTTTGCACACCAGTTCTGGGCCGCCACACCAAAGGCTGTGAAGGTGGGAGGGAGCAAGGTCAAGGAAGAGGAGGAAGAGGGAGAGGGGGACGGGGAGGGGGAGGGCGATGAGTGTATTGGGCCCATGTTGGGTTTGGGCCATTGTTCGGAGGGATATGGGAAAGCACTATTCTGAGAGGGATTGGTCTGCAGCATTTGCGGGCCACACAAATTGCCGACAAAAAATCTGGAATTCAAGAGATTGCCACAACACATGATCTCCATGGTGTTGATGAATCCCGACAGATCTCCCAGGGCTTCAACCGCCTCATTTGCTGGGAGAGCGGAGGTGAGTGCTGTTCTCTCCACTAGACACTTGGTTGGTTTGCTGAAGGCACTTTTCTGCTCCCCCCTGGCTCTGTTGGGACACACAAAGGAGAAAGCACTCCCTGATATATTCAAGATGGAGTCCTTGGGATGCTGTTCTTTGTTTAGTTGACCTGGGATGCCCTCTGGTTCACCTTCCCTGAACTTTTCATTCCATAACTTCTCCTTCAGTCTCCTGACCTCTGAGAAAGCGCTCGACGTCTGCTCCCAGGGCTCCTTTTTGGCCAGCTGCTTTCCCAAGGTGAATCTTCCCACAGTCATTGACAGGGCGTGCTCAGTTCCGCCATCTTCCCTGTCACTGGGAGGGTAGGGAAGTTCCTTGCTCAACCTATTCGTTTTCCCCAGCAACACCGCTTTCCTGCTCTTCTTGCCCTCAACTTCCTCGGTTCTCATTCTCTTGTCAACTAAGGGGCTGTGAGTGTCATCCACCCCAGCGGCCATTGAGGCCTCCAGCTCCTTCATGGAGCTGTGAAAGTCTGTGGCCTTCTCTAGAGACCCACTCTTCAGGACCCTCTGGTCCAAAGGTTCCAATGTGGGAAGGGACTTTTCTCTTGGGTATGAAAGAAGCAAATGTGGGAGAGGCAGATCTGCTCACGCCGGAAGTCTTGGCTGCAATCCGGACACGTGAATTCTGAAGGGAGAGAAAAACCAGGAGGGATTAAGAGGGATTAAGGTTTTGATCTCGGTAAACCAAGACTGTGCCTTAGGCAAGGTTGTGCTCTCAGTTCCACGTGTCTTATCATGGCAGCTTAGCCAATTAATAATAATAATAATGATGTTGGTATTTGTTAAGTGCTTACTATGTGCCAAGCTCTGTTCTAAGCGTTGGGGTAGATACAAGGTAATCAGGTTATCCCACATGGGGCTCACAGTCTTCATCCCTATTGTACAGATGAGTTTACTGTGACGCAGAGAAGTTAAGTGACTTGCCCAAAGTCACACAGCTGAGAAGTGGCAGAGCTGGCATTAGAACCCACGACCTCTGACTCCCAAGCCCGGGCTCTTTCCACTAAGAATTGTAATGAACGTGGAGTTCTAATCGCAGCTTGCCAACTGGGTGATCCTTGGCGAACCAAATTTAACTTATCCTGGCCTCAAGGATTCAATAACTTTTCACCCTCCCTCTTAGATTGTTAGCCACAAGTAAGACAGGGACTGTGTCGATAGGTTTATAACATATCTGCCAGTGCTTAGCACAGTGCTTGGCCTATACAAAGTGCTTAACAAATAACACTCACTCACACACACACACACACACACACATGCCTACTCATCTCCCTCTCCCCACTGGCCTGGAATTGCCAAGGGAAGTTTTCCATCTGTGCCCTCATAAGCTACTGGAGAAAGAGCACAGGCTTGAGAGTCAGAGGTTGTGGGTTCTAATTCCGGCTCCGCCACTTGTCAGCTGTGTGACTTTGAGCAAGCCACTTAACTTCTCTATGCCTCAGTGGCCTCATCTGTAAAATGGGGATTAAGACCATGAGCCCCACAAGGGACAACCTGATTACCTTGTATCTTCCCCAGTGCTTAGAACAATACTTGGTACATAGCGCTTAACAAATACCATCATTATTAGTATTCTTATTACTGTATTTCTAAAACCTTGCGCTTATTGGCTCAGAGAAGGGCCAGTCTCAGAGGCACAGAGGGCAGAACACCTGAAATCAAGGTTCAGTTGGCAAACTCAAGGGCTAAACCATCCTTGATCAGCTGTGACCAGGAAACCAACTATCCTGCCGCATAGAATTTGACGCTCACCTCATGACTGGAAATTTCAAACATTCTTGGATAAATGAAGGGCAGAGAAAACTGGTGATTGGTGCTTATATAAGCCTCAGCCCTTCTGCACCAAATATGAGCTCGTGTCATCAGAACCACTGGTCACACTTCCGTATGTATAAATCCATCATATTTATCGAGGACTTATATGCCGAGCACCATACTAAGAGCTTGGGGGAATACAGTTTAATAGAGTTAGACATGTTCCCTGGCCACAGCGAACTTACAGTCTAGAGAGGGAGACATTAATATAAAGACATAAATCACAGATACGTGCATGAGTGCTGTGGGGCTGAGGGAGGAGTGAATAAGGGTTGCAAATCCCAGTGCAAGAGTGATGTAGGAGGGAGTGATAGAACAGGAAATGAGGGTTTAATAGGGTAAGGCCTCCTGGAGGAGATGTGCATTCAATAAGGCTTTGAAGGTAGGGAGAGTGACTGCCGGTTATGAAAGGAGAAGGGTGTTCCAAGGCCAGAGGCAGGACATGGATGAGAGGTCAGTGGCGAGATAGAGGAGATCGAGATATTTTCGTTACCCTATTTATTTTGTTAATGAATTGTACATCGCCTTGATTCTATTTAGTTGCCATTGTTTTTACGAGATGTTCTTCCCCTTGACGCTGTTTATTGCCATTGTTCTTGTCTGTCCGTCTCCCCCGATTAGACTGTAAGCCCGTCAAACGGCAGGGACTGTCTCTATCTGTTGCCGACTTGTTCATCCCAAGCGCTTAGTACAGTGCTCTGCACATAGTAAGCGCTCAATAAATACTATTGAATGAATGAATGAATGAGATACAGTAAGTAGGATGGTATTAGAAGAGCAAAGGGTGAGGGGTAGTTTGTAGTAGGAAATCAGGGAAGTAGGAGTGGGCAAGGTGATGGAGTGCTTTAAACGTACCCTGCACATCAGGCACGTAGTCTGTCTCCCCCTTGAAACCTTAAGATCCTTGTAGGTAGGGAATGTGTTGTACTTTACTCTCCCAAGTGCTCAGTACAGTGCCCTGCACATAATAACTCTGTAAATTGGAGAAGCAGCGTGGCGCAGTGGAAAGAGCATGGGCTTTGGAGTCAGAGCTCATGAGTTCAAATCCCAGCTCTGCCCCTTGTCGGCTGTGTGACTGTGGGCAAGTCACTTAACTTCTCTGTGCCTCAGTTCCCTCATCTGTAAAAAATGGGGATTAAGACTGTGAGCCCCACGCGGGACAACCTGATTCCCCTGTGTCTACCCCAGCGCTTAGAACAGTGCTCTGCACATAGTAAGCGCTTAACAAATACCAACATTATTATTATTATTATTATTATTACGTAAATGCTCAATAAATTCTACTGACTGTTAACTAATATATACGGCCACTCTTGTCCTTCTATCCACGTCCATTCATTCAATCATATTTATTGTGAGTGCTTACTTTGTGCAAAACACTGTACTAAGCGCTTGGGAGAGTAACGAGCTCACAGTCTAGAGGGGGAGACAGACATTAATATAAATAAATTACAGATACATACATGTGTGCTGTGGGGCTGGAAGGGAGGATGAATGAAGGGAGCAAGTCATGGTGATGCAGAAGGGAGTGAGAGAAGAGGGCTCAGTCAGGGAAGGTTTCTTGGAGGAGATGTGGCTTCAGTAAGGCTTTGAAATGGGGAAGGGCAATTATCTACCTGAAATGGTCTCTCTGCCCAGCTACAGTCTAAGCTTTTTCAGGGAAATGATCACATGTATTGTATCTTCCTGGAACTTGGAAAAATGTTCTACCCACAATGGGGACTCAATCAACATGACTGACCGTTTGATTGAGGTACAGCAAGAGGATAGTGATTACTGTGAATAACAAGATTCTTCTCTTCCTTTCCCCAGTAAGGGAATCGTAATGGCCTAGTGGAAAGAACATGGGGTTAATTAATTAATTAATGTTGGTGTTCGTTAAGTGCTTACTATGTGCCGAGCACTGTTCTAAGCACTGGGGTAGACACAGGGGAATCAGGATGTCCCATGTGGGGCTCACAGTCTTAATCCCCATTTTTACAGCTGAGGTCACTGAGGCCCAGAGAAGTGAAGTGACTTGCCCACAGTCACACAGCTGCCAAGTGGCAGAGCCGGGATTGGAATCCATGACCTCGGACTCCCAAGCCCGGGCTCTTTCCACTGAGCCACGTGGAATCAAGGAATGTAGGTTTTGGTTTGTTTGTGTGTTTGTTTTGTGGTATTTGTTAAGCACTTACTGTGTGCCAAGTCCTGTATTAAGCACTGGAATCGTTACAAGACAATCAGGATGGACACAGTCCATGTTCCCCATGGAGCTCACAGTCTTAATCTCCATTTTGCAGATGAGGTAACTGAGGCACAGAGAAGTGAAGTGATTTGCTCAAGGTCACATAGCAGACTTATAGCAGAGCCAGTATTAGAACCCAGGTCTTGTAACTCCCAGGCCCATGCTCTATCCACTAGGCCATGCTCCTTCAATCCTGGCTCTGCCAATTCCCTGCTGTGTGGCCTTGGATAAGTCACAACTGCTCTGGGCCTCTCTTTCCTCATCTTTAGAATGGGGATTCAAAATCTGTTCTCTCTCCTCCCGTGTGGGATAGGTGCTGTGTTTGTTTCGCTTATATTGTATTTAGCCCAGTGCTTAGGACGGTCCATGGCCCATAGTAAGCGCTTAACACACATCACTATTATTCATTCAATCACATTTACTGAGCATTTACTTTGTACAGAGCACTGTACTAAGCGCTTGGGAAGTATAATTCAGTAACATATAGAGACAATCCCCGCCCACAACAGGCTTATTGCTCAGTTCAGCCCTGAGAATGCTTCACTCCATTTTTCTGTCAGCTTGGCCAATCTAGAAGTTTGTTTCTGCCACTGAAGCATCCTTTTTCCCTTGGTTCTGCTACTTGCTGTGTTTTTTTGCACATCTGATGTTTCCTGACCTCTTCCCATGCTCACATTTCCTGATTCCCGTAATTTCCCCAGCCCCCAAATTTGGCTCCGTTCTATCCATCCCAGCTCAGCAGTGACTCAGTCATACGAATCATTTTTACTGAATGTGAGAGTTTGTTAGATGCCGGACAGTATCTGGTTCCCACAGACTACTGTGCGGGCAAGATCCTTCTCTCCAACTCACATGGCTAATCTCAGCTGCCAAATCCCACTGCCAAAACAGGCTTCCGCCTGCCCAGAGCAGTCTGAGAGTGGAAAATCAGTCGAGATCTGATATGTGTGTCTGTAAACAGAATGGCCCCCTCTTAGGATTGCACCTGGTGAGTTTCCAGTCCTCTACCTGTCTCTGCTATGGAAGGGAGAGTCAAGCAGAGGCCTGTCCATTCCATTCCTAGCTTGGCCAGTGGCTAGCAACTTGAAGGCAATCTGGTACAGGTAAAAACTCACCAGTGCCGGGCAACAGCTGCATGGGAGAGAGTCGAGGGCAGAGACTCAAGTTAACTGTGCAGAAGAGGGCAATGGTAAACCACTTCCGCATTTTTACCGAGAAAACTCTATGGATATATTACCAGAATGATTGCAGAATCAGATGGGGCATTCTGGGAGAGATGTGTCCCTGGAATCGCTATGGGTCGTCTATGACTCGACAGAATAAGACAAGACAAACAGAATGGAGTAATTCCTCACTGAAAAATGTACACTTTTAGTGTCTTTCTAACTAAGAGCTTTAAAGTATCTTAACAACCATGAATTACTCCCAGAGGTTTTCAATCAATTGGTAAGCACCGTTTTTCTGGCCTATGGCACATTTCATCGATCAAGTTTATTTTTTGGCTACAATTTCTCTCATTAGATTGGAGACAGCAGAGACTGACAGCAGGAGAGAAAATGGAAAGAGCTACCTGAGGGGCAGTGTCCTGGGCTGACCATCAGTTTTTAAAGGGACAGCTCTGGATCTCAGTCTCTAGACTTTCTGGCATGGATCCTGAAACTCCAGGTGCACACTGATATGAAAAGGGATCAGTGCAATTCCCATCTACCATCTCCAGTTGGCATTCTTTAACACCGCTCAATTTTCATCCAGCGGAGAGGCAGGGCAGAAAAGAGATTGGGCTTGGTATAGTATCCAGCACCCTGACAGGATGAATTAGGCAGAAAGACAGCAGAGAAAGAGATAAAGATGCAGAGACAGAGACCCAGAGAGGGGGTGGGGGGAGAGAGTAAGGAGGAATAGAGAGAGAGACAGCAAACTCACAGCACAAATTCAGCAGTGTTCACAAGCCAACATCCCCAAAACCTTAATTCATTGTCAGGAGACCTGGGTTCTAAACCCAGGTCCACCACTCGGCCTTCTGTGTGATCCTGGGAGAATCATTTAACCTCTGTGTAACTTGGTTTTCTCATCTGTAAATTAGAGACAAAATCTATTCTCCTTCCCCATGAGCCCCATGTGGGATAGGAAATGTATCCGATCTAGTCACCCTGTATCTACCCCAGCACTTAGTAGAGTCCTTGGAACATGGTAAGGCTTTAATGAATACCACCACCACTCATTCTCATGTAGGCTTTACAGTGTAGAATGCCTGTCTGACTCCATCAGTGAAGCATCAGAGTTTGAATGTAAAGGGAAGCAGCATTGCGCAGTAGATAGAGCATGGGCCGGTGACACGGAAGGACCTGGATTCTAATTCCGGCTCTGCCAGTTGTCTTCTGTGTGACCTTGGCAAGTCATTTCACTTTTCTGTGCCTCAATTACCTAACCTATAAAATTGAGTTTAATTCTGTGAGGCCCATGAGGGATATGAACTGTGTCCAACCTGATTATCTGTCCAACCTGATTATCTTGTTTAATCTCAAGAGCTTAGTCAGTGCCTTGCACATAGTAAGTGCTTAACAAATACCATATTTAATTTTTTTTTTTAAAGGGGTGGGTCCAGGGTCCAAATGTGAATTCTCCGCAGGATGCAGTCAAGAAGGGTGAGGGTCATATGAACAACTGGGTGCTCTGGATCAAGCAAAAGTTAAATGACTCCCCAAAGCCCAGACTATGTCAATCACAGATCTAGGGGTGGAGCCTTAAACAGACCAAAATCCTCTATGGTTAAAAGAGATGCAACCTGAACTGAACTGGGAAAGGGAGAGAAATATTACGTTTTTTCCATGTGTCAGCTCTCTTCCTCTATTTCATATTGTAAACACCCAACCTTCAATGTTCAAAGTGGTAATTATGTGGCTTTCAAAGATTAGAAAAATCAGGAAGCAAGATTCCTGGCCCTAGCTCTGAGACAGAAAATAGAGGTAGTAATTCCGATGAACAAAGAGAAAATCCCCAAACTTGAGAACTGTGGGGGTAGGGAGAGACCCAGAAAATAGTAATTCTTGGATAAGCCTCCACCCAGTGCTTTGGACAGTGCTTGGCACATAGTGAGCGCTTAATAAATACTATCAGCATTATCATTATTATTATTACCATCACCGTCAAGGCTTCCCTTTCGCCCATCCTAGTAATGCCTACTAATATGATGGCATTTATTAAGTGCTTACTGTGCCAAGCACTTACTAACTTACTAACTTACTGGGGTAGATAGAAGATAATCAGGTTAGACATAGTCCCTTTCCCACATAGGGATCAGAGCCTATGCGGCAGAGTGAACAGGTATTGAATCACCAGCGTGGCTCAGTGGAAAGAGCAGGGGCTTTTGAGTCAGAGGTCATGAGTTCGAATCCCAGCTCTGCCACTTGTCAGTTGTGCGACTGTGGGCAAGTCACTTAACTTCTCTGTGCCTCAGTTACCTCATCTATAAAATGGGGATTAAGACTGTGAGCCCCACGTGGGACAACCTGATTCCCCTGTGTCTCCCCCAGTGCTTAGAACAGTGCTCTGGACATAGTAAGCGCTTAACAAATACCAACATTATTATTATTATTATGAGGAAACTGAAACGAAGAGCAGTTAAGTGACCTGCCCAATGTCACACAGCAGACAAGTGGCAGAGTCAGGGCTAGAACACACTTCCTCTGATTCCTGGTCCTGACCTCTTTCCACTAGGCTATGCTATGTTATTACTAAATACCACGTAATGAATTTTAATAAGTTAATCAATCAGATTAGACACAGTCCCGTTTCACACGGTGCATCCAGTCTCAGAAGTGGAAACAGCATGTATCTCAACCCCATTTTTCATATGAACAAACTGAGGCTACAAGAGATGAAGTGATTTGCCCAAGGTCTCACAAAGGACCAGTAAGGATTAGAACTTGGTTTCCTGACATCTATGCTCTTTGCGCTAGGCTACACGTGATCATATAATAATGAAGGTATTGTTAAGTGCTTACTATGTGCCAAACACTGTTCTAAGCACTGGGGTAGATACAACATAGGTTGTCCCACGTGGGGCTCATAGCCTTAATCCCCATTTTATAGACGAGGGAACTGGGACACAGAGAAGTTAGGTGACTTGCCCAAAGTCACACAGTTGGCAAGTGGTGGAGCCGGGATTAGACCTCACGACCTCTGACTCCCATGCCCGTGCTCTTTCCAACGAGCCACGCTGCTTCTGATCATGTGTTGCTCACTGTATAGTCTCTACACTCACTGCCAAAACGGGGTGACATGAAAAGCATAATGGGAAGTTGGGGCAAGAAATCTTAAATATGCCTAAAAAATCCTCAGTCAATCACATAATAGTAATGATTGAACAACACTCTGCACAGAGCTCTGTACTAAGCATTTATGAGAATCAGGATGGCCTAGTTGAAAAATCATGGCCCTGGTAGTCAGAGGACCTGGGTTTTTACCCCAGCTCTGCCAATTGCTTGCTGCGTGACCTCTGGCAAGTCGCATAACTTCTCTGTGCCTCAGTCTCCTCTAGGGTAAATGGGAAAACAATACCCGTACTCCTTCCTACTTAGACTGTGAGCCCCATGTGGGAAAGGAACTTTGTCCAACCTGCATAACTAGTATCTACCCCAGTGTTTAGAAGAGTGCTTGAAACAGAGTAAGCGCTTAATAAATATAATGATAATAATGTCAAATATGAAAACATGATCCTTACTATCAAGGAGCTTACAGTCTAGTGGAATTCTAGTTAAATTTTTCAAATGTTCTAGTAACAGAGCTTGGCAACTGTTTTCTAAGTGTCTAACACTGTACTAACTGCTAGAGTGGGTACAACTGAATCCGACATGGTCCCTGTCCCACATGAACCTTCACAATTTAGATAATAATAATAATTATGGTATTTAATCATCATAATAATAATGGTGGTATTTATTAAGTGCTTTCTATGTGCAAATCACTGTTCTGAGCACTTGGGGGATACAAGGTGATCAGGTTGCCCCAAGTGGGGCTCACAGTTTTCATTCCCATTTTCCAGATGAGGTAACTGAGGCACAGAGAAGTTAAGTGACTTGCCCAAAGTCACACACACAGCTGGCAAGCAGCGGAGCCTGGATTAGAACCCATGACCTCTGACTCTCAAGCCCAGGCTCTTTCCACTGAGCCACGCTGCTTCTCTATTTGTTCTATGACATTTGTTAAGCACTTAACTATGTACCAAGTACTGTACTAAGCACTGGGATGGATACGAGCAGATCAGGTTGGACATAGTCCCCGTCCCACACGGGGCTCACAGTCTCAATCCCCAATTTACAGATGAGGTAACTGAGGCCCAGAGAAGTGAAGTGACTTGTCCAAGGTTACACAGCAGACAGGTGGCAGAGCCAGGATTAAAACCCAGGACCTTCTGCCTGCCAGGCCCGTGCTCTATCCACTATGCCATGCTGCTTCTCTATGCTCAAGTTACTCCGATAAAGACTATTATGAAATCATCCTCAACATCCATTAAGTGTGGTGTTCCCCCAAGACCCGGAGCAATGGTTTGTTGTCATGACTCTAACGATCAGACAGTAACCACTGGAGGTTCCACTTCCCCAAGACTCTCTGCCTCAATCAATCAAGAAATCAACGTTATTCACTGTGTGCTTAGTCTGGCAGGTTCTGGGAACCAACATCCTTCCTCCGACAGCACAGGCCCCAAGACCCGTCTACGCAGGAACAGAAGACCGACAGAATAATAATAGTAATTATGGTATATGTTAAGTGCTTACTATGTGCCAAGCACTGTCTAAACTCTTGGGTAGATTCAAGCGAAGCAGGCTGGACATAATCCCTTCCCACATGGGGCTCACATTCTTCAATCCCATTTTGAGAAGCAAAATGCCGTGAGAAGCAGCGTAGCTCAGTGGAAAGAGCCCGGGCTTGGGAGTCAGACGTCATGGGTTCTAATCCCAGCTCCGCCAATTGCCAGCTGTGTGACTTTGGGCAAGTCATTTAACTTTTCTGTGCCTCAGTTATCTCATCTGTAAAATGGGGATTAAAACTGTGAGCCCCACGTGGGACAACCTTAAGCGCTTAACAAATACCACACCATTATTAACTATATGCGCTTAACAAATACCACCATTATTACTATTTTACAGAAGAGGTAACTGAGGCCCAAGTCTTGCCCAGGTTCACATAGAAGATATGCGACAGAGCTGGGATTAGAACCCAGGTCCTTCTGACTTCCAGACTTCCAGGCCCACGTTCTATCCATTACCCCATGCTCGACAGAAGCCGACCTGCACAATGCTGAACTGTTGTGAAAAAAATGGCTGTGAAGAGCGGGTTGGACACAGTCTCTATCTCTCTTGGGGCTCACAGTCTCAATCTCCATTTTATAGATGAGGGAACTGAGATCCAGAGAAGTGAAGTGACTTGCCCAAGGTCACACAGCAGGCAAGTGGCGGAGCCATTATTAGAACCCGTGACCTTCTGACTCCCAGGCCCATGTTCTATCCATTAAGCCATGCTGCTTCTCATTAGGCAGAAATTAGGCAGGATCCCCGCCCTCAAGAAACATAGCTGAGATGTGAGAAACTCTGGCCTTCCCAACAAGTAACAGCTCTTCTTTTTCCATATTTAATAAATATCATTGATTGACTGATTTACATACACATCCTCCCTTCCCCGATGCCCTCTTTCCTTCTGTCTTCCCTCTCCACTGATGGCCTGAGTGTTCCGGTCAATCAATCATATTTATTGAGCACTTTCTGAGTGTGGAGTACAGTACTAAGTGCTTGGGAGAATACAGTAGAACAGAGTTGGTAGACACGTTCCCTGCCCTCAGAGAACTTCCAGACTAGAGGCCGGGCCGTTTTCAAGCCAGTTCCGAGTTTCCGACAAAGCCAGTGGGAGCGTGGAGGGACAGAATGGATTTACCAGCCTCACGTCCCCCACATCTGTCACTCAGGCACACACTCAGACATGAAAACAAGGAGAAATTCATTCCATAGTATTTACTGAGCACTTACTATGTGCAGACCACTGTACTAAGCGCTTGGAATGTACAGTTAGGCAACAGATAGAAACAATCCCTGCCCAAAGACGGGCTCATAGTCTAATCTATGAGAGCAACGTGCCCTAATGGATAGAGCGTGAGCCTGGGAGTCAGAAAGACATGGGTTCTAATCTCAGCTCTGCCATTTGGCTGCTATGTGACCTTGGGCAAATCATTTCGCATCTCTAGGGCTCAGTTTCTTCATCTGTAAAATGGGGATTAATAATAATGTTAATAATAATGTTGGTATTTGTTAAGCACTTACTAGGTGCAGAGCACTGTTCTAAGCGCTGGGGTAGATACAGGATAATCGGGTCGTCCCACATGAGGCTCACAGTCTTCATCCCCATTTTGCAGATGAGATAACTGAGGCACAGAGAAGTGAAGTGACTTGTCCACAGTCACACAGCTGACAGGTGGCAGAGGCGGAATTCGAACCCATGACCTCTGACTCCCAAGCCTGGGCTCTTTCCACTGAGTCTCGCTGCTTCTCTGATTAAGACTGTGACCCCATGTGGGACATGGACTGTGTTCAACCTGATTAGCCTGGATCTACCTCAGCACTTAGTACAGTGCCTGAATACATACTGATGGCTTGCAAAATGCAATTTAAAAAATATATGGATTCAGGTCTTCTCATCTCAAACGGGCTTCCCATATCTCCTGGGATGGATGCACATTCTACGATTTAAGGTTGCCTAACTAGCCCGTGTCTGCACTCCCACCGTGAACTAGATTCAGCAACTGCTATAAAAAGACCTAGCAAACAATCCTCCTTTTATAAAGTTTGCAACTGGAGGGTGCTCTGGGAATTTAGAAGCAGAAAGCATCTTCTGAGATCCTTTTTATTATTTGAAATTATAAATCAGCTCTCCTGTTGTAGACAAGTTACTATGTAACACTTCTTGATAAATGATTAAGCCAAGTCCATGCACATTTAATAAAATTAAGCCAATTGATTATATTTTGATTATATTATATTGCTTTTATTAATTATTTTCTATGATTATATATTGATTATATATTTTCCCGGGGGGATAGCATCAAAGCCCCAGGTGAATAGTAACTTTAGCGGTATAAGCAGTAATAGTAATCGTAGTAGTAGTAAATGAGAAGCAGTGTGGCTTAGTCGAAAGAGCACAGGTTTGGGAGTCAAAAGTCGTGGGTTCTAATCACGACTCTTCCACTTATCAGCTGTGTGGCCCTGGGAAAGTCATTTAACTTCTCTGTGCTTCAGTTACCTCATCTGTAAAATGGGGGATAAGGCTGTGAGCCCCACGTAGGACAACCTGATTACCTGTACCTACCCAGAGAAGCAGCATGGCTCAGTGGAATGAGCCCGGGCTTGGGAGTCAGAGTTCATGGGTTCGATTCCCGGCTCTGCCATTTGTTAGCTGTGTGACTGTGGGCAAGTCACTTAACTTCTCTGGGCCTCAGTTTCCTCATCTGTAAAATGGGGATTATCTGTGAGCCTCACGTGGGACAACCTAATTACCCTGTATCTACCCCAGTGCTTAGAACAGTGCTCTGCACATAGTAAGTGCTTAACAAATAGCAACATTATTATTATTACCCCAGTGCTTAGAACAGTGCTTGGCACAAAGTAAGCACTTAACAAAACACCACAGTTACTATTATTAATATTATAGAAATAAAATCATCAGTGCTAGAGCTGGCTGATGACTTTATATAACTTGAGATGCCAGGACTTATTAGATGAATAAGGGAGAACATAGCAATAAACAGTGTTTTTTTGAGCATTTGAAAAAATACTGTGTGCTGAGCACTTTACCAAGCCCTTGGAAAGGTACGATAGAGCTCGAATGTGTATCTTGTGCCTCCCCCCAGTTGCACAAAGGGACACAAGGAAGGGAAGTTTTCCCAGCCAGCATAAGTGATTAATTATTCCCACCTTTACCACATAAAGGATGTTTCTCCTGTTACAGCATTTGAGAGGGATGAATGGTATTGTATCTAGCGAAGTTCTCTGCCCTGTGCATAGCACCAAAATTGCTTCTTCTTCTGGAATATCTTGAGTCGTGCAGACAGCTGCAAACACTGCTGGAAAATGGTGGTGAGGAAGGTTTATTGTCATTGTTCCATGGAAGCTTGGGTGAAGAAGCAAGTTCCACTATAGGCCTGAAAAAAGATTCAAGGAAATATCAGTTGAGAAGCAGCGTGGCGTAGTGGATATAGCATGGGCCTGGGAGTCAGAAGGTCATGGGCTCTAATCCCGCCACTCATTTGCTGTGTGAACTTGGGCAAGTCACTTCACTTCTCTGTGCCTCAGTATCTCATCTGTAAAAATGGGGATTGAGACTGTTAGCCCCATGTGGGACAAGGACTGTGTCCAACACAATTTGCCGGTATCCACCCCAGCACTTAGTAGAGTGCCTGGTATGTAGTAAGCACTCAACAGATACCATACATACTTATCAGTCGTAGTGCGCATATTCACAAACTAGCATCCTTTAAGGCTAACGGATAGGTGGCAAACTATCTGTAAGATTGAGTTCTGCACTGCCAATCCCATCAGGTAGGCCACAACCTGTTTTCATTTTGTTATCCCAAGGTGTCATTCAGTTAGAGTGGGGGGGCATTTTCCTTCCCCTTCTATCAGTTGGGATGGGCAGTGCCAACATACCAGAATCCTCAGGGCTACCTCAAGGTACCATATTGGTTTGGCCCCTCTGACATTGCCTACAGATAGTAATAATGATGCTATTTGTTGAGCACTTACAATGTGCCGAGCCCAGTTCTAAACACCGGGGTGGCACAAGCTAATCAGGTTAGACACAGTCCCTGTCCCACAAAGCATTCGGGTCTTAATCCCCATTTCACAGATGAGGTAACTGAGGCACAGAGAAGTGAAGTGACTTGCTCAAGGTCATACAGCAGACAAGTGGTGGAGCTGGGATTAGAACTCAGATACTTCTGATTCTCGGGCCTGTGCTCTATCCATTAGGCCACACTGCTCCCTAAGCAGTGTGGAGATCCAGTGTGGCCTGGTGGAAAGAATGACCTGGCTTCTTCCTCAGGTAGACTGTAGCAATCAATCAACAGAATTTATTGAGCACTTGGGAGAACACTGTGTGCAGAGCCCTGTACTAAGCTAGTGCTGCGGGGCTGAGGATGGGATGAATATCAAGTGCTTAAAAGGGAATCCGGGCTATCTACTCTATTCAATCTATCAATCAATCAAGGTACTGTATTTATTGATCACTTATTGTATGCAGAGAACTCTACTCAGGGATTGATAGTAAGGAATTTCTACTTCAGGATGAGGTGGATGGGCAATCATTGGATGTTCTCGAGTGGGGAAACACGGACTGAACAGTTCTGTAGAAAAGTGATCTGGGCAAAGAAGTGAAGTATGGACTGGAGTGGGGAGAGACAGGAAGCAGGGAGGCCGACAAGGAGGCTGATGCAGTAATCAAGCCACGTGGCTTAGTGGATAAAACATTGGTCGGGAACCAGAAGACTTGGGTTCTAATCCTGGCTCCACTGCTGGTCTTGCTCTGTAACCTTGGGCAAGGCACTTAACTTCTCTATGCCTCAATTATCTTAGCTGTAAAATGGGGATTAAATACCTGCCCCCCTTCTAGTTGACTATGAGCCCCATGTGGGACAGAAACTGTGTCCCACCTGATTAATTTTTAGGCACCCCACTTAGAAAAGTACTTGACACATAGAGGGTGATTAACAAATACTATTTTTTTAAAAAGGTGAGATAGGATAAGTGCTTGGCTTAACAAGGCAGTCAATTGGTTGGAGAGGAAAGGGTGGATTTGAACAATGTTGTGAAGGCCGAACCAACAGGATTTGGTGACAGACTGATTATGTGGGCTGATTGAAAGTGGTGAGTCGAGGGTAATGACAAGGTTAGGGGCTTGTGAGACAGAAAAGGCGGTGGTGCTGTCTATAACGACAGGAAAGTCAAGAGGAGGACAGGGTATCGGTAAGACTACGAGGAGATCTGTTTTAGATATGTTACGTTTGAGGTGTTGGCGGGACATCCGAGTAGAGATGTCCTGATGGCAGGAGGAAATACAAGACTGTAGAGAAGGAGAGCGATCAGGGTTGAAGTTGTAGATTTGGGAATCATCCACAGAGAAATGGTAGTTGAAGTCATGGGAGCGAATGAGATCTCCAAGGAAGTGGGAGAAGATGGAGAATAGAAGGGTCCAAGAATTGAGCCACGAGGGACTCCAACAGTTAGGGGGTGGAAGGCAGAGGAGAAGCCCACAAAGGAGACTGAAAATGAGTGGCTAGAGATATAATAGGAGAACCAGGAGAGGAGAGTGTCAGTGAAGCCCAGGTTAGTTAATGTTTTCAGGGGAAGGGGGTGGTTGGCAATGTCAAAGTCAGCGGAGAGGTTGAAGCAGACTAGGATGGAGCCCAAGACCACTGAGCTCTACTCCTACCCTATTGTACACTCTCAAGGATTTAGAACATTCCAGTGCACAGAGTAAGCACTTAATAAATGCTATGGATCGATTAAAATTGATGGGAAATCAGAAGAGCTGCTTAAAAAGCATGAAAATCTACCTGTGATACATGTTTCCTTTTTCACCCCAGATGCAACTGAGCAACATTCATTCATTCAATCATATTCATTAGAGAAGCAGCGTGGCTTAGCGGAAAGAGCCCAGGCTTGGGAGTCAAAGGTCGTAGGTTCTAATCCCGACTCCGTCACTTGTCTGCTGTGTGACCTTGGGCAAGCCATTGAACTTCTCTGTGCCTCGAGTTCCCTCATCCGTAAAATGGAGATGAAGACTGAGTCCCATGTGGGACAACCTGATTACCTTGTATCTAGCCCAGCGCTTAGAACACTGCTTGGCACAAAGTAAGTGCTTAACAAATACCATCATCATTATTATTATTAAGCACTTAATGTGTGCAGAGCACTGTACTAAGCACTTGGGAAAATACAATACAACAATAAAGAGTGACAATCCCTCCCCACAACAAGCTCAGAGTCTACAGGGGGGAGACAGACATCAGTACAAATAGACATCAATACAAATAAATAAAATGACAGCTATGGACGTAAGTGTTGTGGGGCTGGGAGGGGGGGAAGAGCAAAAGGACCAAGTCAGGGTGATGCAGAAGGGAGTTGGAGATGAGGAAAAGTGGAGCTTAGGTCTGGGAAGTCCTCTTGGAGGAGATGTGCCTTCAATAAGGCTTTGAAAGGGAGGGGAGAGTAATTGTCTGGCAGTTTTGAGGAGTGAGGGCATTCCAGACCAGAGGCAGGACTTGGGCCAGGAGTTGGTGGTGAGATAGGCGAGATCAAGGCACAGTGAGAAGGTTAGCGGCACCAGAGTAGCGGAATGTGCGAGCTGGGCTGTAGAAGGAGAGAAGTGAGGTGAGGTAGGAGGGACAAGGTGAAGGAGAGCTTTGAAGCCAAGAGTGAGGAGTTGTTGTTTGATATGGAGGTTCACAGGCAACCACTGGAGATTTTGGGGGCGGGGTGACATGTCCTGAACGTTTCTGTTGAAAGATGATCAGGGCAGCGTAGTGAAATATGGACTTGAGTTGGGAGAGGCAGGAGGATGGGAGGTCAGCAAGGAGGCTGATACAGCAATCCAGACGGGATAGGAATGAAGGGCAAAGTTTAACTGAAAACACAAGTCTCTAGACTGGATGAGAAGGCAAATCTCTAGATTGGATCCCAAGCAAGTTGCTTTTAGTTCCATCCCCACAGCACAAATAGAATTTTCAAAACAGTAGGGTGGTGAAAATGCAACCAATGCATCCAATGCATAATATCGTTATAATAGCTGTAAGTACAGCACTCTTGTTACCAGTGATCATAGCAGATACAAGCTGTAGTTTTCAATGGAAACTCTAATTCTGCAGGATTTTCTTCCCGTTCCGCATAACATGATCCTAATTTACAGGCTTCAAACTGAAGCTGAGAAGGCTGACCACAAACAGAAATGGAATTTGTTTTATCTGCAACTTGCTCCAAAAAAAAAAAAAGTCAATCCTGCTTTGCCAAGGCAATGTGCTGAGAGAAAACGGAAATAATGTGAACAAAGTTTGAGGTTCTGCATAGTCCCTAGATTTATCCTCAAGGATTTGAAAGAGTCTGAAAGCTTGGATGAATGAAACATTCCTCTGTTGAAGCCATATTAGCTCAACCTTGAACTAGGTTCAGAAAATCACAGTATGGTTGCCAGCCTCTGTCACACTTCCCAGTTACAGAAGGTCCAAGATTCTGGTGCCAGTGGATATATTTAGATTTTCAAAAACTACACTACTAGTGCAGGGGACTATATTTTAAATTTGTTTATTACTATTAACAATAATAATAACAATATTTGTTAAGCACTTACTATGTGCCAGGTACTATACTAAAAGCTGGGGTAGATAAAAGACAATCAGGTTGGACATGGTCCATGTCCAACAGGGCTTGGCTTAGTGGAAAGAGCATGGGCTTGGGAGTCATCTAATCCTGGGTTCTAATCCCGGCTCCACCACGTATCAGCTATTACGTATCATCTGTAAAATGAGGATTAAGTCTGTGAGCCCCACGTGGGACAACCTGATTAGCTTTTGTCTACCCAAGTGCTTAGAACAGTGCTTGGCACATAGAAAGCACTTAACAAATACCATCATCATCATCACAGTCCTAACCCCCGCTTTACAAATGAGGTAACTGAGGCACAGAGAAGTGAAGTAACTTTCCCAACGTCACACATCAGATATGTCAGAGATGGAATTAGAACCCATGAGCTTCTGGCTCCCCGTCCTAGGCTCTATCTACTACACCATGCTGCTTCCTATTTAAAGCTTTTTCCTTACAGGCCCCGCCTGAGAAGCTGCATGGCTTAGTGGATACAGCAAGGTCCTGGGAGTCAGAAAGTTATGGGTTCTAATCCTGGCTCCGCCACATATCTGCTTTGTGACCCTGGGCAAGTCACTTCACTCCTCTGGGCTTCAGTTATCTCATATGTAAAACTGGGATTGAGACTGTGAGCCTTACATGGGACAGGGACTGTGTCCAATCTGATTTGCTTTTATCCATCCTAGCACTTAGTATAGTGCCTGGCACATAGTAAACACTTAACAGATACCATCATTATTATTATAGGGGAGTGCCCTCCCACCTGTCAGTTGATATCTCAAATCTCTACCCTACCTGAACTCAAGAAGACATCTCACCAACTTCTAAAATGCCCCATGAACTCCCTAAAGCTTTTCTTGTACTTACCTTGCCAGGGAGAGGGAAGAAGGGAAACCACCAGAGAAGAAAAACAAATGGGAGCTCCCCCGAAATGGGACCAAAGTACAGGACACCCAAATTTACATCTCCTCTCCTGCTTTCTCTTCCTCCCTCCAGACTCGTACCTCCTTCTGCCTCCAGGACATCTCCACCTGGATGTCTGCCCACCACCTAAAACTCAACATGTCCAAAACTGGGCTCCTTATCTTCCCTCCCAAACTCCGTCCTCTCCCTGACTTCCCTGTCACTATGGACAGCACGACCATCCTTCCCATCTCACAGGCCCGCAACCTTGGTGTCATCCTTGACTGTGCTCTCTCATTCACCCCACACACCCAATCCATCACCAACACCCACCGGTCTCACCTGCACAATATCACCAAGATCCACCCTTTCCTCTCCATCCAAACAGCTATTATGCTGGTACAAGCTCTCCTAATATCCCGACTGGATTATCGTGTCAGCCTCCTCTCTGATCTCCCTTCCTCCTGTCTCTCCCCACTCCGGTCTATTCTTCATTCCGCTGCCCAGATCATCTTCCTACAGAAACGCTCTGGGCATGTCACTCCCCTCCTCAAAAACCTCCAGGGATTGCCTATAAACCTTCACACGAAACAAACACTCCTCACTCTTGGCTTCAAAGCTCTCCATCACCTTGCCCCCTCCTACCTCACCTCCCTTCTCTCTTTCTACTGTCCACCCCATACACTCCACTCCTCTGCTGCTCACTTCTTCATTGTCCCCCATTCACGCCTGTCCCACTGTCGACCCCTAGCCCACATCCTACCACTGTCCTGGAATGCCCTCCCTCCTCACATCTGCCAAATTAACTCTCTCCCCCTCTTCAAAGCCCTGAGAGCTCACCTCCTCCAGGAGGCCTTCCCAGACTGAGCCTCCCTTTCCCTCTGCTCCCCCTCCTCTTCCCTCCCCCCACCCTCTGCTCTTCCCCCTTCTCCCCTCAGCACTGTGCTCATTTGTATATATTATTTATTACTCTATTTATTTTGTTAATGAGGTGTATATCTCCTTGATTCTATTTATCTTAATGATGTTGTCTTGTTTAGTTTTTTCTGTTTTGTTGTGCTGTCTCGCCCATTTAGGCTGTGAGCCCATCTTTGGGCAGGGATTGTCTCTATCTGTTGCCGAATTGTACATTCCCAGTGCTTAGTACAGTGCTCTGCACATAGTAAGCACTCAATACATACTATTGAATGAATGAATGAATGAATGGAGGATCCAAGTCAGTCAGTTAATCGTATCTATTGAATGCTTACTTTGTGCTGAGCACTGTACTAAGCGCTTAGGAGGGTACAATTTAACAGACACATTCCCTGTCTGCAACAAGCTTACAGTCTAGAGAAACACCTAAAGCATGCAAAATGTATGGTACTTTGCAATCAGAAGCTAAAAAGAAGGATAACTGAAGGCTACCTAAGCATTTCTCTATATCTCAGTTACCCCATCTGTAAAATGGGATTTAAATCTTTGAGCCCCCTATGAGACATGGACTGTGTCCAACCTGAGTAGCTTGTATCTACCCCAGTGTTTAGAACAGTGCCTGGCACATAGTCTCCCCATCTAGAATGTGAGCCCACCCGTTGGGTAGGGGTTGTCTGTATTTGTTGTCAAATTGTACTTTCCAAGTGTTTAGTACAGTGCTCTGCACACAGTAAGTGCTCAATAAATACGATTGAATGAACTATTTAAGCAGTAACACAATTGTTATTATTATTGGGCTAACCTGGGCACCCATGGAAGTGTGTTTTTTTTGGTGGGGAGGAGAGGGTGAAAGGGGTGAAGGAGGAGGAGAAGAAAAAGGAGAAGGATTCACTGATGAGAAAGAGGCAGAGAAAGTAGAAGGAGGAAGAGGAATTAAAAATGTTGGTATTTGTTAAGCGCTTACTATGTGCAGACCACTGTTCTAAGCACTGGGGTAGATACAGGGGAATCAGATTGTCCCACGTGAGGCTCGCAGTTAATCCCCATTTTACAGATGAGGGAACTGAGGCACAGAGAAGTGAAGTGACTTGCCCACAGTCACACAGCTGACAAGTGGCAGAGCCGGTATTCGAACCCATGACCTCTGACTCCCAAGCCCATGCGCTTTCCTTTGAGCCACGCTGCTTGGGGAGATAAAGAGAAGGAGTAGCTTACCTTAACCAATAACTTCTACATACAGTTAAAGACATTATGCAGCCTGGTACATGTCATCACATGTCTTCCTTCTGAGGAGGAAGACAGCTGTTTATAATATGGTGACGGCGAGAGTATATATGGCATAGAGGTCCACCGCCTAGTTTTCCAGTACCAAGCCTCTTTCCCAAATCTTAAGCCAACTTGGCATATAAATACAGAGTATTAGGCCTTGAGGTTTCCCTCGCCTTGAATTCCTTCCAAATTGTCTAAGTCACTCTGCTGCAGCACTGAGCCCTTGATTCTAGACTGAACCCTCCTAAATAATTACTAAAGTGTATCCAAGTCCCCCATTTCTTCAGCTAGGCTCTTGTGGTTTAATCTCCTTTGTAATGTTTAGAAAAATAGTACAGTTTTTAACAATATATCCCCAGGAAAGTTGGAATTATTCAACTCTATCAAACCCTTTCCAGTGTGAATTGAATCTACTAGAGGTCCACAGATGGGATACTACTCATGTGAAAAGACAGTTGTCTCTAAATATTACCATGAGACCATTTAATACTGCCTATCTGAATGGTCAACCACAAAGATCAAAGTAACTGTTACAGCCGACTATCCTGATCACTGTTTAGAGCAAAACGGGTGCTGAACAAGACCGAAAATATTCCCCTAAACTGTTTTTCCAGCCCGTCCTAGAGAAAGCAGTGTTAGTCAACCTTAAGTCAAAGAATGTGCATTCATCCCAGGTGATATGGGGAGGCAGTTTGAGACGAAAAAGAACTAAATCAAATATTTTTAATGGTATCTTAAGTGTTCACTATGTGGCAGATACTGTACAAAGTGCTGAGGTAGACATAGGCTACTCAGCTTGGACACAGTCCATGTCCCACATGGGTTCACATTCTTAATTCTCATTTTACAGATGAAGAAACTGAGCTACAGAGAAGTTAAGTAATTTGCCCAACATCACACAGGGGACAAGTGGCAGAGCTGGGATTCGAAACCAGTTGCTTCTGACTCCCAGGCTCATGCTCTAGCCACTAGACCGCAATGCTTCTCATTTGGGATGAATGAAAATGCTAGGATTGTGTGTGTCTATTATAGTCTATGACAATGCAGTGGGTTGGTTGCCATTTTAAACATGCCAGTATTCTCAAAGAATCTGGGGCTCCTGTACTGAGCACAATGAGTAGGAACTCACACAGTCGGAAGCCTAATTAGTGGATAACCCTTGTGGCCTAAAGACGAGCTAACACTGTGTCCTGGTGGCTGAAACAACGGACTGGGGAATCATTAGTGCTGACATATCTCATCTTGCCTCTGAGTTACTGAATAAATGACAAAATTCAAGTTCCCTCTCTAAGTTCCTTCATTTGTAAAAATCACACAGTGGGCCTCCAGGACAAAGCAGTTGACAGGAATTGTTAAGGAAGCTCCTTGCTTCCCTTGAGTGTTTTACAGTATTAAAGCTAGTAATTGCAGCAGAGTGATAATGCCTTCCTTTCTTCCTCTTGCTATATTCGGCTAGCTTGGTTTAAAACCTGTACGACTTAGAGCTTCTATGTCAAAGACAACAAAGAGCAGTGATCCTGAGAAGTAAATGCTCATGAGAAAAATAAGCACTCATTAAAACTAAAGAACGCTGCTTATTATTATTGTTTTTTTTAATTTTTATTATTTTTAATTTGCAACACATAAAGATAGGCCTGGTTAGTCATTTTGACATTGGTAGATTACTAAGCTGTCCTTTCTTCCTCTATCTTCGGCTAGCTTAGTTTAAAACCTGTACTACTTAGAGCTTCTATGTCAAAGACAACAAACAGCAGTGATCCTGAGAAGTAATAATAATAATGTTGGTATTTGTTAAGCGCTTACTATGTGCAGAGCACTATTCTAAGCGCTGGGGTAGATACACGGTAATCAGGTTGTCCCACGTGAGGCTAGCAGTTAATCCCCATTTTACTGATGAGGTAGCTGAGGCCCAGAGAAGTTAAGTGACTTGCCCACAGTCACTCAGCTGACAAGTGGCAGGGCCAGGATTCGAACTCAGGACCTCTGACTCCCAAGCCCGTGCTCTTTCCACTGAGCCACGCTCATGAGAAAAATAAGTACTCATTAAAACTACAGAATGCTGCTCAGTATTACTGGGTATTTATTATTATTATTATTGTTAATTTGCAGCACATAAAGGTAGGCCCGGTTAGTCATTTTGACATTGCTAGATTACTAGAAAAACCATGAAGATGATTAAGGGATTGAAGTAGTATGGTCTACTGGGAAGAGCATAAGACTTGGAAGACCTGGGTTCTAACCCCACCCCAGTCAGTTGCCACCCTTGGGGTCTTGGACAGGTGACTTCACTTCTCTGTCCCTCAGTTTACCCATTTGAAAATGGGGATTCAATATCCAGTCTCCCTTCCTCTTCCACTGCGAGCTCCAGGTGGGAAAGGGACTGAGTCTGGCCTAATTATCTTGTATACACCCCAGCGCTTAGTACACACAGCAGAAATAGCAAGCACCTGTTTATCAGCGTGGCTCAGTGGAAAGAGCACGGGCTTTGGAGTCAGAGGTCATGGGTTCGAATCCCAGCTCTGCCACTTGTCAGCTGTGTGTGGGCAAGTCACTTCACTTCTCTGGGCCTCAGTTACCTCATCTGGAAAATGGGGATTAAGACTGTGAGCCCCACGTGGGACAACTTGATTCCCCTGTGTCTACTCCAGCCCTTAGAACAGTGCTCTGCACATAGTAAGCGCTTAACAAATACCAACATTATTACATTCTGAAGGACAGCCTTCATTACACCCTTGAAGTCGCTAAATCACTCCCTCTGCTTGATTTTCTCCGGGTTGACATACCCAGTTTCTTTTTAACCCTTCCTCATGTAACAATAATAATAATAATTTTGGCATTTAAGTACTTGCTATGTACCAACTATTGAGGATCAGTCAGACCCTTTCACACCTGGGGCTAACAGTGGAAAGAGGAGAGTGAACAGGTATTTAAACCCCATTTTACAGATAGAGAAACTGTCACTAGCAATCACTTCAGGACCACCTACACACTGGTTTTCTCACAGCCTTCTGTAGCATTTATTTACATACCTCATCATTTACATATAAGAGTTTAAGTCTACCAACTCTGTTGTCTTGTACTTTCCCAAGTGCTTAGTATAGTGCTCTGCACACAGTAAGCATTTAATAAATATCACTGATTGATATCATCTTGTCCTTCTTCCCCCATCTGTAAATTATTCCAGTGTCTATCTTCCCAGACGGATTTTAAAATCCTTAAGGATAGAGATCACGTCTACTACCTCGATTAAAATCGAGAGCCAGAAGCCAAACCCCAAACATTCTTGGTTCTACAGGATGTGACCTCATCATCCTTAAAGAATGATTATTAATCTTATTTAACCGCTCAGAGATCTTAAACCTCCCTGCAATTACTTATCTACAATCCAGAGGTTGCACAGCATTTTGCAACATGAGCAGGTATTGCTTGTTCCTCTACTCATCTAGGGACATTTGCTACAATGTGAGCCCATTGTGGGCAGGGATTGTCTCTTTTTGTTGCTGAATTCCACTTTCCATGAGCTTAATACAGTGCTCTGCACACAGTAAGCACTCAGTAAATAGAATGAATGAATTGAATGAATAAATAATTAGATTTTCTCGTTCTTGTAATTGAACCCCGTTTTGCATTGAAATTATGAATAGTGGCTTTAGGAGACAGCCGCAGATTCGTGAGACATTATCTCCTTGTGAGTACTTCTTGTTATAGCAGAAAGAAGCCCATTCTAAAGCTCAGGTTTCTGACCTGCTAGAAAATCTTTCCAACCTCCTTCCCACCACCTGGCCTTTCTGCCCCAAAACCACCAAAGTAGGCAGCAGGATGGGTTGGTCAGGTATAGGAGATTGGAAAAGATGTAAATGCTGTCGATCAAGTCAACATGAAAACATCAGAGTTTCTGGAAAGGGATGGTTTGTGAGAATAGTGGGAGGCGATTGGCAGGATGGATTTAGTGGGAAGGGATTGATGGCAGAGGACTGGCAGGGTGGGTTTAAAGAATGGTTATTAATCCTATTTAACACCCCAGAGATCTTAAACCTTCTTGCTACTACTTATCTACAACCCAGAGGTTGCAGAGCATTTTGCAACATGAGCAGGTATTGCTTGTTGCTCTGCTCATCAAGGGGCATTTGCTAGACTGTGAGCCCATTGTGGGCAGGGGTTGCCAGAAGGGGATTAGTGGGCAGGTACTGACTGGATGGATCTCAACTAACATTTCCACCTACCTGACCTTCTCCCTGGTTGCATTAGTTACAAGCTCAACCTCTGGCTTGCACTAAATAATAATGTTGGTATTTGTATTTGTTAAGCGCTTACTATGTGCCGAGCACTGTTCTAAGCGCTGGGGTAGACACAGGGGAATCAGGATGTCCCACGTGGGACTCACAGTCTTAATCCCCATTTTACAGATGAGGTAACTGAGGCACAGAGAAGTTAAGTGACTTGCCCACAGTCACACAGCTGACAAGTGGCAGAGCTGGGATTCAAACTCATGACCTCTGACTCCAAAGCCCGTGCTCTTTCCACTGAGCCACGCTGCTTCACTAAATAGGATGGTGACAAAAATGGAGCCTTCTAAGGAAGTGTCCATTTGGAAAAAAATACTCTTGTCTGTTGTAGCCACCATAGATGGCAACATCCACAAGGGCAAAGTGATGTGAAGAGTTGAGCAATCTTCTGGAGACCTTGACCAATCGAGGCTATCAGATCACACATCTCCCTCTAAAACAAGATTTTTAGACCTAATTTGGCAAACTCTCCCCTGCACTCTGCCTCTTTAGACCTAGCCCAAAAAACATTAAGAACTGTGGCATCTGTTCAGCACTTCACTATGCCCAAAACTGTACTAAGCACTGTGGAGTAAATACAAGGTCCCAGACAGTGTCACATTATAAGTAGGAGGGAGAATGGATATTGAATCCTCATTTTGCAGAACAGGAAACTGGGGCCCAGAGAAACTAAGTGATTTACCCAAAGTCACAGAGCAAGTATGGGGCAGAATGGGATTAGAACCCAGGTCATCTGATTCCCAGGCCTGTGCTCTTTCACTAGGCCACACTGCATTTCCCAAAAAGAAAGCAAAAATATTTTCAAGAGCAGGGAAACAGTGAAAAAGAGTGCAACAGTTTGGAAGGGTAATGTTTCTCATTTGACCAGGACAAGCAACTTGCCTATCAACTCTGTTATACTGCACTCTCCCAAGTGCTTTGTACAGTGCCCTGTACACAGAAAGTGCTCAATACATATGATTGATTGTGTTTCATCCTTTAACTGTCAAGATTCCTGACTCTTGATTTGCTAGGAGAGTAATTTCATGGGAAAACGTGAAACATTTGATCTAACTTATTTCAAGACCTTATTTCATCGGAATCACGCTCCCTTTGGGTCATAGTGAAACTAAAATTAAAATAAACTATATAGAAAAAAGCAGCCTGCCTGTAAAACAAAATCAGTGTAAATCCCCCACACAAAACTGTGATTTCTTCAACCTCTGTGTAAGCACATCTCTTTGAAAAGTTGTCTCTGAACAGCTTTAACCCCATTTAAAACACTTATTTTACAACACGAAGATTATATAAATACTGTTGTGGGTGCTATGATTAGGGTTTGGCTTTCCTCCATGTTAAACCTTGAACAGTTAGATACCTATAAATAATTTCAGTGAACCAAAAACACTACAGTAAAGAAATTCAAATAATCTCATTATAGGATTTGAAAATCAATGATTCATTTGTATTTATTGAGTGCTTAGTGAGTACAGGGCACTGTACTAAGCACTAGTGAGAGTACAATATAATGAAGTTGGTAGACATGTTCCCTGCCCACAGGGACCTTACTGTCCAGAGGAGGAGACAGATAACATGTAAATAAGTGCTATTTTCAAAATATCCTGTGGACCATTTTTCAACTCATAGTAGAAATTAGTAGACTAATTTCTTATGATTCTGTGAGGTAGTGTTAAATCTTACATAAATAATCATCCTTCATATTCAAAGAAAAGTCCAGGAACAGTGAAATTCACTCTTGAGAGTACCTAAAAGGCCAGTGCAGAGGCAACAGTCCGTGACACAATGTGCACACTTAGAGACTGTCTCTTTGAATTATTTTGCTTTAGGTTTGAGAGGCCTGGCTCGTTTTTTTCTTTTGCCTCCTTTATTCTTATTCCTTTTGAAGATTTTGCTCAAAAAGAGGCATTCCTTTCTTGATAGCAGTATTCTACGTGCTCTATCTTCAGCAACTGACTCGGTTTTCAAGTGGGATGCAACAGTGTCTGACATTTTGTTTTACTGTCTCCTTAAAATGTTTCTTCTGCCCTCCTGGCTCTTGTTTTCCCAATTTCAGCTCACCACACGTCAGTCTGGATATCCTGCTGTCGTTTATTCTCCTCCTGCATCCCACCCTGTTCAGTTGCATTGAGGTGAGCACAACTTCCATGTTAGGAGACTGATTACATTTCAAACTTCAAGTGTTTAGTCCAGTGCTCTGCACCCGCTAAATGCTCAAGAAATGGCATAGATTGGAAATAACATTGAATGATTCATGGTTTGTGAAAACTCCTTTCATAATGATTATTTAAAATTTTGGAGCACTTGGTCCTGTCACCCCGCTATACTGTAAGCTCCTTGCGGGCAGGAATCATGTCTACCTACTCCATCGTATAGTATTCTCCCAAGTACTTAGTAAAGTGCCCTTCACACTGTAAGCACTCAATAAATATCATTCATTGATTAATGGTGTGAAAAAATAAAATCAGTAATTTTGTTTTCTCTAATGAAATGTATGAAAAAAATCAATAGACAATTTCAATGCTCATTCAATTTACTTTTCATTCTTATTTCTACACCAGTACTAATGCATTTGTTCTAAAATATTTATTATATACTATTCACCCTCACATAATCACAATGAGTCTAATTGGTAAGTGCTGTGTTTACTAATATTTTAATCAGCTTACTCTTTGCTACGATTTCTGAAATCATCATTTTCAGCTCTGACAAGTGTCAAAGTCACCATTATGGAGACACACAAAAAGGCTCTGTATGCAGAATCAACCACTTTTTATCGACTTTTACAAAAGCTGCCAGTCACCATAGAGAAGATTGTGTGGCCAGTGTTTTCCTAAATATTCTATTTTCCAATGTTCTGCCAATTGCCTATGGTCCTTCTTTAAGTTGACTGGATAATAAAGAAAAGAATAAGGATTCCCTTTTGCAATACTCTAAAATCAGTTACTCCCTGCTCTTCACCAATTAATACGCTGAACAATTCAAGTAATGTACGAACAGAACAACCAACCAGACACTGATGACTGCTAACCGATATTTAGGCAGAGTGGACAAGTTGGGAAGAGGGGGAATGGGGGTGAAGAAAGAGAGGAAGAGAGAGAGAGAGTCAAAGTAGTCCAGAACACAGACACAGAGAGCTGGAGAATATGCTATTCTTCGAAACAGACCATTTGAACATAAAAATGTTTCCAAAATCCTTCTAGCAGAGGGGTGGGTCTGGGTGTGGAGAGTAGCAGGGACAAAAGTGTGGCTCAGTGGAAAGAGCATGGACTTAGGAGTCAGAGGTCGTGGGTTCTAATCCGGGATCCGCCACTTGACAGCTGTGTGACTTTGGGCAAGACACTTCACTTCTCTGTGATTCAGTTCCTCATCTGTAAAATGTGGATTAAGACTGTGAACCCCATGTGGGACAACCTGATTACCTTGTATCTCCCCCAGCGCTTAGAACGGTGCTTGGCACAAAGGAAGAGCAAGCGTGGCTCAGTGGAAAGAGCCCGGACTTGGGAGTCAGAGGTCATGGGTTCGAATCCTGGCCCTGCCACTTGTCAGCTGTGTGACTGTGGGCAAGTCACTTCACTTCTCTGGGCCTCAGTTCCCTCATCTGTAAAATGGGATGAAGACTGTGAGCCCTACGTGGGACAACCTGATTCCCCTGTGTCTACCCCAGCGCTTAGAACAGTGCTCGGCACATAGTAAGCGCTTAACAAATACCAACATTATTATTATTATTAAGACCTTAACAAATACCAACATTGTAATTACACCTTTCCAAAGACCGTATAGAGCAGCCGTTCCTGGAACGAGTCCATTCCTTGAACTTAGTGGGTTTGGGGGGCTAACAAGACTCTGCTTGTGGACCCTGGGGGTGGAGAAGAAGTTGGAGAGAATGGGGGGGAAGTACGGAGGGAAGGACAAGGGGAGAACAGGGGGAAGCAGAGGGAGAATCTCTTCCCCTCTTCAAAGCCCTACTGAGAGCTCACCTCCTCCAGGAGGCCTTCCCAGACTGAGCTCCCCCTTTTTTCCTCTGCTCACCCTCCTCTCCCCTCCTCCCCCACCCTCTGCTCTTCCCCCTTCCCCTCCTCTCAGCACTGTGCTCATTTGTACATATCATTAATATCCTCTTTGTTAATGAGGTGTATATCTCCTGGATTCTGTTTATCTTAATAAAGTTGTCGTGTTTTTGTTTTGCTCTGTTTTGCTTTACTGTCTCCCCTGTTTAGATTGTGAGCCTGTCACTGGGCAGGGACTGTCTCTATTTGTTGCCCAATCGTACATTCCAAGCGCTTAGTACAGTGCTCTGCAAATAGTACTGCATGAGAGAATGAGAGAAGGGGGAGCACAGCATGGAGGACCTGTTTGCTTTCTCCCCACTATCCGAAGCCCTCTCTGGCCACCGGAGTCCCAGCCCTGCCCTGGTAGATATGGGGAGGGAATCGAGACCAACCCCCACCATTACCCCCTGCCCCTGCTCTGAGCTCATGGCTGGCTCTACCCGACGGGCAGCAACCCCAGCTTCCTTGAACCTGCCTCCTCCCTCTCCCATTCAATCATTCATTCAATCGTATTTATTGAGCACTTACTGTGTGCAATAGTAATAATGATGGTATTAAGCACTTCACTATGTGCCAGGCACTGAGGTAAGCGCTAGGGTGGACACAAGCAAATCGAAACGGATGCAGTCCCCGGCCCATATAGGGCTCACAGTCTCCATCTCCATTTTCCAGATGAGGTAACTGAGGCCCAGAGAAGTGAAGTTACTTGCCCAAGGTCACATGGCAGACGAGAGGCGGAACTGGAATTAGAATCCATGACCTTCCCCACTTCCAGGCCCGTGGTCTCTCCACTACACCAGGCAAAGCGCTGTACTGAGCGCTTGGGAAAGTACAGTATAACAGCAGGCACATTCCCTACCCACATTGAGCACACAATCTAGAGGGGGAGAAGACATCCCTTTATCAGAAGACACAGATAAGCAAATAAATAAATGACAGATATATACACATATATCTATATGTGGTGTGGGGAAGGGAGGGAGGATGAATGAAGGAGCAAGTATGAGTGGCACAGAAGGGAGTGTGAGAAGAGGAGACGAGGGCTCAGTCAGAAAAGGCTTCCTGGAGGAGGTGTGTCTTCAATAAGGCTTTGAAGGTTGGGAGAGCATTTATCCATCTGATATGAGGAGAGAGGGTGTTCCAGGCCAGAGGTAGGTTGCGGGCGAGAGGTCGGCAGAGAAGTAGACGACATGGAGGTACAGTGAGAAGGTGAGCACTAGAGTAGCAAAGTGTACGGGCTGGGTTGGAGTAGGAGAACATTCATTCATTCAATAGTATTTATTGAGCGCTTACTATGTGCAGAGCACTGTACTAAGCACTTGGAAGGTACAAATCGGTAACAGAGACAGTCCCTGCCCTCTGACGGGCTTACAGTCTAAAACAGCGAGGTGAGTTAGGAGGGGGCAAGGTGATGGAAGGTTTTAAAGAAACACTTCACTCCCCTTCCTTCAGACCTCCGCGACCAGCTAGGACTCCAGGTGGCCGACGCCACCTCCACCCCAGTGCTCCTGCTCCCACCCCAGTGTGCTCCTGTTCATTCATTCATTCAATCATATTTATTGAGCGCTTACTATGTGCAGAGCACTGTACTAAGCGCTTGGAATGTACAATTCGGCAACAGATAGAGACAATCCCTGCCCAATAACGGGCTCACAGTCTAAACGGGGGAGACGGACAGCAAAGCAAAACAAAACAAGGTTCCCTCTTCAAAGCTCCTGCCCCCAGCCCCAACTCTCCTACCCCCAACCAGCATAGCCACTCAGGACCCGCGCCCTCCACCCACAACCCTGAGCAAGGCTGTGGCCTGCAGCAGCTGTGACCTGCTGGGGGTCAGGGGTCGGGATTGGGGGATAGGGTGAAGACCCGGACACGGAGCTCGAAGTTGTCCTTCCCGTCCTTCTGCTGGCCATCTTCTCCGGATAACTGTTCCCAGCTGGGGAGGAGGAGGAAGAGGAGGGGAGCCAAAAGGGCAGGGAAAGGCTGGAGAAGAGAGTCAAGAGGACAAGGGAGGGGAGAGAGCAGGGGACGTGAGGAGAGAGGGCATATGTCCAGATCGATAATTTATTTATTTCTATTAATGTCTGTCTCCCCCTCTAGACTGTGAGCTCGCTGTGGGCAGGGAATCTGTCTGTCTCTCCCAAGCGCTTAGCACAGTGCTCTGCACACAGTAAACATTCAATAAGCACCATGGTGGAGTGGATAGAGCACTGGCCTGGAAGTCAGAAGATCATGGGTTTTACTTCTGCCTCTGCCACTTGTCTGCTGTGTGACCCGGGGCAAGTCACTCAGTTCCCTCATCTACAAAATGGGGATTGAGGCTGTGAGCCCCATGTGGGACAGGCACTATGTCCAACTCGATTTGCTTGTATCTACCCCAGCCTCTAGTACAGTTCTTGGCACATAGTAAGCGCTTAACAAATACCACAATTATTATTATTATTACTATTGATAAATAAATACAATTGAGTGAAGGGTGGGATGGGGAGACAGGAGAGGGCAGGGAAGGCGACAGGGCAAAGGAGAGCATGGTGTATTCACTAGAGCACAGGCCTGGGACTCAGAAGGTCGTGCGTTCTAATCCCGGCTCTGTCACTTGTCAGCTGTGTGACTTTGGGCAAGTCACTTCACTTCTCTGTGCCTCAGTTCCCTCATCTGTAAAATGGGGAGGAAGACTGTGACCCCCCCACGTGGCACAACCTGATTAGCTTGTATCTACCCCAGCACTTAGAACAGTGCTTGTCACATAGTAAGTGCTTAACAAATACCATCATCATCATCATCTGCCATATGTCTGCTGTGACCTTGGGCAAATCACTTCACTTCTCTGTGCTTCAGTTCCCTCATCTGTAAAATGGGGATGAAGACTGTGAGCCCCACATGGGACAATCTGATTGCCTTGTACCCTCACCGCCCCCCCGCCAGCTCTTAGAACAGTGCTTGGCACATAGTAAGCATTTAACAAGTGCCATCATCATCATTATTATTATCCCCCGGGCCTCAGTTCCCTCATCTGTAAAAAATGGGGATTAAGATCGTGAGTCGCTGAGTAGGACAGCGACTGTGTTCACCCTGGTTAACTTGCACTACTCCAGCGCTTAGAACAGTGCTTGGCACATAGTAAGTGCTTAACAAATACCATAATTATTAAAGGAGAGGAGAGGACTGAGTGAAGAGGAGGCAAGGAAAGAGAAGGAGATGTGAGGTTGGGCAGGGGAGCAGAGGAGAGGAGAGGGCAGGGGAGGAAAGGGGAAAAAGAGGAACATAGGCAATGGTAATAATAATAATTATGGTGTTCGTTAAGTGCTTCCTACATACCAAGGACTGTTCTAAGCGCTGAGAACTCCATGAAGAGGCTGGCTTTACCCCCATTCCAAAAGGCGCGAATAAGGCACTGCCCATCCTTAGCTTGTGCTCTGAGTATTTGTCTGTCCTGTGGGGAAAGAGGGGCACATCCAGCGGTGCAGGATAATAATAATAACAATAATAAAAATAAATGTGGTATTTGTTAATTGCCTACTGTGTGCCGGTCACTGTAGCCCCGGAGTCGATAGGAAACAACGTGGCTCGGTGGAAAGAGCCCGGGCTGGGGAGTCAGAGGCCGTGGGTTCTAAACCTGGCTCCACCACCTGCCTGCTGTGTGACCTTGAGCAAGTCACTACACTTCTCTGGGCCTCAGTAGTGGAAAGAGCCTGGGCTTCGCAGTGAGAGGTCATGGGTTCGACTCCCGGCTCTGCCACTTGTCAGCGGTGATACTGTGGGCAAGTCACTTAACTTCTCTGTGCCTCAGTTACCTCATCTGTAAAATGGGGATTAACTATGAGCCTCACGTGGGACAACCTGATTCCCCTGTATCTACCCCAGCGCTTAGAACAGTGCTCTGCACATAGTAAGCGCTTAACAAATACCAACATTATTATTATTATTATTATTAAAATGGGGAAGAAGACTGTGAGACCCACGTGGGGCGACCTGAAGACCTTGTATCCACCCCAGCGCTTAGAACGGTGCTTGGCTCGTTAAAAGTGCTTAACAAATACCATAATAATAATAACTCTGTATCTACCCCAGTGTTTAGAACAGTGCTTGGCACAGAGCAGGCTCTTAACAAATACCGTGATAATAATAATTATCTCGTACCTACCGCACTGCTTAGAACAGTGTTTGGCACAGAGTAAGCGCTTAACAGATCCCGTAATAATCCCGTGCGGGCCGGACCCGTGCGGAGCCCGGGGGAGGGGCAAGAGAAGGACCCGGGGGGGGGGGGAGAGACACGGGGAGAGAGGGGCAGAGACGGGGAGAGATGGAGAGAGACAGGGAGGGAGATGGTGAGAGAGGGGAGAGACGGGGAGAGATGGAGAGAGACAGGGAGAGAGATGGTGAGAGAGGGGAGAGACGGGGAGAGATGGAGAGAGACAGGGAGAGAGATGGTGAGAGAGGGGAGAGACGGGGAGAGATGGAGAGAGAGAGATAGGAGAGATGGAGAGAGAGATAGGAGAGATGGAGGGAGAGACACGGAGAGATGGGAGAGACGGGAAGAGACGACGGAAGACACGGGGAAAGACAGAGATGGGAGAGACACGGGGAGAGATGGGGAGAGACAGAGATGGGAGACAAGGAGAGAGCTAGAGATGGGGAGAGAGGGGAGAGACGGGGAGAGATGGAGAGAGACAGGGAGAGAGATGGTGAGAGAGGGGAGAGACGGGGAGAGATGGAGAGAGACAGGGAGAGAGATGGTGAGAGAGGGGAGAGACGGGGAGAGATGGAGAGAGAGAGATAGGAGAGATGGAGAGAGAGATAGGAGAGATGGAGGGAGAGACACGGAGAGATGGGAGAGACGGGAAGAGACGACGGAAGACACGGGGAAAGACAGAGATGGGAGAGACACGGGGAGAGATGGGGAGAGACAGAGATGGGAGACAAGGAGAGAGCTAGAGATGGGGAGAGACACGGGGGCGTGGAGGAGGTGTCTCTTACGTCTTTTTGTGTCTTCTGGACCCGGGAGCCAGGAGCCAGGACGGGGTCGGGGCCGCAGCGTGTAGCTGAGGGTGAGAGGCGGGGAGGCGGGCTGCCCGGAAAACGGGTGCGGGGCTCGCCCCCCGGCCTGCCCCGCACAGTGTGTCCCTCAGAGTGGGGCGTCCCGGAAAGACACGGGAGCCTCCCCCTTCTCCGCCTCCTCCCCCTCCTCCCCCCCCTCCTCCTGCTCCCCCTTCTCCCCCTCCTCCTCCTCCTCGTCCCCCTCCTCCTCCTCCTCTTCCTCCTTCTCCTCCTCCTCTTCCCCCTCCTCCCTCCTCCTCCCCTTCCCCCCTCCTCTTCCCTCCTCCCCCTCCTCCTCCTCCCCCTCCTCCCGCTCATCTTCCTCCCCCTCCTCCTCCCTGCTCCCCCTCCTCCTCTTCCCCCTCCTCCTCCCTTCTCCCTTCCTCCCCCTCCTCTTCCCTCCTCCCCCTCCTCCCTCTCCCCCTCCTCCCTCCCCCCCTCCTCCTCCCTCTTCCCCGCCTCCCCCTCCCACCCCCCGCCGACCTCCTATCCATCTTCTCCCCCGGTACCACCCCATCCTCATTCTCCCCCCCTTCCTCCTTTGCATTGTAACAACAACAACAACCCTAACGTTCGGCGCCTACTACGTGCCAGGCGCTGTAATAATAATGATGCCATTTGTTAAGAGCTTACTATGTACCAAGCACTGTTCTAAGCCCCGGGGTGGGGGGATACGAGGTCATCAGGTTGTCCCACGTGAGGCTCACAGTCTCCATCTCCATTTTACAGATGAGGTCACCGAGGCCCAGAGAAGTGAAGTGGTTTGCCCAAAGTCACACAGAGGACAAGCGGCTGAGGCCGAATTTGAACTCATGACCTCTGACTCCCAAGCCCGGGCTCTTTACACTGACCCGCGCTGTTTCTCCAACCGCTGAGGCACTGGACGAAGCGCTGAAGCTACGGCCTCCCTGAGGTGTTTGATTATTTTTAGTTGAAAGATACAGCAGAACACTGGGGACCCCCTCCCCTCCCGCCGGCTTCCCCCCTCTGGTCCCAACTGTTGCCGAATTGTCCATTCCAAGCGCTTAGTACAATGTTCTGCACCTAGTAAGCGCTCAATAAATACGATCGAATGAAGGGCCCCCCGTATACTAAGAATGATGAAGTTGGTATTTCTTTAACGCTTACTAGATGCCTTGCACTGTTCTAAGCCCTGGGGGTGATACGAGGTCATCCTGTTGTCCCACGTGGGGCTCACAGGCTTCATCCCCATTTTCCAGATGAGGGATCTGAGGCACAGAGGAGTGAAGGGACTCGCCCAAGGTCACCCAGCTGCCAAGTGGAGGAGCCGGGATTAGAACCCACGATCTCTGACTCCCAAGCCCAGGCTCTTTCCACCAAGCCGTATTCCGTCTCTGGGGGTGGGTCGCCCCCTGCCCCTGCCCCTGAGCTACCTCCTTTCCTAATTTTTTTTCCCCGATTCCTATTTCCCTTCCCTCCATCCTTTCTCTCGTTTTTCCATCTCCTCCCCTCCATTGTCTCCATCTCTCCTGCCTCCCTCCACACTTCCTCCAGGACACCTGCCCTGTCCTGCCCCTTCTGCCCCCTCCTCTGGGTCCGCTGGGTCCCCTCTCATCATTTCCTGGGCAGAGATAAAAATAATAGCAACAATAATAATGGTATTTGTAAAGTGCTTACTATGTGCCAAGCACTGTTCTAGGAGCTGGGGTAGTTACCGGGCAATCAGGTTGTCCCACGTGGGGCTCACAGTCTTTCATCCCTATTTTCCAGATGAGGGAACTGACGCTCAGAGAAGTGAAGTGACTGGTTCAAGGTCACACAGCAGACAAGTGGCAGAGGGGGAATTAGAACCCACATCCTCTGACTCCCAAGCCCCAGCTCTTGCCACTAAGCGACCTTGCTTCTCAGATCATGCAATCCTTCCTACAGCACCACCCTAGTTTGGTATTCCCCCCACTTCTTCTGGGGTACTGCTTTTGGAAAATGTTTTCTACTTTAAATTTGAGATTTCTCACAATAAAAGTCAAGACATGCACACACGCAGACACACACAGACCACACACACACAGACACACACACACACACACGCAAGCACTCATATACACATGCAGAGGCATAAATCCTGCGCGGGAACGGGGAGTAAGCCTATTCCCATCGGCCTTATTCATTCATGCATCTTTAATAATGACGGTATTTGTTAAGTGCTTACTATGTGCAAAGCACTGTTCCAAGCGCTTCTATTTATTTTGATGGTATTGATGCCTGACTCCTTCTTTTGTTCTGCTGTCTGTCTCCCCCCTTTTAGACTGTGAGCCCATTGTTGGGCCGGGTTTATCTCTATCTGTTGCCGAATTGTTCATTCCAAGCGCTTAGTATAGTGCTCTGCACAAGGTAAGCGCTCAACAAATACAGTTGAGTGAATACAGCAACAGAGACAATCCCTGCCCACAAAGAGCTCTCAGTCTAGAGGGGGGAGGAGACGGACACAAATACAAGTAAACACGATCAGCTTTCCCTCCCACTACTTATTCTTGATCCTTTCCCATTACTCCCCAGTTCATAAACTTTGTTCTTCTTAAGCCAAGTTATTTGCCGCAGCTCGGTCTCATTCATTCATTCATTCGATCGTATTTATTGAGCGCTTACTGTGTGCAGAGTACTGTACTAAGCGCTTGGAAAGTGCAAAGCAGCAATAATGAGAGACAATCCCTGCTACAACCCTCTCCCCTCTCTATCTCCCTCCCCCTCTCCCTCCTGTTCAAGCCTCCCTCGGTCTTCACATCCAGTAAACCACTATTCTCCCCATCTTCAAAACTCTTCTGAAAGGACATCTCCTCCAGGAGGTCTTCCCAGGTTAATCTTTCCTCTCACCACCCTGTTCACCTCTGCTCATTTTGCTGTCACTCAAACACTTCTGCACCATCTAAGTATTTGGGTACACACTCTCCTGCCCTTGATCACATCTGGTTGTTTATTGCTTCCCCCTGCCCACAATTTATTTTAGAGTCTAACTCTCCTGCTAGAATGTAAGATCCTTGAAGGCAGAGACCGTATCTATCGATCATATGGTACTCTTCCGAGAGCTTAGTACAGTGCTCTGCACAGAATAAGTTCTCAAAAAATACTAATGGCTCCGCCACTTGTCTGTTGTATGACGTTGGGTAAACTGCTTCACTTCTCTGGGCCTCAGTTTCCTCATCTGTAAAAGGAGGATTGAGACTGTGAGCTCCATGTGGGACAGGGACTGTGTCCAATCTGATTTGCTTGTTTCCACCCCAGTGCTTAGTACAGTGATTGGCACATAGTAAGCACTTTAAAAATACCATAATTATTAGTAGTATTATTGATTGAACGATTTAAGTGAACCCTAGGGCATCCTGGGTTTCATCCACCCTTTCCTCACGACTCCCAAACCCAAGCTCAAAAAAGCCCTCCAAAAAAGGCTCCACTTCTGCTCCCATAGAAGTCTTACCCCTGGGCCATCCAAACGCTTCTCCACAAACTTTCCAAGGCCCAGAAACATCCAGAGATTTCAAATGAGGATTTTTTTTTTTAAATCAAATACCCTGAGGGGAAAGTGCTTGGAATTAAAGACTTATAGCCTAGGGAACAATGTCCAGCACCATTAAATCCCTGAGCACACTCCCTCTTCAAAGTGGTCCTGCCCTTCCCGGGGCGGCCCCCGCCTCGCAACCCCAAATCCTAAATCCAAAGAAAGAATGATTTCCTCACCGGCCTCGACCTTCAACCTCTCCAAGTCTTTCCGGAATACACAGCCGCCTCCCCGGCCTTCCAGCCACCCACTCTCCAAAAATAAACTCGTCGGTGTCTACCCAGGCAAAGCAAAACAGATCAGTTAGGTCATTAGTGGGAAAAAATGTTATTCCTCTGTCAAACTAATGGCCTCTCTATCGGAGTGTTCTGTCTCCCCCAGAGGCAACAGGATGCTTGGAGGAGTCATGTGATCACTGAAACGGTAAATATTTTTATGTTATTCCCCCGTGTAAACTCCTTGTGGGCAGGGAATGGGTCACTTTGGTGTTGTCCTTTCCCAAAGGCTTAGTGCCATGTATTGCTGCACCCCGAGGGCGCTTACTAAATACTATCATGTCACGGTTGCCCTCCTTGCAGTCGATCGTAAAGTTTAGGGTAGATGGGCCATTTAACATCCCTAGCCTTTCCCTCTAATAATAATTCTGATCTCTGTTAAGCACTCTATTCCAGGCACTGTGCTAAGCGCTGGGGTAGATATAAGCGATTCGGGTTGAACACAGTTCTTGTCCCTCGTGGGGCTCACAATCTCAATCCCCATTTAACAGATGAGGAAACTGAGGCACAGGGAAGCGAAGTGACTTAGGCACAGGTCACACAGCAGACACGTGATGGAGCCGGGATTGGAACCTATGATCTTCTGACTCCCAGGCCCGTGCTCTATCTACTCCGCTTTCGCCTGGGGTAAGGAAAAGCTCTTTTCTCCTCTTTAATGCCAACCAGATCTGCTCACACTATTCCCCATTGGACGGGCCATGGTTTTATGAAGCGGCAGAACTAATCAATCAATCAATCAATCAATGGTATTTATTGAGGGCTTACTGTAGGCAGAGGACTGCACTAAGAGCTTGGGAGGGTACAATTCAAAAGAGTAGATTTAAGCTATCTCTGCTCACAAGGATCGTATATTCTAGAGGAGAAGACAGATGTTTAAATAAAGTATAGGATGATGTGTCCAGAAGTACTGTGGGGTTGGCGGAGGTGTGGGTATCAAAGTGCGTAAGGGGAACTGCACCTCTCTGGGTCACACCTGGAGAGTTTCCAGTCCTCTACCGGTCTCGACTAAGGGAGGGCGAGCCAAGCAGAGGCTTGTCCATTCCATTCTTAGCTTGGGCAGTGGCTAGCGAGTGGAAAGCAAGCTGCTACAAGTCAAAACTCACCCGTGCTGGGCAGCAGCGGCACGGGAGAGAGTCGAGGGCCTAGACTCAAGTTGACTCTGTGGAAGGCGGCAGTGGTAAACCACTTCTGTATTTTTCCCAAGAAAACTCTCTGGATCCACTACAAGAACGTTTGCAAATGAAGGTGGGGCATCCTGAGAGAGATGTGTCCGTGGTATCTCTATGAGTCGGACATGATTCAACGACAGAAGATAAGACGGGGAACAGAGCCCAGCGCAAAGGTCATCCTGCTTTTTTCGTTAGTAACGAAAAGACGGAAAGGGAGCTTGGATCTGGGGGATTGGAACTGTCCGTCTTAAGTGCGTGGTTCATTGGGTTTACCTTCAACCGTCCATTCCGCTTCCATCTAGGAAACGCCATGGAGAGCAGGGTTGGAAGGCAGCAGGATGAGCGAAAGGGCCTGTGTCCAACATGATTATTCGTTCAATTGTATTTACTGAGCCCTTACCGATGCATAGCACTGTACTAAGCACTTGGGAGAGTACGATATAAAAATAGACACATCCCCTGCCCATAACGAGCTCACAGTCTAGAGGAGGATAATATACAGAATGTAGGGATATGTAGCCTACAGTCGAGCTTGTCTCCACCTCAGCGTTTGGCCCCTCGTAATTGCTTAAAAAAATAGCACGATTGTTATTGTTCTTATTATTTATTAACCACAGAGCCGCAGCCCAGACGAAGAGCACCAAGGGGATGTTAGTTGTTCGTGACTTCACAGCCGGCCACCATCTTCTCCACCCAACCCCTAAGAGGGTGGGGCTCTGGGCCCAGCCACCATTCATTCAATTATACTGAGCGCTTACTATGCAAAGCACTGTACTGAGTGCAATTCCAGAGTTCTGTGGCACTGGGAATCCTTTCTTCACCCGGACCCCTATTGTCTATTGTGTGAACTTGGGCAATCCACTTAACTTCTCTGTGCCTCAGTTACTTCATCTGTAAAATGGAGATTAAGACGGAGAGCCCCACTTGGGACCTAACTGCCTTGTATTGTAATAATAATAATAATAATGGTATTTATTAAGTGCCAAGCACTGTTCTAAGTACTGGGGGAAATATATAAATAATAAATAATAATGTTGGTATTTCTTAAACGCTTACTATGGACAGAGTACTGTTCTAAGTGCTGGGGTAGATACAGGGTAATCAGGTTGCCCCATGAGGGGCTCACAGTCCTAATCCCCATTTTACAGATGAGGTAACTGAGGCACAGAGAAGTCAAGTGACTTGCCCAAAGTCACACAGTTGATAAGTGGAAGAGTTGGGATAAGAACCCGTGACCTCTGACTCCCAAGCTCATGCTCTTTCCATTCTTGTATCAATCTGGGCCGAGCAGGTGAAGGAACGGGGCAGGTCTGGGCCCAGATCAGCAGCCCCCACCCTTGGCCGTGTCTCCCTGCACTTCCCTACGCCCCTCCCGCCCTCTTCCAGAAAGCTGTCGCTCTGCATCAGGGCATTTAACGCCTGGTCGAGGATGCTGCGGAACATGTTGACAAAGGAATTAACCCAGAGTATTTGATTAATGTCCGAGCGATCGGAATGTTGGTTTGTATCTGGAAAGAAGATGTCAGCCTATCCTAAGTACTTAAATGAGACGTTTTATGCCCAATAAATCGACTCTTCTCTTTTGGTATAGAGGCGGGAGGGGCTGCCCCAACGTAGAGGAGTCAATCTGGGTCACCCCAGATACTTCATCGGTGAAGGGCAGCAGCTTCCTGCAGCCTGTGAAGAATTGAGAATTAGTGTGGCCTAGTGCTGGGAGACCCGAAGACTTGAGTTCTAATCCAGACTAGGACACATGTCTGCTGTGTGACCTTGAGCAATCATTTCACTTCTCTGTGCTTCAGTTACCTCAACTGTAAAATGGACATTAAGGCTGTGAGCCCCATGTGGAACAGGAGCTGTGTCCAAACTGATCAGTTGTATCTACTCCAGAGTTTAGAACAGTTTCTGGCACATAATAAGCCTTTAAAAAGGAGCCACTACTAGCCAGAGGTAGCGCCTGTGCCCCACGCTGCGGCACAGTGGACTTTTAAAGGGGATTTCCCAGGGTAGGGGACTGCAGTCTCATCCCTTGTGAGGTTTTCCTACTCAGAGGAAAACTCCACCACCAAATCAAAACTCCTTTCTCTCCTTCTCATTTCCCTCCTTCCCCCCTTTCCCTCCCTTTCTCTTGTCTGTCCCTTCCCCTCTCCCTCCTTCCCCCATTTCTCAATCAATGGTAGTTATTGAGCACTTACTGTTTGCAGAGCTCTGTATTAAGCGCTTGGGAGAGTACAATACAGCAGAGTTGGTAGACACATTCTCTGCCCACAAGGAGCTTAGTCTAGGTGGGGAAACAGTCATTAATATAAATGAATACTTTACGATGAACGATTTATAGATAGGAACAAAAGTACCCTGGGGCTGAGTGGGTTGAATATCAAGTGCTCAAAGAAAAGATCTTAAAATGCACAGATGACAGAAGAGAGAGAGAGCTGGGGAAAAGAAGGCCCAATTAGGGAAGGCCTCTTGGAGGAGATGTGCCCTTTTTAAGGCTTTGAAGGTGGGGATAGCAATTATCTGGTGCTTATGAAGGTGCGAGGGGGCTGGGGGGTTATTTGCAGGCCAGGGGAAGGATGTGGGAAAGGGGTCAGAGGTGAAATAGATGATATCACGGCACAGTGAGCAAGCTGGTGCTAGAGGAGCAAAGTGTGTGAATTGGGCTGAAGTAGGAAATCAGTGAGGTAAGGTAGGAGAGGGAGAGCTGATTAAATACTTTCACTCATTCATTCATTAATCATATTCATTGAACCCTTACTGTGTGCAGAGCACTGTACTAAGCACTTGAGAGAATACAACAACAAACAATGTGGCTCAGTGGAAAGAGCTCAGGCTTGGGAGTCAGAGGTCATGGGTTCTAATTCTGGCTCCACCACTTCTCAGCTGTGTGACTTTGAGCAAGTCACTTCACTTCTATGGGCCTCAGTTCTCTCATCCATAAAATGGGGATTAAGACCGTGAGCCTCACGTGGGACAACCTGATTACCCTGTATCTACCCCACCATTTAGAACAGTGCTCCGCACATAGTAAGCACTTAACAAATACCAACATTATTATTAAACAGACATATTCCCCGCCACAAAGAGCTTACAGGTTTGATGTACATGGTAAGGAGTTTCTGTCTGATGCAGAGGTGGGTGGGCCATCACTAGAGGCTCTAAAGGAGTGGGGAGACATGGAATGACCATTTTTTGAGAAAATCATTCAGGCAGCAGAGGATGAACTGGAGAGGGGTTAGAGGAGGCAAAGAGATCAGTGAGAAGGCTGACTCAAGGTGGGATAGGATAAGGACTTAGATCAGCATAGTAGTCTTTTGGATGGAGAGGAAAGGGAGGATTTTAGTGATGTGAAGGTTGAACCAACAAGACTTGGTGACAGGTTGAATATACGGGTCCTGTCCCTTCCCATATAATAATAATAATTATTATTATTATGGCATTTGTTAAGCACTCTGTGCCAAGCACTGTTCTAAGCGCTGGGGTAGTGACAAGGTAATCAGGTTGTCCCGCCTGGGGCTCACGGTCTTAATCCCCATTTTACAGATGAGGTAACTGAGGCACCGAGAAGTTAAGCGACTTGCCCAAGGTCACACATCAGATAGGTGGCAGAGCCGGGATTAGAACACACATCCTCTGCCTCCCAAGCCTGTGCCGTTTCCACTAAGCCACGCCGCTTTGCTTCTCTTTTGGCTCCCTTCCCTTCCGTCCCATCTTCTTTCCCTCCTTCCCCTTTTCTTCCCATTCTCTTTTCCCTCTTTCTCTCCTTTCCCATCGCCCACAACCTTTTATCACACGTGAAAAGCCCCAATTGGCTGATGTCAGGAAGCAGCGGGTTGTGGAGGGCTGAGGGGAGGGAAACGAGCATCCATCGATTTGCCTTGTAGCCTCCAGCTCGCTGCCCCTCCACTCTCTTCCCTCCCGCCAGCCTCTCCCAAGCCTCTTTAATTGGTTTCGAGCAGCACAGGGTGCAACTAGAGAGTAGCCAAGGGACCACGGGTGAGCAAATGCACTTCGGCGTCTCCGTCACATCACATCGACCTCCTCTCACCATCTCGCCATCCCTCCCGCTTGGGTGAGCGAAATAAAGGAGTCTCGGCCCAGCTTCGTCCTTGGAGCAGCGGCATCGTGACCCCGGAAGCAGGAGCATTCATTCATTTGATCAAATTTATTGAGCTTTTATTGTGAGAGAACGGTATTAAGCAGTTGGGAGAGTACAGGACAACAATAAACAGACACATTCCTTGCCCACAACGAGCCTACAGTCTAGAGGAACTGGTTCCCCCCAGATTTACTCCTTTACCTGTATAGGATTTTGTGCTACTTTTCCTGACTCTAAGGGCAGAGAATGTGTCTTCAAATTTTAAGGTGCCCTTTCAGGTGCATAATAACAATAATAATAACAATGAGGTATTTGTTAAGCACTTACTATAGGCCAGGAGCTGCATTAAGCACTGTCCCACATGGGGCTGACAGTCTCAATCTGCATTTTATAGATGAGGTAACTGAGGCCCAGGGAAACGAAGTGACTGGTCCAAGGTCACAGAGTAGACAAGTGGTGGAGCTGGGATTAGAACCCAGGACCTTCTGACTCCCAGGCCATGCTGCTTCTCTGTGCAATGTTCTTTTCACAGAAGGTAACAAATAAACACCAATGATTGACTGAATACCTCATGCTGGGGAAAAGGCTGAGATTATTCCTGAACGTGGTTGATCTAGAAAGGCATTTCAACCATGAAAAATTTTCACAACTGCATGTGTGAAGTTTCAATTTAATCCTAATTTTTGTTAATTTATAAGGTAATGTGCCTCTGCACATAAATTATAAATGATTAACTTCTATTAATGTCTGTCTTCCCCTCCAGACTGTAAACTCATTATAAGCAGAGGACTTGTCTGCTAATTATGTTGCACTGAACTCCCCCAAGCCCTAGGTAGAATTGTCTGCACAAAGTGCTCAGTAAATACCATTGACTGATTGAATTCTGTCAAATTGTACTTTTCCAAGAGCTTGGAATAGTGTTCTGCACACAGTAAGCACTCAATAAATACAATTGATTGATTAATTCACCTAAGGAAAAATTATCCAAACTACAGCTCCACGAAGAAGGGTTCTGACCCCTCAGCCCCCGTGGGTGGGGCAACCAAGAAAGCCAATAATCAAACAATCCATCGGTGGTATGTTTTGAGTGTTTATTGTGTGCAGGGAAATGCACTAAACTCTTGGAAGAGTGAATCCAAGGATTTACCCTATGCTGCTTGGATTACTGCATCGGCCTCCTCACTGACTTCCTGCCTCCTGTCACTCCCCACTCCAGTCCGTACTTTATTCTGCTGCCCGGATCATTTTTCTATAGAAACTCTCAGTCCATGTTTCCCCACTCCTCAAGAACCTGCATTTATTGCCCATCAAACAGAAACTCTTTTCCATTGGTTTTAAACCACTCAATCCCCTTTCCCCCTCCTATTTTACCTCACTGCTCTCCTACTACAACCCAGTTCACACACTTCACTCCTCTAATGCCAACCTTCTCACTGTACTTCAATCTCATCTATGTTGCCGCCGCCCCCTCGTCCACGTCCTTCCTCTGGCCTGGATCGCCCTCCCTATTCATATCCAACAGATGATCACTCTCCCCACCTTCAAAGCCTTAATGAAGGGACATCTCTTCCAAGAGGCCGACCCCAACTAGGCTCTCACTTCCTCTTCTCCCATGCCCTTCTCCATTGCTCTTGCTCTTGGAATGGTATCCTTTATTCATCTCTCCCTCAGCCCCACAGCTCTTATGCACATACCCATAATTAATTTATATTAATGTCTGTCACCCTGTCTAGCCTGTAAGCTCATTGTGGGCAGGGCACGAGTCTACCAACTCTGTTTACATTGCACTCTCCCAATTGCTTAGTACAGTGCTCTGCATAGTAGTGCTCAATTAAGCTCTGCTTTTTCCTCAGCTCCCCCTCCTCTACCTATCACCTCGACTGGCTCCCTTTGCTCTCTCCCTACTCACCACCCGACCCTGCCCTATAGTACTTGTGTATATATGTACATATCTATAATTCTATTTTTCATATTAATGCCTGTTTACTTGTTTGGATGTCGTGGCTCAGTAGAGAAGCAGCGTGGCTCAGTGGAAAGAGCACGGGCTTTGGAGTCAGAGGTGATGGGTTCGAATCCCGGCTCGGCCACTTGTCAGCTGTGTGACTTTGGGCAAGTCACTTAACTTCTCGGTGCCTCAGTTACCTCATCTGTAAAATGGGGATTAAGACTGTGAGCCCCACGTGGGACAACCTGATTCCCCTTTGTCTACCCCAGCGCTTAGAACAGTGCTTGGCACATAATAAGCGCTTAACAAATACCAACATTATTATATATATATCTATAATTCTATTTATAGTGATGCCTGTTGATTTGTTTTGATATCTGTCTCCCCCCTTCTACACTGTGAGCCTGTTGTGGGCAGGGATTGGCCCTCTTTGTTGCTGAATTGTACTTTCCAAGTGCTTAGTACAGTGTTCTGCAAACTGCAAGCGCTCAATAAATGTGATTGAATGAATATATATGATTAATTGATTATTGGAAATGGCTGTCTGGCAGTCTCCTACTAAGGAAAGTACTGTCTGTTTTTTTCAAAAGACAACTGTGAATATAATATATGCAAGTATTTATCAAATAGTAAAAAGAAGCAGTATAGCATAGTGGATAGAACATGAGCCTGAGAGTCAGAAGGACTTGGGTTCTGATCCCAGATTTGCCACTTGTCTGCTGTGTGACCTTGAGCAAATCACTTAACTTCTCTGTATCTCAGTTACCCCAGCTGTAAAAGGGGGATGAAGACTGTGAGCCCTCTGTGAGTCAGAGACTATGTCCAACCTGATTATCTTGTATCTACTCCGGCGATTAGTACAATGCCTAACATATAGTAAGTGCTTAATAAACATGGCGATTATTAGTAGTAGTCTGAAAGAAACATATATAGATAGATACAGTTATGTGAATATTTATTTGCACATAACTATATATCTGTATATTTATATAACATTCTAAATCTATATCGATAGAGGTATTGAGAAGGTGAGAGAAAATTAGGAGAGTCTCAGAAGAGAAGCTATTCCTGACACTATTCAACTTGGTTTTTATTTAAGCAGGCTGGGGGCCAAACCATGCGGTGTGATGTACCTCTCCTCTTTTCCCTCTGCTCCCTCTACCCCCCACTTCACCTCTCCTCAGCTAAGCCCTCTTTTCCCCCCTTTCCCTCTGCTCTTCCCCCTCTCCCATCCCATCCCCTCAGCACTGTACTCGTCCACTCAACTGTATATATTTTCATTACCCTATTTATTTTGCTAATGAGATGTACATCACCTTGATTCTATTTATTTGCTATTGTTTTAATGAGATGTTCATCCCCTTGATCCTATTTACTGCTATTGTTCTTGTCTGTCCGTCTCCCCCGATTAGACTGTAAACCCGTCAGAGGGCAGGGACTGTCTCTATCTGTTACCGATTTGTACATTCCAAGAGCTTAGTACAGTGCCCTGCACATAGTAAGTGCTCAATAAATACTATTGAATGAATGAATGAATGTACCTGGGCAGCATATTCCTAGGTCAAAGAGCAAGGATCTGGGAATCAGGAGATGGAGGGTCTAGTCCCAGCATTTCCCCAGGCTTGTTGTGAGACGTCGGGCAAGTCATTTAACCTCTCTGGGCCTGTGATCTCAACTGTAAAACATGCTCTCCCTCACTCAATCTGTGAGTCTCCCATGGGACAGGCGCTATTTGATTTTTGGATAATTACCCCAGCATTCAGTACAGTGGGGAGTCAGAAAGTCTGAGTTCTAGTGTTGGCTCTGCAGCTTGCCTTCTGGGTGATCTTGGGCAAGTTACTTAATTCATCTGGGCCTCAGTTTTCTCATTTGTAAATCGAGGATTCAATATCTGAACTCCCTCCTCCGCTCTTGGCTTATGAGACTCATGTAGGACAGGGACTGTGCCTGATCTGATTATCCTGTCTGTACTCTGTGTTTAGTGTATAGTCAGCAATTAAACGGCACAAATTAGTATAGTGTTTAATGGACATTTATCATCGTGATCATCAGCATCAAATGAAGCAACGTGTCCTACTGAATAGACTACAGGTCTGGGGGTTAGGAGGACTCGGGTTCTAATTCTGACTCTGCCACTTGTCTGCTGTGTGACCATGGGCAAGTTACTTAACTTCTCTGAGCCTCAGTGACCTCATCTGTAAATTGGGGAATAACACTATGAGCTCCCAGGTGGGGCATGGACTGTCCAATCTGATTGATTAGCTTGAATCTATTCCAGTACCGTGCCTGGCATTTAGCAAACACTTAAATGCCATTCAGAAAAAAATGGGCAAACGGAAGGCAAGTCCTGGCCAGGGAACACAAGTAACCTATGGGTAGGCAATTTTCTCTGTAAAGTGACCAGTTGACTCTGCAGAATGACACCGTGGCTTCACCGTGTCCAGCTGTATCCCTTCCACACCATAAACTCGATTTCACCAGCTGGGCAATGACAGGGCTGACCCGGGCCAGCTGCTTTGTTGTGGGAAGGGCAAAGGGAAGCAAACAGTCCAGGCTCCGAGCAGCCCCGGGCGACCTCTCCGAACACTGCAGGAGGGGCGAGGGGTCTCTGGACCGCATTGCCCAGGCCGCTGCCACCTTTGTTCTTTCAGGGTTTCAACTTTCAGCCCCACGGGCAAGCTTAGACATGACCGACTGCGAGAGAACGTCACTTTTCGACCGGAGCGCAGTTATTTTTTAGCAATCCAGGAGGGATGGGGCAGGGGTTTGGACGTCCTCAGAGAACCCCCAGGCGGGCCATTCCGGGTAGACACTGATAAGAGTCGGGGCAGGACTATCCATGTGCCTGCAGCCTTGGTATGCTGAGACACTGGCAGCCAAAACAAAGCAAAATCTTCCCCACTCTGAGAGCCTTCATAATCCTCAAAACTTTCCAGCCAACTCCAGCTCTGAGCGTCTGCTCGAGCTCTGTCTAGCACTTTGTATGCGTCTGTCTCTCTGTCTGCATGTCTCTCTACTGTTTTTCAATGGTATTTGTTAAGCCCTTACTATGAGAAGCAGCTTGGCTTAGTGGAAAGTGCAGGGGGTCAGAGGATGTGGGTTGTAATCCCGGATCCTCCACTCGTCTGCCATGTGACTTTTGGCAAGCCCCTTCACTTCTCTGTGCCTCAGTTACCTCATCTGTAAAATGGGGATGAAAACTGTGAGCTCCACGTGGGACAACCTGATTACTCTGTATCTACGCCAGTGCTTAGAACAGTACTTGGTACATAGTAAGTGCTTAACAAATACCATAAAAATAATAATAATAATTTGAGCCAGGCACTAAGCACTGGGCTAGATAAATAATAACCAGGTTGGACACAGTCCCTGTCCCCCATGAGGCTTATAGTCAATCCCCATTTTCCAGATGAGGTAACTGAGGCACAGAGAAGTTAAGTAACTTGCTCGAGGTGACATAACGGACAAGTAGTGAGGTGGGATTAGAACTCAGGTCCTTCTGACTTCCAGGATCTCTTTGTGTCTCTATGTCTCTCCTCCTCTCCTTCCCCTCCAGGCCAGGTGAGTCTTCGGGGAGTCAATCAGTCAGTTGTATTTACTGAGTGCATGCTGTGTGCAGAGCACTGTACTAAGTGCTTTCACCTCAGCTAAGCCCCCTTCTCCACCCCTTTCCCTCTGCTCCTCCTCCTCTCCCTTCCCCTCAGCACTGTGCTCTTCCGCTCATTTGTATATATTTTTATTACCCTATTTATTTTGTTAATGAGATGTACATCACCTTGATTCTATTCATTGCTATTGTTTTAATGAGATGTACATCCCCTTGATTCTATTTATTGCTATTGTGTTTGTCTCCCCAGATTAGACTGTAAACCCATCAGTGGGCAGGGGCTGTCTCTGTTGCCGATTTGTACATTCCAAGCGCTTAGTACAGTGCTCTGCACATAGTAAGCGCTCAATAAATACTATTGAATGTATGAATGAATGCTTGTGATATAATATAACAACAATATAACAGACACATTCTCTGCCAACAACCAGATGGGGGGTGGGGGTGGAACGGGGAGCCCGTGGGTAAGAGTGCAGTCTTTAGCGAAGGAGCTTGACCTGGTGGATAGAGCTCAGGCCCGGGAGTCAGAAGATCACGGGTTCTAATGCCAACTCGGCCACTTGTCCGCTGTGTGACTATGGGCGAGTCACTTCACTACTCCACGCCTCAGTTCCCTCATCTGTCAAACGGGGATAGGCTGTGAGCCCCACGCGGAGCAGGGACTATGTCCAATCCAATTTGCTTGTATCGATCCCAGCACTTAGTACAGTGGCTGGCACAAAGTAAGCTCTTAACGAGTATCACAATTATTATTCTCTTCCTCCTCCTTCTCTTCTCCAACTCTCCCTCTCTCTCCACCAGGCCCTAGTCCAGGAACGTTAGGGCTGAGTGGCATCCATCCCCCTAGCTCCACCCTGATCCCCCAGCCAGTTCCCTCCCGGCTCAGTTCCCCCAGATCCTCACCCCTCAGCTCCCTGCCCACCCAGTATCCCCAGCTCTCCCAGCTCCTCACCCCCCCCAGCTCCTCTCCCACCCAGCTCCCTGTCCCCCCCAGCTACCCCAACTTCCTGTCCTCCCAGTTCCTCCAGCTCCTGGCTCCCCCAGTTGCATGTCCCCCCCCAGTTCCTCCGGCTCCTCGTCCCCCCCAGATCCCCAACTCCCTGTCCCCCCAGTTCCTGGCTCCCCCAGATCCGGGTCCCACCCCAGCTCCTACAGCTCCTTGCCCCCCCAGCTCCCCTAACTCCCTGTTCGCCTAGTTCCCCCAACTCCTGACTCCCCCACCTCCATGTCTTCCCCAGCTCCTCCAGATCCTCGCCCCCCCAACTCCCTGTCCCCCTCGCAGTTCCCCTAGCTCCTGGCTCCCCCAGATCCATGTCCCCCCCCATCCCCAGCTCCCTTCCCCTCGTCCCAGTTCCCACAGATCCTCGCCCCCCCCCCCAGCTGCTCCAGATCCTCCAACTCCCTGTTGCCCCAAGCTCCCCCAGCTGCCCGGGCGGGCTTGCAGGAAGCCGGGGCCGGGCGGTTCCCACCAACTCAGCCGCTTCCTTGCAAGAAGGAGAAAGAAGGAGGAGAAAGAGGGGGCCGGCCCGGGAGGCCGGGGGAGGAGGGAGAGGAGGGAGAAGGAGGCAGGGGAAGAGGAGGAGGGAAGGGGAGAAGAGGGAAAGAGGAGGAGGGAGAGGAGGGAAGGAGAGAAAGGGGCAGGGAAGGAGGAGGAGGAGGAGGAGGAGGGAACGGGAAAAAAGGGAGGGAAAAAGGAGGGAGGGGGGAAGGGAAAGAAGGGAAAGAGGAGTGGAGAGAGGAGGGAGGGAACGGGAAAGAAGGGAAGGAGGAGTGAGGAGTGGGCAGAGGAGGGAGGGGAGCGAAGGGGGCAGGGAGAGAGGAGGGAGGGAACGGGAAAGAAGGGAAGGAGGAGTGGGCAGAGGGAGGGGGGCCGCGGGAGGAGCAAATCCCACCGTCCGCGGCAACCCCGGAGTCCCCGGAGCCCCCGCCCGGACTGGCCCGGCCCCAGGGACCGAGGGCCGGACAGAGGGACACAGGGACGGACAGGGGGCCCGAGGGCAGGACAGAGGGACCGAGGGCCGGGCAGAGGGATCGAGGGCCGGGCAGAGGGACCGAGGGCCGGGCAGAGGGACCGAGGACCGGGCAGAGGGACCGAGGGCCGGGCAGAGGGACCGAGGACCGGGCAGAGGGACCGAGGGCCGGGCAGAGGGACCGAGGGCCGGGCAGAGGGACCGAGGCCAGGCGGAGAGGAGGTGAAAATGGAGAGGCGAGGGCTGGTCCTGCTGCTGGTCCTGCCGGTCCTGCTGCTGGTCCTGCTGCTGCTGGCCGGGCCCGGGGCCGGGGCGGCGGGGCCCGGGGCGGCGGGGCCGGGCCGGGCGCGGCGGGGCTCGGAGGGCGCTCTGCGGGACCGGCCCGGGCAGGACCGGGCTCGGGGCCAGCCGCTCCGGGACCGGGACCGGGACCGGGACCGGGACCGGCACCACCACAACCACCAGGAGGGCGAGAAGAAGGAGGAGGGCCGGGGCGGGGACGAGGAGCAGCAGCAGCAGCAGCAGCAGCAGCAGCAGCAGCGCTCCTGCCACGGAGCCTTCGACCTCTACTTCGTCCTGGACAAGTAAGTGGGGCCGGCGCCGACCCTTTCCTTCATTCATTCGATCGTATAGACGATGACGATGATGATGATGATGGCATTTGTTGAACGCTTACGCTGTGCCAAGCTCCGTTCTGAACGCTGCGGAAGATAGAGGGTCATCAGGTTGGCCCGCGTGGGGCTCACGGTCTTCATCCCCATTTTACAGATGGGAAACTGAAGCACAGAGAAGTGAAGCGACTTGCCCAAAGCGGCTGAGGCGGGATTTGAACCCACCACCTCGGACTCCCAAGCCCGGGCTCTTTCCACTGAGCCAAGCCGCTTCTCGTAAGTGCGGAGCAGTGTACTAAGCGCTTGGAGTGTACAGTTCGGCAACAGATAGAGACAATCCCTGCCCAATGACGGGCTCGCAGTCTAAACGGGGGAGACAGCAAAGCAAAACAGAACAAAACAAAAACAAGACAACATCATCAAGAGAAGTAACGATGGGGGCATTTGTTAAGCGCTTACTAGGTGCAAAGCACTGTACTAAGCGCTGGGGGGATACAAGGTGATCAGGATGTCCCACGTGGGGCTCACAGTCTCAATCCCCATTTTACAGATGAGGTAACTGAGGTACAGAGGAGTTAAGTGACTTGCCCAAAGTCACACAGCTGGCAAGCGACAGAGCTGGGATAGAATCCAGGAGATATGCACCTCATTAACAAAATAAGTAGGGTAATAAATGATATATACAAATGAGCACAGTGCTGAGGGGAGGGGAAGGGGGAAGAGCAGAGCGTGGGGGGCAAGAGGGAAAGGGGGGGCCTCAGTCTGGGACCCTCCCTCCTTCCTGTGCCCAGGGGTCGGCCAGGCGGGCACAGAGACTCCCCTGGCCCTCTGCCTCCCTTGTCTCCATGCCTCTCTCTCTCACCCCCACCCACCACTCATGACAAAACAGACGATTTTTTAAATCTATCAATCTATTTATAGCAACGTCCGTCTCCCCCTCCAGACTGTCTGTCTCCCCTTCCCTCCCCCCAACCCCGCCCCAGACTCGGTGTGGGCCGAGAATAATAATGATGGCATTAGTTAAGCGCTTACTAGGTGCCAAGCACTGTTCTAAGCGCTGGTGGGGATACACGGTCCTCGGATTGTCCCACGTGGGGCCCAGGGTCTCCATCCCCATTTGACAGATGAGGGAACTGAAGCACAGGGAAGTGAAGCGACTTGCCCAAAGTCACACAGCGGAGAATTGGAGGAGTCTGGATTAGAACCCATGACCTCTGACTCCCAAGTCGGTACTCGTTCCACTAAGCCACGCTGCTTCTGATTGTTGCTATGTTGTGCTCTCCCAAGCACTTAGTACAGTCCTTTGCACACAGTAAGTGCTCAATAAATGTGATTATCATTATTACTACTACTAATAATAATAATATACTCACCCCTCACAGGCCCTTGCACATCTTCACACGATGGACACCTACATGGGCACCTCCCCCGCACCCCAGCCCCGCTGCCCCCTTTTTCCCAGATCCCTCTTCAGCCTGGCCCATTCCACCCATCCCTTGCCAACTGGTAGCCCAGCCACGATTATTGTCGACACTGATATGACCCTGTGTTAAATAATAATGATGGTATTTGTTAAGCGCTTACTTTGTGCCGAGCACTGTTCTAAGCGATGGGGTAGATACAAGGTCATCAGGTTGTCCCACGGAGGGTTCACAGGCTTAATCCCCATTTGACAGACGAGGTAACCGAGGCACAGAGAAGTAGTGACTTGCCAAAGTCACACAGCTGATAAGTGGTGGAGCCAGGATTATAACCCTTCACCTCTGACTCCCACGCTCCGGCTCTTTCCACTAAGCCATGCTGCTTCGCCCCATCCCCAGCTGCCCCCTTTTTCTCCCCAATCCCTCTTCAGCCCGGCCCGTTCCTCCCATCCTCTGCCAACTGGGTGCAGACGGTGGAGCGAGACAGCCACAATAATTGCCGGTGCCGATGTTATCCGGTGTATTTGAAAAACCTTGGTCTCTCGGGCTTCGGGGTCCAACCCGGCCATGCCCCTGCCTCTGGGAGGGCACTCGGGAGGGTCACGTTGGAAAGAGAGAACCACCGAAACAGGAAAGTGTCAACTCCAACCTCGGTTCCTGGGTTTGTGTCCGATTGTAGTACCGCCTTACGTCATCTCTGTATCTGCAGGGTCTTTTCTGGTGGTGACACTCTTTGGAAGGATGTGACTATTGTTGCTAATTCCCAGCTGCTTGGTTTCTACTAGTTCCAGGCTGGTGGCAGGGTGGGGGATGTGCAGGGATTAGAAGCTAAGAGAAGCAGTTTGGCCTAGTGACTAGAGCCTGGGCCTGGGTATCAGAACTGTGGGCAGGGAATGTGTGTGTTATATTGTACTCTCCCAAATTCATTCATTCATTCAATAGTATTTATTGAGCACTTACTATGTGCAGAGCACTATACTAAGCGCTTAATGTACAATTCGGCATCAGATAGAGACAGATGTTTAGTACAGCGCTCAATAAATATGATCATCTGCCAGACCTGGGTTCTAATCCTGGCCTTACCACTTGTCTGCTGTTTGACCTCAGACAAGTCACTTCTTTTTTCTGTGCTTCAGTAACCTCACCTGTAAAATGGGGATTAAGACTGTGAGCCCCATGCAGGATGGGCACTGAGTCCATCCTGACAACCTTGTATCTACCCCTACTACAGTGCCTGGCACGTATTAAGCGCTTAACCAATACCATAAAAAAATGATCTGGCCTCCCACTCCTGTGGCTTTTCGACTGAGGCTCAGAGGACATCCTCGTAGTACAGGAAAGCTGCACTTCAGCAGTTCACTAGGCAATTTTGGCTTCTGGCCCACTCGTGGACAAGCACCAGGAAGGGCCAATGGCCTCTTCATATGGCGCTCGTTGCTTATCATCCTCAATTTGGGAGTTGTTGGCCCACGATCACTTAACGTTATTGAAATGCAGAAACTGGAAAACCAGCCAGGTTATTTTTAAGGTTGGCCCCTGAGGTCAGCATTGCCTTACATCCTTCCTCTGTCGGGGTCTGCGATTAGAGTGGAAATGAGTCTCTTCCTTTCCTTTCTGGAATGGTCATCAATGAATTCACTGACGTTATGTGTTCTGGTCCCACATCTGCTTTGCCAAAAAGCCAGTATTCGTGGGGAAAAGAAGTATTGAGAAATTACAGATGAGTTTCATGGGTAATTAGGCAAAGCATAATAGGGAAGCAGCATGGCCTAGTGGACATAACATGGCCCTGGGAACCAGAGGACCTAGGCTCTATTCCCAAGTGTCACTGGGCTGCTGTGTGACCTGGGTCAAGTGACTTAACTGCCCTGTGCCTCAGTTTCCTTAACTGCAAAATGGGGATTCGGTACCTGTTCTGTCTCCTACTTAGACGGCGAGCCCCAGGTGGGCCTGGAACTGGATCTGACCTAATTAACTTGCAGGTTTAGATCAGTGTTTAGTTCCTTAATAATGGGAAAAGCCGATCTTCTAATTTGCAGTCCACTGCTCTTGCTGTTAGATCTCTCTCCTTCTTAATACCCCAATAATAATAACTGTGCTATTTGTTAAGTGTTTACAAGTGTTTACCAAGCAATGGGGTTAAAACAAGATAATCATATCCCTGCCCCACATGCATCTTAAAGTCTAAGTGGGAGGGAGAACAGGGATTAAATCCCCAATTTAGAGATGTGGAAGCTGAGGCTTGAGAAGTTAAGTGATTTCTCCAAGGACACACTGCAGGCATGTGGCAGAGCTGGGATTAGAATCCAGGAAGTCTTGACTCCTCTGTACTAAGTGTGAATTATCCCATATTTGATGACCTGCTTCTTTCTAGAAGTGGCGAGGGACGTAGTGGTAACCAGTGTTTGTGCTTTGCCCCTCCCAAATCCTCCCCCGGTCCTGGCCCCACCCTCTAGTGACCATACAACCAATCTGTTATCAATCTGAAATGCTTCTGGCATTTATGTCCTGGCACATCTAATCGAATGGCTGGAATCTGCTCAGGCTGCTTGGCCAATAATAATGTTGGTATTTGTTAAGCGCTTACTATGTGCCGAGCACTGTTCCAAGCGCTGGGGGAGATACAGAGTCATCAGGTTGTCCCACGTGAGGCTCACAGTCTTAATACCCATTTTACAGATGAGGTAACTCAGGCACTGAGAAGTGAAGTGACTTGCCCAGGTGGCGGGGGCCGGGATTAGAACCCATGACCTCTGACTCCTAAGCCCGTGCTCTTTCCACTGCTGAATCAAAGAATTCCCCAGCTCTTAGAACAGTAATTGATGCATAGTAAATGCTTGACAAATAGCACAGGTTTGTCATTATTATTAATAATAAATCATCTGAAGGACTCTTGAATTGGTTGGAGGTTCATCTGCAGAAGGCAAATTCATATATTAGTATCGTACTCTCCCAAGTGCTTAACACAGTGCTCTGCACTCAGTAAATACTACTGATTAATTGCCAATAACAATCTTGTCTTTCTGTGTCAGATTCCAGATGGTTTCTGTGGCTGGCTTTATGCTATGCAAAACATAGCGATACAAGATACTGAAGTTGAAAAAGTCTGTTTTTGCCAAGGGTAATAATAGTAATAATGATGGCATTTGTTCAGCACTTATTATGTGCCAAGCACTGTTCTAAGTGCTGGGGGGTACAAGGTAATCAGGTTGTCCCACGAGAGGCTCACAGTCTTAATACCCATTTTCCAGATGAGGTAACTCAGGCACTGAGAAGTTAAGTAACTTGCTCGAGGTGACATAACGGACAAGTAGTGAGGTGGGATTAGAACCCATGACCTCTGTCTCCCAAGCCCGTGCTCTGAGCCACGCCTACCGGGGCAATGCATATTCTTTCATTCAATCGTATTTATTGAGCGCTTACAGTGTGCAGATCACTGTACTGCATGCTTAGAAAGTATAATTCAGCAACAAATGGAGACAATCCCTACCCAACAACGGGTTCACAGTCTAGAAGGGAGGAGACAGACATGAAAACAATGGCATCAATATAAATAAATAGAATTATAGATATATGCATTAGCATATAGGTTGCCTTTGATAAAAGATGCTTGCCAAGTAGAGTAGACCTAGTGGAATGAGCCCAGGCCTGGAAATCAGAAGACCCCGGTTTTAATCCCAGCTCTCTCACTTACCTGTTGGGTAACCTTGGACTAATTTGTTTAGCCTCTCCTGTACTTCAGTTTCCTTATCTATGAAATGGGGATTTGATATGTATTCTCCCTTCTTCCTTAGGCTGGGAGCCCCTTGTGGGCTAGGGACCTTGTCATTATACAGAGAGGTAACTGAGGCACAGAGAAGTGAAGTGACTTGCCCAAGGTCACACACACAGCAGGCACATGGCAGATGCAGGATTAGAACTCAGGTCCTCTGGCTCTCAGGCCCGTGCTCTTTTCAATAGGCCATACTGCTCCTCAAATGGACACCTCAAATGGATATGCCAACTTCAGGTATACCAGAATTGACATCTTCATGTTGGGTCTGTAGAGTAGGAGTGACTCACAGGTGCAGCAATAATCCCAATGAGGGCCGGGGTATTCTGGAAGAGTTTGGCCCTCGTTGGTATTCCTACCAATACCACTGCTGCTCCTGCTTCCTCCCCTGCAAGAGCCAGGACAGAGACATGTGGGCATGTGGGACTTTCTGTGGTAACCATGGAAGGACTTTTGGGCAATTAAAATCTTGATTGTTACTATGCAGTCAAGTAAATCCTTCTTTTTCTCTAGGTAGGGAGAAAAGAGTAGATTGTTGTAAAAGTATAAAGGGATGCCCTGGGTGTTCCTCCATGCATGATTCCAGTGAGAGAAAATATTTGTACCACACTTTGTTCAGGAGCAAAGTTACTCAAGGTCCTGAGAAGGAGTGTGGCCTAGTGGAAAGAGCTAGGGCTTGAGTCTCTATCTGTTGCCGAATTGTACATTCCAAGTGCTTAGTACAGTGCTCTGCACATAGTAAGTGCTCAATAAATACTACTACTAATAATAATAATATTGGTATGTGTTAAGCGCTTACTATGTGCAGAGCATTGTTCTAAGTGCTGGGGTAGATTCAGGGTGATCAGGTTGTCCCACGTGAGGCTCACAGTCTTCATCCCCATTTGACAGATGAGGTAACTGAGGCACAGAGAAGTTAAGTGACTTGCCTACAGTCACAGAGCTGACAAGTGGCAGAGCTGGGATTCGAACCCATGACCTCTGACCCCCAAGCCCATGCTCTTTCCACTGAGCCACGCTTCTTTACTATTGAATGAATGAGTCAGAGGATCTGTGTTCTAATCCTGATTTGGCCACTTGCCTGCAGGGTGACCTCAGGTTCTCTGTGCTTCAGTTTCCTCATTTGTAAAATGGATATTCAATATTTGTTCTCCTGCCCCTCTCGACTGCAAGTCCCATGTGAGCCAAGGGATTTGTCTGACCTGATTACCTCGTATATATCCAAATTCTTAGCACATAGTAAGTGCTTAATAAACACCAAATTAACATTACTTCTTATCATTATTATTTTTTTCATCCTCATCCTTTCAACCCTGAGTGGCACCTTTCTCAACTTTCTTATGAAGAAGGTAAAGTGGTTGATATTACTGACCTTTTTCATTCATTCATTTAGTTCAATCATTCATTCAATTGCATTTACTGAGCATTACTGTGTGCAGAGCACTGTATTAAGTGTTTGGAAAAGTACAATACAGCAATAAAAAGTGACAGTCCCTGCCCACAACAAGCTCATAGTTTGGAGGGGAGAAGACAGACATCTATACAAATAAATGGACATCGATATAAATAAATAAAATTAGAAATATATGCATAAGTGTTGTGGGGCGGGGAGGGGTGGGAGGAGCAAAGGGAGCAAGTCAGGACAACATAGAGGGAGTAGGAAATGAGGAAAAGTGGGGCTTGGTCTGGGAAGGTGTCTTGGAGGAGATGTGCCTTCAGTAAGGCTTTGAAGAGGGGGAGATTAATTGTCTGGCAGATTTGAGGAGGGAGGGTGTTCTAAACCAGCGGTAGGACATGGGCCAGGGATCAGCGGTGAGACAGGTGAGATGGAAGTATAGTGATAAGGTTAGCACCAAAGGAGCCAAGTGTGCCAGCTGGGTTGTAGAAGGAGAGAAGTGAGGTGAGGTAGGAAGGGGTGAGGTGGTGGACTGCTTTAAAGCCAATGGTGAGGAGTTTTTGTTTGATATGGAGGTGGATGGAAAACCACTGGAGATTTTTGAGGAGGCGGATGACATACCCTGAACGTTTCTGTAGAAAGATGATCCGGGCAGCGGAGTGAAGTATGGACAGCAGTGGGGAGAGGCAGGAGGTTGGGAGGTAAGAAGGAGGCTGATGCAGTACTCCAGTCGGGATAGGCTGAGTGATTGTCTTAACAGGGTAGCAGTTTGGATGGAGAGGAAAGGGCGGATTTTAGCGATGTTGTGAAGGTGAGACTGACGGGATTTTATGAAGGATTAAAGATGTGGTTTGAATGAGAGAGCGGAGTCAAGGATAACAGTAAGGTTATGTATTTGTGAGATGGGAAGGATGGTTGTGCCATCTACAGTGACGGGAAAGTCCGAGAGGAGTCAGGGTTTGGGTGGGAGGATAAGGAGCTCCGTTTTGGACATATTAAGTTTGAGCTGATGGGAGGACATCCAAGTAGAGATGTCTTGAAGGCAGAAGGAGATGCAAGCCTGGAGAGAGGAAGAGAGATCAGGGGAGGAGATGTAGATTTGGGGATCATCCGCATAGAGATGGTAGTTGAAGCCGTGGGTGTGAATGTGTTCTCCAAGGGAATGAGTGTAGATGGAGAATAGAAGGGGACCGAAAACTGAACCTCAAGGGATCCCCACAGTTAGGGGGAGGAGAAGCCCGTGAAGGAAACTGAGAGTGACCAGCCAGAAAGATGAGGAAAACCAGGAGAGGACAGAGTCAGTTTAACCAATCATATTTATTGAGCGCTTGCTGTGTACGGAACACTGTACTAAGCACTTGGGAGAGTACAAGAATGAACAGACACATGTCTTGCCACAACATGGTATCTCCCCCATTGGAGTGTAAGCTCTTTGTGGACAGGAAACCTGCCCCTTCTTTATTCTTTACTTCCCAAATGCCACTAGTTCAGTTCAGTGCTCCAAGTGTACACTCGATATATGCCACTACTAGTATAATAGTAGTTAGGTGTGGAACAAGAAAATAAAAAACCTGAATCTTCTGCCACTTCATCTCATTTGCTTTAATTCTTCTGATTTCATTTTCATTCCTTGATTTGATTAACTTCTTTCTAAGGGCAAAATTAGATGAGGGTCTAAAGGTCAATGGAAATATTAGTAGAAGCAATCAGCCAAAAATATAATTCATGATATTTAGAGAAGAAAGCTGAGCATCAATGCTATTTACATTATTATTACTAGGTACTTGCAGAACATGAAGAAATAACCATTTCTCTTAAGGAGTTTATAATCAAACAGTCATAAATTAACAAGCTTACAATAAGCTCCTCCTGGGCAGTAATGTGTCTGTTGTTTTACTGTACTCTCCCAAGAGTTTAGTGTAATGCTTTGCACACAGTAAGTGCTCAATCAATATGATTGAATGAATGCAATAGTTAGGTGAAGTAGATATAAATAAATATCACTGATTGATTGCTAGAAGAATGAGAAAATAGATTTGGATCTGTACCCTTCAAGTACTTGATATTTGCCTCACTCCAGTCCCACAGTATTTATGTATATATTCGTAATTCATATTATTGTCTATTTCCCTCTCTAGACTGTAAGCTCCTTGGGGGCAGGGAATGTATCTACCAACACTGTTGTATTCTCCCAATAATTTAGTCCACTGCTCTGTAGGCAGGAGGCCCTCAGTAAATACCACTGATTGGTTGATTGAAACAATGAACATCAAGAGATAAATTGGTAAAAAAATAAGCAGATAAGCTTGCAGGCAGGCTGTTGTGTTCGAGGGGATTGCATGATCTGAAAGATTCATTCATTCATTCAGTCATATTTATTGAGTGCTTACTCACAGAGTAAGTGCTCCTTGCCAAATGTTCATTTCACTTTTTGACTTTCAATTTGACTTCCTCTCCACGCCTCTGTGACGTTTAATTCCCTTAGGTCTGACTCCAGCGACTGCTTCCTTTCCATTTACAGTTTCTCATTCGCTCCGAGACTCACCCAGCCTGACTGCCCAGAGTCTCCTTATGTATCTGCTGTCAGTCATTCGTTCATTCGGTCGTATTTATTGAGTGCTTACTGTGTGCAGAGCACTGTACTGAGCACTTGGAAAGTACAAGTCGGCAACAGATAGAGACATCCCCTATAGCCAACAACAGGCTCACAGTCTAGAAAGATGGGATGAAGGGAGATCAATCAAGAAGCCATTCTAGACAGGAATAGAAAACAAAGGCAAAAGCATAAATTCGCCACTCTAAATGCATGGCGCCTCCGAAATACTGCAGATAATTGCATCACAATCTTAGGAGGGATCTAATGGAGGCGAACAAAGTTCAGGGAAGAACAACTGAGATGAACAGGAGGATAGGGCAGCTTCTGAATGAGAAGAGATGAAATGAATGAAGATCCTTCAGTCTTTCTTAAGTGCTTACTTTGTGCCAGGCACTGTGTTAAACACTGGGGTTGCCAGCATGGCTCAGTGGAAAGAGCCCGGGCTTGGGAGCCAGAGGTCATGGGTTCAAATCCCTGCTCTGCCACTTGTCAACTGGGCGACTGTGGGCAAGTCACTTCTCTTCTCTGTGCCTCAGTTCCTCATCTGTAAAAAGGGGATTAAGACTGTGAGGCCCACGTGGGGCAACCTGATTACCCTGTATCTCCCCCAGCGCTTAGAACAGTGCTCTGCACATAGTAAGCATTTAACAAATATCAACATTATTATTATTATTATCAGTTGTCAGGTTGAACAGAGTCCCTGTCTCTCGTGGGGCTCACAGTTCAGTTAGGATGGAGTCACATTTAATGGGTTTTCCACCTCCTTGGTTCCATCTTAGTGTGGCATGTATCAGGGAGAGACTGAATGAAGTAAGCATTCATGTCTTCCCCCCTTCAAAGCCCTAATTAAGCCTCACCTCCTCCAGGAGGCCTTCCCAGACTAAGCTCCCCCTTTCCTCTGCACCCCCTGCATCGCTCTGACTTGCTGCCTTTGCTCTACTCCCCTATCCCTGCCCCAAAGCACTTGTGTATATATGTACATATCTATAATTCTATTTATTTATATTGATGCCTGTTTACTTGTTTTGATGCCTGTCTCCCCCTTTCTAGACTGTGAGCCTCTTGTGGGCAAGGATCATCTTTCTTTGTTGCTGAATTGTTCTTTCCAAGCGCTCAGTACAGTGCTCTGCACAATGAAGTGCTAAATAAATATGATTGAATGAATGAATGAATGAATGAATTCTTGAACTCACCCCCTTTGCTCTAGCCCCACCCCGCCCCACAGCACTTGTGTATATATGTATATATCTATAACTATATTTATATTGATGCCTGTTTACTTGTTGTGTTGTCTGTCTCCCCCTTTCTAGACTGTGAGACTTCATTCTATCAGTTGTATTTATTGAGCCCTGACTGTGTGCAGAGCACTGGACTAAGCACTTGGAAAGTACAATTTGGCCAAAGATAGCGACAATCCCTATCCAACAACAGGCTCACAGTCTAGAATGGGCAGATGAAGGCTGATAGGGAATTTGATTAAAGTTTACACTATCTTGAAGGGGTTGGACAGGACAAAGAATTGTAGTTCACCATTTCCACAACATCAGTACTGAGTCACCCCCTGCAGCCTGGAGGCCCTTCTGTTTTTGAGGTTGTTTTTGATTGTTGTTTGTGCTGAATATATCCATTAGGCCGTAAACTCCTTGAGAGCGGGGATTGCTTCTATCAAATCTATTGCTCTCTCCCAAGCATTTGGTAGGATCTGGATCTAGTCATCAATCAATCAGTGGTAGTTACTGAGCCCTTACTATGTGAGCACTGAACACTTGGGAATTAGCAGACACGTTGAGGAGGAGCTCAGATATAACACTGATTGACTGATTGCTCCTCACAGAGTAAGTGCTCCTTGCCAAATGTTCATTTCACTTTTTGACTTTCAATTTGACTTCCTCTCCACGCCTCTGTGACGTTTAATTCCCTTAGGTCTGACTCCAGCGACTGCTCCTTTCCATTTACAGTTTCTCATTCGGCTCCGAGATTCACCCAGCCTGACTGCCCAGAGTCTCCTTATGTATCTGCTGTCAGTCATTCGTTCATTCGGTCGTATTTATTGAGTGCTTACTGTGTGCAGAGCACTGTACTCAGTGCTTGGAAAGTACAATTCAGCAACAGATAGAGACAACCCATGCCCAACAACAGACTCACAGTCTAAAAGGGGGAGACAGACAACAAAACAAAACACAACAAGTAGTCAGTCCCCGCTTCCCCTTTATCTAATTTCCACCTGTGTATTCTTTCCTAGCACTTGATGTAATTTCCTGGACAATGTTGTGTCTTATGCTGAGTCGTGTCCGACCCATAGTGATGCCATAGACATATCTCTCCCAGAACTCCCCACCTCCATCTGCCATTGTTCTGATAGTGGATCCATAGAGTTTTCTTGGTAAAAATACAGAAGTGGTTTACCACTGCCTCCTTCCACACAGTAATCCTGAGTCTCCACCCTCGACTTTCTCCCATGCCTCTGCTGCCCAGCACAAGATAGTTTTCACTGGTAGCACATTGCCTTCCACTCTCTGGCCACTGGCCAAACTAGAAATGGAATGGGTATGACTCTACTTGACTCTCCCTCCCATGGTCAAGACTGGTAGAGTACTGGATAGTCTCCAGGTGCAACCGTCACCAAGGCCTGCCGGTCTCACCTTTATAATATCTCCAAGATCTGCCCTTTCCTCTCCATCCAAACGGCTCTCTTACTGGTACAGGCTCTCATAATATCCCGGCTGGATTATCGTGTCAGCCTTCTCTCTGATCTCCCTTCTTCCCGTCTCTCCCCGCTCCAGTCTATTCTTCATTCCGCTGCCCGGATCATCTTCCTGCAGAAACACTCTGGACATGTCACTCTCCTCCTTAAAAACCTCCAGTGGTTGCCTATCAACCTCCACATGAAACAAAAACTTGTCACTCTAGGTTTCAAGGCTCTCCATCACTTTGCCCCCTCCTACCTCTCCTCACTTCTCTCTTTCTCCTACCCAGCCCGCACGCTCTGCTCCTCTGCCGCTCACCTCCTCACCGTCCCCCGTTCTCGCCTATCCCACCGTCGACCCCTGGCCCACGTCCTCCCGCTGTCCTGGAATGCCCTCCCACCTCATCTCTGCCAAACTAACTGTCTTCCCCTCTTCAAAGCCCTACTGAGAGCTCACCTCCTCCAAGAGACCTTCCCAGACTGAAACTGAGCTTCCCCTTTTCCCTCTGCTCCCTCTGCAGCCTCTCTGCCCGTCCCCCTTCACCTCCCCTCATCTTAACCCCCTTTCCCCCCTTTCCCTCTGCTCCTCCCCCCTCCTTTCCCCTCCCCTCAGCACTGTGCTTATTTGCTCAATTGTTTATATTTTTATTACCCTATTTATTTTGTTAATGAGTTGTACATCCCCTTGATTCTATTTACTGCTACTGTTCTTGTCTGTCTCCCCCAGTTAGACTGTAAGCCCATCAATGGGCAGGGATTGTCTCTATCTGTAGCCAAATTGTGCATTCCAAGCACTTAGTACAGTGCTCTGCACATAGTAAGTGCTCACTAAATGCTATTGAATGAATGAAGCTTGAGAGTTGTTTCTGCACATAGTAAGCACTTAAATCTTCCGCTACTACTATTGTTTGGCCTACCCATTTCTTTCCTTATCTGCCTGTCTGCCCCTCTCATTTAAAATATGCCTCCTCTAAACTAGGGACCGTTCATCTATTAGTAGTTGATCACCTCCATTGAACAATGGGGAGAGTGCAGTAGACTTGGGTCTATCCTTGCCCTTGGTGAGTTTACAATTTAATGGGTTGTAAGTGCTCATGGTGAATCTTGCTTGTGTGAGTTACTGTCTTTGTTCCATTCCCCAAGGTTTAGGACTGTGTTTTGCACACAGTAAACACTGACAGTTGTCATAAATGTCAACATATATGGTGGTAGGCTTAAAACTGAGGAAAGTAAAGGCTGTTCCACCCATTATGCGGTAAGCAGATGGAATTTGCTACCACAGGAAGTTTTGTGTGCCAGAAATATGAGTAGATAGGAAAGGTTTGGATAAATGAACAGTTGAGAGGGCACAGTGGATTATTAAAATAAAAACCAGGGATGTAGAGGGAAAGGGAGATGCAAAATGGTTCATTCCTGAATCCTGGAAGGATGTCAAAGAGGCCTACTGCCATTTAATTTCGCCGTGGTTCCTGTTGCTACAACCCGAGACGGATCCGGGGCTGGATGGACAATTGGCTTGTTCCAGTGATGACATTTTAAGTATTTTTTAGGAAAGCATATTCTTAAAAGCTCAGAGAACTAGTAGGAGGGACCCCTATTGTACTCTCCCAAATGCCTAGTACAGTGCCCTGCACACAGTAGGTGCTCAGTAAATGCAATTAACTGACTGACTGACAAGATAGAAAGACATCCTAAGAGCCAAAGTAGTTGATGGAAACTGACTGCACTGCAGGGCGTCCCTAAGGTCTGAAATAAACCATACTAATGTAGAGCCTGAATCCAGAGCTCTGAATCAATCAGTCAACCAGTAGATAGTATTTATTGAGCACCTACTCTGCTCAGAGCAGTCAATCAGTCATATTTGTTGAGTGCTTACTGCATGCAGACCACCGTACTGAGCCCTTGGAAGAGTACAGTGTAAGAGAGTTTTACTGTACTAAGCACTTGGGAGAGTATAATAGAGTTAAAAGACATGATCTCTGCCCTCAAACAGCTTCTTATGGTCTAAAGAGGGAGAAAGACACAAATAATACACAGGTAGAAGAGAAAGGATAAATGAATATAAAGATGAGTAAGTGCTTAATTGGTAAGTTATAACTGTGGTATTTGTTAAGCACTTACTACATGCCAGGCACTATACTAAGCTTTGGGGTAGACAAAAGATAATCGTGTTGACACAATCCATATCCGCATGGGGCTCACAGTCTTCATCCCCATTTTACGGGATAGAGAAGTGAAATGGTTTGCCCAAGGTCACACAGCAGACAAATGGCAGAGCCAGGATGACAACCCAGGTCTTGCTGATTTCCAGGCTCGGTGATATGTCCAGATGTGATATGAGTGTATAAATGTGTTAATTGTTGTGGCACTGCTGAGGTGGTATTTGGTGGATCTGACCTGGGAAGAAGAAAAATTAATTTGGGAGAGCCTTCTAGAGAAGTTGGGCTTTCAGAAGGGCTTTGAAGATGTGAAGAGTGTGAAAGGAAATGTATAGGTGGAAGAGGATGAGCAAGGAGTAAGAGAAATGAGAACAGGGCATATAGAGAAATGAAAGGTGAGTTGTGTATTGTGGGAAAAGAGAGTAAGTGTGGAGGGCCCAGAGAGAAATAGATCAACAATGAATTCTGGAAAGCTATAAGAAGGGGACATTAAGCTATATCAATAACAAAAATCACAAGGAAATAGCATAATTTGGTAGGGGTAAGAGTAGAAAAAATAAAAGCCTGAATGAAGATGCATTTTAAAAAGTATAAACAAAAATTATTCAATCATTTAAATATAATATATAATATATAGTATAATATGTAATATAAAGTAATATAACTTAGGCAAAATGTTTCCCCCCCGTAGATTGAACAATAGGAAATTAACCAACAAGAAACTGCCAACAGGTGGCAATTCTACTTTACTATTTTAAAAAATGATCAAATAGGACTATGTTACAAGAGTAAAAAACTAGCTCTGTGAAAGCTAGGAAAGCAAAACTAGATGAGGGAAATACATAGTTAAAGAATATCTCATAAAAAGTTACATTCAAATCAGTGAGGGCAGTTATGCATCTTGGGTTACTTGTGTAATCAGTGGAGGTAATTGGAGAACATCTAGCCATTATTTTTAAGAACTCAAGGAGAATTAGAAAATATTTAGAAATGGCAATTATTAGGGGCCCACTCTTAAGAGAGAAAAGATGATCTGGTAATTGCCAGCAAGGAGCTTGTCGTATATACCCGGGAATATGCTAGAAGAAATAATCCAATAACCAATTTACATGTGCTAATATTTTCTCCAAATAATCACTTGGCCTTTGGACCACTTAGGCCTTGAGGGCTCAAGGACTCTGCTATGGACTGGGAGGTGTGAGTACCATAGAAATCAATCAGGGAAGGCCTCCAGGAGGCAATGTGATTCCAGAAGGACTTTGAAGATGGGGAGAGCAGTGGCCTGTTGGATATGAAGGGGGCGGTAATTCCGGGTATTGGGTCGTAAGGGGAACGGAGAGGGGAACATTGAGCAAGAGGTCAGTAATGGAAGAGATATGTGTGAAGAACACTGAGTTGGTTGGCTTCATGAAAAACAAAGTATGCCCGCTGGGATGTAGTGGGAAAAGAGAGTGGGTAAGTAGGGGAGGAGAGAGCCGATGGAGGGCCTTAGAGCTGATGGTCAGGAATTTCTTCTTGATGCCAAGAGGGATTGGCAACGATTGGAGGCTTGTAATCATTTGAGAGATATGCACAAAGCATCTTTTAGAAAGATGACTTGATCAGTAGAGTGAACTGTGGACTGGAGAAAGGGAAATCAATAAGGAGGCTGATGAACAGTTAAGCCGAGGTATGACAAATGCTTGGACCAGTGTGGTGACCTGTTAAATGAAGAGGAAGGGGTGGATTCTAGAAATGATATGGAGAAGTGGCATGGTGTAATGGATAAAGTATGGCCTTGGGAGTCAGAAGGTCATGGGTTCTAATCTTGGCTCTGCTGCTTGTCTGCTGTGTGACCTTGGGCAAGTCACTTCACTTCTCTGTGCCTCCAGGACCTCATATTTAAAATGGGGATTGAGACTGTGAGGCCCATGTGGAGCAGGGATTGTGTCCAACCTGATTTGCTGTATCTACCCCAGTGCTTAGTACAGTGCCTGGCACATAGTAAGTGCCTAACAAATTATTATTACGGGCCATCAAGTTGTTTCTGATTCACAGCGACTCCTTGGATATGCTTTCTCCAGAATGTCGTGGATGCCATAATCCGCAACCTTTCTAATGGTTCTTCCATTATTGTTGTTATGGTCTCTTTCCAACTAGCTGCCGTTCTTCCTCTTCCACAGGACTTCCACAAAGTCCTTTTCCCTGGACTTTTCCTAGCATTAGTGTTTTCTCCAGAGAATTAGTCCTCCGGATTATGTGTCCAAAATATGCTAATCTAAGTCGAGTCATTTGGCTTTCCAAAGACGACTTTGGTTTAATTTGCTCTAAAATCCATTTGTTTTTCTTTTGGGCAGTCCATGGTGTTCGCAAAAGCCTTCTCCAATACCACATTTCTAAAGAATCAGTGTTCTTTCTACCCCGTTTTTTCACTGTCCAGCTTTCAGATGCATACAAACATTATTACTATTATTATTATAAAGGACAAGCAGGATTTGGTGACAGACCAAATATAGGGTCAGAGAGGGAGGATTCTAGGATGATGCCAAAGTTATGGTTTCAAAGATGGGAAGGATGATGGTGTTGTCAAGTGTTTTAGGGAACTTAAGGGGAAGAAAAGATGTGAGGTTGAAGATGAAAAGTTCATGTTCAGACTGAGTGCCAATAGGTACATTAATGTAGAGAAGCCCTAGAAGTAGGTGGAACAGCAAGGTTTAGAGAAGGTGAGAGGTTAGAGGTAGCAGGGCAGATTTAGGAGTTATGTGTAGAGAGGTGGTAGTTAAGGCCCCGGGAGAGGATTAACTCCCCAAGGAAGTGAATGTAGTTTGCGAAGAGCGACCAAAACCGAGTCTTAAAGGACAGAACAACAGAAAGGGAGTGGGAGTTGGAGGAAGAGGATCAGACAGAGAGATAAAAAGAAATGCAAGAGAGAACTGCTACAGAGAAAATAAGGTTAGTCAGTATTTCCAGAAAGGAGAAGGGCAACAGAACGGAGTCTTCCTTTAAGACTAAAGTTAGTTGGAGAGTGGGAGTTAAAGGAAAAGGCGACCAAGGAGACGGAGAAGGATTAGAGACGGAGATAAAAGGAAAAGCAAGAGAGAACTGAAACAGAAAATAAGATTAGTCAGTGTTTCCAGGAGAAGGGAGTGGGCTATAGGATTGATGACGCTAAAAGATGGAGGAGGATTAGGGTGAAGTCAGATTTTGCAAGGAGATGAGGATTAGAGACCTTGGAGAGAGTGGCCTCACGATGGAGTGAAGGGGATAGAAAACAGATTGTAGAGAGTCAAGAAGAGAGTTGTAAGAGAGAGAGTGCAAGGGCTGGCTGTTTACAACCCATTCAAGGTGTTTGAACAAGAATGGAAAGAGGGATATGGGGAGAGGGATATGGGGAGAGAGCTACACTATGCGAAGGCAGCTGCATGAAATCCTAATCAGTATAATCATCAGTATAATCCTAATCAGTATAATAGGAAAGTTTGATCTCAGCCTCACTGCTCTTAGGATGCAATGCCAGCTCATCGGTCATTTCCATAGGGTCATTTTTCAAGGGCTCAGTGTCACTTTGTCAATCATATTTATTGGGTGCTTACAGTGTGGGCCAAGGAGTCAGAGGGGCCTGAGTTCTAATCCTGACTTTGTCACATGTCTTTTGTGTGATCTTGGGCAGGTCACCTCACTTCCCTGAGCCTCAGTGACCTCATCTATAAAATGGGGTTTAAGAGTGTGAGCCCCATGTGGGACAGGGACTGAATTCAACCCCATTTGCTTGTATCCACCCCAGCTCTAAGTAATGTGCCTGGCACATAGTATGTGCTTAGCAAATACTACAGTAATTATTATTATTATTGTCAGCATATTGCCATTATTAGAACATATCTAGATGATACTGGGATGTCTTTACAAGAATCTGACAAGCAGGAATCTGGAAAGTAATATTTCTTTTTTATCCAGCCTTGACCACACCATCATTGGAGAGTTGTGTATGGTCAGGATTGTGAGTCCCATATGAACCTTTTCAGCCACAGACACACCCATGGGTGAATTTCACCCATATCCCTTTTGTGTCTTTTGTTCATCCCATTAATATAGAGAATATGGAAAGATTTCAAAAAAGAGCAACAAAAGGGAAATAGGAATTTGGGTTGTTTAGCTTGGAGAAGAAACAGCTAGCAATGCTTATTTTCTAATACGGGCAGTTGGTCCACAAATACAGGGCCTGCATTCTTGCAGAACTCCACCTCGAGTAAAACCTGTGCTATAGTACTCACCCATTCTGATGCTGCTTTTATGAGCCCAAGCTATTTCTTCCAATTTCAAGGATTCACATACCCTTATTATGTAACAGCGCTGCGCAAAATATGTCGTGAAAATGCATATACATATCTTTATATTCTGCCATCTCTTCTATGGGTAACTTATTTTAATGTCTGTCTCCGCCCTCTAGGCTGTAAGCTCCTTGAGGGCAAGGATTAAGTCCACCAACCTTATGGTATTATACTCTCTCAAGCACCTGGTACAGTGTCCAGTACACAGGAAGTGCTCTATAAATACAGATTTTGTTGGAATATAGGGAAGACCTTGATTGTGAAGGTGACAAAACACAGAAACACAGGAACAAGCCAGTGAGAGAAGTTGAAGAGGTTTCACCCTTGGAAATCTTTGTGAAAGGACCATATGTTCAGGAAGCCCAAGGGCAGGGGATTGGATCCAAAGACTTCATGACTTCTTCCTTTTTGATCCTGGAATTTGCTCTGAATGTTGGCAGGTCATGTGTCTGTCCAGGACTAAAGAGCCCGGCTTGGGCCGATATTCTTGTGAGAAGCAGTGTGGCTTAGTGGCTAGATCATGGGCCCGGGAGTCAGAAGGACCTGAGGTCTAAACCCCACTCTACCACTTGTCTCTTGTATGGCCTTGGGCAAGTCAGTCACTTCTCTGTGTCTCAATTACTTCATCTGTAAAATGGGGATTAAGACTGACTGTGAGCCGTATATGGGACAGGGACTGGGTCCAACCTGATTAACTTGTATCTACTCCAGTGCCTAGAACAGTGCTTGTCAACTAATAAGTGCTTAACAAGTACCATAATTATAGTTATTGTTATTCTTGTCAATTTCAGAGTGTGGTTATTGTTAGATGCTTAACTCTGTCCTTGAATTGTCTGCAATGATTAAACTGGAGGTTATGGTAGGGATTGCTCTCAAATAGAAGTAGTAAAAGTCTGAAAGCGGATAGATCGTGGACCTGGGAGTTGGAAGGTCATGACTTCTAATCCCAGCTTCTCCACGTGTCTGCTGTGCGACCTTGGGCAAGTCACTTCACATCTCTGTGCCTCAGTTACCTCATCTCTAAAAAGGGGGATTAAGAGGGTGAGGCCAATGTGGGACAGGAACTGTGTCCTACCTGATTAACTTGTGTCTCTCTCAGTACTTAGAACAGTGCTTGGTGCATAATAAGCACTCAATAAGTACCATTATTATTATTTATTAAGTGCTCACTGTGTGCAGAGCACTGTAGTAAGCGCTGGGAAAAATACATAGGTGGCCTTCCACAGACTCAGTGTGAAAAGGAAGGGTTTGGTGACAGACACGATAGGCAAGACAGTATAAAAACACAGAGCTCAACTAATCTGGTGAGTGGCATCTCAGGGTGCTGCCTGGACATCAGGAGTGCAGGCCCAGCTGAAGTTCCTAACTCTAAAATTTGGAGAGGCTTCACACTGTCTCTTCTTCAATCCCTCTCAGTCCTGGATTCTCAGGGCTTCTCAGTACAGGGGCCCAGAGTGTCATGATGGGAAACGGGTCAGGCTTCCCTGTGGTTTCATTCAGCAGTCCAGTGTAGGGGAAGGCTGAGGGCTTGTCAAACCCGGAAAATGTCAATCTGAGGCTTGAACTCGATCTAATATCCCTTAGAGCCCTGGCCTACGATTCTAATCTTATTCTGGCTAATTCTGGCTCTGCCACTTGTCTGCTTGTCTTCTGTGTGTCTCAGTTACCTCATCTGCAAAATGGGGATTAAATCCTCCTGGCTTGACTTAGACTGTGAGCCCTATGTGGGATACGGACCGTGTCCAACCTAATTATCTTATATCTAATAGCACTTAGGACAGTGCTTGCCACATAATAAGCCCTTATTCAATAACACAAAAACACAATTGGACAGTCAAAATAAGGTGATGGAATATATGTCAAAAGAAACGGTGTAAGTGGGATAGAGAATACTTTTCCATAGCAATACAAAGGACACTGTCCTGGGTCCCCGATCTATTTCAATGGAAGTGAAGTCATCATAGTCTCACTCTCATAGTTTGACAATGGAACCTCTCTTTGGTGAAAGTTTTTTTGGTAATTATGTGGAAATGTGCTTCAGCTGGGAAATGACTGACTTCTAGTGTTTTCTAATTATAACTGACTCCATTATTATAACCATCTGTGTCGCAATCATTCAGCCTTATTTTTGTTAGCAATTTTCAACTCTAAACTAGAGATATACTCCTGGCTAAAGCTCTCCATTTCATGTCTTAGAGATGCCTATTCGTTTATTTTTCATCAAAGTTGTTTTTTTACTTTATTCCAAGTGTCAATGAAGCACAAAAGATGAATGTTGTGATCTAAGCCATCACTATTTTCCACAACTCAAGCATGTATCAGATGCAGATGGTGAGGAATCCAAAAAAGATACTTTCAGTAAGGGTCATTATTGAGTCTGGAAAGTAGCAGTCACATAAGTGTAAACATGATACTTATCATTGAATGAGTGAAATGAATGATAGCACTTCTCATTCTTACGAAAATTTTGGCATGTGAATTATAAATGAAGTTACATTTAAAAAGACATACTGCAGGGATATTTAGAAATATACGGTAAGAGTTTAAAACATTAGGGAAGCAGCTTGGCCTACTGGAAAGAGCCTGGGCCTGGGAGTCAGAGGACCTGGGTTCTAATCAGTCTTTGCCACTTGCCTGCTGTGTGACCTTGGGTAAGTCACTTAACTTATTTTTGACTTTGTTCCCTCAGCTGTAAAATGGGGATTCAATACCTGTTCTCCCTCTTACTGTGAACCCCAACTGAGACTATGTACAACCTGATTAGCTTGTATCTATCCCAGTGCTCAGCATAGTACTTGGCATAGAGTAAGCTTAACAAATACCACAATAATAATGATAATAATGACACCACCACAACAAAGCTCAGCTTTTTTGTGAGCACACTGTGGCTGAGACACTGGGTCCTCAATTGGCGGTTTCAGCCACACATATAGTCATGGGTGGTTTTCAGCATGAGTGGTATCTTCTCTGTGTATAAAGAGCACCTCCATAGATAGTCATACTTAATGATATTCAAGCTTAAAAGTGCCATCACTCTTGTTTCTCTTCCCTTCTCTCATGTCTCTGCTGGCTCTTCAGTGTCAAAGGTAATTTTCCTCCCCCGCTAGGCAGGAAAATGTGTAGAACCTGGAAGTTTCAGTTTCTACACATGTAATATTAGGCTAATAAGGTTGTTATATTATTAATAAAACAATAATGAGATAATATATAATAATGAAAAAATAATAATTGTGCTATTTGTTAAGGACTTACTATGTACCAAGAACTATATTAAGCTCTGGGGTAGGTACGAGGTCAGATTCCTATTCCAGTTAGGGTTCGCAATCTAAGTAGAAATGACAACAGGTACTGAATCCCCATTTTGCAGATGAGGAAACTGTGGCACAGAGAAGTTAAGTAACTTGCGCAGAGTTTCATAACTGAAAAGCGGCTGAGCCATGATTAGAACCCGGGTCTTCTCACTCCCAGGTCTCTGCTCTTTCAACTCTGCCATGTTGCTGTTGTGGATACTGATTGAGAAAATGAGTTCATTTTGTCCCTTCAAATCCAGAAGGGAATTGGCTACATCGTGCCATCCCTGGAGTGGAGAGAAATGGAGTCTCCACCTCTCTTCCCCACCACCCCTGGATTCTTTGGAGTGGTCCACCTTTCATTCAGGGCTCCAGGTAGCCATTTTGCTGCTGCAGAAAGCACATGCCTAGGGGTGCAGTGATGGAAAAAAGCTTCTTCTTTGCATTGATTTTCAGTGCTTAGAAACATGGGTTTGGGGACAGAGACATATGAAGCAAGGGGCATTAGAGCAACTTGGTCTCTAGTTCTGTCCTTCCAAGGACTTGCCCTGCCCAGCTCATACTTCACATTGAGAAACAAAGACAATACCAAACAGCCAGCCTTAAAAGCACTCTAGCTATATGCCATGGAGGAGGAATATTCTTATTTTCCAGCTGACCAAAGGGATAAAAATCATAGAATTCACCAGAGTTTCTTGGGTAAATAACAGAGAAAAATCATGGTCAGAAGCTTGATTCTCTCTTTTGTGTAAGGAATTCAAGTTTCCCAGGTGGAAAGAGTAGAAGAACCTTTTTTACCCATTTACTACCTTCTGCTGGGAAAAAAGGAAAAAGGAGCTAGTTGTGTAGGAGTCAGACTCCTGCTAACTGAAGACTCCAGTCTCCCACTGTGAACATACTCCTATGTTGAGAGCAGTGGGGCCTAGTGGAAAGAACTTGGGCCTGGGAGCCAGAGGACCTATGTCCTCTGTTGTAATCCCAGATCCACCACTTGTCTGCTGTGTGACCTTGGGTGAGTCATTAAACTTTTTTTATGATATTTCATTCATTCATTTCTTCAGTCGTATTTATTAAGCGCTTATTGTGTGCAGAGTACTGTACTAAATGCTTGGAAATACAATTCAGGAACCAATAGAGAAAATCCCTACCCAACAACGACAGTTAGCTACAGTGCCCAAAAATAAACGAGGTGGGTAGAATGAGGTGCTGGCTGAACCAGAGCGTGTATATGCTTTCTCCTGCCTTCTTGCCTTCTGGAGGAGAGGAAATGAGGAATTAGGTGGGCCAAACATTCAGGATCTGCCATTGACAGAGAGAGAGAGAGATAAATACCCTGTGTCTCTGAGAGACATTGTATCTGGCAGTGAGCTATTACCAGTGATGGTGGATTAAGTGTTTTTGGGACCCTAGTCTCCCAGGCTTTCTGTGAGAAGCAGACTGGAAATATAGCCCCAAGCACATGTGTGAGCCTGTCAGCAATCAAATCAAACTTTCTTCCCCGGGGGCGGGTGAGCTGATAGCAGAAGTGGAATTTCACTGTTACTGTTATACAGCAACAATTTTGCTATTTATGAAGAAAAGTGATGTGGGGAGAATGGGACTTTTCATCTCCCTCTGCTTCTGCTTACCTATTTGGGGACCAAGGTCAGTCTGGAGGGAGATAAGGAACCTGGACTGAGACATTTCATCATCTCTCTCTGCTTCTTCTTGCTTGTCTTTTTTTTAATAGCATTTGTTAAGTGCTTATTATGTAATAGACATTATACTAAGCACTGAGATAATAGTAATTGTGATATTTGTTAAGCAATTACTTATTCCAGGGACTGTTCTAATCAGGTTGAACACAGTCCCTGTTTCACATAGGGCTCCCAGGCTTCATCTCCATTTGACAGTGAGGTAACTGAGCTTCCCCTTTTCCCTCTGCTCCCTCTGCTGCCTCTCTGCCCCCCCATTCACCTCCCCTCAGCTAAGCCCCTTTTCCCCCCCTTTCCCTCTGCTCCTCCCCCTCTCCCTTCCCCTCCCCTCAGCACTGTGCTCATCTGCTCATTTGTATATATTTTTATTACCCTATTTATTTTGTTAATGGGATGTACAACCCCTTGATTCTATTTATTGCTACTGTCTTTGTCTGTCTCCCCCGATTAGACTGTAAGCCCGTCAATGGGCAGGGATTGTCTCTATCTGTTGCCGAATTGTACATTCCAAGCGCTTAATACAGTGCTCTGCACATAGTAAGCGCTCAATAAATACTATTGAATGAACTGAGGCATAGGGAAGTGAAGTGACCTGTCCAAGGTCGCAGAATAGACAAGAGGCAGAGCTGCATTTAAGACCCATGTCCTCTGTCTCCCAGGCCCATGCTCTATCCACCAGGCCACACTGCTTGGGCCCAGGGTCAGCCCGGAGTGAGACAAGGGACCTGGAATGGGACATTTCCTGCTTCTTCTACTCCCTTGTCCTGTGGCCAGGGTCAGTCTGGAGGGAGACAAGGGACTTGGAATCAAGACGCCAGAAGGCTGCAGATTTGGCAGATGCTGAAATCTTTGAGCCGCGAGGGGTGGTGATGGAAGCAGGAAGGGAGGAGGTTGCTGGCCAGCCTTGTCTCGCTCGATCCCACAGATTCGCAAGGGGAGCCGTGCCACCAGGAAATGGCTTGGCTTGGCTGGGTCGACGGCTCCCTCACTCTGACCGTGTCTGAAAAGAGGCCCGACCTGAGCTCTTTGCTGATCTGGAAGAATGCTAGATGTTTTGAACAGCAGCAATCTGGTCCAGTCAGGAAAACTGCTCATTGCTGCCTTGGAAATGGCCAACCGGCTCACAGAAACTAGTAGCCCCAGGGCAGCAGAAAGAGGATTTCATTGCCTTTCAGGGAAACAGGACCATGCTAAAGGTCTCTGATATGGAGATGGTCATTCACTCGTATTTATTGAGCACTTACTGTGGCAGAGCACTATACTAAGTTCTTGGGAAGCAATATAACAATAACAATATAACAATAAACAGACACATTCCCTGCCCACAATGCACTTACAGTCTAGAGGGGGAGACCGACTTTAATATAAATGACAGATATATGCATAAGTGCTGTGTGGCTGGGAGGGGGGATGAATGAAGGGAGGAAGTCAGGGCGAGGCAGAAGAGAAAGGGAGAAGAAGAGAGGAGGGCTGATTCAGGGAAGACCTCTTGGAGGAGATATGCCTTCAATAAGGCTTTGAGCGGGGAGAGAGTAATTATCTATCAGATTCAAGGAAAGAGGGCATTCCAGTCCAGAAATAAGCATGTAAGGTACCAATACAATTCTGACTTTCAACCCAGAGTGTTGACCTCCCAGATCTTTTCAGAAGGTGGCCGTCTGGCTGGGAAAAGTTCAGCAGAGAATCTAAGTCAGGTTTTAGGAAGCTGGCCTCCTCTTAGCTGCCTGAGAGAACCTATTGTTCGCTCTTGTCTGGGACCAAGAAGGAGATATCAGCTTCCTCCATTTCCCTCCTGGGTGACTTTGGGCAAGTCACTGTGCCTCAGTTTCCTCATCTATGAATGAGGATTAAATACTCATTTTCTCACTCCCTTAGGCTGCGAGCCCTAGGTGGGACAGAGACTATGTTTAATCTGATTGTATTGTATCTACCTGCTGTGAGTCACCACTCAGAAGTGACAGTCAAGGACTTCAGAAAGATTAAAAGGAGGAAAATCCACTTGCTAGGATGAGATGTACTTTACAGAGTCCAATTCTCCTGATACATAGGCTCCTCCCCAAAAGTTTTGGGACCTTTGAGATTCTGCAGTGACCTTTCACTCAATCCTTTCCTGCCTTAACTCTGCCCTCTCCTCCGCCAGGCAAAGCTTCTTCTCCTCCCTCATCGACACCCATGCCCGTCACCCCCGCCGATTGTTCCGGACCTTTAACTCTCTCCTTAGGCCCCCTGTTCCTCCCCCTCCCCCATCTCTCACCCCCAATGATCTGGCCACCTATTTCCTCACGAAAATCAACACGATCAGGTCTGAGCTCCCCAAAGTCACCCCTCCGCCTCTCCCCTCCCCCCCACCAACCCCCTCCCCTACTTTCCCATCCTTCCCTGCAGTATCCTCAGAGGAGATCTCCTCCCTCCTCGCAAGTGCCACCCCCTCCACCTGCGCCTCGGACCCCATTCCCTCTCACCTTCTTAAAACCATCGCCCCGCCCTCCTCCCTTCCTTAACTTCTATTTTTAACCACTCAATCTCCAAGGGCTCCTTCCCCTCTGCCTTCAAACATGCCCACGTCTCCCCCATCCTAAAAAAACCCGCTCTTGACCCCACTTCCCCCTCCAGTTATCGTCCTATCTCCCTACTACCCTTCCTTTCCAAAATCCTAGAACGAGTCATCTACAATCGATGCCTAGAATTCCTTAACTCCCATTCTCTCCTAGACCCCCTCCAATCTGGCTTCCGTCCCCTCCACTCTACCGAGACTGCTCTCTCTAAGGTCACCCGTGACCTCCTTCTTGCCAAATCCAATGGCTCCTACTCCATTCTGATCCTCCTTGACCTCTCTGCTGCCTTTGACACTGTCGACCATCCCCTCCTCCTCCATACCTTATCTCACCTTGGCTTCACGGACTCTGTCCTCTCCCGGTTCTCCTCTTACCTCTCTGGCCGATCATTCTCGGTCTCCTTCGCTGGAGCCTCCTCCCCCTCCCATCCTTTAACTGTTGGAGTTCCTCAAGGGTCAGTTCTTGGCCCTCTTCTGTTCTCCATTTACACTCACTCCCTCGGTGAACTCATCCGCTCTCACGGCTTTGACTACCATCTCTACGCAGATGACACGCAGATCTACATCTCCGCCCCTGTCCTCTCCCCCTCCCTTCGGGCTCGCATCTCCTCCCGCCTCCGGGACGTCTCCACCTGGATGTCGGCCCGCCACCTAAAACTCAACATGAGCGAGACTGAGCTCCTCATCTTCCCTCCCAAACCCGGTCCTCTCCCAGACTTCTCTATCACCGTGGATGGCACGACCATCCTTCCCGTCTCTCAGGCCCGCAATCTCGGTGTCATCCTTGACTCGTCCCTCTTGTTCACCCCACACATCCTATCCATTACCGAGACCTGCCGGTTTCACCTCTACAATATCGCCAAGATCCGCCCTTTCCTCTCCACCCAAACGGCTACCTTACTATTACGGGCTCTCGTTATATCCCGGCTAGACTACTGGGTCAGCCTTCTCTCTGACCTCCCTTCCTCCTCTCTCACCCCGCTCCGGTCTATTCTTCACTCCGCTGCCCGGCTCATCTTCCTGCAGAAACGATCCGGGCATGTCACTCCCCTTCTTAAACAACTCCAGTGGTTGCCTATCGACCTCCGCTCCAAACAAAAACTCCTCACTCTAGGCTTCGAGGCTCTCCATCACCTTGCCCCTTCCTACCTCTCCTCCCTTCTCTCTTTCTACCGCCCACCCCGCACCCTCCGCTCCTCCGCCGCCCACCTCCTCACCGTCCCTCGGTCTCGCCTATCCCGCCGTCGACCCCCGGGTCACGTCCTCCCGCGGTCCTGGAACGCCCTCCCTCCTCACCTCCGCCAAACTGATTCTCTTTCCCTCTTCAAAACCCTACTTAAAAATCACCTCCTCCAAGAGGCGTTCCCAGACTGAGCTCCTCTTCCCCCTCTACTCCCTCTGCCATCCCCCCTTTACCTCTCCGCAGCTAAAGCCTCATTTTCCCCTTTTCCCTCTGCTCCTCCACCTCTCCCTTCCCATCCCCACAGCACTGTACTCGTCCGCTCAACTGTATATATTTTCGTTACCCTATTTATTTTGTTAATGAATTGTACATCGCCTCGATTCTATTTAGTTGCCATCGGTTTTTACGAGATGTTCTTCCCCTTGACGCTGTTTATCGCCATTGTTCTCGTCTGTCCGTCTCCCCCGATTAGACTGTAAGCCCGTCAAACGGCGTGGACTGTCTCTCTGTTGCCGACTTGTTCATCCCAAGCGCTTAGTACAGTGCTCTGCACATAGTAAGCGCTCAATAAATACTATTGAATGAATGAATGAACTCAATCATATTTACTGAGGGCTTACTATGTACAGAGCACTATACTAAGCACTTGGGAGAGTACAGTATAACAACATAACAGTCGTATTTCCAGGCCTCAGTGAGCTTACTGTATAGAAGGCAGGAAAGACATTGATGTAAATGAATAAATAATGGATATGTCCATATGTGATGTGGAGCTGAGGGTGGGTCGAATAAAGGGAGCAAGTCAGGACAATGCAGAGGGAGTGGGAGAAGAGGAAAAGAGGTCTTAGTCAGGGAAGGCCCCTTGGAGGAGATGTGCCTTCAGTAAAGCTTTGAAGGGCGGGGAGAGTCATTGTCTGTCAGATATGAGGAGAGAGAACGTTCTAGGCCAGAGGCAGGATGTGGGCAAGGAGTCAGCGGCAAGAAAGTTGAGATGGAGAAAGAGTGAATAGGTTGGCATTAGAGGAGCAAAGTGTGTGGCCTGGGTTCTAGTAGGAGAGTAGCAAGGTGAGGTAAGAGGGGGAAAATTGATTGAGTCCCGGAGGGTTCATTGAGGAAGGTGTCAGTGCTTATTGCGCCAGAGGGAAGCGTCTGGGTGGGCAGCCGGCTCCTAGGCGAAGGCAGGAGGAGCTGTTGCTGAGCTAGCAGAGCAGAGGAGCTGGAGGCCACACCAGGAGGTCAGACCCCTGCCGGCTCCCCTCTCCCCGCCCTCCCTCAAACTCTCCTTAGTCGATAGAGCCCGGACCTGGAGTCAGAAGGACCTGGGTTCTCATCCCGGCTCCACCACTTATCTGCTGTACGATATTGAGCAAGGGTCTTCACTTCTCTGTGCCTCGGTTCCCTCATCTGTAAAATGGGGATTAAGATTGTGAGCCTCATGTGGTAAGGACACTGCATCCAACCCAATTTGCTTGTATCCATCCCAGCATTTAGTACAGTGCCAGGCAAATAGAAAGCACTTAAAAAATACCACAGTTGTTATTAATATTATTATCCCAAGGAAGCCTCCCTTTGGCCTGCTGGGAATTTCCCAGCCAGATCCATGGCTTTAAACCAGTTTAGGAGGAATTTCTGCTTTTGACCTTAGAGATTTTTCCAGGCAGTCCATATTTCATTCTGTTGCTCTGATCGTTTTTCTACAAAATCATTCAGGACATGTCACCCTGCTCCTGAAAAAACTCCAGTGGTTGCTCATCCTCCTCTGCATCAAACAAAAACTCCTCACCCTTGGTTTTAAAGCACTCTACCATCTTACCCCCTCCTACCTCACTTCGCTTCTACAACCCAGCCCATACATTTCACTCCTCTAGTGTTAACCTTCTCAGTGTGTCTTGCTCTCGCCTGTCTCATCACCTACCCCTGGCCCACAGCCTGCCTCTGGCCTGGAACACCCTCCCTCCTCAAATCCCACAGACAATTACACTCCCCCTCTTTCAAAACCTTATTGAAGGCACATCTCCTCCAAGAGGCCTTCTCAGAGTAGGCCTCCCCTTTCCTTTTCTCCCTGCTGCTTCACCCTGACTTGCTCCCTTTGTTCTTGCCCCCTGAAAGCCCCACAGCCCTTATGTACATATCTGTTATTTATCTATTTGTACTGATGTGTCTTCCCCCTTCCAGACTGCAACCATTGTGGATAGGGATTGTGTCTGTTTACTGTTGTATTGTATTTTCCCAAGCACTTAGTACAGAAGTGAGAAGCACTTAGAGAAGCAGCATGGCTCAGTGGAAAGAGCCCAGGTTGGGAGTCAGAGGTCGTGGGTTCTAATCCTGGCTCAGCCGCTTGCCAGCTGTGAGACTTTGGGCAAGACACTTAACCTCTCGGTGCCTGAGTTACCTCATTTGTAAAATGGGGATTAAAACCGTGAGCCCCACGAGGGACAACCTGATCACCTTGCATCCCCCAGCGCTTAGAACAGTGCTTTGCACATAGTAAGCGCTTAACAAATACCACCATTTATTTTTTATTTTACAGTACTCTGCACACAATAAGTGCTCAATAAATACGATTGAATGAATGAATGGCCCCACTTCTTCCGGCCAGTCAACCCAGCCATTGACTTTTTACCCCTTTTTACAGATGAAGTAACTGAGGTTTAGAGAAGTGAAGTATCTTGCCCAAGGTCACACAGCAGACAGGTGTCAGAGCAGGGAATAGAATCCATGACCTTCTGTGTCCCAGACCCATGCTCTTTCCAGTAAGCCATGCTGCTTCTCTAGACTGTGAAATTGAGAAACTAAGACTTAAGAAGGCAAGAGGTGGGACCGGGACTAGAACTCAAGTTTTCTAGTTCTTATTTCTGTGCTCTTTCCATTAGGCAACACTGCCTTCTTTGAATATCTCCTCCTGAAACTGGAAGGGCTTTCTGAATGCGCTCATGGATATCAGTGATTTAGGGAACAGAGGATGCAGTTCCAAGAACCAAAATTTCAAGCCATTGCCTCCTTTCTGTTTGGATTGTTGCTAGGTGCCGTGTTTCCTAGTGAACCACAGACTTGCAATCAATTACCCAAGGCCACATCCTGCCCTCAGAAGAATGATCCTCATGGATCCTGACCGTCCATCATTAGCCTGGAAAGTAAATTCCTTGACCCCTATAAGAGTTAACGGAGCAAGCCCTGAAAAGCAGCAAGGTCCCGTAGAAATAGCACTGGCCGGGGAACCAGAGGACCTGGGTCCTAATCCCAGCTCTGCCGCTTGCCTGCTGCGTCACTTTGAACAAGTCACTTCACTTCTCTGTGCCTCAGTTACTTCATCTGTAAAATGGTGATTAAGATGGTGAGCCACAGGTGGCAAATGGACTGTGTCCAACCTGATTAGCTTGTATCGACCCCAGATCTTATTACAGTGCGTGGCACAAAGTAGGAGACTAACAAATACCATTAAAAAAAAGGCCCGAATGATAGATTGGACAATTGGTTTTCCATTGTTCTCTCAGTTCAAGGAAGATTCTTCCAAGCAGGGAAGGCTCATGTGTGAGCCACATGGATGCCCTGGAGAAACTTCCCGCTGGAAAATGATCGTATTGGAATGATGATTGCATCCTTACAAGTCTTTGTTAGGGCAGGACGGCCAACAAAATCACTCGCTAGAAACCCTTACTCAGCTATATTCCTGCCGCTGTGTGGTTTTCTGTTTGTGCATATGTCCTCCTCTTTGTGGTCTGCTTCTCCGACTTCTGACTCATGCCCGAGGGATTATGCTGGCAACACCACAGGCTAGGGGTAAGGTTAGAGTGCCGATCCAGGAGTCAGGAGAGGGTTGTCATTTCGCAGATGATCTCAAGGTAAAGGCAAAAGGGTAATTTAGTCCCTGGTATCTGTCCATATCTTGGGATTCCTGGTTTTAGTTTTTTCTTCTTTTTCGGAGCTCAGGCTCAGCAAAATGTGGAACAGTATTCTAGGTGGTGATGTGGTCTAAGGCATAGATAACGGGGCCGTGAGAAATGGCAGAAGGAGTTCCTGTCTGGAAACCCCTGTAAACCTTTTGTGACCTTGGGCACGTTGGCTCAGTCAGCAACACATGCAGGATCTGGCTTTAACTCTCCTTGCTGCCTTCCAGACAGGGATCGTCAGATCCTTCCAGCATGGCATAGCGGATAGAGCACAGGCCATGGAGACAAGGTCGTGGGTTCTAATCCCGGCTCTGCCACTTGTCTGCTGTGTGACCTGGGGCAAGTCTATTCACTGCCCCTCAGTTCTCTCATCTGTAAAATGGGGATTGAAACTGTGAGCTCCAAGTGGGACACGGACTGTGTCCAACCCGATTTGTTTGTTTCCATCCAGTGCTTAGTACAGTGCCTGGCACATAGTAAGTGCTTAACAAATGCCATGACTTATTATTATCATCATTATAATCATTATTATTCTCTCCTCGACACCTTTCATTTCAGTTCCCAAATGCCCCGTCAGCCCTTCTCTGCTTCTCAGCTCTCCCACCTTCCCATGGTGTGGCTGTCTGTTTAGTGTTTGAGAGGGAAGCGTGGTCTAATGGAAAGAGAGTCAGGCTGGGAATTGATGACCTGGGTTCCAGACCCAACCCCACTGCAGGCCTGCTGCGGAACTTTGGATAAATTCTTAACCTCTCTGTGCCTTGGTTGCTTCATCTGTAAATTGAGCATAATAATTCCTCCCTCTCCCTCATGGGGACTTGAGGAGACTCAAATAAAATAACTGTTATGCAAGTCCTTTGGTAAAATGATAATAATGATACTTTTAAGCACTTACTATGTGCCAAGCACTGTTCTAAGCACTGGGATGGAAACAAATTACTCAGGTTGGACCCAGTCCCTGTCCCCAATTGGGATCTCACTCTTATTCTGCATTTTGTACAGATGAGTTAACTGAGGCCCAGGAAAGTGAGGTGACTTGCCTAAAGTCATACAGACAGGTGGTGGAGCCTGGATTAGAACCCATGACCTTCTGACTCCCAGGCCTGTGCTCTATCCATTACATCATGCTGCTTCTTCTCCGCAGATTATTATTTAGGAGATGTCTGGCCTCAATCTCAATTAGAAAGTAATGATAATAATAGTAGTATTTGTTAAGCACTTACTGTGCACCAGGCACTGTTCTATGCTCTGGGACAGGTACAAGAAAATCAGGTTGGACACAGTCTCTGTGTCACAGAGAAACAGTGAGGCTTAGTGGATAGAACAAAGGCCTGGGAGTCAGAGGTCATGGGTTCTACTCCTAGCAATGCCATTTATCTGCTGTGTGACCTTGAGCAAGTCACTTCACTTCTCTGGGCCTCAGTTACCTCATCTGGAAAATGAGATTTAAGAGTGTAAGCCCTATGATGGAACAGGGACTGACTACCTTGTATTTACACCAGTGCTTAGAACAGTCTTTGCAGTTAATAAGAGCTTGACAAATACCAAAATTATTATTAATTATTATTATGATTACATTACAGGGTTCCCAGTCGTAATTCCCATTTTACAGATGAGGTAACTGGGACACAGAGAAATGAAGTGAGTTGCCCAAGGTAAAGAGTAGACCGTGAGAGAGATGAGATCAAGGTACAATCAATTAATGGTATTTATTGAGCGCTTACTGTCTACAAAGCACCATACTAACTGTTTAGTATAGTAAGTGGGTTGGTGTAAGAGGAGCCGTGTGTGGGTTATGGTATAGTAGGAAATCAGCAAGGTAAAGTATGAAGGGGAGAGCTGATTATGTGCCTTAATAGTGATTTTTTTTTCTGGAATCTGTTGAGCACTTACTATGTGCCAGGCACTGTTCTAAGCACTGGAGTAGATACAAGCTAATCAGGTTGGACACAGTCCATGTACCACATGGGGCTCGATCTCCATTTTTCAGATGAGAGAACTGAGGCACAGCGAAGTGAAACGACTTGCCCAAGGTTACACAGCAGACCAGTCGTAGAGGCAGGATTAGTAACCAGGTCCTCCTGACTCCCAGGCCCATATTCTATCTAGGCCGTGCTGCTTTTCTATGAGGGTAAGGAGTTTCTGTTTGATGTGGAGGTGGATAGGCAACCATTGGAGGTTTTTGAGGAGTTGGGAAATGTGGACTAAGTGATTGTTCAGAAAAATGATCTGGGCAACAGAATGAAATGTGGACTGGAGTGGGAGAAACTGCAGGCAGGGAGGTCAGCGAGGAGGCTGATGCAAGCTAGGAGAAACATTTTCCCCCTGCCTTGGAAGGGGCAGTTTACAACATTGTTCCATCTACATTTCTTTCCTTAGGACATTCTTGCTCAAAGAGAGCTATCTCCATCTTGATGGCAGTGTGCCATCTGGGTGTGTCAATCAAGCAGTCATATTTACTGAGTAGTTACTGTGTGGAGAGCACTGTCCTAAGCGCTTGGGAGAGTACCTCACAACAATATAATAGACACATTCCCTGCCCACAGTGAACTTGACTCCCAGTTTTCAGCTGGGATGCAGCATTGTCTGAGGTTTCGTTTACCACATCCTGAAACACTTCCCCTGACTTCCTTGCTTTCAGTTTCCCAATTTCAGCACTCCATACCACAGCCGTTTGGTTGTCCTTCAGTTAATTTCTCTCCCATGTCTCACCCACTGTAGCTGTGTTAAGGTGTCCGCTGTGTAACCTTGGGCAAGTCACGTCGCTTCTCTGTGCCTCAATTTCCTCATCTATACACAGGACAGGGACTGTGTCCAACTTGATTTTCCTGTATCCAACCCAGTGCTCAGTACAGTGCCTGGTATCCTATAAGGTCAATCTGAGGAGTTTCTCCTCACTTGGTTATACCTGAATCATATGTACTTCTAGGTTTGTAATCAGGGATGGGCCAGAGTGGAGAACCAACCAAGATATCTATAACCATTTGGCCTAAGACTCCTCTCATAAAAGCCTCCGGTGGGGGTGATGCCAACAGATCAATAGATCAGATACCCATCTCAACTATACCCCTCTGTCCCTCTTCAACAGCAAGGGGTTGGCATAACTTTAAGGCCAGATTCCATCCTCATCTCTATTCCTCTTAAACAGCCAACAAAGCTTCCCATTAGGTCCCGTGAGTGATATTTCACCGGATCAGCCGGATCAATTAAGGGCTGAAGGCATGTCTAAAAATAACCAAGGTGGCATACCAGTATGTACCAGGGTAGCCAGACCAAAAAAAAAAAACAACCCAAAATTATTGCCAATTAAAAGTGGAGCCAGATTCTGCTACCTAGACAGCACACTGACCTATGATGCGATGATAGGGAAATAGAAAACACAGTCAAAAAGACCAGCACATCCTCTGGGAGATTGTTAGACTGTGATGGCAGCATGAAAATGAGGCTCCAGACCAAACTAAGAGTCCACAGAGCTATAGTATTGTCCAACCTGTGCTATGGCTGTGAGACTTAGACCATATCCTGACAGCACATCTGCCTTCTTGAACAATTCTACCAGCCTTACTCATACATCACACTCAGTATCAAATGGCAAGACAAGATCACAAGCAATGTAGTTCTGAACTGGTTAGCCTCCTAGCACCAAAGCTATGTAATGATGGTATTGTCCTGGTGAGTTTGTAACTGCTCTCTGCTCTATCCTAGTTCTTCCTCTTGCTTTCATTAACTGTATGACATTAGTGTCTGTTTCTCTCTGTCAATTGTATATCCCTGGAGGGCAGGGTATTAGTGTCTTCTATTACCATATTCTACCTTTGCGCTCAATAAATGCCACTGATCAGTTGATTGTTTGAGCATCTGCTGTGTGCACAGCACTTTACTGAGCAATTGAATAAGTACAGTAAAGATAAAAGGCAGGGGTCTTGCTCTCAACCACTATCCAATCTGTTAGAGAGGACCAGAATGATATTAAATTCATTAAGCCAGAAAAACAATTATAACCCGTCTTTCTCTTTTCAGGTCTGGAAGTGTGAGACACCACTGGACTGAAATTTACTCCTTTGTTGAAAGCTTGGCTGAAAAGTTCATAAGGTACAATTTTCCCGAGAAGGAGATTTAACTTTTCCAAATGTAAAGTCTGTTTCCTCTTTCAAGCCGGAGGGGTGTGGGTTCCTGGTTTGCATCGGCTGGATCCATCTGGATCCATCGAGGCAAGAAGGGAGAGCAGAATGAGGGCATTATCATACTGAGAAAGCCTTTCTCAGTTCTGAAATCAGTTTATACTTTTGTGACCTCTTTTGTTGATGTCATAAGGAATTTGTGTGTGTGTGTGTGTGTGTGTGAGAAATCGATTGGGTGTGTGTTCGCTTTTAACCATCTTTTCTGGGGAAGTGTATTAGCAGTGAGCTCCTTACAAGCGGAAAGTAAAAACGTATCTTGTCCGTATACCCATGAGGTCACCCACGTTAAACTGGACAAGCAGCCTAATGTGATGCCACACTTTGGGCTGGATGAATGCTGGGACAAAATTCAAATGGGGGGAAGGAGCACTGGAAGTGAAAGCCAGGAACCCCAGCATTTCCTCGGCCTCCCTCCCCGAAGATCGAGGGCAGAAACCTACAGGGAGGAGCCCCCTTCCCCACAGGCAAGGCTAAGCCAATTCCCCTTCCTCAGACCTGAAGTTTGCCTCTTCTTCCTCCTCCTCCTCCTCAGTCATTCATTCATTCAATCATATTCATCTAGCACTTACTGTGTATAAAGCACTGTACTAAGCGCTTGGGAGAGTACAAAATAACAATAAACAGACATATTCCCTGCTCACAATGAGCTTATGCTCCCTTGGCCTCCTCATTCTCCTCCAACTTAGAACCCCTGATCTGAGCCCTGATCCCCACAGTGGCAGAGGAAGAGAGGAGGAAACGAGGGGATGAGTTAGCTTCATTTTGTCTCCCCGATACAGGGGTCTGGACACAGGGACCCAGTAGGTGGGTGGCGGGTGAGGGGACAGCTGAGTGACCGGGCTGGAGTGATGCCATGCCGGGCCTCCCCACGCTCCTCTCAGCATCCCCTTCTCTGGCACCATTCAGTGCCCGCCAATGCCCCCGGAGGTGCGGACCCCCTGGAGCAACCCCCCTGGCAGCGGGGGGGCCTGGATGACCGTGGCCACCGCTCACAGTTGCCACCCTACTCCTCCAATCTTGTGCCCCCAGCCTTGTCCCCCTGAGGTCCAGCAAGTCTGGAGAAGGTTTGGTGAAACCTGAACTGCTGTGCCAGTGAGTTGCACAGTGTGTATTTCTACCACTGTTCACACATCGCTTTCTATTTCTTTTCCAGTCCAATGCTGCGAATGTCTTTCATAGTTTTCTCCTCCAGAGGAACTACGGTCATGAAACTGACAGAAGACAGGCAAGTAGTTCACACTGTGTCTATGGCTGTGTAAATATAGAGCTGAGGTGGCATAGACATTGCTCTTTCATTCATTCATTCTTTCATTGTCATAATTATTGAGCAGTTGCTGTGTGCAGAGCACTGTACGAGGCACTTGGGAGAGTACAATACAGCAATGAACACATTCCCTACCCACAACGAGCTCACAGGCTAGAGGGAGAGATAGACATTAATATAAATAAATAAATACATAAATGCATTACTCTTCATTTCATTTTGCTTGTTATTGTTAATTATACCAATCGGTGGTATTTATTGAATGCTTATGGTGTGCAGACCCACACAGGAGAGTGCAGTATAACAGAGTTAGCATGCACATTCCCTGCCCACAGTCAGTTTACAGTCCAGAGAGATTTTATTAAATTATGTTAATTGATGTTAGTAATGACATTAGTAATATTTGTTAAGCACTTACTACGTGTCAAGCATGGTACTAAGTACTAGGGTGAATCCCAGAAACAGTCCCTATCCCAAATAGGGGTAAGGATGGGAGAAAAGGTTCCTAATCCCCATTGTACAGAGGAGGAACCTGAGTCCCAGAGAAGTTAAGTGACTTGTTCAAGATCACAGAGTAAACCAGTCGAAGAGCCGGGATTAGAACCCAGGTCCTCTGACTCCTAGTCCCGTATTCCATTCACTAGGCTGCACTGCTTCTCTTCTGCTTGAGTTTTCCTGCCTGAAAAATCCTTCAGTTGATTTATATAGTAGATGCCACCAGTTATGTCCACAAGACTGATATTATCAGAGGTTAAATTGCCCTTGGAGGGGTATAGTTTGTACAGCCATAGGAAGAGCTAACCTTAAAAAGGGAAGAAGCAGTGTGGCCGAGTGGAAAGTGCACAGTCCTGGGAGCCAGAAGATCTGGGTTCTAATCCTGGCTCCACCACTTGTCTGCTGCATGACAAGGGGCAAGTCACCTAATTTCTCAGGGCCTCACTTCCCTCATCTGTAAAAGAGGAATTAACTCTCCTTCTGACAGACTATGGGCCCTGTGTGGAACAGGGACTGTGTCCAACCTGATTAACTTGTATCTACCCCAGCGCTTAGGAATGTAAGCATTCAACTAATACAATGAAAGAAGTTCCTGTGAGGATGCAGCAGACCTGAGCTTGTGAGGAGCTGACCTGAATTGAGTGTTAGTTATAATAAATGAACTTGACATTTGATGTTCAATCAATCATGTGACGCCTGGACTCATAATGAGGGCAATAATATAATATACACAACCTGGAAGTGGTTATTCCACATTACTGTTTCACAAGAGAATTACATTTTTTTTGGTGATTTATTTTTTCCAGGAGTGTAAAATCTAATCGGTGGAGGAGCTGAAAGCAGTTTGATCAGATGCACATGTGCAACTTCGGTTTAGAAGAAAACTTGACAGGGAAGGTGGGGTGAAGAGGGGTGAGAGGACCAAAGCTTAGATGTGTGAGGAGCCAGTAAAAATTGAAAATTAAAGGAAGAAAGCATAGCCTCTGTTGATGTTTTCTGTTGACCTTAATGCTGGAGAACCCGATCACCCAATCTCCAGTTCCCCTCCTCTTTCACCCCCCAGCCTTAATAATAATAATAATAATGTTGGTATTTGTTAAGCGCTTACTATGTGCCGAGCACTGTTCTAAGCGCTGGGGTAGACACAGGGGAATCAGGTTGTCCCACGTGGGGCTCACAGTCTTAATCCCCATTTTACAGATGAGGTAACTGAGGCACCGAGAAGTTAAGTGACTCGCCCAAAGTCGCACAGCTGACAAGCGACCGAGCTGAGATTCGAACCCATGAGCCCTGACTCCAAAGCCCGTGTTCTTTTCACTGAGCCACGCTGCCTGGTGGCAGTGGTGGGGGGTAGGGGAGAAAGAGAGAAAGAGAGAGAGAGAAAGCGAGAAAGAGAAATAAAAAGAAAGTAAGAGAAAAGAGAGAGAAATTCCCCTGAGCCCATAGGCTTGGCAATATAGCCTGAGTGTCCTGAAGAATAATTGTGTTTGGGATTGATCTGTAGAAGCACTTTGGCTTTGTGGATAGGGCATGTTCCTTGGAGTCAGAAGGACTTGGGTTCTAATCCCAGCTCCTCCACTTGTCTGCTGTGTGAGCTTGGGCAAGTCACTTCACTTCTCTGTGCCTCAGTTCCCTCATTTGCAAAATGGCAATTAAGATTGATGTGAAGCATGGATTATGTCTAACCTGATTAGTGTGCATCCATCCCAGCACTTACAACAGTGCCTGGCACATAGTAAGGACTTAAAAAACACCATTAAAAAAAATAGCAGTTGACATGGAATTACTAAGACAAGATCCCTGACAATAGGACCTGGGGCCACCTCAGGTTGAGGAGGGTGATTTACTGGAACAATCCATTTTTTAGCAGTGGGAGAAAAATCAGATAAGACACTTCAGAGTAATAAAGCTTATTGGGAAGGCCTTGACTTATGGACTGTAAACTTGTTGTAAGAAGGGAGTTTGCCTACCCACTCTGTTGTATTTCACTCTTCCAAGTGCTTAGTACAGTGGTTGGCATACAATAATCACTCAATAAATATGATTGATTGATTGATAGATTATATCTTTAGTCTCTGAACTGTCCTTTTCCTTCCAAGTGCTTTCACTGATTGATTGAATGATTGATTGAGTTTTAATCAGTGTCTTTTTGCATTTTAGAAATGATCAAAAGTCAGAAAATCAGAAATCTGTTTTTTAATTTTTTCTCTCTGTCACTCCTCCACCCTCCCCTCTCCCCACACTTCTTTTTTTTTTTTTCCTTTCCAGAGAAGCCATAAGACGGGGACTAAATATCCTTCGTAGTGAAGTGCCTGGAGGAGATACGTTCATGCATGAAGGATTTATAAGGGTAGGGGGGAGTGCTTGGGGTTTATTCATGTTTACCAAATTCCTTCTTTCTGTCAGTGTTAGGATTACCTAAACCCATGAATATTTCTCCATTCTTTTTCAGGCAAATGAGCAAATTAGCTTTGAGAACAGTGGAGGTAAGACAATGATTTGACTTTCAGTCTCAGGGTCTAAAAGATATTCTTTGGCTGCCATTTCATAAAGTTTGTCCCTTTTTATAAAAAGAAGCAAAGAGTATTTAACAGAGTAGAATCCGGTTTCCAATTCTTAATTTCTCTATCCTGTTAACTAGTTTGATCAGCTACAATGAACACATTTCATACTTTCCAATACCATCACATCCTCATGGTTTTGAGTCTCTTTTGAACTTAAAAGTTTAAGACTGTGACTTGATAGGATATGGAGAGTAAGATAATCAACCAATCAATGATATTTATTGAATTCTTACTATTTGCAGAGCACTGTACTAAGTGCTTGTGAATGTAGCATAAAAAAGAGTCGGCAGACACATTCCCTGCCCACAACAAGCTAAGATAATGCCAAAAGAAAGCAATTTTTCTTTCTAATGTCTAAGCCCATATATCATCTTCATTTTAGGATGTTCTGATCATGCATCATTTGAATGTTAGGGAAAATAGGGAAAAAAGCCAACAGCAAAGATTATATTTGAAAACATAGTGAGATTTAGATTGTGAGCCCCATATGGGACAGCAGCTGTGTCCAACCTGATTACCTTGTATCTACCCCAGTGCTTAGTACAGTGCTTGGCACATACTAAGTGCTTAACAAGTACCATAAAAATACAGTGAATGAACTGAAATAGTCAAATGAATAGTCAAATCAGTCATGGAATTTCTGGTTTGCATATGAAGGAGGATAACTGTTAACTCCTATGGTTTCTCAATGCATTCTTCAGATGAAGAAATATGTCACTTGCCAGATTCCTGGTCCAGCTCATAGAGAAATCACAGGGAATAATCCTTAGATAACTGTATGGGGCAAAAAAAAAGAAGTAAAAAAAAACTGAATTTCTTTTATTCAGAATTTATTGAAAGAAGTATCTAATCCTCACTCAGCTAGACTGAAAGCCTATCACTTTTCACATATAATCTCTAGGGATCTCCTTAAATATTTAAATGTATATTGACTAGAATATGCTTACAGGAGATAAAATTGTATATGTACTTAAAATATACTATATATGTAAAATGCACCATATATGTAAAATAAACTATATATGTAATATATGAATATATGTAAACCACTCTACTCTCTTGGAGAACTCATTCGCTCTCATGGCTTCAACTAGCACCTCTATGCAGATGATAGCCAAATCTACATCTCTCTAGCTCTGATCCCTCTCCCTCTCTACAGTCTTGCATTTCTTCCTGCCTCTAAGACCTCTCTACTTGGATGTCCTCCTGTCACCTCCAACTTAACACGTTCGAAACAGGATTCCTTATCTTCCCACCCAAATCCTTTCCTCCCCCTGACTTTTCCATCATGTAGACGGCACCACCATCCTTCCTGTCTCACAAGCCCTCAACCTTGGCAGTATCCTTGACTCCTCTCTTTCAACCCACATATTCAATCCATCACTAAATCCTGTCCATCCCATCTTCACAACATAGCTGAAACCCTCCCTTTCGTCTACATCCATATGTACGACATTAATACGATCACTCATCATATCCTGCCTGGATTACTACATCAGTCTCCCAGCCTCCTGTTGCTTTCCACTCCAGTCTGTATGTCACTCTGCTGCCTGCATCATTTCTCTACAGAAACATTCAGAACATGCTATCCTGCTCCGCAAAACACTCCAGTGGTTGCCCATCTACTTCTGCATCACATGAAAACTCCTCACCATTGACATTAAAGCACTCTACCAACTTGCCCCTTCCTACCTCATTTCTCTACTCTCCTTCTGCAACCCGGCCCGCACACTTTGCTCCTTTAGTGATAACCTTCTCACTGTGCCTCCATCTCACCTATCTCACCGCCGACCCCTAGCCCACATCCTGTCTCTGGCCTGGATTGCCCTCCCTTCTCAAATCTGACAAATAAGGACTCTCCCCTCTTCAAAGCCATATTGATTTATTCATTCATTCAATCATATTTATTGAGCACTTACTGTGTGCAGAGCTTGGAAAGTACAATTCAGCATTAAAGAGAGACAATCCCTGCCCCCACTGGGCTTAGTCTAGAAACTGAAGGCACATCTCCTCCAAGAGGCCTTCCCAGACTAAGCCCCCTGTTTCCTCATCTCTCACTCTCTTCTGCATTGTCCTGATTTACTCCCTTTGTTCTTTCCCCCTTCCAGCCCCACAGCACTTATGTACATATCTTCAATTTATTTATTTGTATTGCGGTCTGTTGTCCCTCCCCACCCCCCAGATTTTAAGCTCATGGGCAGGGAACATGTCTATTTATTGTTTTATTGTACTCTCCGAAGTACTATCTCTGAAGCACTTAGTAGAGTGCTTTACACACAGAGAACTCTCAATTAATAAAATTGAATGATTAAATATATGAATGAGAGTGAAGTCTTTTGTAAAACTTGGTTACTGATACAATTCTTAACTCTCTGTGGGCAGGGAACATATCTGCCAATCTGTCATAGTGTATTATCCCAAACTCTTAAGTTCAGTACTCCGCACACAGTAAGAGCTCAATAAATATGATTGATTGATGGCTGTTTAATCAAATACTATTGCATATTAAGCCAAAATTATGCTGAGCAAAAGATGCAGATTCCAAATATGTTCATGAATTTCCTTTTTTTACTTTACACAATGAAGAAATTGGATGTGGATTTTGATAAGAGCGATGTGGATTACCCCAGGATCCAGCGCTTAGAACAGTGCTCGGCACATAGTAAGCGCTTAACAAATACCAACATTATTATTATTATTGTGTGAGTTGAGGAGTCCTTCACCTGGTTTCAGTGTACAAATCCATTGCCGTGTCTGGAAATGTGACTCTCGAAGGTCATCGGGTCCCTCTTACTTCTACGCACGTCCCTAACCATCCGATTTTTCTTCGTTCAGGTCTTCGGACTGCTAGTGTGATCATTGCCTTGACAGATGGAGAATTGCAAAGAGACCAATTTTATTACGCAGAGAAGGAAGTAAGTCCATTTTGCCATTGCCCTCATGTCTGTCAAATGCATTTCGACCTAGTTTTTACCAAACAACCTTCATGAGCTTTGCACTTAATACTCTTCTCCACACAGGCCGACAGAGCCCGGAGTCTCGGGGCAATCGTTTACTGTGTGGGAGTGAAAGATTTTAATGAAACTCAGGTAACTTTCAGCCTTGAGTTTTTCATTTTCCACAACTGGGATAGAGGAAGCACTTGATATTCACCCCACCTTTAGCCTGTCAGCACTCGTGTACATAGCCATAATTTAATTTGATGTTTGTCTTTCCCTCAAGACTGTAAGCTTGTTAACAGGGACTGTGTCTACTAACTCTGTTTTAAATTTCCCAAGACTGTACAATGCTCTGCACAGAGCAAGCACTCAGTAAATACACTGGATAGTTTTCTTCAATGATCACAATAACGAAAAACTGAACACTCTATCATTTAAATATCCAGAGCCTGCAGTACCACCAAAGGAATCAATGAGACAAGGCATGTTTATCTGTCCAAAATATAGGTCTCGACTCACATGGGTTGGGGTGCAGTGATATTTCATTCATTCATTCAATCAATCATGATTATTGAGGGCTTACTGTGTGCCAAGCACTGTACTAAACACCTGGGGGAGTACATTTCAGCAATAAACGGACACATTCCCTGCTCACCACAAGCTTACATTGTAGTGGGGAAAACAGATATCAATATAAATAAATAAATTGCAGATATGTACATAAGTGGTATGGGGCTGGGAGGGAAGGAGAACAAAGGGAGTAAGTCAGGGTGATGCATAAGGGAGTGGGAGAATCATAAATATATATTTTATATTAATATTACATATATTTCATATATTTTTTTCTTGCAGCTGTCAACCATCGCCGATAGCATCGATCATGTGTTTCCTGTTACAGGGGGTTTTCATGCCTTGAGAGGCGTCATTGACTCAGTGAGTATGATTTGGGGCTTGAGTGATGGAGGGATCTTCTCACTTTTTGTAAACGGAGGGGGAAGCAAGACTCATTTCACAGCCCATTCCTTTTGGATTGTAGATCCTGAAGAAATCCTGCATTGAAATCCTAGCAGTGGAACCATCCAGTGTCTGTGCGGGAGGTGAGTCAGTTTCAGAGAGAATGCTAAATGGCAGTAGAAGTAGTAGAATTTATTGGGCATCCACTTGGTGTGGTGCTTTGTACTAGACCCTTGATGAAGGAGTGTTCATCAAACAGCCACATGTGTTTGTTTCCATGATGACTGTGTATCTGATGTAATAATAACTGGCGTGCATGTTGAAAGTTGCTGGGAAATGATGTCAGATGTATGAAATTGATGTCTAACGTGGTTTTCATTTGAAATTGGTGTCTAATGTGGAGTTCGGCCAGATCTCTATCCTGTGGTCCCTTCGGGATGTGATGGATGTGTCTTGCCAGGTGGTTATAAATTTTATATAGCTCAGAGAAATGAAAGAAATATGAGTTCTGAACCTGCCAGAGGAGACCCAAGCAAAATGAAATATCTGAGTGAAAGCACTCTCCATTGAGGCTGTTCTGAGGAGCAACAACATTTTCATATCAATAGCCAAAAGACCAATGATGTTAAAGGAATGAGGATTTCAAAGCAATGAAATGCTTTTCACATTTGCTTTCTTCACGCTCTCTTTGTGTTATTTGTGCCAGTCACCACGAATTGGACTTTTAAACTTTAAGGTCAAACAGTGGACAAGTGGTCATATCCTTGTGACTCTCAGGCTCATGCTCTATCCACCAGGCCATGCTGCTTCTCTGTTATTACTGTTATTAAGAGGAAAGTACTTGATTGAGTGCTTTAACTGTGGTACAGGTCTTTACAGAGAGTATATCTTACACGTGGGTGATAGTAGCTTTAGTAAGAGTCATTTATCTCGCCGCCAACTTCTCACCCACGTCCTCCCTCTGGCCTGGAATGCCCTCCCTCTTCTTATCTGAGAAACAGCATGGCTCAGTGGAAAGAGCCCGGGCTTGGGAGTCAGAGGTCATGGGTTTGAATCCCCACTCCGCCACTTGTAAGCTGTGTGACTATGGGCAAGTCACTTAACTTCTCTGTGCCTCAGTTACCTCATCGGTAAGATGGGGATTAAGACTGTGAGCCTCATGTGGGACAACCTGATTACCCTGTAACTACCCCAGCGCTTAGAACGGTGCTCTGCACAGAGTAAGCGCTTAACAAATACCAACATTATTATCTGTTACACAATTACCCTCCCTCATTCAAAGCCTTATTGAAGGCACAATTCCTCCAAGAGGCCTTCCCTGACTAAGTCCTCTTTTCCCTTGGGTCAACTCCCTTCTGTCACCCTGACTTGCTCCCTTTATTCATCCCCTCTTCCAGCCCCACAGCACTTATGTACTTATCTGGAATTTATTTATTTATTTTAACGTCTGTCTCCCCCTCTAAACCCAAAATTTCACTGTGGATAGGGATTGTGTCTGTTACAATTGTTATATTGTACTCTCCCCAGCACTTAGTACAGTGCTCTGCACACAGTAAGTGCTCAATAAATACAGTTGACTAAGTAGTAATAGTAGTAATAGAAGTAGAAGTAAATATCTTTCTCTTTGCCTTCAGGTGGAGAGTAAGTTCTTTGTTGACTTGGAATGTGTGCCTTTAATATTCTGTAATAATAATCGTCATAATTATGGTATTTGTTAAGCGCTTACTATGTGCCCAGCACTGTTCTAAGCATTGGGGGAGATACAAGGTGAACAGGTTGTCCCACGTGGGGCTCACAGTCATAATCCCCATTTTACAGATGAGGTAACTGAGGCACAGAGAGGTTAAGTAATTTGCCCAGGGTCACACTGCTGACAAGTGGCAGAGCCGGGATTAGAACCCACGACCTCTGACTCCCAAGCCCGGACTCGTTCCACTCAGTCATGCTGCTTCTCTGTACTTCCCAAATGCACAGTGCTGTGCATACAGTAAGTGCTCAATAAATACAATTGATTGTTTGATTGTTAGTATAGTGCACCACACCAAAGGGGTGCTCAACAATTGCTTTGTCTAATTCCCACCTGTTATTCTTTCCCTTTGGTATTCACAGAGTAAGGACTTCTTTCATTCGCTCAGTAATATTTATTGACTTAATAAATACTGCTATGAATAAATATACACATGAATAAATAATATTATTACTACTGCTGAGAAGCAGCGTGGCTCAGTGGAAAGAGCATGGGTTTTGGAGTCAGAGGTCATGAGATCGAATCCCAGTTCTGCCACTTATCAGCTGTGTGACTGTGGGCAAGTCACTTAACTTCTCTGTGCCTCAGTTACCTCATCTGGAAAATGGGGATTAAGACTATGAGCCCCACGTGGGACAACCTGATTCCCCTGTGTCTACCCCAGCGCTTAGAACAGTGCTCTGCACATAGTAAGCGCTTAACAAATACCAACATTATTATTATTTTAGCTTGATCCTACCTCTGTCAACCTCCCACTCCCAATCCTGGCCCCCCCTCCTCCTTGCTCTCTGACTTTTTCTTATAGTATTGGTTAAGCACTTACTAGGTGTCAAGCATTGTTCTAAGCACTGGGGTAGATACAAGTTAATCAGGTCATACCCAGTCCCTGTCAAACGTGGAGTTCATAATCTAAGTAGCAGGGAGAACAGGTTTTGAATCCCCATTTTACAGTTGAGGAAATGGAGGCAAAGAAAAGTGAAGTGACCTGCCCAAGGTCCCAGAGCAGGCAAGGGGCAGACCCGGGATTAGAACCAAGATCCTCTGGCTTGCAGACCTGTGCAGTTTCCCCTGAGCCACATTGCTTCCCTTGGGCAAAGAGCCTAGACCAGCAAGGGCAGGTCTCCGCCATAATAATAATAATAATAATAATAACTGCTGTTTGTTAAGTGCTTACTATGTGCCAGGGACTCTGCTAAGCCCTGGGGTGGATACAAGCAAATTGGGTTGGAGACAGTCCCTGTCCCACATGGGGCTCGCAGTCTCAATCCCCATTATACAGATGACATAACTGAGGCACAGAGAAGCAAAGTGACTTGCCCAAGGTCCCGCAGCAGACAAATGGCGGAGCCGGGATTAGAAGCCATGACTTTCTGACTCCCAGTCCTGGGCTCTAGCCACTATGCCACGCTGCTGCTTATGTGCTCATGTGCACTTCTCAAAGTGCTTAGTACAGTGCTCTGCACATGGTAAGCGCTCAATAAGTATGATTGAATGAATGAATGTGTCCTGGGCGTGGAGGGGGCAGAGAGAGAGGGAAGCGTCGCCTCCTAGACTGTAGTCTTTTTGAGGGGAGGCCATGTCTTTATCTGCTATTCAGTTTGAGCTCCTTGTGGGGAGGGATCATGTCTCCCAACTCTTCTATCGTACTCTCCGTCTAGACTCTAAGCTCACTGTGGGCAGGGAATGTGTCTATCAACTATGCTGTATGGTTCTCTCCTAAGTGCTTAGTACAATGCCCTCTCCGTAATAAGCACTTAATAAATATCATCGATTGACAGTGATGGTAGACGGTCCAACTCGCACGGCATTTTGACACTGTCAATCTGTAGCGTGTGATGTGGGAAGGAGGAAACGGGAATGTAGCTCTACCAACTCTGTCATACTGTACTCTCCCAAGTGCTTAGTACAGTGCTCTGCATAAGGTAGGCACTCAATAAATACTATCGATGAATCGATCGATTGACCGCTCTTCAACACACTGCATTCTCCTGCTACCAATCTGAAGCGTGTGATGTGGGAAGGAGGAGGTGGTAACGTGTCTACCGACTCTGTTACAGCATACTCTCCCAAGTGCTTAGTAAAGTGCTCGGCACACAGTAAGCGCTCGGTAAATTCCATTGATTGATTAATTAACTGACCACTGTCTGACATGCCCCTCATCCTCACACTTCCAATCTGTAGCATGTGATGTGGGAAGGAGCAGGCGGGAACATGTCTACCAACTCTTTTACAGTGAGAGTAGAGCGTTCTGCTCAATAAATACCACTGATTGACTGATTGTTGAACCCAGGCACACCCTGAATTGTGACGATTCCAATCTGCAATGTGGGATGGGGGAAGGAGGAGACGGGGCTGTTCTTCTGGCCCTAGCCACGAAGTCCCCTCCCAGTGGAGCCTCCTGGCCCCCTGGATGACAGCTCCGTTGCTTAGAATTTACACACGGTCCACAGATGTGACGAGAAGGATCTTTCTGGCGGGGCCTTCCAGCGGCCGCTTCAGCTGCCAGGTGAGGATGCGAGCCGTCAGCTCCTCAGCGGAGTCACGGAAGCGGAGCCGACAGGCTGCCTCGCCAGCAGCAGCTCCACCGCCCCCCGGCCCCGTGCGGCTCGCTCCCAGCGCTGCCCGCTGATTTCAGGGCTGACCTTTTCCCCCTCCCTTGTCTTGTCAAAAGCTGCCTCGTGCAGCCTGACGGTAACTCAGGAGGAAAAGGGTGAGGCCAGTGCCAGGGCCCCCAAATTGAGTAGGATTAACCATTCTGGCAGCCCGTCGTCCTGCGTAAATGAATCTTTCGATCGATCACTCAGAGGTAACGTGGCTTAGGGGATAGAGCACGGGCCTGGGAGTCAAAAGGTCATGGGTTCTAATTCCGGCTCTGCCCCGTGTCTGCTCTGTGGCCCCAGGCAAGTCACTTCACCTCTCCGGGCCTCAATTACCTCATCTGTAAAATGGGGATTAAGACTGTGAACCCTATGTGGGAAAGGGAATGTGTCCAACCTGACTACCTTCAGGTACTTAGAGAAGTAGCGTGGCTCAGTGGAAAGAGCCCGGGCTTGGAAGTCAGAGGTCATGCGTTCGAATCCCGGCTCTGCCACTTGTCAGCTGTGTGACTGTGAGCGAGTCACTTCACTTCTCTCTGCCTCAGTTCCCTCATCTGTAAAATGGAGATGAAGCCTGTGAGCCTCACGTAGGACCACCTGATGACCCTGTATCTACCCCAGCATTTAGCACAGTGCTCTGCACATAGTAAGCGCTTAAGAAATACCAATATTATTATTATTATTATTATTACCTTCTATCTACCCCATTGCTTAGAACAGTGCTTGGGACTTAGTAAGCGCTTAAGAAGTATTATCATTATTATTATTATTATATTAGTATGTGTCGAGCATCCGTTCTGAGCAGGGCATTGGACTGAGCATATGGGAGGGTTTAATAGAGTTAGTAAACGTGCTCCCTGCCCCCCAGAAGCTTACAATATACTAAGGGAGGGAGATACCATCATGAAATACCAGTGAGGGAGGCAAGAACATTTAAAGCATGTACAAGGGCACTACCTTTGGTTGTAACTAAGTGTTTGGCGGGGGAATAATTTTAATTGTGGTATTTGTTAGACTGTGAGCCCATCATTGGTAAGGGATTGTCTCTATCCGTTGCCGAATTGTACATTCCAAGCGCTTAGTACAGTGCTCTGCACAAAGTAAGTGCTCAATAAATACTATTGAATGAATGAATGAATTTGTTAAACACTTACTGTGTATAAGATGCTGTACTAGGCACTGGGGTGCATACAAGCAAATCGGGTTGGACACAGTCCCTGTCTCCCATAGGGCTCACAGTTTCAATCCCCATTTTACAGATGAGGTAACTGAGGCACAGAGATGTGAAATGACTTGCCCCAGGTCACACAACAAACAAGTGCAGAGCTAGGTTAACACCCACAACCTTCTGACTCCCAGGCCGCTACTCTATCCACTACGCCACCTTAGTGAGTATGTGACATGGAAATCCTGGCAGTTGGGGGAAGGGAAGGAAAAATTAATTAGGCCTCTAGGAGGAGATGCAATTTCAGAAGGGTTTTGAAAATGAGGAGTGTAGTGGTCCACTGAATATGAGGGGGCGAGAGAGTTGCAGCAGGAGAGAGGCTGTGAGCAAGTCAGCAGGGAGAGAGATGAGAGTGAGATTCAGCTAGTGGGTTGTCTTAAAAGGAGCATAATGGGTGAGCTGGGTTGAGTGGGAAAAGAGTGCGGATGATTAGGGGGAGAAGCAGCCTGGCCTTAGTGGAAAAAGCACTGGCCTGGGATCCAGGAGACCTGGATTCAAATCCCATAACCACCACTTGCTTGCAGTATGATCTTGGGTGAGTTAGTAAAGTTATCAGTTTCCTCACCAATTAAATGGGAATGAAATACCACCTCTTGAGATTGAGCACTAGAAGTGACAGGGAGTGTGCATGTGACCTAATTGTTTTGTACTTACCCCAGGGCTTAGAAGAGTGCTTGGCTCATAGTATTTTTATTTTTTAATGGCATTTATTAAGAGCTTACATTGTGCTAAGCGCTGGGGTAGATACAAGCTTATTATGTTGGTCACAGTCCTTGTCCTGCATGGGGCTCTCTGTCTTAATCCCCGTTTTCAGATGAGGTAACTGAGACACAAAGATGTTAAATTGCTTCCCCAAACAGCGGAAAAGTAGAGGAGCCGGGATTAGAACTCTTATCTTTGTGACTCCTAGGCCCATGCTCTATCCACTAGACCATGCTGCCTCTCTGGCATTACGGTTATTAAGAAGGAAATGTTTGATTGAGCACTTTAAAGATAATAGTCTGGAGTTTCAGCTTGATGCTGAGAGGAATGCACAGCCACCAGAGGTGTTTAAGGAGGGGGAGACATGTGCAAAACGATGGACCAGAAATTGAGTCGGGCAGCGGAGCAGAGTGTGGACTGGTGAAGGGATAGGCTGGAAGCAGGGAGAACTTTAGGAGTTAGTTGGTGGTGGGAGGGAGGGTTGAGGAATCAGAGGCTGAGGGAGGGATGCTACACACACCCACAACCACACACTTGCATATGAACGGAAAGAAATGATTCCATATTGATCATCGGTATCTTGTGGGGGATGGGGTCATTTTGGAGTAGCAAGTGCCCATTAGACTGTAAGTGCATGGTGGGCAGGGAACTTGTCTACCAATTCTGCTATATTGTCCTCTCCCAAGCAATCAGTGGTATTTATTGAGCTAATGCTGTGTACAGTACAGTGTCCGGCACCTAGTAAGTGCTCAGCAAATACCATAATTTATTATGATTGTTATTATTATTATGAAGAGACAGGGAGTCCCAGGTCAGAGGGAAGAAGTGGACGAGATAGGCGAGATTGAGGCACACCTAGCAGGATAGAATTAGAGAGAAGTGTATAATCTGGAAAGCGCTTAGTACAGTGCTCTGCACACAGTAGGTGCTCAATAAATACGATTGAAGGAATGAAATTAGTGAGATAGGGTCGGGGGGGCTAGTGGATTGAGTACTTTAAAGCTGATGGTAAAGAGTTTCTCTCTGATGCACAGGTGGACGAAAAAACACCGGAGGTTCTTGAGGAGTGGGGAGACATGTCCTGCATGTTTGTTTTTTGTTTTTTTAAGAAAAATGATCTGAGCAGCAGAGTGAAGTAAGGGCTGGAATGGGGAGAGACAGGAGGTCAGTGAAGAGGCTGAGGAGGTAATCAAGGTCAAATATAATAGGTGCTAGAATAAGTGCTGAGATTAAAGTGGTAGCAAATTGGATGGAGAAGAAAGGGTGGGTTTTAGAGATGTTGCGAAGGTCAAACCGACAGGATTTGGTGACAGAACGAATATGTGTGATGAATGAGAGGAGTGGAGGATAATGCCAAGGTGACTGGCTTGTGAAACGAGGAGGAGAGTGATGTTGTGTACAATGGGGGTAAAGACAGAAAGAGGACAGGGTTTGTGTGGGTAGATGAGTTCTGTTTTGGAAATTTGAGGTGTCAGCAGGATATCCAAGTAGAGATGTCCTGAAGGAAGCAGGAAATCAATTAATCAATCAATTGTGTTTATTGAGCACTTACTGTGTGCAGAGCAGTGCACTAAGAACTTGGGAGAGTACACTATAACAAATATAAGAGAGTTGGTAGGCACATTCCCAGCCCACAATGAGCTTACAGTCTGGGGGTGATGCAAGACTGCAGAGAAGGTGAGAGATCAAGGCTGAAGAAGTAGATTTTGGATTCGTCTACTTCAAGATGGTAGTTGAAGCTGTGGGAGTGAATGAGGTGAGGGTGTAGGTGGAGAATAGGAAAGGAATCTCACAGTTAGATGGTGGAGGGCCATTTCCCCTTTCTCCTGGAATAACAGGCCAGGTTAGAGTGACAGCAAAAGGTGGATTTATGAGAGGAAGGAGAGATAAAGTGGCTAGACATCAGTAGCATCCTAAACCTGCCTGCTCCAGGCCCCTATTGCCCCCATCCCTCTCTCTTCTTGTACTTAGAAGCAGTGTTGTCAAATGGATAGACACAAGCCTGGGAGTCAGAAGAGCCTGGATTCTAATCCGGATTCTAATACAGTGCTCTGTACACAGTAAGCACTCAGTAAATACCACTGATTGATTGGGCATACAATCTTCAAATGTATTTTGACTCATCTGCTAAAATCTTGGACCAAATCTAGACCATAAACTCGTTTGGGGCAAGGAACGTGTCTGCTAATTCTGTTGCCTTGTACTCTCCCACTTGCTTAGCATAGTGCGCTGCACATATCTCCTGGAAGGGCTTAGACTAAATCTGGAAAATGCCAGAGAAAAGAGAGGGGTGAGGAAAGGAGAACACTGGAGAAAACACTGCCAATATGATCCAGGCATTGAACACATCACCCTCTATACATTGGCAACCAGGGGGAATTGAATCTGGACTGCAAATCCTTCCTTGAATAGAGAACCCAATAAGCCAGGTCTAATTATTTTAAGAGCTTTGGCCCTTCCAACTATCAATCAATCAGTGGTAATTATTTACCCTTTTGTTCATTCAGTTGTATTTATCGAGCACTTACTGTGTGCAGGGCACTGTGCTTGGAAGCAGCATGGCCTGGTGGATAGAGCCTGGGCCTGGGAGTCAGAAGTTTATGGGTTCTAATGCCGGCTCCGCCACTTGTCTACTATGTGACCGTGGGCAAGTCACTTTACTTCTGGTCCTTGGTTACCTCCTCTATAAAATGAGGATTGAGACTGTGAGCCCCACATGGGACAAGGTCTGTGTCCAACCCGATTTGCTTGTATCTACCCCAGTTCTCAGTACAGTGCCTGGAGCATAGCGCTTAACAAATGCCATAATTATTATTATTATAATTACTACTTAGCACTTGGGAGAGTACAATATAACAATAAAAAGACACATTCCCTGCCCACAGCGAGCTTACAGTCTCGAGAGGGAGACAGATATTAATCCAAATAAATATGCGTGTTAAGTGCTGTGGGGCTAGGAGGGGGAATGAATAAAGGGAGCAAGTCACAGAGACACAGAAGGGAGTTGAAGAAAAGGAAAAGAGGGCTTAATAAGGGAAGACCAATTGGAAGAAATGAGCCTTCAATAAGACTTTGAAGGAAGCGAGAGTTGGATTTGGATTTGTTGGATTTGAGGAGGGAGAACATTCCAGTCTGAGTGCTTACTGTGTGCAGAATACTGCACTAAGGACTTGGGAGAGCCCGATACAGGGAATATATCTACCAACTCTATTATATTGTTACACTGCACTCTCCTAAGTGCTTAGTATGGTGCTCTGTAAACAGCTCTCAAATATGATTGATGAGAGATTAGAGGTGGTAGACATAACCCCTGCCCACAGTCTAGTGCACACTTGTTTATGGATTGAGAAGGAACGTGGCCTAGTGGAAAGACCAAAAGATTAGGTTATAGTATTGACTCCACCATTTGCCTGCTGTGTGACTTTGGGCAAGTTACTTAACTACTCTGGGCCTCAATTTCCTCATCTAAAAAATATGGATTAAAAGACTGTTTTCTCTCCTTATTGGATTGTGGCCCCATGTGAGGCAGGGACTACGTCTGAGCTTATTGTATCGTACCTATCCTAGTGCTTAGCACGGGGCTTGGCATAGAGTAAGCCCTTAACAAATGTCATATTTTTATGACAAGTAAATATGAAATGAGCTTTCTGTGAGAGTCAATTCAAGTCAGGGATAAAGCTTGAACAAGTCAGTGTAGTGAAAAGGTTCCTCTAAATGACTGATCACACTCTTCTTACAGTACTGCAAATACAGAGCCTAGTGTAACGTCAGTTAGTTCCATTACTAAAATTGGACAATCAGGGCATTGTTGGTGAGCTGTATTGCAGGATGAGATTTTGAATAAAACATTGAACCAACTGGCATAGACTGTTTCTACAGCGTTGAACTGAGATGGACATTCAGTGTCTAATTGCCAAGGAAATGGATCATGTAAAAACGTTTCCCTGTATCAGTGCTCTTTCGGCACATATCACTTCTTCCCATGCCCCCTACAGTATTCTTCCTGTTGTCGGCACTCTGTGGTTTCAGGGAGATGGATAGTTAGAGGATTAAGTCTTCTGACTAGGGATGATAGTCTCAGATGGATCCAAGGGAGAGTGGAGAGCCTTTTGCCTTCAGCAAATGTTTTGTTTTCCTGTTATGAGAAAGAAGCCCTCCATTACTTCATGGGTACCCAGTAGGGGGTGATTTGCATAAAAGGCATCTGATAGGATTATAAAGGTCTCTGGCTGTCCTTTCAGATCAACTAATCCATAGCAGAAGGGGTTGAACTACAACCCAACATGGCTCTGGATCTCTATGATTGGCATCTGCCATTAACATGATGCAATTCATCGCCAGCCTGGTACCTTAGTCCTGGTCTAGGAGAGGAAACTAGAAATATCTCCCTTCACCCATACCACCCCTCTGCCTCCTCTCCCTCTCCTGGAGAGGCGACAACCCCGCCGGGGCAAGGGGAGAGAATTGCCCCAAGTAGGCATGATGCCTTCTGAGGAGACGCCTTAGTTTGCTTCCACCCTCCCCCTGGTCCACTTCCCACTTCCACAGTCCACACGCATCCCATCCCCATGTAAACTCTGCCCCCCGACCCCTGCCAGGAGGGGTCATCTCCAGGGGAAAGGATAAAGCCCTCCTTTCCTCTTCTCCCATTCCCTTCTGATTGGCTCCTTTCATTCATCCCCCCTCCCAGGCCCACAGCACTTATGTACATATCTCTAATGTATTTATTTATATCCATGTCTGTCTACCCCTCTAGAACATAAGCTCATTGTGGGCAGCGAATCTGTCCATTTATTGTTATATTGTACTCTCCCAGCTCTTAATAGAGTGCTGTGCACACAGTAAGCGCTCATTAAATATGATTGACCGAAAGTCCTGTCTCCTTCTTCTCTGGCAGCTCTAGTCGCATGATTAGGTAATGTTGTAATTTAAACTATGAAGACAATCAGTCAAGAGTCGATATAAATCTCTTGTTTATCGAGTCATCGTGAAGGATTTCTCCTGATTAACATGTCGTAGTGCAAAATGTGCCAATCCATCGTGGAACACTTACTGCATTTAACTCATGATGAATAATAGTACTATTGGAAATGGCCTTGGCAATTCTCATGCATTATCTTAAGGCTACTGATTCAAAAAAACATTAGTGAGAAGTTTTAAAAATTGGGCTTTCATTCAAGGGTGGCAAAGTGAAGTGGATAGTTGAGGCAAGTATTCAAAAAATATAATACTTCAGTTAGTGCCTCCTTACCCCACCCCAAAGAAATAAAACATTCTAATGATTTTGGTGGAGGACTAAATTACCCATGACTGTAGAGGATGCTGAACATATTACCTTCATTTGGTCAGAGAATCCATTTAAGAAAACCCAGCTCCTCTTGTTTGAAAAAGACATTTTGAAAATTAATCTAACAGTGTCATTTATTGAGCGCCTATTGTTTGCGGAATAGTGTACGGTTTGGGAGAGTACAACAGAAGCCAAAGGCCACTTTTTGGCTCTCAAAGGGTTTTCCATGAAATGGGGAAGATAGACTTCATCTCTTTTCTCTTTTTCTTTGAGCTACAGCATTTCAGATATTTTTCAGGCTTTTCCAAATCCAGGATCCGTGATCATATCAATGGAAGAGTGAGTAGGCAGAACTCTGATTCCTGTGAATCACATTTATACAGAGGTCTTCATTAATCTTTTGCTAGATCACTATTGAATTTTAATGCTGGTATTACAGTGCTCCACTCCTTTATAATAACATCTGCAAAGTTTCCCCTGGCTTAAGCATTTCCCTTCCTTTTTATACAGTTGTTGCCAAACTCCCCCACCCATCTCCCCCTCATTCTTAGATTGTGAGTCTTTTGGTGGGGTCAGGGACTGTCTGTATCTCAAATATGATTCCTTTCCTAGCCTTTAGGACAGTGCTTTGGACATAGGTCACTATTAATAAACACTGCTACTGCTAATCAGTCAATCAGCCAATCATATTTATTGAGCACTTACTATGTGCAAAGTACCATACTGAGTGCCTGAGAGAATATAAAAGAGTTGGTAGACACATTCCCTGCCCACTTAGGAAAGAAGCAGTGTGGCGTAGTGAATAGAACCCCGGCCTGGGAGTCAGAATGTCATGGGTTCTAATCCCAGCTCCATCACTTGTCTGTTCATTCATTCAGTCGTATTATTGAGCACTTACTGTGTGCAGAGCACTGTACTAAGCACTTGGAAAGTACAGTTCGGCTACAGACAGAGACAATCCCTACCCAAGAATAATAATAATATTGTTATTTATTAAGTGCTTATTTTGTGCAGAGCACTGTTCTAAGCGCTGGAGGTGGATACAAGGTAATCAGGTTGTCCCATGTGAGGCTCACAGTTAATCCCCATTTTACAGATGAGGTAACTGAGGCACAGAGAAGTTAAGTGACTTGCCCACAGTCACACAGCTGACAAACGGCAGAGCCGGGATTCGAACCCATGACCTCTGACTCCCAAGCCCGGGCTCTTTCCACTGAGCCAAACTGCTTCTCTGTAATCTCTGTAAGAATGGGCTCACAGAAGGGGAAGACAGACAACAAAACAAAAGAAGTAGGCAGGCATCAATAGCATCAAAATAGATAAATGGAACCATAGGTAAATATACATCATTAATAAAATAAATAGAATAATAAATACATACCAATATACACAAGGGCTGTGGTTCAGGGAAGGGAGTAGAGCAGAGGAAGGGAGTCGAGGCGAGGGGGAGGGGAGGAGGAGCAGAGGAAACGGGGGGCTCAGTCTGGGAAGGCCTCCTGGAGGAGGTGAGCTCTCAGTAGGGCTTTAAAGAGGGGAAGAGAGTTAGTTTGGCCGATATGAGGAGGGAGGGCATTCCAGGCCAGAGGTAGGACGTGGGCCAGGGGTTGACAACAGGGCAGGCGAGAAGGAGGCACAATGAGGAGGTTAGCAGCAGAGGAGCAGAGTGTGCAGGCTGGGCTGTAGAAGAAGTGAAGGGAAGTGAGATAGGAGGGTCAAGGTGATGGAAAGCTTTGAAGCCAATAGTGAGGCATTTTTTCTTGATACGGAGGTTGATAGGCAACCACAGGAGATTTTTGAGGAGGGGGGTGACATGCCCAGAGCGAATCTGTAGAAAGTTAATCCGGGCAGCAGAGTAAGGGTAGACTGAAGCGGAAGAGACAGGAGGATGGGAGATCAGAAAACATGCTGATGCAGTAATCCAGTTGGGATATCATGAGAAATTGTACCAATGAGGTAGTGGTTTGGATGGAGAGGAAAGGGCGGATCTTGGCGATGCTGTGAAGGTGAAACTGGCGGGTTCTGGTGAAGGATTGATTGTGTGGGGTGAATGAGACAGCTGAGCCAAGGATGACCCCAAGGTCGCGGTTTTGTGACAGGGGAAGGATGGTCATGCCGTCCACAGTGATGGGAAAGTCAGGGCGAGGAAAGGGTTTGGGAGGGAAGATAAGGAGCTCAGTCTTAGACATGTTGAGTTTTAGGTGGTGGGTAGACATCAGGTAGAGATGTCCTGAAGGCAGGAGGAGACACAAGCCTGGAGGGAGGGAGAACAGGGGAGGAGATGTAGATTTAGGTATCGTCTGCGTAGAGGTGATAGTTGAAGCCATGGGAGTGAATGAGTTCACTAAGGGAGTGAGTGTAGATGGAGAACAGAAGGGGACCAAGAACTGGCCCTTGAGGAGCCCCTAAAGTTAGGGGGATGGGAGGAGAAGGAGGAGCCCATGAAGGAGACTGAGAATGAATGGTCCAAGAGATAAGAGAGCCAGGAGAGGATGGTCAGTGAAGCCAAGGGTGGATAATGTGTTGAGGAGAAGGGGATGGTCGACAGTGTCCAAGGCAGTTGACAGGTTGAGGAAGATTAGAATAGAGTAGGAGCCATTCGATTTGGCGAGAAGGAGATCACTGTTGACCTTTGAGAGGGCAGTTTCGGTGGAGTGGAGGGGACAGAAGCCAGATTGGAGGTGGTCCAGGAGAGAGTTGGAGTTGAGGAATTGAAGGCAGCGAGTGTAGACGATTCACCCTGAGAGTTTGGAAATTAAGGGTAGGAGGGAGATAAGGCGCTAATGGTCGGTTGTGTGATCTTGAGCAAGTCACTTCACTTCTCTGTACCTTAGCTCCCTCATATGTAAAATTAGGATTGAGACTGTGAGCCCCACATGGAACAGGGACTGTGTCCAACCTGATTTGCTTGTATCCACCCCAGCGCATAGTACAGTGCCTGACATGTAGTAAGTGCTTAACAAATACCATCATCATTATTAGTAGTAGCAGTAGTAAATTGATTAAAACCAATTTCAAATTAATGGGGAGTAGGATGTAACAACTAGCACTTGGAAAATGAAGCTGTATATTGACAGAAGTACACAAAAATTCCAATTCAAATCATTTTATTTTCAGTGTAAATTTGTTGATATTTGATCATGTAACTATTGCTATCATTGTTTTGAGTATGTTCTTATTGCTCTGGGTAGAAATAGTTTGGATCAGGGATACTTTAATGCATTATACATTCTTTCTTATGAGAAAACTAGATTTCATTTAGCACTTTTTTGCTTAATAGTCTGCTTTCAAGGAATCAATTTAAAGCGTTCACATTATAGCAATAGTAGATTTTGGATAAGCCTGGCAGTTAAAAAAAAATTTCTTGTTGTTTTTTCTGTTTTTTTAACAAGGGAAAAGATCCATCATAAATATAACAGAGCTCAAAATGAAAAAAATCTGAAGCCATCTGAAATATCCAGATTGTTTGTTCTCCACACGTGCTATGAGAATCCACGTCTCCCTAAGTTCCCCATATACCACTTTCCAACAATAACGAATCTGATGAAGTTACATAAAGGAGGCAGGCACAGTTCACATAAACCCAAGAAGACTGGATAGTGTTCCTAAAAAAATAGCATCCTAAAGCAGAATGAATGTGAGCCAGTCAGAATGCTCCATTCAAGAAGCCTAGGGCCTGGTTTTCATTCAACCTCTCTGAGAACTTGGCCAGGTGTGAAGTTGCTGAATCAAGAAACCTCTGCAGAAAATGTTTTCTTATATGTTCCTCCCAAGGACTGGCTTCTAGAGAAGGTTAACTTGAAGAGTTGTCTCAGATGGGCCACAAGACTGAGTCGTTTTTCACGCATACGTCTATGTTTTTTACTTGTAGAATCCTTCCAAGTGGTTGTTCGAGGGAATGGCTTCTATCATGCAAGGAATATCGACCAAGTCCTCTGCAGCTTCAAGATCAATGACACCATTACCATTAGTAAGTGGACATTCTACCCATGTCAATTTGTCGTTTCTGAGTGGACATAGTAATGCTAATCACTGTGGTATTTATTAGATACCAAGGAAGCAGCATGGCCTGGGAGAAAGAGCGTGGACCTGGTAGTTAGAAGACCTGGGTTCTAATCCCAGCTCCACCACATGTCTGTTGTGTGATCCGAGGCAAATGAGTTAACTTTTCTGGGCCTCAGGTACTTCATCTGTAAAATGTGGATAAAAGTGTGAGCCCAATGTGGGACAGTGACTGCGTCCAACCTGACTAACTCATATCTACCCCAACTCTTAGAGCAGTGCTAGGCATGTAATAAGAACTTAGCAAGTACCTTTATTATTATTGTTATTCCTTGTGCCTCAATTTCCTCATCTGTAAAATGGGGATGAAATCTTATTTCCTTTTGCTTTAGAACTGCAAGCCCTATGTGAGGCATGGACTGTAACCAACCTTTCATTCATTCATTCATTCATTCATTCATTCATTCATTCATTCATTCACTCATTCTTACTGAGCACTTACTGTCTGCTAAGCACTTGGGAGAGTGCAATATAGCAATAAATAGAAGCATTTCCTGCCCACAACAAGCTTACTTTGTAGCTACCCTAGCGTTTAGACCAGTGCTTGGCACATAATAAGCACTTAAGAAGTACCACAAAAAATACCCTGTGCCGAGCACTGTATTGTATCTGTATTGTAGATACAATATAAGCAGATTGGACACGGCCCCAGTTCCCCAAAGTGTTCACAGTCTGATGGGGAAGGAGAGCAGGTATTTAATCTGCATTTTACAGATGAGGAAGCAGAGGCACAGAGAAGTGAAGTAACTTGCCAAGGTGACCCAGCAAGTAAGTGGAAGAACTGGGATTAGAACCCAGGTCTTCCTGCCTCTCAGTCCTGTGCTCTTTCCACTAGCTTACACTGCCTCTCTGAACAGGAAACTGAGCAGTAAAGCCGTAATTGGGGCAGATCCTGGAGGTTGAACTCCTCTTGCCCCCAACGAGGGCAGCCTTCCAAGTCAGAGTTTGGGCTTTTGGCAAAGGACCGTGTGTAGGAAAAGCATTTCTGCTTCCAAGGGCTCGCACAGCATCTGAAATTGAACAGAGCTTTTGGGACTGCCAATCTAAGCGCTCTCTGACTCCACTCACTCTTCGTCCCTTTCCTCAGAACTAAATTCACTTCTTAGAGCAGAGAAGACCAGATGGCATGAATCGCCCCTCCTCCCCTTGACCTGACTTCTTAGGCGCATGCACCGCTAGTCAGCTTTGGGGACCTGAGTCTGTTTCAGGTTCAGTTGTCCATCTGCAAGCATAGTTTGTTTTTCATTCATTCATTCACTCATTCAATCGTACTTATTAAAGCCTTACTGTCTGCAAAGCACTGTACTAAGTGCTTGGGAAAATATAAAACAACAATAGTGACAATTCCTGCCCACAAATAGCTCACATTCTAGCCGGGGGAGACAGATAGCGATACAAATAAAGAGACATCAATACAAATAAAATTATCGATATATACATAAGTGCCGTGGGGCTGGGAGAAGGGGGGAGGAGCAAAGGGAGCAAGTCAGGGTGACGCAGAAGGGAGTGGAAGATGAGGAAAACTGGGGCTTAGTCTGGAAAGGCCTCTTGAAGGAGATGTACATTCAGTAAAGTAAAGCGAGGGGAGAGTAATTGTCTGGTGAATTTGAGAAGGGAGAGTATTCCAGGCCAGAGGCAGTACATGGGCCAGGGGTTGGTGGCAAAACAGGCGAGATTGAGGCACAGTGAGAAGGTTAGCACCACAGGATCAAACTATGTGGGCTGGGTTGTAGGCGAGAAGCGAAGTGAAGTAGGAGGGGACAAGGGGATGGAGTGCCTGTCTGCCCATAGCTGATTTTCTAATCTCTCTCTCCCTCTCTTTCTCCCTTTCCCTCCCTCTCTCTCCCTCCTCCTCTCTACCTCTCACTCCCTCTTCCTTTCTCTCTCCCTCTCCTTTTCTCCCCTCTTCTGTTCCCTTCCTCCCTCTCTCCCCATCCCTTTTCCACTCCCCCAATCTCTGTACTTCTCTCTCCTTCTCCCCACTCTACCTTTCACTCTACTTCTCCGCCTCTCCGTCTGTCTCTCTCAGTGCCCGAGTGCTATCCTTTGCAACAGCCTTGTGGAGAAGGCTCCACAGCTGACAAGTTTCTGTCAGAGCTGGGTGAGGTAGGAAAGATCTTAAGGAAAGGAATCCTGCCCACACAAGCTTCATCTGTGCTTCATCCTGGCTGATGCCAAATAAACTGTATTTTCCTCAGTGTCCCTTCAAGACTTCTTCTCATTTGTCTTCCATCACAGAATTTTTGTTTTCCTTGTTGATTCACTTCCTTTGAACCTCTGGGACTCACGACAAAATATGCCTCCGTTTCTCCAAGAGTAAATTGGGATACTACTTGTTGGAATAGTAGTAGGTGAGGTGATTGAATTTATTTGCACCACTGGAGGTATCTTGGGGTATAAAGTGCTTAGAAAGTACAAAACCAAGGAGTGACGTGTTCCCTGTCCACCAGGTACTTGCATTCTATTGAAATAGTTATAAAAATATTTTACAAATAAGTGATCAGAAAAAAATAGAGTTGCATTGAGTAAGTTGATGTTAGATGAGTGAATTGAGCATGCTGGGTTGTAATAGGAAATCAGTGAGGTAAAACAGGAGAGTTCAAAGTGACTGAGTAATTTAAAGCCGATGGAAAGGAGTTTCTTTTTGATAAAGAGGTGGATGGGAAACCACTGCAGGTTATTAAGGAATGGGGAAACGTGTACTGAATTCATTTATTCCGTCCTTCAATCGTATTTATTGAGCGCTTAACTGTGTGCAGAGCATGGTACTAAGACTGAATAGTTTTGTTGAGAAATGATCTGGTCAGTGGAGTGACCTATGGACTGGAGTAGGGAGAGACAGAAGGCAGGGAGGTCAGCAAGTAGGCTGATGAAGTAATCAAGGTGAGATAGGGAAAGGAATTGGATTAATGTGGTAGCAGTTTGGATGGAGAAAAAAGGGGGGATTTTAGCGATGTTATGAAGGTAGAACCAACAGGATTTGGTGAAAGGTTGAAAGAGAAGGAGGAGTTAAGGATAATACTAAGGTCCTCTGTCTCCCAGACCCATGCTCTTTCCCAGTGATGGGAAAGTCAGAGGGAGAACAGGGTTTGGATGGAAACTAAGGATTTCTATTTGGCACATTTTAAGTTTGAGATGTTACTTGGACAGAGAAGGAGAAAGAACGGGGCTGGAAATATAGATTTGGGAAATAGCCCCATAGAGATGGTAGCCATGGGAGAGAATTCCTTCTCCAAGGGAGTAGTTGTAGATGGAGAATAGAAGAGGACTCAGAACTGAGCTTTGATGGACTTACGGGGCAAGAGACAGAGAATGAATGGCCAGAGAGGAGGAGAACCAGGAGAGGACAGTGTCAGCGAAGCCAAGGTTGGATGATGTTTCCTGGAGAAGGAAGTGGTCCACGGTGGCCAAGGCAGATGAGAGGTTGAGGAGGATTAGGATTGAGTAGAGGCCATTGGATTTGGCAAGAATTTGAATTTGGATTGGCCATAGTGAGGGCAGTTGCTATGGAATGAAAGGGGTGAAAGCCAGATTGGAGAGGGTCAAGGAAAGAATTAGAGGAGAGTAAGTGGAGGTCGATGGTGTAGATAACATGCTCCTGGAGTTTGGAAAGGAATGGTAGGAGGGAAATGTCCTCCCTCTCTACTGGAAGTCTCTCCCTTTCATAAGCTCATCAAGAGTAGAGAACATGTCTACTAACTCTGTTGTATGTATTTTCCCAAGTGCTTAGTACAGTGCACTGCACACAATAAGTGCTCCATAAATACGACTGATTGATAGACCACCACTCTCCCTATCTTACAAGCTCAGTTTAAATCACTTCTCCTCCAAGATGCCTTCCTTGAATAACCCCTCATTTTCCCGCCTTCCCTTCTGCATCATCTTTGCACTTGTGTCTGTAAATCTCAAGCATTTTGATACCCACCCAACCCCCATATTACTTATCAGCTGTAATTTATGTACAGCTGTCTCCTTCCCTAGTCTGTTAACAATCAACCAATCGTATTTACTGAGCTCTTACTCTGTGCAATACACTGTACTAAGCACTTGGGAGAATACAATATAACAGAGTTGGTAGACATACTCCCAGCTCACAAAGAGCTTACAGTGTAGAGAGGGACTCTTTGTAGGCGGGGATTGTGATTGCCTACTCTGTTATACTGTACTCTTCCAAGGTCTTAATAATAATAATGTTTAAGCTCCTTGTGGGCAGAGAATTGGTCAAATAAGTCTGTTATCTTTTATTCTCCCAAGCTTTTAGTACAGTATTCTGTACACAGTTTATTATTATTAAGTGTCATCGAGTCAGTTCTGGTTCATAGCGACTCCATGGATATGCTTTCTCCAGAACGTCCTGTCCTCTGCCATAATCCGCAACTTTTCTAACGGTTCTTCAGTAGTCACTGATATGGTCTCTCTTCATCTAGCTGCCGATCTGCCTCTTCCACCTTTTCCCTGGACTTTTCCTAGCATTAGTGTCTTCTCCATAGAATTAGTCCTCCTGATTATGTGTCCAAAACATGCTAATCTAAGTTGAGTTATTTGGGCTTCGCAAAACCACTTTGATTTAATTTACTCTAAAATCTATTTTTTGTTTGTCGGATAGTCCATGATATTCACAAAAGCCTTCTCCAACGCTTTGCATGTTAAGGGCTCAATAAATGCAGTTGGTTGAGTGGTTGATTGAACAGTAATGATTGTAATATTTGTTAAGCTCTTGTCCAGGACTGTAATAAGTGCTATGGTAGATTCAAGATAATCAGGTCCCACATGGGGCTTACAGTCGAAGTAGGAGGGAAAATAGATTGAATCTCCATTTTGCAGATGAGGGAACTGTGAAGGGTGAGCTGTACACAGTAAGGGGTCATTAAATCCCATTAATTAATTAATTGATTGATTGAGAAAGATGCATTTCCATCCCCCTGGGGATGTCTTTGGAGTGTCCCTTCATAGATCTTCAGCCCTCTGCTCCCCCTAAATCTGGAGGAAAATCAAGATGAATGACTGAGATCTGGGTTCATGCCTCAATCAGAGGAAAAAATATCCCTCTGTTGATGCTGTCAGCACTTTGGTTTTCAGACAGTGAATTAGTCTGCTGAGCTTCCTCCCTTTCCCCTATCAGTGCTTTACAAGTAATTTGAACTCCTTAGTTGGAAACCCAGAGAACAAAGCTCTTTCCCTGTGGCAACTTGGACTAAAGTCAGTTCAAATGGTCTAACTTCCGGGTTGAGTTGCATATTGTTTCTAAGATGTCCATTAGCTGCCTTCCTGGCTGTCATTTTTGTGATGGTATTTGTTAAACGGCTTCCTAAGTTCCAGGCACTGTACTAAGCCCTGGAGTAGTTACGAGATAATCAGGTCGGATACAGTCCCTGGCCGACATGGGACTCACGGTCTTAATCCCCATTTTACAGATGAGGTAACTGAAGTACAGAGAAGTTAAGTGACTCACCCAAGGTCACACAGCAAGCAAGTGGCAGATCCCTTGATCGGATTAGATCCAGGCCAATGCTCTTCCCACTAGGGCGCACTGCTTTTCATTCTGAAGAAGAAGAGCAAAATTAAATTTGAAAAGCTCAATCCACAAATTCCACCCTCCTGTGGTGGAGACTGATTTCAGCAAGTTTTTGGAGATCTATTTTCCGGAACAAATATATATCTTATTCAGACTGTGAGCCCTATTTGGGACAGGGCCTGTGTGCAACCTGATTAACTTATTGTACCTACCTCAGTGTTTAGAACGGTTCTTGACTCATAGTAACTTAACAAATGTTGTAGTAATAATCATAATTTCATGTCGAGAGCCCAGATCTAGAGACAGAGACTGTCCTCACCATCCTCAAAACCAGTGGGTGTGATTGAGTGTCTGAGTGTCTGTAAGCTTGTCGTGGGCAGGGAATGTGTCTGTTATATTGTTGTGTTGTACTCTCCCAAGTGCTTAATACAGTGCCCTGCAAACGGTAAGCACTCAATAAATGTGATTGATTGATTGATTGAGGAGCTCTTGGGAGAGTCCAACAGAAGAAAGAACCAATGGGTCTGCCGTCTAGGAGTTTGCAATCTAAGGGACAGACCCACTGTCAAAAAATACTTCTCATTAGAGACAGCAGGAGGAAGAACGTATTGATGTCCGTCTCCCCCCCTAGACTCGAGCTTGTTGTGGGCAGGGAATGTCACTGTTTATTGTTGTACTTTCCAAAGCACTTAGTACAGTGCTCTGCACAGTGTTAGTGCTCATTAAATATGATTGATTGAATGAATGAATGAATGAATATAGCAGGAAATAGTACATAAGTATCATGAACAATGTCATTCACTGGAAACCTAATTTTCTGGACCCAGTGGAGGAAGGTCAGAGAGAGACAGGACGTGGGTGAACATGAGCAGACACAGTCAGTACATATTTATACATATCCCTGCTCCTCCACATGTCTGGTTTGTGACCCTGGGCGAATCACTTCACTTCTCTGTGCTTCAGTTACCTCATCTGTAAAATGAAGAATGAGACTGCGAGCCCCAAGTGGGGCAGGGACTGTGTCCAACCCTATTTGCTTGTACCCACCCCAGAATTTAGTACCATACCTAGCATAGTAAGTGCTAAACAAACACCACTATTATTATTATTATTATTATTAAATTATTATTATTATCATATCAATATAATTTTTTGCTAGATGAGTGTCCCAAGGTTCCCACTATATTAATCAAACAATGGTATTTATTGAGTACAGGCTGTATGCAGAGCATCATAGTAAATGCTTGGGAGGTACTTCAAAGAATAAAAGATTCCTGTCAGTCAGTCATTCAGTCGTATATGTTGAATGCTTACTGTTTACAAAGCACTGTACTATGTGCTTTGGAGAGTACAATATAACAACAGAGTTAGTAGGCACATTCCTGCCTACAGTGAGTTTAGATGAGAAGCAGCATGGCTCAGTGGAAAGAGCACAGGCTTGGGAGTCAGAGGTCATGGGTTCGAATCCCAGCTCTGCCACTTGTCAGCTGTGTGACTGTGGGCACGTTACTTCACTTCTCTGTGTCTCAATTACCTCATCTGTAAAATGGGGATTAAGACTGTGAGCCTCACGTGGGACAACCTGATTACTTTGAATCTACCCCAGCGCTTAGAACAGTGCTCTGCACATAGTAAGCGCTTAACAAATACCAACATTATTATTATTATTATTATTGTAGAAGGGGAGACAGACATCAATATAAAGAAATAGATTTCTGATGTGCACATAAATGCTGTGGGCTGAGTGAATAAAGGGAGCAAATCTGAGTGACAAAAAACCGAATGAGAGAAGAGGGAATAACGGTTTAGTCAGGGAAGACCTCTTGGAGAAGATGTTCCTCTAGAAGTAATGACCAAACCCACGAATTAACCTACACAGGGCACAGGGCATGGCTATTAGAGGCTAACTCCTTCTGTCTGCTAATGGAAGAACTAATGTCGTGGAAATGTGTTGTGTATGAACTGATTTTTCCTTGTTGGGCCACTTTTAGATGAGAAACCAACGGTGGTGCAAGATACATACCTGTTTTGTCCCGCCCCAGTTCTAGAAGAGATTGGACAGTAAGTACTAATAAAAAATGAACAATGATGTATTGTACAGTCCTGGTAGCTGCTAAGCTTGGGTGTATGCTATCTGACATCATAATGTTTTCATCTGGAATTTATTCAAGGATGTCTTTTGAGGAGCTCAGCAGGCTTTCTTACTAAAGAGCCCAATTCCCTCCACCCAGCTCAGCAAAGTCATCATCAATCGATGGTATTTATTGAGCACTTACGCTGTGCAGAGCACTGTACTAAGTGCTTGAGAGAGTTCAACAGAGTTGGTAGACATGTGCCTCGCCCATAATGAGTTTACAATCTAGAGGGAGGTTACAGTCCATATTAATAATATTGAAAATTGTGGTGTTTAAGTACTTACTATTATTCATTTGTATTCAATTGTATTCTTTTGTATTCAATTGTATTTACTGAGCGCTTACTGTGTGCAAAGCACTGTACTAAGCACTTGGGAGAGTATAATGTAACAGCAGATAGATTCCTTCTCCGCTATGTTCCCAGGAATGTGCTAAGCAATACAATACCTTCCTAAACAGTCACTATTCCACATGGAGCGCCCAGTCTAAGAAGAAGAGAGACAGTGAATGGGAATGGGAATTTAGTTCCCATTTCACAGATGAGGAAACTGAAGCACACAAAATTATGCCACTTACATGAGGCAGGTGGGTTGGAACTAGGATTAAAACCCAGGTCTCCTGACTCCCAGGCCTGAGTTTTTCCCGCTAATGCACACTGCTTCTTTCGTTGTGTGGGGAGAGACTATATGAGGTACTTCCTAGTGAAAAGAGCCACAGGCCTGGGAGTCAGGGAACTTGGGTTCTAATCTCATAGCTGCCACTTGCCTGCTCCGTGACCTTGGGGAAGTCACATAACTGTGCCTCATTTGTAAAATAGAATTCAATTCCTGTTCCCCCACCTCCTACCTAGACCTTGAGCCCCATGTAGGACAAGGACCGTGTCTTACCTAGTTATCGTAGCTACTCTAGAGCTTAGTACAGTACTAGGATCATGGTAAGTGCTTAGCAAATACTATTATTATTGTTGCTACGACTACTATTTGAGAATTTACAAAAGAAGCAAAAGCCACCCCACCTTCCCTCAAGGAGCTAATATTCTATTGGTGAAGCAAGCAGACACACATTACCCAGTAAAATATGGATAAACAAAAGTGCTCTTTCACATGCAAAGACTTCTCTCAGCTTCCCCTTCTGTACATTCTGAGGTAGTCAGGAGGTGGCTACTCACAGAAGCTTCTGCTTCCTGCAATTCAGTGAGTTCCAGAAAAATGGGATGATGAGTCAAAAGGCTCCACAGAGGTAACCCTTAGGCTGTTTTCTGGCTCTGACATCTGAATCTCATTTGTTTTGTTTCTCGGTCAGATTTGTTTCCCTAGTTGCGCTTCTTAGCATTTTCAGTCACGAGAATATTTCACTGTGCTCGAGTCCCTGACCTCCAATTAGTCAATCAACCCATCAGTCAGTGGTATTTATTCTGTGCTTACAGTGTGCAGAGCACGCTACTAAGTGCTTGGGAGAGTACAATGAAACAGAGTTGGTAGACACGTTCCCTGCCCACAGTGTCCTTGCAGTCTTAAAGGGAAGACTGGTGGCCTTAAAAAGAAATAAGGCCCCAGCTCCATGCAGCCCTGTGGAAAGTAGTGGCCATTGGCTCACTTGGGTGAACTCCTGCAAGCCCAGGTTAGCATTTAGAAGTTAATTGTGATGCCAGACCTCATGGAGACAAAGGACAGAAAATGTGGTCAAAACGAACACCTCTTAACACCTCTGAAGTGGTTATTATTGTATCTGTTAAGCACTTACTAGATGTCAAGCATTGTATTGGGAAGCAAGCAGACAGAAAGTACCCAGTCCATAAAATGCATATAAGCCAAGGGTTCTTCTATGTGTCAAGACTTCTCTCACCTTCCCCTCCTGTTTATTCTGAGGTTATCTGGAGGTGGCTAAACATAGCCCCTTCTATTCCTTGCAATTCAGTGAGTCCCAGAGAAATGGGTGATTAGTCAAAAAGCGCAACAGAAATAACGCCTAAGCTTTTTAGCCTGAATTTTCCTGACTGTGACATCTGAATCTCATTTATTTTGTTCTTTAGCCAATTTTTTTTTGATTCCATATTTATTCCATATTTCTGCCTCTTAACACTTTCAGTCACAAGAATATTTCACTATGTTGAAATCTCACCTCCAGGTTGCTAGATGGGTTAAAAAGAAATGATGCCCCAGTTCAAGTAGCCAGGTGTATAGTAGTGGTTAACTCAGTTGAATATGTGCAAGCCCAGGTTAGCATTCTGAGGCTACTTCTGTTTTTGTTTTTATTTTTGTTTTATTGTATTTGTTAAGCACTTACTCAGTTCCAGGCACTGTACTTAACACTGGAGTTGATACAAGCTAAACAGGTTGGACCCAATCTGTATCTCACAGGGGCCTCACAGTCTTAATCCTCATTTTACAGGTGAGAGAACTGAGGTATAGAGAAGGTAAATTATTTTCCCAAGGTCACACAGAAGACAAGAGGCAGAGCCAGGATTAGAATTCAGGTCCTCTGACTCCCAGGCCCATGCTCTTTCCATAGGCCATGCAGCTTCCCCTGCTACTTGTTGGCTGTGATGCTCTTGACATGTGAACCAGTGGCAGAATTCAGATCTCATGGGGACAACAGACTTGAAAATGTTGGCCAAACTGAACACTTCTTTTTTGTCTTTAGGGTGGTTTTCCTTCAGGTCAGCATGAACAAGGGGCTCACATTCATCTCCAGCTCAGTCAGCATTACAAGCACAAAATGTGTAAGTATCTTGGAGAATAACTTCACTTTGCATTTCCATAGTATTTTTCTCTCAAGGAGTTCAGAGTACTCATCAGGCATCAACAGTCAATCAGTGGAATTTACTGAGTGCAGATCACTGTACTAAGCACTTGGGAGAGTACAATACAACAGAGTTGGTAGTTCCCTGCCCCAAACAAGCTTAAAATATAGAAGGAGTGACAGACATTAATATAAATTATTATATATATAGTATATATAATAGACTATATTTATAATTACTGAATTATTATAAATTTAAATTATAAGTAAATAAATTACAACTAGCTATTTAAGTGCTGTGGGGCATTGTTTAATTGATCCTCTCCACCTCCATGAGGAGCAGGGCATTCCGGGAGAGATGTGTCCGTCGTGTCGCTATGGGTTGGAGGCGACTCAACCGTGTAAGACACCAACAACCTCCATGAGAATTCATTCATTCATTCAGTCGTATTTATTGAGCACTTACTAGGTGCAGAGCACTGTACTAAGGACTTGGGAGAGTAAAATATACCAATAAACGGTCACATTTCCCATCCACCATGAGCTTAAAGTCTAAACGGGGACACAGACATTAATGAGAGAGCAGGAGTCATTGCTGGGGTGAAACTGAGGTACTGAAGATTAGCTAGGCCACGCAAGGAAGTCCATTACAGAGCCAAAGTGTCAACCTTTAGACTTCTTTATCATGATTATTATTATGTTTATCAGTAATAAGCAATAGTACTATTAGTATTATTATTTTATTTGCTAAGTGCTTACTACGTGTCAACCCCTATTGTAAGCACTGGGGTAGGTACAAGTGAAGCAGGTTGGATACAATCCTTGTCCCACGGGGGACTCACAGTCTAAGTAGAGGGAGAACAGATATTGAGAACCCCATTTAGCAGTTGAGGAAACTGGTGGTCTTTCTAATATGTTTGCCACAATCTCCTTGGGAATGTCTTTAAAGTGAGTATTGGTGTTAAAATTAGAGGTCGCAGGTTGAAGTCCAGGTTGAACAGAATGATAGAAGGGAGCCTCCGTGATTAGTAATTAAGGCTAGGTGCTTCCTCTTCTGTTTTCTCTCTCCCCATCGGCCTCCACCTCAAAACCATTAGTATCACAGAACAGAGATGCTTTTTGGTGTCTTTCTGGCTGCCAGAAAGTGCAGGAAGGGGCTGCCAGATGCAGGAAGCTCCGTGTGCCATGGGGAACCGAGCGAGGGGAAGCGTTCAAAGTGGGCAAACGGCTTCTCAGTTTGTTCCTCAACAAAAACAGCACACTCCCTCACTTGTTCCTGGGGCTCTCTCAGAACCTCCTCCATCTATTTCATTAAATATTCTCCTTATCATTTTGCAGATTTCTTCAGTTTCTCTTTCCTCTGGCTTCCTCTGTCTGGTTCCTCCGCTCTAGTCCTCAAGCGATTCTCTCATTGCCTCTGCAGTAAGTTTTTTCCTCTGACTCTCTTTTCTGAAATACCTCCACTCCTGACTTATCCCCTTGGATGAAGGGACTCTGCATAGGAGGGGCTTTGACGTGCCTTTTTATTATTGCTCTTCTGGGTTTGGAGCCTCATAAGGGAACCTCTCATCTCATTTTCTGGGTTCCCTGCCGCTCAAAACTTTCTGTGCACTTTAAACGTCATTGGATCATCATGGCTCCTGGGTATATCTTGTAAGTAACCATGAAGATATATTTGCCTGGAAGGAAAGGTGTGTCTGTGGATGTCAGTGAAGCGGGAATAACTTTCTCCTTGGATCAGGTACCAGCTTGTCCAAGCCACAACCACCTGTTGGCTTAATCTCTTCTATCTAAAGGAAAATATGTGGTTAGATCTTTGCGGACACACACCCCTACACATTTACCAACCCATCAGCAAAATTAGCAACTGGCAAATTGTTTCTGCATTCCCTTAGTGTGACTCCAACTTACATTTTTTTTAAATTTTTTTTAGAAAGGTAAACCTGGTAGTGCCTCTCTCTGCTAGTTTCAGCACGTTAATATTTCTGGTCCCCTTTTACAACCGACTTCTAGGCTCCTTATTGCTTTCTATACATTCCAGTTTAATTACAATAATTATAATAATGATCACTGTATTTGTTAAATGCTATGTGCCAAGCACTGTACTAAGTCCTGGGGTAGATACAAGAAAATGAAGCTAGACACAGTTCGTGTCCCATACAGGGCTCAAGTCTAAGTAGGAGGAAGAATGTCACTTAGCTGTGTGACTATGGGCAAGTCACTTAACCTCTCTGTGCCTCCTTACCTCATCTGTAAAATAGGGATTAAGACTGTAGCCTCACGAGGGACAATCCGATTACCCTGTATCTACCCCAGCGCTTAGAACAATGCTCTGCACATAGTAAGCGCTTAACAAATAACATTATTATTACTATAATTATTATTGACTCCCCATTTTACAAATGAAGAAACTGAGACATGGGGAAATTAAGTGATTTACCCAAAGTGGCAAAGCAGACAAGGGAGGCAGCCAGGATTGGAACTCAGTTCTTTTGAGTCCCATGCCTGTGCACTTTCCCGTAGGCCACACTGCTTCCCACAAATTGACTCTTACTTTCTCCAGGTCTGTTCTTGTCTGCCTCTTTCCATCTCATTCTTCTCAACCATTTCTGGAAAGAATTTGCTTGAATTTAAAGAATTAGCAAACTTTTAATATACTTTTAAAATGCATTTACTGTTGTGAAAATGCTTAGAGGACTTTTGCAGAGCTTCTACCACCTGGCACAAAGTAAGCGCTTAAGAAATACCAGAATTATTGTTATTATTAATAATAGTAAAAATAGTTAATTAATAGCTACTAACATGCTTGTACAATAGAGCAGTACTTTATAATCTTGAATTATTAATGAAGAAACGGAAGCACAGGGCAGGGAAGTGAATTATCCAAATGAGTTTAATGGTAAAATTCAGTAGAGAAGTTATCTGTGCTAAATCTGCCTTAGGTTTTTCTATTAGAGGCCATTGCTGTTTCCCTCCTCCCAGAGACACTGCAGAAGTTCCCAGAAATTGTCGTCTTCACTGTCATCTTAAAACGTAGAAAGTAAGGGTCTAGAATCAAGCTAGGCACTGCAGTATTTAGCTTAGCACTGTGTAGAATTGCTCGAAAACAAATGATCCTTACCTTCTTGGAGTGGTCAAGAGACTCAGCATTTAAACCTGTTACTCTGAGGCTTTTGCCCTTTAAATTGTGACCTCGGTGAACAAGAATGGTTATTGTAACTGTTTAGTGGGTAGGGTAAATAATCCATTTGCTCCAGGGGTCTCTCATGCACCCCTTAGTTTTTCAGTGATGAAACTGGTAATTTTGCTTATTGCTTTTACTATTAATAGCAGTAATAATAATTTAATAATAATAAGCACTTTGCAATCAGTCAATCCAAGTGGTATTTATTGAGCATTTACTTTGTGCAGAGCACTGTACTAAGTGCTTGGGAGAGTACAATACATCGGTGTTGGTAGATATGATATTAATAGAACCATTGCGTTCTATTTTATCACATATTTTTTCACTTAGATCTTGGACCTAAATTGATAGAACTCTTCCAAGTCCTGTTCATCTGTGATTACACCACCTAATGCTTAGGGAGTTTCCATTTACATAGCAAAGGCTAGTGAGATGGAAGAAGACCCAAATCTTCATTCATTCATTTATTCAATTGCATTTGAGTGCTTACTGTGTGCAAAGCACTGTACTAAGCACTTGGAAAGTACAATTCGGCAACAGAGACAATCCCTACCCAACAACAGGCTCACAGTCTAGAAGGGGGGAAACAGACATCAAAATGAGTAAACAGGCATCAATAACACCAATAAAAATAAATAGAATTATAGATTCATTCATTCACTCATTCAATAGTATTTATTGAGCGCTTACTATGTGCCGAGCACTGTACTAAGCACTTGGAATGTACAAATTGGTAACAGATAGAGACAGTCCCTGCCCTTTGACGGGCTTACAGTCTAATCAGGGGAGACAGTCAAGAACAATAGCAATATATAGGATCAAGGGGATGAACATCTCATTAAAACAATAACAAATAAATAGAATCAAGGTGATGTACATCTCATTAACAAAATAAATAGGGTAATGAAGATATATACAGTTGAGCGGAGGAGCACAATCCTGAGGGGATGGGAAAGGAGAGGGGGAGGAGCAGAGGGAAAGGGGGGAAAAGAGGGCTTAGCTGAGGAGAGGTGAAGGGGAGACCAGAGGGAAAAGGGGAGCTCAGTCTGGGAAGGCCTCTTGGAGGAGGTGAGCTTTAAGTAGGGTTTTGAAGAGCGGAAGAGAATTAGTTATATACACAAAATTAATACAATTAATAGAATTATAAATGTATACATTATACACTATGCTTGTGCTGTAGAATCCTCAGGGGGATAGTCTGGGCTCAAGAAGATGATGATAGCATTACATTCATTCAATTCATTCAATCGTGTTTATTGAGCGCTTACTGTGTGCAGAGCACTGTACTAAGCACTTGGAAGAGTACAGTGTAAATGAGGTGCTAAACGTTCCCTGCCCTCAAGCAGGTGCTTACTATTTGCTAAACTCTGAAGTTGGTAGTCTCTGTACTACACAGGGTGTAATGACAGAAGAAGAAATTTTTGATCCCCATTTTACAGATGGGGAAATTGAGGCCTAGAGAAGCTCAGCGACTTGCCCAAGGTCTCACAGCAGGCAATTGATGGATTCAGAACTAGAATGTTGGGCCTTTGGCCAAAAGAGAAATCTTAGAGCAATCCATCCATCAATCTATGGTAGTCACTGAGTGTTTATTGCGTGGACAGCAATGTACTAAACGTTTGGGAGAATTCCATATGAGTGGGTAGACACGTTCCCTGCCCACAAAGAGCTTACAGTCTAGAGGAGGAGACAGATATTAAAATAAAGTACAGATAGGTAATTACAGATAATTACTATGGGGCTGATTGGGAGTATATGAAAGGTACAGATCCAAGTTCAAGGGTGATGAAGAAGGAAGAGAGATTAGGGGAAATGAGGCCTTAGTCAGGGAAGGCCTCTTGAAGAGATGGGATTTTAAAAAGGCAGTCATCTCTGTGTTCTTGAGACAAGGTAACGGGCCTTCGTGTGCTGCATCCGTGGTGACTAGGGCAATTATATGGACTCTCTCCTTCCGATTCAGTCAGATGTGTGTGTTCATGTGCTCTTAAAATGACCTGAAAGATACTGGAAGTTCAGCATCAGCAGTCGCAAAAGGAGAAGTCAGTGTTTGAGATGAGGAAAAAGGCAAGCTTGGCAAGAGTTCAACTGGAGAATAAAGAAAGGGGGCATTTTAATAAAAATTGGAGAATAAAAAAGGTAAGTAGGATGGCTTTAGGCCTTACAAATGAGAAGCAGGAGAACTGCCTTGTTAATCTGCCCCCACTCCCAACCCCCTGGTCGCTTCAGTGAAATTCTGCCTTAAAAGAAGTGGACATTCCATCTACTGACACTTTGGTTTTTGCCACATTTGCAGGCAGGAAAATAACTAGTAGAACTTTCTTCTTTGCAGCTGAGTGGGACCATTCTCTTCATCGCCCTGCTCATCCTGTTCTTGCTGCTCGCACTGGCTTTCCTCTGGTGGTTCTGGCCCCTGTGCTGCACCGTGGTAAGTGGGATCGCCCCGGCAGCTGGTCTCCCCTCGTCAGGATCAGACGTGAACGCAGACCTTTCTGGGTGGGGAATGTGTCTGTTTATTACTATAGCGGATTCCCCCAAGCGCTTAGTATGGTGCTTTCCACACTGTAAGCGCTTGATAAATACGATTGATGATAAATAAATGAATGAATGGACACCCGTGCCGATTCGCAAACTCCCTCCCCCTTCGGTTTTGACCCCAGGAGGGACAGGGATTAGATCTGATCTGCTGAGAGAGTTTCCACCCCAGCACTTAAGCCCAGTGCTTCAGTGCTTGTGTCCGATTATAAGTAGTGCGGGTCTCCCCTCTCACCCAAGTCCCTAGAGATCTCAGATGGAGACTGATCCCAGACAGAGATTACAGACAATTTAACTGGTCCGGGGCCTAGTTAGCCCAGAAGGGGAACACAAATTAACCCCGGACTCAAGGACAGAAACAGCCCGGATTATCCAATTCCACAGAGACTATAACTCTTTGTGAGCAGGGAATGTGGCTAACAACCCTGTTGAATTGTTACATTTTACTCTCCCAATCAGTATAGTGGTCTGCACACAGTAAGTGCTCAATAAATATGATTGATTGATTATGATTATCTTGTCATTCATATTTACTGAGTGCTTATCGAATGCAAAGCACTATGCTAAGCGTTTGGGAACGTCCAGCAGAAGCAAAGGGCCCGTGAGGAGCTTGCTGCCCAATCTGTTGGCACATAAAAAGTACTTAATTCAATATAATTCAATCCATTCGTATTCGTATTTATTGAGAACTTACTGTGTGCAGAGCACTGTACTAAGCACTTGGGAATGTACTTAGGAAACTACATCAAGAAAGAGGGACAGTTCCTTCCCACAGCGAGCTCACAGTCTTGGGTCGGGGGAGACAGTCATCAATGCAGGTAAACAGCCATCGATATAAATATATAAAATTACAGATATATACATAAGTGCTGAGGGGCTCGGGGGGGAAGAGCAAAGGAATTCAGTCAGGGTGATGTGGAAGGGAGTGGGAGATGAGGAAAAGTGGACCTTAATAAAGACCATTCATTCATTCATATTTATTGAGCACTTACTACTAATAAGAATGGTGGTATTTGTTAAGGGCTTACTCTGTGCCAAGCACTGTTCTAAGCGCTGGGATAGATACAAGGTAATCAGGTTTTCCCACATGGTGCTCACAGTCTTCATCCCCATTTTCCAGATGAGGTAACTGAGGCACAGAGAAGTTAAGTGACTTGCCCAAAGTCACACAGCTGACAAGTGGCAGAGCAGGATTAGAACCCACGACCTCTGACTCCCAAGCCCGTGCACTTTCCACTAAGCCACGCTGCTTACTGTGTGCAGAGCACTGTACTAAGAGCTTGGAAAGCACAATTTGACAGAGAGGTCTGAATATTAGGGGCTAGACTCAGTTTCCTTTCCTGCTGGAGCAAAGGGGAGAGCTCTGAAGCATGTGTTATATCCATGTTTTCTCATCTCATTCAGGTCATCAAAGAACCTCCTCCTCCTCCGCCTCCACAGCCTGTGAGTATCTTCCTTATCTACTGCATCCAGGGGCACACCTCTTTCCAAGTCCTTAAGGACTCCTAAAGGGAATTTCCCTCATCTATCTTGTGGCCTCCCAATAACCACAGAAGAAGAATCAGAAACATGATTAGATAGGAATGGGATTTGGAGCAAATGAATCAGTGATATGTTCTGAATCGTGGAACACTTCATCAGCCTCAGTACCAGGATGTGGCCAAAAAAACCCAACAAAAAAGCTCATCTTTTTGCCAGGGTTTTAGTAAATCAGTAAGGTTTGTTGTCTTGAGGGGAGCTTTTACTTGAATCAAACAAAGGATGGGTACTTCCAGTTACCGGCCGAGGAACATCCAGAGTCAGTGTTATTGAGACTTAAGGATGCCTTTCTGGTCCCTTGTGGTTAGTGAAAGATTGCGTGTGGGTAGCTGGTTGTCATTCTTTGAGAAGGGAGTGGCACAATTCATCACCATATTGCCTGCTGCCACTCAAACCAATGGTGTGACAGATGAAGCTTTTATGCAGAGTCGTGTAAACAAAGATAGGGAGAGGGAAGAGAGGCAAGTGTGATCTCTGCAGGCTTCATTCAATCGGGCTTCTTGGGAAGATGCAGAAACAAGAGCTTTTTGTTGGCAGTCACTGTGAAACATGCCATAATGGTGCAACTATCCCCATTACTTGCTATAATCCCAAAAGTCACAGGTCGGTCTGCCCCGCACAAACCTTACATCAGTCTGAAAAATCTCTGCGGCCTTAATGGAAACCTACTTCATTAACTAGCGAAGGCAAGCAAGAGGTTTGCTCCTAGTGGTGGATCATCTCTGCTGTTCAGCGCTCAGAACAGTGCCCGGCACATAGTGAGCGCTTAACAAATGCCATTATTATTATTAACAAGCCGGATGCTTAAGGTTAGGTTTGTCCCAGGCAGATTTGGGTCAAAAAAGAGATTTTTTTAAACTGGAAATACACCTTTCAAAAAGTCTGCCTGCCCCCCAGGAAATGTAACCAATGCCTTTCCTTCTTTCCTTTTCCTCCTAGGACTCGGATGACGAAGATGGATTACCCAAAAAGAAATGGCCGACGGTTGATGCCTCCTATTATGGAGGAAGAGGGGTTGGCGGAATTAAGAGGATGGAGGTGAGACCGGTTCACTGTGGTTTGGTAAAACTGGACCAGTCCATTGGGTAAATTTGAGGGAAAATTATCAGCTTGGAGGGCTCCTTTGGAAAATATTAAACTTGCCCAAAAGGCCCCCAAATCATAAAACGGGTAAACGCTGGCATCGCCGTGCCTTCAGATGATGGATTTTTTAGGTATCGCAAGCACGACTTGGGCATTTGGTGGTGAGATGGTAAAGGCAGAGTGCTAAATTGAATGGGTCATTGTGTACGCTCAATGCTCCCTTTAGCCTATGAAGCCACAGTAGGAAGGGAGAAACGGCATGGTACGTAGTTGATAACAGCACGGGCTCAGAGTCAGAAGGTTGTGGGTTCTAATCCTGTCTCCATCACTTGTCTGCTGTGTGACCTTAGGCAAGTTACTTCACTTCTCTCTGCCTCAGGTACTCATCTGCAAAATGGGGATTGAGACTGGGAGTCCCATGTGGAACAGGGACTGTGTCCAACCTAATATGTATCTACCTCAGTGCCTAGAACAGTGCCTGGTACACAGTAAAGCGCTTAACAAATACCATTATTGTTATTAAGAGGGATAGGTCAGATCTCCTGTCCCAAAATCTGCCTCAGTGCCGGAGAGTCTCACAGGTCTGGAATTTTGAAGATCACTTGGGCTTTGGAGAGTGGCTTTTCATGCTGTTCAAGATGAATACCTCTTCCAGAGAGAAAATCCAAGATTCTTGGTTTTTGCATACTCAACCAGCAGCATGGATCAGTGGAAAGAGCCTGGGCTTGGGAGTCAGAGGTCATGGGTTCTAATCCCAGCTCTGCCACTTGTCAGCTGTGTGACTTTAGGCAAGTCACTTAACTTCTCTGAGCCTCAGTTACCTCATCTGTACAATGGGGATTAAGACTGTGAGCCCCACGTGGGACAACCTGATTACCCTGTATCGATCCCAATGCTTAGAACAGTGCCTTGCACATAGCGCTTAACAAATACCAAAATTGAGTTGGAATAGCAGAAACCCAGGTCATACCCACAATCAAATAAAATCAATCAATAGTATTTAGTGAGCACCTATTGGGTGTATAGCACTGTAATAAGTACTTGGTAAAGTGCATAGGTAGAAGATTCAGAAATGAAAAGAGAAAGCCATGAGCTTAGAGAACCAGCATGACCTAGTGTAAAAAGCATAGGCCTGGGAATCAGAAAACCTGGGTTCTAACCCTGGGTCTGCCGTTTACCTGCTGTGTGAACTTGATGTGAACTTTGTGTGAACAAAGTCACCTCTTTGTGCCTCAGTTCCTTCATCTACAAAATGGAAGTTCAATTCCTGTTCTCCCTTCTACTTAGACTGTACCTCAGTGCTTAGTACAGTGCGAGGCACATAGTAAGCACTTAACAAAAACACAATTATTGTTATTATTTTTATTATTCAGGACTTTTAATCTCATTCAGTTAAAAGTATTTGTTGAGCATTCTACGCAGAGCATTATTCTAAGCCCTTCAATTCATCATCGGTATTTATGGATCACCTACTATGCACCGATCACCCTATCAATCAGTCTGAAGAGGACAATACAATAGATTTGGTAGACACAATTCCCACCCTCTTCATATCAGACGGACAGTTGCTCTTCCTCCCCTTCCAAGCCTTATCGAAGGCACAGCTCCTCCAAGAATCCTTCCCTGTCTAAACTCTCCTCTCCTCTTTTTTCACTCATTTCTGAATCACCCTGACTAGCTCCCTTTATTCTCCCCACCTCCCAGCCTCCTGGCACTTATGTATACATCTGTAATTTATTTATATATATATGTTTATTTATTTATATTAAAGTCTGTCTCCCCCTGTAGACTGAGAGCGCATTATGGGCAGGGAATGTTTCGGCTTATTGTTGTATTCCCCCAATACAGTACAGTGCTTTGCATACAGTAAGCACTCGATAAATATGATTGATTGAATGAATGAATGAATGGAGTGAGGGAGACAGATGGTAAAATGAATTACGGGTAGAAGAAACAACAAATTCTAAGGATGTATACTTAAGTGCTACGGGGATTAGGACTCAAAGGCATGGGTATCACGGTAGGAAGGGAAATTGGGAGGGGAGATTAGTGATTAGATGATGAGTGATGAGTGAGAAACTTCGCACTCCAGGCTTCAAGGCTCTCCATCACCTTGCACCCTCTTATCTCTCCTCCCTTCTCTTTCTCCTGCCCACACCGCACCGGCTCCTCTGCCGCCCACCTCCTCACCGTCCCCCGTTCTCGCCTATCCCGCCGTCGACGCCTGGGCCAAGTCCTCCCACGGTCCTGGAATGCCCTTCCTCCTCACCTCTGCCAAATTAATTCTCTTCCCCTCTTCAAAACCCTACTTAGAGCTCACCTCCTCCAAGAGGCCTTCCCAGACTGAGCTCCCCCTTTTCCCTCTGCTCCCTCTGCTCACCCTCTACCCCCCCTTCACCTCCCCTCAGCTAAGCCCTCTTTTCCCCCCTTTCCCTCTGCTCCTCCACCTCTCCCTTCCCCTCCCCTCAGCACTGTGCTCCTCCGCTCAATTGTATATATTTTCATTACCCTATTAATTTTGTTAATGAGATGTACATCACCTTAATTCTATTTATTGCTAATGTTGGTATTTGTTAAGCGCTTACTATGTGCAGAGCACTGTTCTAAGCGCTGGGTTAGACACAGGGGAATCAGGTTGTCCCACGTGGGGCTCACAGTCTTAATCCCCATTTTTTACAGATGAGGGAACTGAGGCACAGAGAAGTAAAGTGACTTGCCCACAGTCACACAGCTGACAAGTGGCAGAGCTGGGATTCGAACTCATGAGCCCTGACTCCAAAGCCCGTGCTCTTTCCACCGCGCCACGCTGCTTCTCTATTGCTATTGTTTTGTTGAGATGTTCATCCCCTTGATTCTATTTATTGCTATTGTTTTTGTCTGTCTTTCTCCCCCGATTAGACTGTAAGCCCGTCGGTGGGCAGGGACTGTCTCTATCTGTTGCCGATTTGTACATTCCAAGCGCTTAGTACAGTGCTCTGCACATAGTAAGCACTCAATAAATACTTTTGAATGAATGAATGAATGAATGAATGAATGAATGAGTCAGGGAAGACTTCCTGGAAGAGATGTGATTTTTAGAAACTCCTTTTGGCAGGGATCGGGTCTACCAAGTCTACTGTGTTGTTCTCTACAAAGTGCTGAATATAAATGCTCAATAAATACCCTTGATTGATTGATGGATTAATTGTAAATGTCTCTGGCCCAATTGGGGAAACCGAAGAAACTCGTTTCTATGTCTCCAGGGAAAACGAAGAAGCAGCATGGCTTAGTGGGTAGAGCACAGGCTTGGGAGTTAGAAAGACTGAGTTCTAATCCCAGCTCCACCACATATCTCTATATGACTTCGGGCAAGTCACTTATCTTCTCTGGGCCTCAGTTACCTCGTCTGTAAAATGGGGAAGAAGACTGTGAGCCCCATGTGGGACATGGACTGGTCCAACCTGATAAGCTAGTACCTACCCAGAGCTTAGAACAGTGCTTGGCACATAGTACTTGCTTAACAAGTACTATAATGATAATAATTATCTTTATTAATATTGCAGTAGATGGAGGGTGAGACAAAGATTGAGCATTCAGCTGTGACCTTCTCAGCTTTG